>NC_138205.1:125568907-126181407 GCF_964194415.1 Vipera berus | reverse complement strand
TGTAGGAACAAGATAGGGATAAAAATAAGTATATTTATATTATTGACAGTTATATTTAATGGGGTATATTATTACAATATTATTTGATCCTTATTTGCATATATCAATCATCTTTCACACACAAGCCGCTTTCATAAGTTCTTGTTTAATAATATTAATTGGTACAGTGTTGGAAAGTCATTGATCAAATGATGAAGTTGCTACATTTACATAAAAGATTCACATTGTATTCTGTGCTACATTTTACTGGTGGGGATACATCAATTTAAACATAAAAGAGGTGAAACATGACAGATAAGTGAGTTTTGCCTTATTTTATGACCTTTTTGCTATAGTTATTAAGCAAATCACTACAGCTATTAAATGAATCACATGGTTGTTAAATGAATCTGGATTCCCCTACTGACTTTGCTTGTCAGAAGCTGTCTGGAAAGGTTACAAATAATAATCCCATCACCCCAGAACAGTGCAACAGTCATAAATACATGCTAGTTGCTACAACGGTTGTGAAAACCAATTATAAGTCACTCTTTTCATTGTCTTTGTAACTTTGAAGGGCCACTAAACAAATGGCTGTAAGTCAAGGACTACGTATAATTGAAAATAAACCATCATAAAGAAATTACCCATCAATGTCAGTGTTAATAGCAGGAGCGCTTAGATATATATATATATACTGTTTCATAATGCCTTATAGCACTAAGTGGTTTACAGACTCAGCATATTGCCCCTGACAATCTGGGCCCTCATTTTACTGACCTCAAAAGGCTGAGTCAACCTTGAGCCGCTCAGGATCGAACTGCTTGCAGTGGACAGAGTCAGCTTGCAATTCTGCATTCTAACCACTATGCCACCATGGCTCTAAAAATAAAGCAATAATACTGATGAATTCTATGTATGTCTGGGGATTGCAAATAGAGAATCGGTGTATCTATGGATGAAAACAGATTTCTGCATAACTGAAAAGGTTGCAACAGAGTTTTATTAAAATAATACTCCTGCTGTCTATATCCCGCCTACATATGTAGGTCAGACCGGCTGGAAAGCAACAGACTAACATTGGAGATGAGGTTTATATTTAACTATTCCCACCTTCCAGAAAGCAAAGCTCATGCATAGGCATATATAATGCAGAAACAACATGTCTGAAATAGTACTTTCTTCTTAATTTGCAGAATGGGGGGGGGAAGAGTCTGTCTTACACATTCCTGCAAGTAAATGGTTTTTTTTCCTTTTTATTAATAATATCCTCAGACTTCTAACTAGCTAACAGGTGCAAAATAGCATGATTTTAATTCAGGGCAAGAGTTTGCCTGTTCGTTGTGTAACAAGCACATTTGGAATTGCCTGTTCCAAGCAAGCATTTTTCCCAGTGTTTGAAGTCTGTAACCTGTTAAAACAAATTAAAAATTATTCAAGACAGGGAATATGTATGAGCAAGTTTGTGAGTGTGCCAAATTATGCATAAGCGGAAGAAAAAAAGATAGAAAAAAGGTAGATGGGAAGTAATAGGTAGAGTAACAGAATAGCAGAGTTGGAAGGGACCCTTGTAAGTCTTCTAGGGGATTGTATACCATATCAGACAAGTGGCTATCCAGTCTCTTTTTTAAAACGTCCAGTTCTGGAGCATTCACAACTTCTGGAGGCAAGCCATTCCACGGATACATGTATAAAAAATATAACATCCCAAGATTTCAATATTTTTAAAAAAAACATATTGTTACGTTTCTGCCTCATATGGTAAGAAACATGTGCAAGAGAAAATCTAGAACAGTGATGGCAAAACTTTTAGAGACCGAGTGCCCAAACTGCAACCCAAAACCTACTTATGTATGGTCAGGTGCCGGGTGGGCGTGGCCCATTGGGTGGGCGTGGTCCATTGGGTGGGCGTGGCCCATTGGGTGGGCGTGGCTGCCGTGGTAACGGCAGCCTGGGTGGGACTAAAAAGTTTAATCAATCAATTCCAACTTGGCGAGATCATTTTTTTTTCGTGAGAAGTTGAAATTGATTGATTGATTGATTGAACCTTTTTTTTTTCTTTTTGCACACGGCGGTGGAGGCCTAAAGCGAAAAGGTTTTATAAAACCCAGCTGAAGGCCTAGGACTGGGGCGATGATGCATGCGCCCACAGAGAGCTCTGCGTGCCACCTGTGGCACGCATGCCATAGGTTTGCCACCACGGATCTAGAACTTCCTGAAGTGACTTATGACCATTTTTCACCCTTACAAAACTTGTAGCATCCCCATGGCGTGTGATCAAAATGTCCTTGGGAGAAGAGGTGTGGCCCCAGGAATGATGAGATAAAAGATCGCATAGCCCACAGTTGCATAACGGACAGAGGAAAAGACTCAGAAAGGATTCTAACTTCTCAGTCTGTAAAAGAGACAGTGGGAGATTTGTACTTTCAGACTTCTGTGAGATTCTGCTAACGTAGCCTTACAATAAAGTAAATTAGATCACCTGGTTGTGTTTCCTGTCTAGTCTGCTTGGGAAGGCTGACACATACTCAGCTCCTGAAGCTGAGGGGGGGAAAATAGCACTTCTTCCCTCATGATCCAAGTCAGAGAAGCCTAGGGAATTTTTCCTCAGCAATAAAAAAATAGGCATCAATAATTCGCAAAGGAACAAAAATATGTTGCCTGAAGTAGAAGCATCACCCTGATTAATGGTAGGACAAGCCCTGTGTCCAATAAGGAGAATAGGAAGGAAGGAAAGAAAGGAAAAGAGTCCCTGTGGATTTTACTCCACCAGTCGTTGCTGACTAAAGGGGTCTATGCTCATCTTCAGTTCAAGGCCGTAAAGCCAGCGCTGTCTGAAGATGTTTCCAGGTCATGTTATGCCATGGAATGGGGTTTCCTCCCCACCAAAGTGTTACCAATTCATCTACTGGCATTTGCATGCTTTTGAACTGCTAGGAGCTAGGTGAAGACGGGCACTCACTCACCCTTTTGCGCGACAGTCGGGTCTTGAACTTAGGCTGTCAGCTTTGCAGCCAACGAGCGCAACATCTTAGCCACTGAGTCATCGTGCCGCCCAGTAGGGAGAGGAAAGATCAAATTCAACATACATGAAAAGTACCAGGTTGACTGGTAGATAGAAGATAAATTAAGTTTTCAGTAGCTGTTCAAGGTTATGTTTTCAGAAGATGTAAGAAAAGCAGTTTGCTACTACTAGCTTTCCAGGGGTAGGCAACCTTGGCTCTTTTATGACTGGTGGACTTCAACTCCCAGAATTCCTGAGCCAGCCATGCTGAGGGGAAAGGGAGTTTCCAAACTGAGCCATGCTGACTCAGGAATTCTGGGAGTTGAAGTCCATGAGTCATAAAAGAGCCAAGGTTGCCTACTCCTGGCCTAGGCCTAGGCCGCTTTATGACTGGTGGACTTCAACTCCCAGAATTCCTGAGCCAGCCATGCTGAGGGGAAAGGGAGTTTCCAAACTGAGCCATGCTGACTCAGGAATTCTGGGAGTTGAAGTCCATGAGTCATAAAAGAGCCAAGGTTGCCTACCCCTGGTGTAACCAGTAACAAATTTCAGGAACTGCAGTCCTGAAAAACCAAAACATCGTAGTTTCCTTGGAAAACTGTCCTGGGGAAGTCTAAGAGTAGCAGATGGCAGGTGCTGCATTTCTAAAAAAAGTCAGATGCAGTACAGGTAGTCCCCAACTTACGACCACAATTGAGCTTAAAATTTCTGTTCTTAATTGAAACATTTTTAAGTGAGTTTTGCCCAATTTCACGACCTTACTTGCCACAGTTGTTAAGTGAATCGCTGCAGTTGATAAATTAGGAACTCAGTTGTTAAATAAATCTGGCCTCCCCATCGACTTTGTCGAAGGTCACAAAAGGTGATCACATGTTGTGACACAGCAACAGTCATAAATATGAACCAGTTGCCAAGCATCTGAATTTTGATCACATGACCATGGGGAAAGGTCATAACTATGAAAAATGGTCCTAAGGCATGCTGTAACTTTGAATGGTCACTAAACTGTTGTAAGTCGAGAACTACTTGTAGTTTAGTTCCTTGGACCATTCAGGCAATGCAGTGTAAGCGCTAATCCAGGGCCTGGATATGGAGAAGTAGATTCAGACCGAATCTTTCCAAGATAGAATGACTTTGGGTCATCAAACAATTTGAGATTACAGATAGTCCTCAATTTACGACCACAGTTGAACCCAAAATTTCTGTTGCTAAGACAGTTGTGTGACCTTTGCCCCATTTTACGGCCTTTCTTGCTACAGATGTTCAGTGAAGCATTGCAATTCTTAAGTTAATAATATGGTTGTTAAGTGAATCTGCCTTCCCCATTACATGTCATAAGGTTGCATGACTCTGGGACACTGCAACCGTCATAAATGCGAACCGGTTTCCAAGCATCCAAATTTTGATCAAGTGTCCATGGGGTGCTGCAATGGTTGTAAGTATGAAAAATAGTCATGAAACTTTTTTTTTAGTGCTGTTGTAACTTTGAACGGTCAATAAACAAATGGTTGTAAGTCCGGAACTAGCTGTATCTGTGGGACCACCATCTCCCACAATATAATCTGCCTGTCCAGTCAAATCAAATAGATACACCTCGCTCTGGATCTCATTTACATGAAATTATCTTCTGACAGGACTTTGGAAGCAGGCATTTTGTATGGCTATTCTCAGTCTTTGGAAATGTTTTCCCCTCAGCTGTTCAGAGTTTTTGAGAATGGATGACAGACAAATTAAATTAAATTCACTCGGTCAGTCAAGGAACAGGATATTATAGAAGCTATTTCAGCACTCAGAGCCCCTCCTGGAGGGAGATGAATAAAAAAATATTCTTAGAAGGTCACAGAGCAAAATCCCAAATTTCAAGAAGATTCAGGAGTTGCAGGAGCTGGTTTCTTCCAAAATGGCGTCTCTTTTAGCCTATCTTGAATTGGCTCCAGCACCCAGACCCTCATTTGGCTACTTGGATTTCCACAAAGACCCCCTATCCTCCATCCCATGTTTTTGTGCTGCATTTTGTGGCCACTCACATTTTCTTCTAGCATTGAACACGCGTAATGTGCATCTTTGAATGGCAGTTCCTGGAAAATTCAAGCAACAACAACAAAAAAATCCTTGTGCTCATTTATGGGCCTCCCAGAGGCAGCTAGATTGGCTTAGCTTTTGTCCTGCCCCAGCAGAGACCTTCTTAGATTCAATATATAACCGAAAAACCTTGGAGTAGACTTTTTAAGACATCTCAATTCCCTCCCTCCAGCATGTGTTAGATTGCCACCTGGGTAGCTGTGACCCATATTTGGTTTTGGAGAGAGTAAACACCTGACTCTTTTCCTAGCACAGGATGTAATGCTTGGCTTCTTTGTGCTCATTTGGAAAGGGGGGAAAAATAAAAACTTGCTTTCAAAGCAAAAGCTGCAAGCCAAAGTTGATCTTTGCGGAACTTGCACCTGGACCAAATGCTCTTTCATCATCCCTCTCCTCAAATGCAAATAGAAGTACAGACAAAAGGTTAATGGGTGATAATTCTGCAGAGGAAGAGATCTCAAACACGTGTTCCCAAGGGCCTACTCACAGAGAGTAATCCTCCTAGTTCCTGTCAGAGCCCAGCACTGCTACAGTTGGAATCCTCGTTCAGTGTTCGCCTGTTTCTCAAATCATCAAATCAGAGAGCATCCCCCAAACTGAATTGGGATATTATTATTTTTTAAGCATGCAGTGAATTCAATCAGAAGTGGAAAAGTGGAAATCTGCCCAAATGGCTACTCAGCCCAATCTGCTATTTCCAGCTGTGATCACCCAGATATGCCCAGATGTTCAGAAAAGGGCCTTTTAGCTCACCAACCAACAGCTGTTATTTGTCTAGGCTGCAAAGAATTTGTTTCACTGCTTGTACATCTGCTGTGGATGAGCACTTTATCCTACTGATTATTTCACCAGAGGGATTTAATTTAGCTATCTGGCTTAATACCACTAGGTCCAATCTCCTTTTAAAGCCTATAGATAGTGCTTCCAGTTAAAATGTAATATAGGGAGTTCTCGACTTACGACCACAATTGTACTCCAAATTTCCATTGCTAAGCAAGGCAGTTGTCAAGTAGGTTTTGCCCCATTTTACAAACTTTCTTGTTAAGTGAATCACGGAAGTTGTTAAGTAACATGGTTGTTAAATGAATCTGGCTTCCCCCATTCATCAGAAAGTTGCAAGAGGTGATCACATGATCCCGGGACACTGCAACCATCATAAATAAAAGTTAGTTGTGAAACATCCAAATTTTGATCATGTGACCATGGGGATGTTGCAACAGTTATCATAAGTATGAAAAATTGTCATAAATCACTTTTTTCAGTGCCATTGTAATTTTGAACAGTCACTAAACAAACGGTTGTAAGTCGAGGACTACCTGTATTTGTCCAAGCAACACATACCTTATTTCCAATCCTGTCTTTAACATTTAACTTACAAATAAACCTCTTTAGTTTTTGCAATTTAAAAAAAAATGAAAAGGGAACAGGAATTTGATTGCTCCACCCTATATTAGCTTTCCTAGTTTACTAGAGCCCTGCTGGCGCAGTGGTTAGAATGCAGCATTGCAGGCTAACTCTGCCCCTGCCAGCAGTTCGATCCTGACCGGCTCAAGTTTGACTCAGCCTTCCATCCTTCCGAGGCCGGTAAAATGAGGACCCAGATTGTTGGGGGGGGGGGCAATAGGCTGACTCTGTGAACTGCTCAGAGAGGGCTGTAAAGCACTGTGAAGCGGTACATAAGTCCAAGTGCTAAGTGCTATTGCTATGCCCCTAGAGTCGGAAACAACTAGCACGCATGTGCGGGGGAGCCTTTATCTTTACCTTTACTTTGATTGCTCCACCCTATATTAGCTTTCCTAGTTTACTAGAGCCCTGCTGGCGCAGTGGTTAGAATGCAGCATTGCAGGCTAACTCTGCCCCTGCCAGCAGTTCGATCCTGACCGGCTCAAGTTTGACTCAGCCTTCCATCCTTCCGAGGCCGGTAAAATGAGGACCCAGATTGTTGGGGGGGGGCAATAGGCTGACTCTGTGAAGTGCTCAGAGAGGGCTGTAAAGCACTGTGAAGCGGTACATAAGTCCAAGTGCTAAGTGCTATTGCTATGCCCCTAGAGTCGGAAACAACTAGCACGCATGTGCGGGGGAGCCTTTATCTTTACCTTTACTTTATGACAGTAGAAAAGGCATATTTCCTACGGGAATAAGGGCGGTATACAAATTCAATAAAATAAATAAATAAATATTTAAAGGAGAGCTGGGAAGCAGCCAGAAAGCCCAAGGCAACTTTTGTGATAAGGAGTAGTCAGAGTATACTGTATCACCTTGGACACCTCATTAAACCAAGCAAATTCTCCAGACACATGCCGCTTAGTTAAGGAGAGCAAGTGGTAGCAGGTGAATAAGCATATTCTGGAACAGAAGCAAGAGATGATGGTCATCACATTTATAATCTGCTTTCTTTTATACCTCTGCCGAGGCTAGCCTGGTGTCCTGTTCAGATGGACATTTGTGTGTGGTTTTTTCTCAAAAAAGTGTATATTGAAAACCAGTTTAGCTTCAGGGGGAGCTTGGGTAATTTCTTGCAGATGTTTCATTGCCAAACTAAACTAGGAAACTCTCAAGCCCATCCCAGCTTGGGCATTTAAGGAAAGAAAGACCCATGACGCCATTTGCAGTGAAAGTTATATTTCTACTAAAGCTAAGTGGCTACAGCGTAAGCAAAGCCAGATCTGAGAATTCCCATGTAAAGCCTGTAATTTTCTCTTCTCTCAGGCCCTCCCCTTACCCCCGGTCATCTTTTTAGTGCCCAATAAAGTTCAAATTATTGGTTACAATTCTGAAGTTTGGTGACTTTGGTGGACGCTCGCATTCTGTTCCCATGCCTGTGTCCTTGGATTGTTCAGCCGGTGTCTCTGGTTGGCGCTTCTTGTTCCTGTCCCCCCCCCCCCGCCTCCCATATTCCTCTCTCCCCCCCCATACTTTATGGCAAGCTGCCATCAAACAAAGCAAGTCAGAAGCAGTGTGATGGCAGATCTGGCAGTAACTTCCTCAGTACCAGTAGAAAGTGGGGTTTGCTCTCATTTTATATATTAGTGGCTTGCACTATCAGTGTGGTGAAAGTGGTCTTGATGGTTCCTTAATTAGGCTGTTTTTTATTATTATCTTTGTCTGAGTTAGTATTGGTTACTGCTTGGTTTTTGTTCTACTATTAATCTTGATATTAATCTTTCTTCATCTTGTCGTTGATTGCTGGTGACAAAGTATTTTGGATTTGTTTCTTTTGGGCTTTTTTGATTGGCTCTTTCAAATGGTATGTAAATGTTGTTTATCTCTAGGTGCCTGTTGATGGCTGATTTGTCTGAATGTCTAGGAATTCTCTGGCATTTTTAGACTTGCTTCGTCTAGGATGGTCACAAGTTTATGGTTAAGTCTGTCCGTGTGTTGTACAATTCAGGTGTTTTCATCATGTCTTCTTATTGCCAGTTGTTGTTAATGGATACATTCTGCTAGTCTTCTGCTCTGGGAGTCTTTGTTCAACTGGCACGTGAAGCATCTTTACATCATTTCCTTCCCCAGAGGGCTTAACTGTGAGCATGGTCGGTTCAAGATTTGAAGTGCTTCAACCAGGAGTCCTCTTTACTAGTTGAGCAGTTTGCAACATGAGTTGTTATTGTTGTGGCTGTTCAGTCACTAAGTCATGCCCTCTCTTCACAACCCCACAGACAACAACCTGCCAGGCTTCCTTGTCCTCCACTGTCTCCCAGAGTTTGCCAAAATTCATGTTCATTGCATCCATGACACTGTCTAACCATCATCTTACCCTCTGCCATCTCCTTCTCCTTTGGCCTTCCATCTTTCCCAGCATCAGGGTCTTCTCCAAGGAGTCCTCTCTTCTCCTTAGGTGGCAAAAAGTATTTGAACTTCAGCTTTAGTATCCGTCCTTCCAAATCACAGTCATTTAGGATTGACTGATTTGATCTCTTTGTGGTCCAAGGGACTGGACATGAAAGAGATGGGTGAGGATGGATTCCTAGAGATATTTCACATATGCCTAAATAAATAAATAAATAAATACATGAATATACAAATGTACAAAAATTCTGGCTGTTGGTTTTTATAGGATTCCCCCCCCCACTTTCACTTAGTGATCTGTCTTTAAAATAGTAACAAGGGTTGACCAGAACTAGTTTCTGAGCCTGGACAAGATTAGTTAGTTGCTGCCCTCAGCTAAAATAGGGATGTTGAGTCTGTCATGATTTTTTCAGCCTAAACTGTGAATTATATTCCCTCTCTCTCTCTCTCTCTCTCTCTCTCTCTCTGTGTGTGTGTGTGAGGGAACCTTCTATTGAGATCCTTGGAGGTATTGAGGAAATTGTCACAGCAGGCAAAGCAAGAATTATTATTTTTTTTGCTTTCTTGATTTTGGCTTATAAATATTTGCTTGCTTGAAAGAAAGTCTGAAATGGTCCTTAATGTGAGTCTCTTGCCAACCCTGCTGTGGGTTGCTTTCAATTCACTTTCCCGGAATTAATCTTCACACATTTTATTTTTCCCAGGAATTGGAGGCTATGCTTTGTTATTATTTTTCCTTTACTTTAAGAAGAAAAAGAAGTTTTTGTCAAGTGTATTAGCAAAATGTAAAAGTTTAATATCTCTTTGAAGCAGATTGGCAGTTCAAAAACATGTATAAATAAATAAATACAGTAATAAAAAGCAAACACACTGTATTTATCTATCTGTCCTGTCTGTCTACCTACCTACCTATCTATCTGTCTGTTTATGTTTATCTATCTATCTATCTATCTATCTATCTATCTATCTATCTATCTATCTATCTACCTACCTACCTACCTACCTACCTACCTACCTACCTACCTATATATCTACCCATCTCTGTCTATATCCATCCATCCATCCATCCATCCATCCATCCATCCATCCATCCATCCATCCATCTATTTATCTATCTATCTCATTTTGCAATTTCCCTTACAGAGGGATGTAAGGGTGGTGTATTCTGAGTGGTGTACAGTAATCTATTAAAACATAGGTAAAAGGTAAAGGTTCCCCCGCACATGCGTGCTAGTCGTTTCCGACTAGGGGCCGGTGCTCATCTCCGTTTCAAAGCCGAAGAGCCAGCGCTTGTCCGAGGACATCTCCGTGGTCATGTGACCGGCATGACTAGACGCCAAAGGCGCACAGAACGCTGTTACCTTCCCACCGGAGTGGTCCCTATTTTTCTACTTGCATTTTTACTTGCTTTCGAACTGCTAGGTTGGCAGAAGCTGGGACGAGTAACAGGCGCTCACTCTGTTACGTGGCACTCGGGATTCGACCCACCAAACTGCCGACCATCTGATCGACAAGCTCAGTGTCCTAACCCACTGAGCCACCGTGTCCCTTTTATTAAAACATAGAAACATTATAAAAGTTAAAATTTGAAAAGAGGCATGGATGATTAAAATCAATGTTATAAATTAATTATAATGTTATAAAAGGCAAGAGCCGGGCTTTCTTGGGGTTAACTAGCCCTCTACAGTTAGTCCTTGACTTACAACAGTTCACTTAATGACTGTTTGAAATTAGAACAATACTAAAGAAACTGATGTCTGACCATTTTTCACACTGACAACTGTTGCTGTATCTCCAGGGTCATGTAATCAAAATTCGAATGCTTGGCAACTGGTTCATATTTATGACAGTTGCAGCCCCCTCCCCCTCCCCCCGGGATCATGCGATCCCCTTTTGCAACCTTTTGAAAAGCTCGATTCATTTAACAACCATGTGACTAACTTAACAACCTCAGTGATTCACTTAAGAACTGTGGCATGAAAGGTTGTAAAATTGGGCAAAACTCACTTAACAACTGTCTCACTTAGCAACATAAACTTGGGGCCCAATTGTGGTCATAAGTCTGCAATCTTCCAGCAGATTTTAGCAATCTTCAATACTTAAGGGGCTGCCACAAAGAAGAGGGGGGTCCACCTATTCTCTAAAGCCCCTGAAGGCAGGACAAGAAGCCACGGATGGAAACTAGTCAAGGAGAGAAGCAACCTGGAACTAAGGAGAAACTTCCTGACAGTTAGAACAATTAACCAGTGGAACTACCTGCCTCCAGAAGTGGTGAATGCTCCAACACTGGAAGTTTTTAAAAAGAGACTGGACAGCCATTTGTCTGAAATGGTAAAGGGTTTCCTGCCTGAGCAGGGGGTTGGACTAGATGACCTCCAAGGTCCCTTCCAATATATAATTTACATTACTGTACTGTACAATTTCCAGTTAGAATGCATATAGAGGGGAATTCCTTATTATTATCAGTTTGTATTGTGGGCCTTTGCAATGAATGGTTCTCCAGGATGGAGATTATGGTTTAAACCTCTTTAATATCTGGAGCAAACACTAATATCTTGGCAGGACTATCCTCCATTGCCCCCCCCCCAACTCAAAATAGAATGAAAGCTTGCAAGTGTGCAAACGCATTGAGAACTAAACGGTTAAATTAGTGCTAGGTAGCTGCAAATAACTCATTTACTTAGGACTAATGGTGTACTTTGAAGCAGGTTGTTACTCACTTTCTGCAATCAGCTTTGATCGGTACTATTTATATCTAGATGGAAGCCACGATTTTTTTAGTACAAAAATTTCTGTCTCAGGAAAACCAAATGATGGAACAATTTTTGTGACAGCTCATGTTGAGACTTTACTTGTTGGATAAGGCCTCTCTGACTTCTTAAACCAGGGGTGTCCAACTCAATTGAGGGCCGCATCAGCCTTGCGGTTGCCCTCAGGGGGCCGGGTGGGTATGGCCTGGGTGGGCGTGGCCTACTGGGTGGGCGTGGCTAGAGTGCGTATGGCCTGCTGGGTGGGCGTGGCCAGCTCTACATCGTTCGCATCAAGGGTGCCTATGAGGGCCTGGGCAGGAGTGGGACAGATCTGAGGGTCTCTGGCAGAAGGAGGGTCTCTGGGCCAGGGCCAAGGCAGTGGGGGCTGTTCCCTCCCTGTTTCCAGGGTGGCTTCGAGGGGCACATGAAACCACTTCACGGGCCGGATCCGGCCCCCGGGCCTTGTGTTTGACATGTCTGTCTTAAACTATGGCACACACAATTTTCTAGGGAGTAACTCCTCTAACCCTGTGGCTTCATAAATCCCTAATATTTCATAGGTATATCTTCCAAGTGTTAGGAGATTCCTGATTATAGTTAGCCCTCTACTAGCTGAGCCCAACATTTCTTTTCTTTTTAAAAATATGTTTTATTGATTTTTAACATAATCACCTTAATATTTGGTAAACAGCTTGTTGTCTATAGTCCATATAATGGCTCTGCTTGATTTTTTCTTCTTCCAATAATATTCTCTTTTGCCAACCTTAAATTAATACATTTCTTATTATTTGAATAAATGACAATTAAATATAAATTTTATAAATTTTTCTCAAGTTTCTGCAAATAATAACCACATCAACATAAAGCTTCATTTCTAATTGATCATCTTGATTGCCTTGTCATAGATCCTGTTTACAAAATTCTTATTTAAATTTGTTTTCCCCACAATATTCAAAGCATTCTTACTGGTTAAGATTTTCTCAGAATTAGTTACACTTAAGTATTTAAGCCTTTTTTTCTCATACAAGCCATCCCAACACTTTTACATTTCTCATATCTTAAAAAAATAACAAAAAAGAGAAAACATTTATTTTATATAAACTATCCAAACATTTTTATATTTCTCATGTCAAAAAACAAAACACAAAAGAAAACAAAGAAAAATGCTGTATTACTTGAATCCCTCTTAAACTAATTTTCATTTATAATCAAAATCTTTCTATTTCTTTAACCATATTCAAACAGATGTTTAACATTTCCATTGCTAAGCAAGATAGTTGTTAAATGTGTTTTACCTCATTTTATGACCTTCCTTTGGACTGCAAGGTGATCAAACTGGTCAGTCCTAGAGGAAATCAACCCTGACTGCTCTTTAGAAGGCCAGATCCTGAAGCTAAAACTCAAATACTTTGGCCACCTAATGAGAAGGAAGGACTCACTGGAGAAGAGCCTCATGCTGGGAAAGATTGAGGGCAAGAGAAGAAGGGGACGACAGAGAATGAGGTGGCTGGATGGAGTCACTGAAGCAGTAGGCGTGAGCCTAAATGGACTCCAGAAGATGGTAGAGGACAGGAAGGCCTGGAGGAGCATTGTCCATAGGGTCGCGATGGGTCGGACACGACTTCGCAACTAACAACAACAACATGACCTTTCTGCCACAACTGTCAAGTGAATCACTGCAGTTGTTAAGTTAGTAACACAGTTGTTAAGTGCATCTGGCTTCCCCAATGACTTTGCTTGTCAGAAGGTCACAAAAGGGAATCGCGTGATCCTGGGACACTGCAACTATCATAAATATGAGCCAGTTGCCAAGCACTCGAATTTTTATCATGTGGCCATGGGGATGCTGCAATGTTCGTAAGTGTGAAAAACGGTCATAATTTGTTTTTGTTTTTCCCCCAGTGCCATTGTAACTTCAAACAGTCACTAAATGAATGGTTGTAAGTTGAGGGCTACCTCTATCTTCAAATTTTCTAAGTTGAAAAACACTGTTCTGTGGAAATATCTCAAGCTTTCCAGTTTGCACAGCTGCCGTGTTCGTCAATGTTTGACGAACGCGGCAGGTCTCCGGATGGGACGGCGGCGGCTTGGAGAGGTGCGCGCGCACCTCCGCCCTTCGGAAAGGTGCGCGCACCAGGCGGCTGGGAGCCGCAGGAGACGGCTCAAAGAGCCGCATGCGGCTCCGGAGCCGCGGGTTGCCGACCCGTGCCCTATGCCATGGTTGTCCAGTCTCTTCTTCAAAACTTCCAGTGTTGGAGCATTCACCGCTTCTGGAGGCAGGTTGTTCCACTGGTTAATTGTCCTCACTGTCAGGAAGTTTCTCCTTAGTTCTAGGTTGCTTCTCTCTTTGGTTACTTTCCATCTGTTGCTTCTTGTCCTGCCTTCAGGCGCTTTGGAGAATAGCTTGACTCCCTCTTCTTTGTGGCAGCCCTGGAGATATTGGAAGACTGCTATCATGTCACCCCTGGTCCTTCTCTTCATTAGACTAGACATTAAACTAGACATGATTGTTTAATCCAATACTCTTTAGATTGAACAATGTAAGAACAATGGAGAACAGCTTGACTCCCTCTTCTTTGGGGCAGCCCCTGAGATATTGGAGCACTGCTATTGTGTTCCCCCCTTGTCCTCCTCTTCACTGAACTAGACATACCCAATTCCAGCAACCATTCCTTATATGTTTTAGCCTCCAGTCCCCTGATCATCTTTGTTGCTCTTCTCTGCACTCTTTCTAGAGTCTCAGCAACTTTTTTTTTATAAACAATGATTTATAACCATTTGTTTAGTGACTATTTGAAGTTACAACACTGGAAAAAGTGACTTATGACCATTTTTCACACTTAATGCCTGTTGCAGCATCCCCATGGCCATGTGATCAAAATTTGGGTGCTTGGCAACTGGCATGTATTTATGTCACATTGAACTGTCCCAGGGTCATGTGATAACCATTTGCAAGCTCCCCTCCGGCTTCTGATAAGCAAAATCAATGAAGGAAGCCAATTAACTTAATGACCACATGATTTACTTAACAACTGCAGTGATTTGCTTAACAACTTTGGTAAAAAAAAACAAGGTTGTAAAATCAGGTGCAACTCATTCAACAGCTGCATTCCTTAGCAATGGAAATTTTGGGCCCCATTGTAGCTGTAAGTCGAGGGCTTCGGGCTTCGTGTACTTGATTATTGGTTGTGGAATTGTAAACTGTCAGCTATTCCTAAGTCAAGACTTTAGGTTGTAAAGAGCATGGGATAGTGAGTTCACTGCAAAATAATTTTTTTAAGTAAGGTGGGAGGGAATAAATGAACCCTCTCTAGCTCAGTGCAAACCCTGAAAATAATTCCAAAGGGAACAATATTGCAGAAAACTGGTATTAGGAAGAACACATCACTCTTTTAAAAACTTGAACTTTGGACGGTGATGTATAAAAGGACTGGGTAAAAATATATATAGCTAGAAGAAGAAACCATTTTCATTGGCAGAAATACTTGGTTTCAAAGCCTTAATGCTACCAATTTAATTTGATTATCTTTTTATTTTATTTTTTAGTATCTTTTTTCTCTTTGGTTTAGATATTTTATAAAATGATAGATCATTATTTATTGATATACTGGCTTTATTATTTTTATAAAAAAAAACTCTAAAGGGGGAACATATCCAACACAACTTCCTACTACTACTTTCCCCATGACTAACAACCCTGTGAGAGAGTGAGGTCACCCAGCCAGCTTTCATGCCAAAGGCGGGACTAGAACTTACTGTCTTCTGGTGATTGGCCCAAAGTCACCCAGACAGCTTTGATGCCTAAGGCGGGACTAGAACTCCCAGTCTCTTGGTGATTGGTCCCTTAGCTGGCTTTCATGCCCAAGATAGAACTAGAACTCACTGTCTCCTGGTGATTGGCTCAAAGTCACCCAGACAGCTTTGATGCCTAAGGCAGGACTAGAACTCCCAGTCTCTTGGTGATTGGTCCCTTAGCTGGCTTTCATGCCCAAGATAGAACTAGAACTCACTGTCTCCTGGTGACTGGCCCAAAGTCACCCAGCCAGCTTTCATACCTAAGGTGGAACTAGAATTTACCATTCCCTGCTTTCTAACCTGGTACCTTAGATCAAACTGGCTCTTTTATTTTTTATTTTTTGGCAAATGACTTAAAATCTGATGACTCTCAAAGTTCCTGCATATAGAAACTCGCCTAAACTTTGGTATCCAATTGTCCCATGGTACTCTCTAGTGTTGATACTCCATCCACCCGGTGTGGGAGTTTGCACAGGAATTTGTTTGCCAAAGAATTTTTTTTTTCTGTTATAGGTGTCTCTCCCCCATATAGACACATTCACATATACACCCTGTTAGTTATTATAAAGGTAGTATATATATCTTCAGTTGCCCTGGGGAGACATGCATATATTTATGAAAGGGAGGAAAATGTTCCAAATTGCTTTCAATGGAGTTGTCAAACCTAACGCTGGCGTGATGGGAATGCTGGGTGCCGCATAGGATTTCTATCTAATATTTACAAGGGATGAGGGAAGGTGGTCATTTTAAATTCAAAGCTGTCTCTCTTTTGGGTAAACCCAGTACATAGTTGTCCAAATAAGGACAGTAACCACAGCAACAGAAAAAGTTGTATCTGTTCTAATTCCATAATGCAATTCAAGGGAGCAGGTTCTCCCCTCCCCCCACCCAGCTTTATTCCTCACAAATTCAAATTGTGATGAGTGCTGATTATACATAGAATGAGGCAGTGCTTTGTTATCTGGACATTTGTTGACAGAAGCAGGTAACCATTCTGGCTGTCTCTTACAGATTTGTATCTGAAATAGCTGAAATGAGCTGGATAGAGAGTACGAAAGTAATTGTTCTCACTGACAGGAAATTTCTCCTTAACTCTAGGTTCGTTCTCCCTTTGATGAGTTTCCATCCGTGAGTTAAAAACAAAGCAAAAATGGCCTTCTGAAAATTTCCATGCTGTTTGCAGGCATATAAAATTAAGCTTCACAAGTGGGGTTCAGATTTCAAATCATGGATCTCAGTTGTCTGATAGACCAGTTACCATGACTCATAAAATCTCATGATTCCCAAAATTCCTGGATAGAAAAAAAAGTCTAAACTTTCGCACCCAGATACTGCATCCACCTAGCTAGGGCAGGAATTTGCACAGGGATTTGTTTCCAGTGGAAATGATGTAAAAATGTCCTATCAATGCTCATATGTGGCAATGTGTAGGAGTGCAGGCAGAATTGGGAGGTAGAGTTAAATGTGTCATCAGCTTAGAATCCTTATGTTGCCACAAATGATCCAAGTCCAGTCTTCCTTGCTTTGATCCTTATCTAGCACCAATTCAGTGCTAACCTTTAGTTGACTAGATTCTCATTATATAGGTTTGAATAAATCTTCTGTGCTTAACATATGGTCCTAGTCCTTTGTGCCTGACATTAATTTAGTCAGCTAATGGTCAGCACTGAATTGGTACTAGATAAGGGTCAAAGGAATTCAAGGGAGGCTGGACTTGGAACATTTGTGGCAACATAAGGACTCTAAGCTGATGACATGTTTAACTCCCTCCCCCCAGCTTTGCCTGCTCTTCTACACAGTGAGCCATTTCAACTTTTGAATTCTTCATTTTGTATTAAGCTTTTTTCATTATGGATCTTACAAAGAATGTCCCATCCACATGTTCTGGTCCAGATCTTTCCTCCTTTTTCAGGGATCAGGAACTTCAAACCCAATTTAGAGCTGGCTCAACTCTGCCGATGTTTAGAAAAGATCTGGGAAATTACTTTCAAAACAGATTCGAGGTTGATCCTCTTATCAGTAATGAAAGAAACTTTGTATCACACCATTTCAGAAGAACATTAATATTAGAACAATGCAGATATTAGGGCAGAAACTGGGCAATGTATCCCGGCAATTAAAAAAAATTGTTCACCATAAGAGCACCAGAAACAGCAATATAAGTGAAGTGAACAGGGCCCAACACATAAATGGTTTGTTCTTTCTAAATGGTAGACGCTGTGTCTACAAGGTAGGCTATTCAAAAATAAAAGCAAAACAATGCTATCCAAGTGACAGAAAGTACAGGCTCCTGGGTTTGCTACGTGGGTGCATGCAGATTGTAAAACATCACAATGGAACACAAATAGCCTATGATAAATGATACCCAGAATGAAAAAAGCACCTTCTATATAAGTGCAGGTGTGCTGGGATAAAGTTACGCAGTTACAAAACAAGGGAGCTCTTAAAAAGCTTATATAAAAAGGAGCAGAGTAGTATTTTCTAAGTGGTACATAGCTGAAGTAGACACCTGCTCAGAAGGGGTACAAATTTTGAACTATTGCAAAAAGCAGAGAAAAAACCATCCTTTTTGGAATCCACAGTTTGTTTTTGCTTCAGAAGTAGGGAAGGTGTAGACCTGCAGGTAGTCTAACTCAGCTCGCACCATAGTCATTCTGGGAGACAACAGTGAGCAAAACTGTCATGGAAAGAGATTTGTCCTTACGAGATGAAACATGTCTCCCATGGCAACTGTGGTTTGAAAATATTTTCTTTCTTCAAACAGCTGAATAGGTCATCAGAAGGTACCAAGTGCTAGTAGAAAGGTCTTTGTAGTGTGCGAATGGTTGCAAGAATGTTTGAAGAACGCAAGTGGTTCTGCGTACAGTAGCAGTGTCCTTCTGTTATAGGAAAGGGGGGCCAAGTCTAACAGAAGATACATAAAAGTGGAAATACGATGCTTAAGATGTCTTCTGGATCTGACTCCATGAAGTCATGGAGTCAAGGAGGAAAGTGCTGGAAGAAAATGGATTGAATACACATCTGACGTCCATTATGAAAGAAATGTATTGAAATTGATTATTTTTGCAGAGAGAACAAATTAAGAGTGCATAGAAAAAATTATAAAGGAAGAGTGAATGGGTCAAGAGCAAGAAAACTTTCTAGAAGCTGGGTAGAGTTGATGAGAGTTTCAAAAACAAAGAAGTGAGAAGTTCAAACTACAATGAAGAAATGGTATATTATGATAATAGAAACAAGAATAACTTGCAAGAATAGAAAGATATGGAGAAGTATGGACATTGTCCTGGATATAAACTAATTTTTTTTAAGATTTGTTTTTTTTTTCCTTTCCTGGATTTATTTTGTTCTATTTACTCATTTTCTGCATCTTGTGTATTGCTTGATTCAAAAGTGTATCTATGTGTGACTGAAAAAAATAACCTTGAGAATGCTTTCCATTTTTATAGTTGTCACTGATTATATGCAGAGCAGAAAGTCTTAGGTCCCATCAATTAAGAACTTTGCAAACTTTACTAGGTGCAGAAGTAAAACAAACTCAATATATTTCCAAACAGTTTTTAAGCAGCCCTCAGAGCAGATTAGGAGAATTGTGGTCGACACAGAAAATGGATAGACCAAGCAAAATGTTCTTATTCACAAGAACTCAGCATATAAAGCTGTTGTGGGGTGATTTGTTTTTGAATCTAAAGGCTGAAAGACAAAGGAGTTTTACCAATTTGATTCCAGCCCATGATCTTGTGATCAAGCCCTCTTCTTAAAAACCTCCAGTGATGGAGCACCCACGATTTCTGAAGGCAAGCTGTTCCACTGGATAATTGTCCTCACTGTTAGGAAGTTTCTCCTTAATTCCAGGTTGCTTCTCTCCTTGATTAGTTTCCATCCATTCTTTCTCATCCTGCCCTCTGGTGCTTTGGAGAATAGGTTGATCCTCCTCTTCTTTGTGGCAGCCCCTCAAATACTGGAACATTGCTATTATGTCACCCATATTTTTTCTTTTGATTTAGACTAAAAGGTAAAGGTTCCCCCGCACATGCGTGCTAGTCGTTTCCGGCTCTAGGGGCCGGTGCTCATCTCCGTTTCAAAGCCGAAGAGCCAGCGCTTGTCCGAGGACGTCTCCGTGGTCATGTGGCTGGCATTATTTTATTTATTTTTTTATTTTAATTCCATTTAATTCCCGCCCTTCTCCGAAGACTCAGGGCAGCTTACAAGCTTAGCAGTAGTTTTGACTAGACGCCAAAGGCGCACGGAACGCTGTTACCTTCCCACCGTAGTGGTCCCTATTTTTCTCCTTGCATTTTTACATGCTTTCGAACTGCTAGGTTGGCAGAAGCTGGGATGAGTAACAGGCGCTCACTCTGTTACGCGGCACTCGGGATTCGACCCGCCAAACTACCAACCTTCTGATCGACAAGCTCAGCGTCCCAAATCCTGCAGCCATTCTTCATATGTTTTAGTCTCCAGACCTTGTCCCTTTTTGTATGCATCTGATCATGTGGCTTCTATTTTAATTTTTTTACAGCCACCTCCCCGTAGGGAGGTGTGTTTAGGACACAGTCCTAAAATTTAGACCTGGGAAAAGAGGAATAGGTGATACAGCAGTGTTTTAAGTAGCTGATGGAAAGTTTAAAATCACCCTGAAATGCAGGATACAGAATAGTAGCCTTCAGACACAGGAAGGAATAACAGAACTGGAAGGGACCCTTGGAGGTCTTCTAGTCCAACCCCCTGCTCAAGCAGAAACCTTATACCATTTCAGACAAATCTCTTTTTTAAAACTTCTAGTGTTGGAGCAACCACAGCTTCCAGAAGCAATCACTGATTAATTGTTAAACAAATCCGGCTTCTCCCATTGACTTGGCTTGTTGGAAGCTGACTGGGAAGGTCACAAATGGAGATCATGTGGACACGGGGCACTACAACTGCCATAAATATGGGCTGTTTACAAACTACATAAATTCTGATCACATGTTCTTGAGAATGCTGCAATGGTCATAAGTGTGAGGACCAGTCATTTTTTTTCAGTGCCGTTATAAATTTGAACGGTTGCTAAACAAATTGTTGTAAGTCCAGGACTACGTGTATAGACTTTGCTTCAAATGAAACACACTAACTGTGTGATAGATTATAGCTTAAAATTTAGCAGTGGGTAGGAACGTTTCTCCCCTTTAGATTAGAAAGAAGCAGTTTTATTGATTCAAAAAATAGAAGCCTCTTTTTGCTCCTCTCCTAGGTGTATTTCAGAACCACAAAAATTTGGCAGCTAATTGTGAAGGATATTCCATATCTTGCTTTCTAGCGGTTTTAGCATTGTGCATTTCCTGCTCCTTTCATCTTACACTCCTACTGCTTGCTGGTTTACCATCAGCCTGTTGGATGAACTGAAGCAGTTTTGAAAACTATAAAGAAAATGGGTGATGTCCTCTTATTGTGGGTGTGAAATTTGTTAGCCCAAACTTCCTTTATAATGCAGGTAGTCCTCGACTTACAACCACAACTGGCCCCCAAAATTTCTACTGCTAAGCAAGACAGTTGTTAAATGAGTTTTGTCCCATTTTACAACCTTCCTTGCCGCACTTCTTAAGCGAATTACAGCAGTTGTTATGTGAATCATGGGATGACTTTACAATAATGACTTTGTAATAATGCCGCTTGTGGCCGGGGGGGGGGGGGCAAAAGCCCTAATAAGCAGGCATATACATAGAATGAAGGCTATTGCTAAGCACATTTGATTTGTGCTTAGATTGTAAGCTGCCCTGAGTCTTCAGAGAAGGGCGGGATATAAATGGGATTAAAATAAATGATGATGGGATTCCCCCAGAATGATGGGATTCCCCCACTGACTTTGCTTATCAAAAGCTGATTGGAAAGATTGTGAATGGTGATCACCTGATCCCTGGCCAGTGCCAGTGCCCAAAATTTGATCACATGACCATGGGGATGCAGAAAAGTGTGGAAACTGCTCATGTCACTTTTTTTAAAGTGCCGTTGTAGTTTCAAACAGTCACTACATGATTGGTTATAAGTCAAGGACTACCTGTAATTTTAACTGCCTTCTTGTTAGATTCATAATCACAGAGACACTTCAGATCAAGTGGGGTTTGATCACACTGATGTGCAAGAGTTCTTAATCTTTGTTTTCATGATTAAACACAGAGAAGGCAACAAATTATGGGAAACAGCAGCCATCAAGTCACGGTACATGAGATTGTTGGACACTTAAGGCCTCACAGATAAAATATAACGGGCACACCCACGGTGAAATCCTTGCATACATTTGAAGTGATTCACTAAGTAACAAGTCAAGAGTTTCTGGCTTTTCCCTGATTGCCAACAAATACACCTGCAGGATACAAACTGAAGAAGGCTGGAATACAGATAGTCCTCAGCTTACAATGGAAAAAAAATGACTTATGTCCATTTTTCACACTTACAACCACTGCAGCATTCCCATGGTCACATGACCCAAAGTTGGGCCTTTGGCAACTGGCATGTATTTATGATAGTTGCAATGTCCCGAGTCATGTGATCACCATTTGTAAAGTTCCCAGCCAGCTTTTGACAAGCAAAATCAATGGGGGAAGCCAGCCTCGCTTAATGACCATATGATTCACTTAACAACTGCAATGATTCACTTAACTGTGGCAAAAAGATCATAAAACAGGGCATAAAGCAAGTAACAATTGTCTTGCTTCACAATGGAAATTTTGGGCTGAATTGTGGTCGTAAGTGGAAGGTAACCTGTATTTGATTAGAATATTGGACCAGGACTAAAGAGAATAGCAGTGAAAAATAGGCAAGAAATATTGCTTTCCCAATAAATTTTTCCTACAGATTTCTGCTTATTTTCAGAGTGCTTGAGAAATTCTTTTGAATGTCCTCTGATTGTGTTTTTCTGATTTTACTGTAGGAAGAGTGAAGGGGCTATTAGAGAGTTTACTTCAATTACAGACCTTCTTACCATATTAAAATATCCCTTAATGCCATGCTTTCCAAACTGAGAAAGCCCAATGGGAATAATTGCTCTCAAACCATTTTTCCCATGGGATTTAAGCAGAGGAAGCTAGGAAGAGAGCTTGAAAGAAAGTCTTGCAGATCTGTTGGCCATCTTATCATTAAAAAAGAGTAAGAATACGCTAATGAAACGCTATTGATAATGATACGCTATTGATAATGATACGCTATTGGAACTCTGAAAGAAAATTCAGTGCAAATTCCCTCTCATCAATTTCAATAAGTAGTGATACAAAAGCATTGGTTTTTCCCCTCTTTTATTGAGTAGAATTCTTTATTGGCCAAATATGGTTGGACACACAAGGAATTTGTCTCCGGTGCATAAGCTCTCAGTGTACATACAAACAACAGGTGATAAATCATGATCATAATCAACATAAAAATACATTTATCATAAATCATAAGATACAACACTTAGTGATAATCATAGGATGCTAAATAAGCAAACAACATAAATCATACCACGATACTAAATAAAACAATATAAATCGTAAGAGACAAGCAACAAAGATATAGTCATAAGAAGATAAGGAGATTTATTTATTTTATTTTGCCTTCATAAATCGTGGGCGCTCCATCATTGGAGGTTTTTAAGAAGAGACTAAACAGTCACTTGTCTGAAATGGTATAGGTTCTCCTGCTTGAGCAGGGGGCTGGACTAGAAGACCTCCAAGGTCCCTTTCTATTTCTATTCTATTCTATTCTATTCTATTCTATTCTATTCTATTCTATTCTATTCTATTCTATTCTATTCTATTCTATTCTATTCTATTCCATATTCCATATTCCATTCCCTATTCTATTCTATTCTATTCTATTCTATTCTATTCTATTCTATTCTATTCTATTCTATTCTATTCTATTCTATTCTATTCCATATTCCATATTCCATATTCCATATTCCATATTCCATATTCCATATTCCATATTCCATATTCCATTTTCTATTCTATTCTATTCTATTCTATTCTGTTCTGTTCTGTTCTGTTCTGTTCTATTCTATTCTATTCTATTCTATTCTATTCTATTCTATTCTATTCTATTCTATTCTATTCTATTCTATTCTATTCTATTCCATATTCCATTCCCTATTCTATTCTATTCTATTCTATTCTATTCTATTCTATTCTATTCTATTCCATATTCCATATTCCATATTCCATATTCCATATTCCATATTCCATATTCCATATTCCATATTCCATATTCCATTCCATTTTCTATTCTATTCTATTCTATTCTGTTCTGTTCTGTTCTGTTCTGTTCTGTTCTATTCTATTCTATTCTATTCTATTCTATTCTATTCTATTCTATTCTATTCTATTCTATTCTATTCTATTCTATTCTATTCTATTCTATATTCCATATTCCATATTCCATATTCCATTCCATATTCTATTCTATTCTATTCTATTCTATTCTATTCTATTCTATTCTATTCTATTCTATTCTATTCTATTCTATTCTATTCTATTCTATTCTATTCTATTCTTCTATTCTATTCTATTCTATTCTATTCTATTCTATTCTATTCTATTCTATTCTATTCTATTCTATTCTATTCTATTCTATTCTATTCTATTCTATTCTATTCTATTCTATTCCATATTCCATATTCCATATTCCATTTTCTATTCTATTCTATTCTATTTTATTCTATTCTATTCTTTTTTCAGAGACGTTGTAACTTCAAACAGTCACTAAATGAACTGTTGTAAATTAAGGACTACCTATAAAGTAAGGGTCCGTCCAAGTCCCTTGCATTGCAAGGATGTACTAGTCATCCCTTCTGAATAAGCCCCTCTGCGCTGAAGCTAGGATGTCCTAGAAGTTATAAAAATAACTATAAAGAATAAAATGTACTTCTTTCCCACTCTCCCTCCCCCCCCTTAAGTTCCTAATTTTAGAAGCACTCTCATTAAATCTGCATAGTAAGAACAAATGCACCACTCTTGACCCCAATGGCTGACAGTGATCTTTTGCCATAGGCCAAGGCACCACCCTAAAATAGGTTTTTAATTTTCCCTGTGGGAGGGACTAAGAGGGGTTCAGCATAAAAGAGTTTGGGCTAGAATTTGGGCAGAGCAAGAACCATATTACAGGCAATCCTTGACTTATGACCACAATTGAACTCAAAATGTATGTCGTTAAGTGAGACATTCGCTAAGTGAATTTTGTCCCATTTTATGACCTTTCTTGCTACGGTTGTTAAATGAATCACTGCAGTTGATAAGTTAATAACACAGGTGTTAAATGAATCTGGCTTCCCCAGTGACTTTGCTTGTCAGAAGGTCACAAAAAGTGATCACTTGACCCAATTGTCATAAGAATGAAGCAGTTGCCAAGCATCTGAATTTTTATTACATTATCACGGGGATGCTGCAAGAGTCGTAACTGTGAAAAATGATCATAAATCACATTTTTCAATGCCGTTGTAACTTTGAATGGTCATGAAATGAACTGTTGTAAGTTAAGGAGTACCCGTGTGGTACTTTTTCTCCTGTGAAAAGGGGAATGGAGGTCTGGCATTGGTGTGCATTATTTGCTTACATAGAGTAGGAAAGCATCTACAGTAATAATATATTAAGTTTTCTCTCAGTGTCTGTCTCCAAAGATTTATTAACTTCAGGTTTGTGACATTGTTTGAAACTTACCTTTTAACTCTGCTCATTAGCCTAAAAGTTCAAAATAAACTGCATACAGTACAACAATCCAGTTCATCCTTCAAAAGCTTTGTCTCATTAGACAGCTTGATGCTAAGGTAGTTTAATCTCTTTTATAGCCTCAGAAATTTCCTTTATTGCCATAGGTCTGTTCATAATCTGTAGTCCTCTGTACAGGTAGCCTTGACCTTACAATTATGATTGTAAGTTATGCTGGTCGTTAAGTGGGTCATTACATCACCATGCCTGATCTTTTTTGCAGCACCATTAAGGCCACATCTTTACTGGGAAGGGTGTGTGTGTGCTGTGATGGCCTGAAAAAAGTGCAAGCGGGGTCTGCAAGGGGCCTCTTGGTGGGGGGGTGTCTATGACAATTCCCCACGGCCACCTCGCCACAGCCACTCACCCAAAGATAGCAACGGAATGCAGGAGAAAATTCAAATAATACTTCTTAATATTTTATTGCATTTCAGGTGCTGAACCTGTTTCTTGCCTTACTGTTGAGCTCTTTTAGTGCTGACAATCTTTCTGCCCCAGACGAAGATGGGGAGATGAACAACTTGCAGTTGGCCTTTGCCCGCATCAATAGGGGGCTGAAGTACCTCAAGCATTCCATGTGGAATTTCTGCTGTAGAGTTCTTCGACAGCCGAAGGCGACTGCTGAAAAGAAAGCCATGATGAAGCTTGTGACCCACAATCAGCCGGTCATGCACAACTGTGTCAATAACCACATGGCTAATGAGTTTGTCAAAGAGGAGCAGAACCAGACGGAGAACCACACCAGCAATGCCAGAGGTGCCGCCGACACAGTGGGGCATCAGGTGGCTGATGACCACAATAATGACTTTATGACCAACCCAAACATGTCCATTTGTGTCCCTATTGCAATGGGTGAGTCGGACATTGAAGATGATGAGCAAAGCACATTCACAGAAACAGACCAGGTAAGTTTCTCCTTAAACCAATCATGGATGTGGTCAGTGCAGTTTTGGGGAAAATATGAGAAAGAGGTGCAAGCTGCATAACAACCTTCTCCAAACACAGTTGGGAATGGAAACTATTGTAGTCCCAACACTCCTGGTGTGTATAAAGAGTTTGAAAAGGGCTGTTCGTAGACGATAGTATGGGGTAGAGATATTTTTCAATCTGTTGGGTTTGCTGAGTAGGCAGTGGGTGGTGTAGCTCTGGAGAAGTAGATAATAACTAGCTCAGAATTCATATAGGATCTCGGCTTGTGGTCAAATTGTGCCACACTCATTGCCTGTATGACTGAGTGGCACCCATTTTGCATACTCAAGACCCCGGAGAGGTGACAATATCAGAACCATCCAAAATCAAGGCATAAACAGCATCATCGATGCTTTAATTGTTCCAGATATTTGTAGATGTAAATGCCAAAATTGGAACATCCTTCTGTGATAAACTCCTCTTTTATATATTACAAGCTTTCCCCTTTATAACCGTAGCAATGGTTGCCATGGTGTTCTCCAAGGACACAACTATGCAACTAGATTAATTTAGCAGTTAGTTAGTTCCTCTTTCCAAGGAATCTTGAGAATTGTAGCTTAGGGTCCCAAACAGAATTCTCAGTACCAGTATGAAAATTGTAGGGTCCTTGATTGGAACTCATGAAATTTAAAAAGTTATAGTGGTCCAGATACAATCTGACAAAACAGATTTTTTTATTGCCTTATGTTTGTCTTTGAGGCCTTTCCAAGAAGAAATGGACTTTAATTCATCATTTGATGTTGTGGGTTTTTTGGGGAGGAAGCTATGTGTTGGATATTGATAGTTGTGGATGGTTTATGCAAGTTGTAAAACAGAAGAAAGCTTCTGGGTATCAAATCTGAAAGATTTTTTGGTTTGCCTTGTTGAAAATTAACTACTGTTAAATACTCACTTATGACTGAAATGTTGCTTGGGGATGATAAGCAGGCAGTAGCTGTAGCTGATTCAGGAAGTATAAATTCAGAAAAAACAAAGGAATATGTGGTTTAGATAACCTGAGAAATAGTGGACAGGGACTTGCACAACAAAATAGGATTCTAATATGCATAGTCTCTCTCTCTCTCTGTCTCTCTCTCCATAGTCTCTCTCTCCCCCCTCTCTCTTCATAGTCTCTCTCCCCCTCTCTTCATAGTTTCTTTCCCCCCTCTCTCCATAGTCTCTCTTCCCCCCTCTCTCCATAGTCTCTCTCCCCCTCTCTCCATAGTCTCTCTCCCCCTCTCTCCAGTCTCTCTCCCCCCTCTCCATAGTCTCTCTCTCTCCATAGTCTCTCTCCCCCCTCTCCATAGTATCTCTCTCCCCCCTCTCTCCATAGTCTCTCTCTCCATAGTCTCTCTCCCCCCTCTCCATAGTCTCTCTCCCCCTCTCTCCATAGTCTCTCTCCCCCCTCTCTCCATAGTCTCTCTCCCCCCTCTCTCCATAGTCTCTCTCTCCCTCTCTCTCCATAGTCTTTCTCTCTCCATAGTCTCTCTCCCCCCTCTCTCCATAGTCTCTCTCTCCCCCTCTCCATAGTCTCTCTCTCTCTCCATAGTATCTCCCCCCTCTCCATAGTTTCTCTCTCCCCTTCTCTCCATAGTCTCTCTCTCCATAGTCTCTCTCCCCCCTTTCTCCAGTCTCTCTCTCCCCCCTCTCCATAGTCTCTCTCTCTCCATAGTCTCTCTCCCCCCTCTCCATAGTCTCTCTCTCCCCCCCTCTCCATAGTCTCTCTCTCTCCATACTCTCTCTCCCCCCCTCTCCATAGTCTCTCTCCCCCTCTCTCCATAGTCTCTCTCCCCCCTCTCTCCATAGTCTCTCTCCCCCTCTCTCCATAGTCTCTCTCTCCCCCCCTCCATAGTCTCTCTCCCCCCTCTCTCTCCATAGTCTCTCTCTCCCTCTCTCTCCATAGTCTTTCTCTCTCCATAGTCTCTCTCCCCCCTCTCTCCATAGTCTCTCTCTCCCCCCTCTCCATAGTCTCTCTCTCCATAGTCTCTCTCTCCCCCCTCTCCATAGTCTCTCTCTCCCCCCTCTCTCCATAGTCTCTCTCTCTCCATAGTCTCTCCCCCCTCTCTCCAGTCTCTCTCCCCCCCTCCATAGTCTCTCTCCCCCTCTCTCTCCATAGTCTCTCTCTCCCCTCTCTCTCCATACTCTCTCTCCATACTCTCTCTCCCCCCCTCTCCATAGTCTCTCTCCCCCCTCTCTCCATAGTCTCTCTCCCCCCTCTCTCTCCATAGTCTCTTTCTCCCCCCTCTCTCCATAGTCTCTCTCTCTCCATAGTCTCTCTCTCTCCCTCTCCCTCTCCTTTCCCCCCTCTCCATCATTGAGATAATTAGACACACATGATACAAGTGAAAAAAGAGAGAACAATTAGAATTCTTGTGATTTTGGAGAATTCTTGGTGAATGTCCCCTTGGAGAAAAAACTGAGAATTCCATCAGGCGCTACCTGATTATTCTGAAAAGTCAGAGCATTGTGAAAAGTGAGGGCAGAGTCTTTCCTATTGGTCCTGAAGCTTGAACAAATGTCCAATATAACAACCTCTAGAACAGGGGTAGGCAACCTTGGCTCTTTTATGACTCATGGACTTCAACTCCCAGAATTCCTGAGCCACCATGGCTCAGCATGGAATCCTCTCCCTTTCCCCTCAGCATAGCTGGCTCAGGAATTCTGGGAGTTGAAGTCCACAAGTCATAAAAGAGCCAAGGTTGCCTACCCCTGCTCTAGAACCTTGCTTATTGCCAAGGCTTTGTATCTTGTCTTAAAAGCAAGTTGGAAAATTTGGAACAGCGCAGTAGCTAAGCAAATCTTGAAGCTCTCTTTGCTTAGTTCTTTCGATTGTACTTCCATTTGAATTCATTCTTTCTTCTTCCCTTGTCTGATAAGTCACTGAGGGTTTGAAGATTCATACAATAATGCTGTACTCATGCCTTTCTCAATATCTCTGCAACGTAATAAGTGAAGTATAATCTCTAATCTCATCAAATATTTCTATTTCCATATCTAATTCCTTCATCCTTCCCCCAGTCTCCTAAGCTTGCTTTCAAAATACTTATTTGCCTTATAGTTTATTAGCCCCAAACTCTATACAGAGAGTCCTAGTGGATAATCACTTAAATATGAGCCAGCTGTGTGCTGCTGCTGCCAAAACAGCCAGCACAGTGCTAGGCTGCATTAACAGAGGGATAGAACCAAGATCATGTGAAGTATAAATACCACTTTACAATACCTTGGTAAGGCCACACTTGGAATACTGCATCCAGTTTTGGTCACCACGATGTAAAAAAGATGTTGAGACTCTTGAAAGAGTACAGAGAAGAGCAATAAAGATGATTAGGGGACCAGAGGCTAAAACATACAGTATAAGGTTGCTGGAATTGGGTATGTGTAGTTTAATGAAGAGAAGGACAAGGGGTGACATGATAGCAGTGTTCCAGTATCTCAGGGGCTGCCCCAAAGAAGAGGGAGTCAAACTATTCTCCAAAGCATCTGAAGGCAGGACAAGAAGCAACGAATGGAAACTAGTCAAGGAGAGGAGCAACCTAGAACTAAGGAAAAACTTCCTGACTGTGAGAACAATTAATCAGTGGAACAACCTGCCTCCAGAAGCTGTGAATGCTCCAACACTGGAAGTTTTTAAGAAGAGACTGGACAGCCATTTGTGTGAAATGGTATAGGGTTTCCTGCCTGAGCAGGGGGTTGGACTAGATGATCTTCAAGGTACCTTCCAACTTTACTAATATGATTATGATTATTCTCCAAAGCACCTGAAGGCAGGATGGAAACTCATCAAGGAGAGAAGCAACCTAGAAATAAGGAGAAATCTCCTGACAGTGAGAACAATCAAGCAGTGGAACAGCTGGCCTCCAGAAGTTGTGGATGCTCCAACACTGGAGGTTTTTAAGAAGAGATTGGACACCTGTTTGTTGGAATGGTATAGGGTCTCCTGCTTGAGCAGGGGGTTGGACTAGAAGACCTCAACAGTCCCTTCCAACTCTGTTATTCTGTTTTTGACCTTCACTTTAACATACCACTGCAACAGGCAGTTTATCTGTTGTAGATTTCCTTAAAAGTTACAGTAGTTGTTAGTTTTCTAAGATAATCTCCTATCCTAGCCAGTCACAAGTTTTCTAGCACAGATGTCTCACATACAATTTACAAACTGTAAAATGAACATGCCTGTGTTTGTGGGGACTTTGGTGCTCTTTTCACTCTAAAAGTAGCTCACTCCATCAGTGATGGTGGGAATAGTGTTGGTGATTCCTTGAATAGGTTGTTGTTTACTTTTTGATTGTTGGTCTAGTGCAGGGGCAGGCAACCTCGGCTCTTTTATGACTCGTGGACTTCAACTCCCAGAATTCCTGAGCCAGCCACGCTGAGGGGAAAGGGAGAGGTTTCCAAGCTGAGCCAAGCTGGCTCAGGAATTCTGGGAGTTGAAGTCCACGAGTCATAAAAGAGCCAAGGTTGCCTACCGCTGGCCTAGGCCTAGGCCGCTTTATGACTGGTGAACTTCAACTCCCAGAATTCCTGAGCCAGCCACGCTGAGGGGAAAGGGAGAGGTTTCCAAGCTGAGCCAAGCTGGCTCAGGAATTCTGGGAGTTGCAGTCCACGAGTCATAAAAGAGCCAAGGTTGCCTACCCCTGGTCTAGTGTTAGTCTTGGTGTTAATCCAAGAAGAAAACAATGCTCCCACTAACACCGACAGAGCAAACCATTTATGTATAAACAGAAAGCAAATTTCACTCCTTCCTAGCACTGCTGATATTACCTAGTTGAGTATAAAATGTCTGAAGAAAGCAACCAAGCACAGATAGCACTGGGGATGCCACAGTTCAATATTCTTTTCATTGATACCTATTTTTTTTATTGTGCGTCTGACAATTTTCCCTAATCTCACAGACATTACATCTTATCTGGATCTTTTGCTTGGCTTCCCTTTATGTAAAAAAAAAACTTGACTGCAAAAAATACAAGTCTCCTAATAAACCCTTCTGATAAAGAATTACTATCCTTTTTGAAATATTCACTACTGTTAATTTTCTGGCAAGGTCATTACAAAGCCTTGTAAGAGATCTTTGCAATGGTTTAATGCAATGGTTTAAAAAATTCTGGATCTGTTGTTTTGCTGCTTGGGTGGAATTTACAAATTTGTCCAAGAGCTGAATTGCATTTTGACTTATCAAGAATCCTTTTAATTGCTCTTTCATTTCATTTCTTTTGTAGTTGATTCTAGGAATTTGAATATCTTTAGAAAAGCTCTTGTTTTGAGTCATCATTGGCCTCACGTTGTTGCACATTGATTGCTAATACAATATCATCTGTGCGTTTAATTAATACTCCTTTTCCTAACCTTTACCCATGGATTTTGTTGGTGTTTCTGCATCAGACACATAAAAGCATTCTAATAGCTTGATTGCTCTTAGTTGGCCTGCTTTGTTATATTTGTATGGTTCCATTAGCATATTTACTTACCTTGAGATCTTGGCAGCCAGAGAAAAAAGGCACCACGCCATCTCACCATAACCACAGAAAGAAAGAGAAGTATTATCCCAATTGATTGGGAACTGAGTTTATTTCTTTGTTTATTACTTGTATTTATCTTACTCTATTAGTTTGAAGGTTTTTAGAGTGGTTGACAACACAATACTCCACAAATGCATAAAGCAAAAAAAAAAACCCTTTAAAAGCAATACCAGCCTTTTCTTGGCTAAAAGGAAAATATAACATCACATCCAAAGAAAAGACTCTGGGTTTAAAAATAAAGATTTTCACCTGTCACCAGAATGGAGAGCTAAGAAAGCACCATTTCTCTTGGGAGAGCATGGTAAAATAGAAATTTCCAGCCATCTCACTTTGGAAAGCAACAAAAATCATAAAGGGCTTTCCCAAGATGATCCTAATGTCCAGATGGATTAGCAGAAGGAAATACTTTAAACCAGGGGTGTCAAACTCAATTTCACTTGCCCTCAAGGGTGGGCATGGCCAGGGTGGGCGTGGCCTACTGGGTGGGCATGGCTAGAGTGCGTGTGGCCTACTGGGTGGGCGTGGCCAGCTCTACATCGTTCGCATCAAGGGTGCCTATGGGGGGCCTGGGCAGGAGTGGGACAGATCTGAGGGTCTCTGGCAGAAGGAGGGTCTCTGGGCCAGGGCCAAGGCAGTGGGGGCCGCTCCCTCACTGTTTCCAGGATGGCTTCGTGGGCCGCATGAAACCACTTCGCGGGCCGGATCCGGCCCCCGGGCCTTGTGTTTGACATGTCTGCTTTAAACTGTTTAGATATTTGCCAGCAAGAACCAAATTTTGAATGTGAGTCCCAAAGAAAGGGATGGCCAGTGCATCTATTTCAAAACTGGTACAATATGTTTCAGATGTCCCAAAGGTGCTTTTTTCCAAAAGGCCACTGGACTTTTATTTTCCTTGAAGATGTTTCACTTCTCCAAGAAGCTTCTTCTGTTCTTGCTTGCCTTGATAAACAGTGAGGAACTGAAGAAGCTTCTTGGAGAAGTTAAATGACCTCAAGGAAAAAAGCAGAATCCAGTTGCCTTTTGAAAAAGCAGTTGTGGGACAACCAGGACCTGGAAGACTGAGAATCTCCACAGACATATGTTTCAGATGGTTAAGGTGTTAAAGGTCGCATTTTGTAGTAATTAAAGGCAACATGGCAACCTGTAATGTAGTAGTATTCCAGGTAGAATATTATTAAATCATAGATTAATCATAGATTAATGTAGGCAGGCTGCCTCTGTCTGCAAGAAGATACAACTGGACAACCAGCAAGCATAAGTGAGATGGGCTTTAGATCACAGAAGTGATACGGTCCTTTTGAGATAGGACAAAAATCTACTCAGACCTTGATGTTATAAACCAGGGCTTTTCAACCAGTGGTACGGGTACCACCTGTGGTACATTGGCACCTGCCAGGTGGTATGCGACCATCCTAGAAAAGTGGTAGCGGGGAAGCGGAATGAGCTGAACCGGTGGCAGCACCGCACAAGCCTGAGTGAGAGATGGCTGGAGCTGCAGGGCTGTCAGGGCTCAGCGAAAGTGCCAGGATCAGTGCCAGGATCCAGCTGGAGTTCGGCACTGATCCTGGCGCTTTTGCTGAGCCCAGAAGAAGCACCAATCAGCTGGAATGTTGCAGCATCTCCAGGGTCTTGTGATTTACAATCAGATGCTTGGGAACTGATTCATATTTATGATGGTCACAATATCCAAGGGTCATGTGAAATGACCAAAACCTGCTGCAACCACCCAGCAGAGGGGGAGGGGGAATAAAAACCAAACACCCCCCCCACCCCACCCCCACTGCCAATCCTCAACAAAAATGCTCACAACAATGAAAACCTTGGACAGGAGGAAGAGCGCTGCTGGGCGGGCAGGCATCTTGCTCAGCTGTGGGGGGGCAGTTTTTCAGTGCCATTGTAACTTTGAACAGTCACTAAGCGAACTGTTGTAAGTCGAGGACTTCATCACTTTTTTTCCTTTTTTGGGGGGGGGTCAAGTTTTTTACACCTTGCTAGGCGACTGGTGGTACTCGGATGTTGCCATATCCTAAAAGTGGTACAATGGGTGAAAAGGTTGAAAAGCTCTGTTATAAACTCTCACTAATGGACATGCAGCCCCATCTAGAATGGCTGACCTCTTACTCTGTTAAGTAACATACCATTAATAACCCAGGGTGTTAGTTTATTGATTTTCATTCATCCCAGGATAGTATCTAGAAATCCAGAGTCAGGAATTACTGTGGGGTAAGAATTAGGAAACAACACTAGGAGTATCCAGACTGAACCAATATAGGTAGTCCTTGACTTATGACCACAGTTGAGCCCAAAATTTCCATTGCTAAACAAGGCAGTTGCTAAATTTTGTGACCTTTTTTGCCATAGTTGTTAAGTGAATCACTGTAGTCATTAAGTGAATCATGTGGTCATTAAGCAAATTTGGCTTCCCCATTGACTTTGCTTGTCAGAAGGTCGCAAAAGATGATCATGTGATACCGGGACATGGCAACCGCCATAAATACAAGCCATTTGATAAGCGTCTGGTTTTTGATCACATGACTCGGGATGCTGCAACAGTCATAACTGTGAAAAGTAATCATAAGTCACTTTTTTCAGTGTCATTGTAACTTTCTGTGCCACTAAATGAACTGTTATACATCGGGGACTAATTTTATCTTAGAACTATTCCTGAAATGAGACACAATGCTTAAGCCAAAGGGGGCTCGTCAGCCAAGAAACTTTACTACTCTTTTCAATGTAGTACATGCCCCAAACTACACCCCTGATTGTTAGATACTCCAAATTATAGCAGACTATGAGTTATCCATAATGGAAACAAATGCCTGAGATCTTCAAGCAGCTATCATTGGATTATTTATAGGCTATGGCTTCGAGAATGTTAAGATAGGGCTGCTAGCCAAACATGATTCCCATCGTGTTCATAGTGAACTCACAGAATGCCAGTACACACAATTATTCCAACCATGACAGAATGTGACCGGTATGTGCATCACAATCACTTAGGTTGAGCTGAAATTGGGAAGAGCTTATTCATGAGTACGCTAGCTGTCATGGCATTTCAGTTGTCCATTTCAACTGTCTGAGAGCAGAGAGTACTTTCCATGGGGCAAAAACCAAGTGACCAACAATAGCTCCCTATATTAATAATCTGATCCAGTAGATCAGGCCTGCTGCAGATCCCGTCAGCCAAAGAGTGTTGAGAGGATGGGCTTTCTCTGCTGTAGTCCGTGCTTGGTTTTTTTGTTGTTGTTAGTTGTGAAGTCATGTCTGACCCATTGTGGCCCCATGGACAACATTCCTCCAGGCCTTCCTGTCCTCTATAATCTTCTGGAGTCCATGTAGGCTTACGCCTACTGCTTCACAAGCTTTTTACAAGGTTTTAATAACTTGGCTGTGTGTACCAGAATGTGATAAGGGCTCCGTTCATTGGCTCTACTGTTATCCGGTTAATTGTCTCAGCTGCTGTTTATATTTATATTTATTTTGGGGGGATATTTATCCTGTTTTAATTTTAACTGTTTCAAATTTTTCCAAATCTTAGAATTGTAAGCTGCCCACGTCACTTGGTTGAGTTGGGTGGCTACAGAAATGGAATGAATGAATGAATGAATGAATGAATGAATGAATGAATGAATGAATGAACGAACAAATGTTCTCAGCTCTCTCAGTATAATAGGTTAAACCAGGGGTAGGCAACCTTGATTCTTTTATGCCTCGTGGACTTCAACTCCCAGAATTCCTGAGCCAGCATGGCTCAGCTTGGAAACCTCTCCTTCCCCCTCAGCATGGCTGGCTCAGGAATTCTGTGAGTTGAAGTCCACAAGGCATAAAAGAGCCCTGGGTTAAACATACTGGCAAGCAATGTTATTATATGGTGAATTCTTGGGCTGTAGAAAATGTGCCTCTTTTTTCTGGTCTTTATGTCATCTGTACCTGAATTTATTTCACTATTCTAATTTACATCAGCAACAACACCTCTTTATGGGTCTCTTAGAGAAAGCGGCCCAGAATTCTGATTTTTGCTTCTGATTAATATCCAATAAGAACAGGTCATTAAGAAACATGGAATAATGTACTGTATCCACCTCATTTCTCAGGTGAACAGCAACAAATTGTACTTGAAGATGAAATCAATAGATGGCTGTAGTGTGGTGGCCAAATTATGAAGAATAAACAAGAAGACGTCTTTATTTTAAAGTATTTCTTAGTTTTTGGCCTTTCAGCATTCTGTCTAGTAATCCTATTTTGAGAGGCAGTTAACTTCTTTGGGCTTATGTATCTAGAAGAGTGAAGGAATATTTTGGGAGCTTTCACAAAATGGCTGGCTGGGGCGAAGGGCTTGTCCAATAATAAAATAATTTCCATCCTGGAGGTGTCTAGTCTTATAAAACATCCCCTAGCAGAGGGCAAATTGGTGAAGTGTTTTAGAATAATACTAAAATATATTATTTATCCATGTATCCATTTTTAAAGTATTTTTACAGGGAAATGTGTATACTTCCAGACAAAGCAATGGGCTCTATATTTTAGGCACTTTATTTTTTTCATTAGATTTACTCTATAAAGTGGCCCCTTTTTCTATTAAAAACCTATTGAAAATAAGGAAGCAGTTCCTGGCACTGGTCTGATAAGGCTATGTGCCAAATCAAATTCGTTTGTAATGACTACAAGCCAATTTGGAGTGAGGACAAAAACCTTTCTTCTGAATTGGCTTAACAAAGTTGGCTATAGTTAAACTTTGTCAGGCTGCATAACGTAACAATGTTTATTACTGAGTTCCTAATTGGCTGGCTGTGATCACTCCAGGATGTAGACATTCCAGAAGAATAGAAGAATAACAGAATAAGAGAACAACAGAGTTGGAAGGGACCTTGGAGGTCTTCTAGTCCAACCCCTGTTCAGGCAGGAGACCTTATGCCAGTGGTGGCGAACCTATGGCACGCGTGCCAGAGGGGGTACTTGGAGCCCTCTCTGTGGACACGCACACCTCGCTCTTTGGCTAGGTTTTTGCAGGAAAAGGCCATTTTTCAAGCCCCTTCCTAGCCAAAACAAGCCTCCAGAGTGAACATGCTGTTTTCAGCTTTGAATTACATCAAATCTGACACCAGCAGACTAACAGATGACCGGAGTGCTGCATGTGTTGCTCTCAAACTTACAAAGTATAAACCAAGGTTAGACAAATTATCAGCATGCATACAACACCAAAAATCACATTAATTGTTTAAAAGCATACCAAAGGGAAACTTTTACCTTTCAGTAAAAAGTTGTTTGTATTATTGAAAGCTTTGTTATTGTGTTTTTCTTTTAAGACAAAAGATGTCAATGTATGAGTTCCCATGTTGGCACTTTCCGATAAATAAGTGGGTTTTGGGTTGTAGTTTGGGCACTCGGTCTCTAAAAGGTTTGCCATCACTGCCCTATGCCATTCCATTCAAGTGGCTGTCCAGTTTCTTCTTGAAGGCCTCCAGTGATGGAGCACCCACAATTTCTGGAGGCAAGTGTTCCACTGGTTTATTGTTCTCACTGTCAGGAAATTTCTCCTTAGTTCTAAGTTGAATCTCTCCTTAATTAGTTTCCATCCATTGTTTCTTGTCCTGCCTTCTGGTGCTTTGGAGGATAGGTTGACCCCCCCCTCTTCTCGGTGGCAGCCCCTTAGACATTGGAACACTGCTATCATATCACCCCTGCTCCTTCTTTTCATTAAACTAGACATACCCCATTCCTGCAACCATTCTTCGTATGTTTTAGTCTCCAGGCCCCTAATAATCTTTGTTGCTCTTCTCTGCACTCTTTCCAAAGTCTCAACATCTTTTTTACAATGAGGTGACCAAAATTAGATGCAGTATTCCAGGTGTAGTCTTACTAAAGCTTTATGAAGTGGTATTAGTACAGATGATCTTGATTCTATCCCTCTGTTAATGCAAGCTAGGACTGTGTTATCATTCAATACTCAAAAAAATGTACAAAGTAGGGTGCATTACATTTTTAATTTTTCCAGTCACCCTTGTTTAAAGTTTTTGTTCAGTGTGCAGTTCCATTTTCTGATCTTTTAATAATTTTTGCAATAGGTGATACTGGATAAACTCAATAATAAAATAATTCAAATTTTGTGCTAAGAAACTACAATTTGCTGTCAGTGTAGTTATGCAAGTTATTCTCTTTTACATAATTTTTCTCACTTTTATTCCACAATAGTATTTGAAGCAACTATGGTTTCCCTTATTTATCACCTACAAACCATAAATCTTATTCAGTCATCCTTTTGCGATTTCAGCAACAAAAGGATCAGAAACCTTATTGACAATGAAACTCTGAATTTAGTTAATGAAAGGTGAAAGGCGGGAACGGAACTACGCACCCCATCTCTGTCGTATGCGTTGGGCAGTTTTGTGTGGATTCACCTAATCTAAGTGAACCTGTCCAGAGTTGGGAGGGGTGAGCTAATAGCTATTCTTTGTGTTGTGCGATTGTGCGGTTTGTAAGGTCAGCAGTCACCGTTTTCCCCCCCCCCCTCAAGTATTTGTCCAACCAAAGCAACTGTTGGCAATTATGACAGTGATAAAAAAGTAACTTTGCAATCAGTCCTCACATTTATGACCTTTGCGGGTCTGTAAAGCAAAAAAAAAAATGCTGTAGTACGATCATAAGCACAGTTCTGCTTTCACTTAGTACAGGCAGTCCTCTACTTGCATCATTCGTTTAGTGACCATTCAGCACTGAAAAAAGTGACTAATGACAATTTTTCACACTTAGGACCATTGCACCATTCTCACAGTCATGTGAACAAAATTCAGACGCTTGGCAACTGGTTCGTATTTATCACGGTTGTAGTGTCCCGGGGTCATGTGATCAACTTTTGCAGCCTTCTGACAAGCAAACTCAATGGAGCAGCCAGATTCACTTAACAACCATGTTATTAACTTAACGTATGCAGGGTTTCAGTTAATTGTGGCAGGAAAAGTTGTAAAATGTGGCAAAGCTCATTTACAGTTGCTTAACAACATAAATTTTGGGTTCAACTCTGGCCACAAGGGGAGGATTACCTGTAACCAATTTGCTTAACTACTGCTCCCAACTGTGGCTGCTAAAGCATGAACCACCTCTAAATGTTGTGTCCACTAAGGTACCTCTTCCTGCCCCTCCCCCGATTATTTTTATTTTCTTGAAAATTGCTAGAACAAAATTTCATAAATATCTGACTTCATATTTAGGAAAGGCTTTTAGGAGAAGATCAAAAACATTTGACTTGTAATGTAAAGGATGTGAGATCAGTTGTTCACCTCTCCACATTGGGCTGAAAGAGCCTATCTTTCACAATAAACAAAATCCAGGTTTGGTCACCACGATGTAAAAAAGATGTTGAGACTCTAGAAAGAGTGCAGAGAAGAGCAACAAAGATGATCAGGGGACCGGAGGCTAAAACATATGAAGAACAGATGCTGGAATTGGGTGTGTCTAGTTTAATGAACAGAAGGACTAGGGGAGATTATAGCAGTTTCCTAATATTTGAAGGGTTGCCACAAAGAAGAGGGGGTCAATCTATTTTCCAAAGCACCTGAAGGCAGGACGAGAAGCAACGGATGAAAACTGATCAAGGAGAGAAACAACCTAGAAATAAGGGGAAAAAATCCTGACAGTGAGAACAATTAATCAGTGGAACAGTTTCCCTCCAACACTGGAGGTTTTTAAGAGATTGGACAACCGTTTGTGTGAAATGATATAGATTTCCTGCCTGAGGAAGAGGTTGGACTAGAAGACCTCCAAGGTCCCTTCCAACTCTTACTCTGTTATTCTGTTAAAATGCAGCAAACCAACTCTTTCAGTCAGTGTAAGGGCCCTCCTGTGCAACGCTTACCTTGATCTTTAATTATCTTTGTGATACAGCAGGAATTTCAACTCCTGGTTTAGTGCACACTTGCAAGCAAATAATTAATAATCTTGGATTCCAGAATAGGTGCAGCAATGTGCTAAATTGGAAACTAAACTTATGGGGAAGGCATAGAGAGCTTCCAAAAGCTAGATCTGAAAATGAAAAAGAGCGTTGTGTAGATTACTATAACAGACACTTCCAATTTAAACTTGATTTTTAGGGACAGCACCCATGCAGGATTTTGGGCAGTGTTTTAAAGATGGATTAGTATTACTGCCTTTTTCCGAGATGCCTTTTCAATTTCCCTGTCAAATAAACACCTCTGGAATGTCCAGTCAGGCCCCACTGAAGCACAGATCAAAACTGAGTCTGTTTAATATCTGACATCAGCTGAAGTCTGCTAGGTGTTCACCTGCAATGTTCTAGATCAGTGATGGCAAACCTTTTAGAGACCGAGTGCCCAAACTGCAACCCAAAACCCACTTATGTATTGTCGGGTGCCGGGTGGGCTTGGCTCTTTGGGTGGGTGTGGCCAAGGGCAGGCGTGGCTGCGGTGGTAATGGCAGACTGAGTGGGACTAAAAAGTTCAATCAATCAATTCCAACTTTGCGAGATCGTTTTTTTCCCCGCGAGAAGTATGATTGAACCTTTTTTTTTTTGCACACGGTAGTGGAGGCCTAAAGCGAAAAGGTTTTATAAAACCCAGCTGAAGGCCTAGGACTGGGGCAACGGCGCATGTGCCCACAGAGAGGGCTCTGTGTGCCACCTGTGGCATGCATGCCGTAGGTTCGCCACCACGATTCTAGATGTTCTTGAGACGTTTTCCTTCTACATAGGTCCACAAGGTTTATAAAGCAATAGGATAACAGAATTGGAAGGGACCTTGGAGGTCTTCTATTCCAACCCCCCACACACACACGCACACACACACACACACACACACACACAAGCAGGAGACCTTATTTCAGACAAACGGCTGTCCAATCTCTTCCTAAAAACCTCCAACGATGGAGCATCCACAACTTCTGGAGGCAAGTGGTTCCACTGGTTTATTATTCTCACTGTCAGAAAATTTCTCCTTAGTTCCAGGTTGGTTCTCTCCTTGATTAGTTTCCATCTGTTACTTCTCGTCCTGCCCTCTTTTTTGTGGCAATTCCTCAAATATTGGAAGACTGCTAACATGTCATTCCTTGTCTTTCTCTTTGTTAGACTGGACTAGACTAGACATCCTCAGATCCTGCATATACTTTACACTCCAGTCCCCTAATCATTTTTGTTGTTCTTCTCTGCATTCTTTCTAGAGTCTCAACATCTTTTTTTGTATCGCGGTGACCAAAACTGGATGCGGTATCCCAGGTGTGGTGTCTCCAGTGCAATATAAAGTGGTACTAACACCTCACATGAAATTGATACTAAACCTCTGTTGATGCAGCCCAGGACTCCTAGTTCCTTCTCACAGTTATGCTATTAAGCAGGGTACTACTTGTGCCTTTGGTTTTTCTTGCCCAATCTTTAACTAGTAAGACTTTCTATAGATTCTTTTTTTAAGGCTGTTACCTCATACATAACTACACAACAGGAGGGTCTCACTTAAAACTGTGATGATGGGTTCTGAATGATTATACATAGCATTGCACTGCACCAAACAGGAGATTGTATCCAATTCACAGCATCTTTTTTTTTGTCTATACCAGGGCACATGTGCAAATGGGATGCTAGCACAAGTGGGGTGTACGCGCACATGTGCGTACACTTGCCAGCCGTTCCTGCAGCCCAGTGGCCAACAGGCCGTGACCCATTACCCAGCCATGGACCACATGTTGTAGACCAGGGCTTTTCAACCAGTGATACGGGTACCACCTGTGGCACATTGGCATCTGACAGGTGGTACACGGCCATCCTAGAAAAGTGGTAGCAGGGAAGTGGAATGAGCTGAACCGGTGGTAGTATCACACAAGCCTGAGCAAGAGACAGCTGGAGCTGCAGGGCTGTCAAGGCTCAGCGGAAGCGCCAGGATCAGCGCCAGGCTCCAGCTGGAGCTCGGCACTGATCCTAGTGCTTCTGCTGAGCCCAGAAGAAGCGCCGATCAGCTGGAATGTTGCAGCATCTCCAGGGTCTTGTGATTTACATTCAGATGCTTGGCAACTGATTCATATTTATGACGATCACAGTGTCCCAGGGTCATGTGAAGTGACCAAAACCTGCTGCAACCACCCAGCAGAGGGGTGGGGAAATAAAAACCAAACACCCCCCCACCCCACCCCCACTGCCAATCCTGAACAGAAATGCTCACAACAATGAAAACCTTGGACAGGAGGAAAAGCGCCGCCGGGTGGGCAGGCAGGTGTCTTGCTTGGGTGTGGCTTGGGGGGCACTTTTTTTTAGTGCCGTTGTAACTTTGAACAGTCACTAAGCTAACTGTTGTAAGTCAAGGACTACCTGTACTTCATCACTTTTTTCCTTTTTGGGGGGGGGGTCATCAAGTTTTTTACACCTTGCTAGGCGACTGGTGGTACTCGGATGCTGCCATATCCTAGAAGTGCTACAATGGGTGAAAAGGTTGAAAAGCCCTGGTCTATACAACACAACCTTAACTGATAGAAGAGAATATCTGTAGTTGTGGAGTCGTTGGTGCTCTCTGACCCTGGTTGTTTCCTTGCAACGTTTCATTATCCAACAGTGCACTGATGATGTTGCCTCGCTGGGTAATGAAACATCTGCAAGAAAACAACCAAGCTCAGAGAGCACAATGATTCCGCAACACATTCTTTTTATTGTTCTACATTTTTCCAATGTCTTCTTTCCTGGACTGGTAAATTTATTGCTTTCATAAGATTTTAGAGATTTAATTAAAATTTTATTTTTGTATTGTTTTTCAGTAGCAGAATGGCATATAAGCCACTAAGGGACATTCTGAAATGTTAAAAATAAACATAATGAAAGAATTTGTAGATTTTTAACACATACATGCACACCAACACATTTGTGCACATGCAGTTTGTATTATGACTGCTTTTAACTGCCTTAAAAATAATAAGCCTGTCTCTATATGATTCTATTTTGCTAATTGCAGGAATTGGGTATGACTAGTCTAGTGAAAAGAAGGGTTAGGGGTGCACGTGATAGCAGTGGGGCTGCCACAAAGGAGAGGGGATACAGCGTATTCTCCAAAGTACCTGAAGGCAGGACAAGAAGCAATAGATGGAAACTAATCTAGGAGAGAAACGACTAGAACTAAGAAAAAAAAATCCTAACAGTGAGAACAATTAAACAGTGGAACAGCTTGCCTTCAGAAGTTGTGGGTGCACCATCATTGGAGGTTTTTAAGAAGAGACTGGACAGCAATTCATCCTGAATAGTAGGGTTTCCTGCTTGAGCAGGGGGTTGGACTAGATGACCTCCAAAGTCCCTTCCAAGTCTGTTATTCCTTGATATATTCCTCAAATATACCTTGATCACACTCATCTTCGAAATTTGCTTTTATACATTTATGATGAGATGAGTAATTGGGTCAGCTGACCAAGAGATAGCAACCACCTGCTGACAGGGGAATACTGGCGTTTCTTTAGCAGATAAATTTAAGTTCTGATAAATTTCCATGTAGACAGACCTTGGGATTTTTACTTATATTTGAAGCCTCATTCTTCCCTATCTGCTGTGGGCTAATGCAGTTTTATGAACTAGAGAAAAACGTAGATATGTAAGAGGCTTCTTTAAATCAAGTCAGTCCCTGAGTCCACTTAATTTAAGACTGTCTTCCACCTTGACGGCTGCTTTTCAAGATTTCAAATCACAGTCTCTCTGCACTTTATTTGGAAATGGGGAAAAAATGCAATCTGGGAAATTCTGCATTCATCACACGTCCCCTGCCACAGAGCTTTAGCCCTTCTCTTGGAAGCTGTGAATGCTCCAACACTGGAAGTTTTTAAGAAGAGATTGGACAGCCCTTTGTCTGAAATGGTATAGGGCTGTGGTGGCGAACCTATGGCACGGGTGCCACAGGTGGCACGCAGAGCCCTCTCTGTGGGCATGTGTGTCGTCGCCCCAGTCCTAGGCCTTCAGCTGGGTTTTACAAAACCTTTTCGCTTTAGGCCTCCGCCGAGTGCAAAAAAAGAAAAAAGGTTCAATCAATCAATTTCAACTTCTCATGGGAAAAAAAAAGATCTCGCAAAGTTGGAATTGATTGATTGAACTTTTTAGTGCCACCCAGTCTGCCGTTACCGCTGCAGCCATGCCCACCTAATGGGCCACATCCACCCAACTGGCCACGTCCACGCAGCACCCGACGATACATAAGTGGGTTTTGGGTTGCAGTTTGGGCACTCGGTCTCTAAAAGGTTCGCCATCACTGGTATAGGCTCTCCTGCATGATGAGGAGAGGGGGGTTGGTCTGGATGCAGGCTCTTCAACCTTTTCACAAATTTTAGGACATGACAATATTTGAGTACCACCGGGGGGGAGGGGGTTGACTTTTACTGATTAGATTGATTTGTTGTTATAGAAATGGTTAGTTTATACTATTATGGAAAAGTAAAAAGTTGAGGTTCGATGTTAATGCTTCCTTCTTACAGCAACAAAGGAAGTCGGAAGTCAATGCCTTTTCTTTTCTTTTTTTCCCTTCTCCCCCTCACTTCCCCCCCTTTCCCCCCCTCCCCACTGTGTCCTACTATTTGCTTTTACACTTTTGTATTTTATTCTATAATCTGATGTTCAAGGTCAAGTCAAGTTTCCCCCTCACATGCGTGCTAGTCGTTTCCAACTCTAGGGGCCGGTGCTCATCTCCGTTTCAAAGCCAAAGAGCCAGCGCTTGTCCAAGGACGTCTCCGTGGTCATGTGGCCAGCATGACTAGACGCCAAAGGCGCACGGAACGCTGTTACCTTCCCACCGTAGTGGTCCCTATTTTTCTACTTGCATTTTAACGTGCTTTTGAACTGCTAGGTTGGCAGAAGCTGGGACACGTAACAGGCGCTCACTCTGCTACGCGGCACTCGGGATTCGACCCGCCAAACTGCCGACCTTCTGATCAACAAGCTCAGCGTCCTAACCCACTGAGCCACCGCGTCCCTAATCTAATGTTACAAACCCTAAAAAAAAACGGGAATATTAACCAGTTTTAATTGCTTCGGTGGCAGTTCCTTTGCTGAATCACTTTCTCTTTCTGCTGACAAATGTTTGACAAATTTATCCATATTTATTAATATGCACCACTACCTTGGTGGTCAGCCCTTCTTCCTCTCTCCCTCTCCTCTCTTTTTTCACCCCCACCTGCTGGGCTCTCCTTTCACAGCTTCTTCTCTGCCTCCTTCTCTTTCCCCGTCTTTTTTTTCCTTCTCCCACCAAAACTCCTCCTTTTATATCCTCTCTCCCCCCTCCTCCTTTTCTGTGAGGTCCACCTCCAGCTGTCTCCTCTCTTCAAGGTTGCTCTTCTCTATCTCTCTTTCTCTGTCCTCTTCTATTTCCCCCGTTGCCTTTTTTTTTCCATTCCCTTTCACACCAAATCCTCCTCCTTTTATATCCTCTCTCCCAGGGCTTTTTTTCCTCATAGAACGCTCAGAACGGAGTTCCGGCACCTTTTTTGGATGGAACTTTATAGGGTAGGGCAAGGCAGGTTGTATAACATGTGTGAGTTCCGGCACCTTTTTATTTTACAAAAAAAAGCACTGCTCTCTCTCCCCTCTCCTTTTCTCTTCACTGTACCTCCAGCTACATGCTGCTTCCGGAAGCGCCAATCACCTGGAGCCCAGCACCGATCCTGGGGCTTCTTCTGAGCCCTGACAGTCCTGCAGCTCCAGCTGTCTTTCCGTCAGCCTTGGGCGGCATTGCCGCCGCTTCATCTCATTCTCCTCCCCCACTACATTTGTCTAGGTTGGTTGCGTACCACCTGCCAGGTGCCAAAGTACCACCAGTTGAGAAAGCCCTGGACTAGAAGACCTCCAAAGTCTCCTCCAGCTCCGTTCTTCTCTTATTTTTGGAGAAATTTTCAGATTAGAGCCAGGAGGCAACCTTACGAAGAAGCTCTTATGGAAGGTGCCATAGGAAGAATATAGTCTTCAACTTACAGCCTTCATTTAGAGACAGTTCGAAGTTACAGCAGCACTGAAAAAAGCGACTTATGACCTGTTTTCACACTTAAGACCATTGTAGTACCCCCTATGGTCATGTGATCAAAAATAGGGTTCTTGGCAACTGGCATATATTTATGATGGTTGCACTGTCAGAGGGTCGCATGATCTCCATTTCTAACCTTCTCAGTCAGTTCTGATAAGGTAACTCAATGGAGGAAACTGAATTTGCTTCATGACTGCATGATTCACTTGACAACTACAGTGATTCTCTTAATAACTGTGGCAAAAAAGGTCAAAAAAGAGCCTTGGTGGAGCAGTGGGCTAATGCCTCCTTAAGTAACACCAGCTGCCTGCAATTAGTGCAGGTTCGAGTCCCACCAGGCTCAAGGTTGACTCAGCCTTCCATCCTTCCGAGGTAGGTAAAATGAGGACCCAGATTGTTGGGGGCAATTAAGCTGACTTTGTAATAATGCCGCTTGGGGTGTGTGTGAAAGCCCTAATAAGCAGGCATATACATAGAATGAAGGCTACTGGGCACAAAAGGAAAAGATCTGCTGTGAACTCTGCATAGGTGTCAGGAAGGGCATCCGGCCAGGAAATGCTCAGCTCCATTCAGTCACACCAGCTCCACCCCAATGCAAGGGATTGCAGGGTCATTAAAAGAAAAAAAAAAGGCTGCCCAAATCAAACAATGTAACTCTGGCCAGATACAGTGTAGAGTAAAAAAAACACCAATAAACTAAAAAAAAATAGCACACACCAGAACATCAAACATATACAATATATAAATACAAAATATAAAATATATCCCATTATGTCTAGCCTCTGGGAAGCCTCTACCTTCTCAATTTTTTTCTGGATTTTTTCTTGATTATATTTATGACTTTCAAACTTCTAAACTATAGCAACCCACTGCAATATGCTTATATTTTTAAGAATGTGGAATCTATTTGGCGAAAAGAGGCAGCTATGGAAATAAAAAAGCATTCTAGAAACTGTGCTTTGTATTAGGCCAATTTTATTAGGTTCTCTTTTTTCTTAGTACCAGGTTGTTTTTTTTAAATCAAACAAGACAAATCACTGTCAGCTATCAAAATATGAGTCCTTGCTATCTTGACGGTGCTTTGGCATTACACTGATGTATCACACTGCCCAGTGCAGTGAGTGAGTAATAAGTTATCATATTTGTGTTGACTCTTAGTAGCCATGTGAATAGAAGTCCCATGGGTGCCTTTCCAAAAGGCAACTGGACTTTCTCATTTTTTTTCTTTGAAAATATTTCATCTCCTGCAAGAAGCTTCTTCAGTTCTGACTTCTGGGGGGAATGGAAGGTTTTATATTCCTTGCGGTCTTCCAGTCCAACAGTCTCCAACCTTTGTAGCCTAGCAACCCATTGGGAGCAGAAGGGGGAACCGGCCTGCTTGAGCAGTGTGCTGATGCGCAAGCACAGCTTGACTTGTGCAAGCTGGCACATATGCTCATGGGCTTATACCACAACTTGCACAAGTTGAGCTGTGCATGTGTGTGAACACGCAGTGACTCTCTGCTCATGCCATCCAGTTGTGAATAGGCCATGGCCTGGTATTGGGGGCCCCTGCTCTAGCTTTTAGCAGACTGAGGGTCCACAGTTAGCTCTCTAAGAGTCGTTGAGGCCACTTGGGGGTTTACCTGTATCCTCAGAGTCACCTGAATTAGAATCCCAAGAAAGTTCCACAGCCATTTGACCAAGAGTCTTCAAACCTGTCCCTTTTATGACTTGTGGACTTCAACTCCCAGAATTACTCACCCAGGCACGCTGGCTGAGGAATTCTGGGAGTTGAAGTCCACTAGTCATTAAAGGGCCAAGTTTGAAATCCCCTCAGAGGACTAATGACCAGATGACTTCAAAAGAATATACAGGTAATCCTCAGGTTACAACCACAATTGAGCCCAACATTTCTACTGCTAAGTGAGCCATTTGTTAAGTGATTTTTGTCCCATTTTACAACCTTTCTTGCCACCGTTGGTAAGTGAATCACTGCAGTTGTTAAGTTAGTAGCACAGTTGTTAAGTGAATTTGGCTTTCCAAATGACTTTTCAGGAGGCCACAAAAGGAGATTTCTGTGTAGATGCTAAGAGTGCAGGTAACTCTCAGCTTATGGCCTGTAGGATGTGCAGGAGCTCCATCACTTACAACCAGTTGTTTAGCAACTGTTCAAAGTTACAAGGGACTATAAATAGTCCTCGACTTATGACCACGATTAAGCCCAACATTTTTGTTGCTGAGACAGTTGTTATAAGAATTTTGCCCTATTTTACAATCTTTCTTGCCACAGCTGTTCAACGTGGTCAGTAACTGAATCTGGTTTCCCCTTTGAATTTGCTTATCTGAAGTTCACAAAAGATGACTCCAGGACACTGCGGCTATCATAAATATGAGACAGTTTCCAAGCGTGTGAATTTTGGCCATGAGGATGCTGCAGTGGTTACAAGTGTGAAACAGGATCATAAGTCACCTTTTTCACTTTCACAAAATTGTAACTTTGAACAGTCACTAAATGAAGTGTTGTAAGTTGAGGATTACCGATAGACACCGACTTGATAACAGATAATCCTTTCAATAAAAATTCTGAGTTGATTTCTTCTATGATCCTTCTGTTTGTTTTCATAGCTGTGCACAATATTTTTAGATTTCTCCAGAGTTCACATATGTCACTTACCTAAGTGCACCTTGCTATATCTGAAACAATAATACTGTTATTAATATCAGGTTGGTCACTCTGTGATTTAAAAGCTTTCAGCCTAATTTCATTCAGCTACAGAGAAACTAAAAACATTTTAGCCTTTCACATTTTATACCCTAAGATTTCTGCAGGCTTTTTCTGGGTCATTATACTAATGCATGTGTTGTGCAAAGCCCTGGAAGGCAAAAGTCTCAAAACTAATTATTATAAAAAGATATGTAATGAGAAGGAATGATCCCAGATATTGCTGATTTGATGATATATATTCGGAAAAATTGTCTGCCTGCAGTCTGTATGTGAGTTGCAGAATAACAGAATAACAGAGTTGGCATTTCAATAGACTAGGCCAGGGGTTGGCAGCCCGTGGTTCCGGAGCTCCGTGCGGTTCTTTCATCCCTCTGCTGTGGCTCCCAGTCCTCTACCACCTAAAAAAAAAAAAAGTTCAATCAATCAATTCCAATTTCTCACGGAAAAAAGATCTCGCAAAGTTGGAATTGATTGATTGAACTTTTTTTTAGTCCCACAAATAAAAGCTTGTGGGCAGTCCCACAAACAAAAGAAGTTTGTGGGACTGTCCACAAACTTCTTTTGTTTGTGGGACTGCACACGGCGGCAGAGGAAGTGACAGAGGACTGCGTGGGAGCTGGAAAGAAGGTACCGTGTGGGTCTCATCGGGGACACGGTGGTGATGGTGGTGTTCTGCCAAGCATCTTGTACGGAGCCGGGGAAACGGGCCGGGTGGGGGGAGCTGCCAATGCTGCTGGCATGAGGCTTGCCAGATCCCCCCCCCCCGAGCAGTCATGATACCCCCAGCCAGCTAGCCATCATCACCCAACCTACCCGTAGCCTGGCTGGCCAGCTGGCACAAAGCCTCACCACTCTTCTCCTCCTCATTCTCCTCTGCTCCATCTGAGCTGAAGAAAGTGTGTTTGCTTTTTTGTGGGAAACAGGTCCAAATGGCTCTTTGAATGTTTAAGGTTGCCAACCCCTGGACTAGACATATCCAATTCCTACAACCGTTCTTCATATGGTTTAGCCTCCAGTCCCCTGATCATCTTTGTTGCTCTTCTCTGCACTCTTTTTCAGAGTCTCAACATCTTTTTTATAATATGGTGACCAAAACTCAATGCAGTATTCAACGTGTGGCCTTACCAAGGCATTATAAAGTGGTATTAATACTTCACATGAAATTGATTCTTTCCTTCTGTTAAAGCAGCCTAGGATTGCATTGGCTTTTTTGGCAGCTGCAGCACACTTCTGGCTCATATTGAAGTGATTGCCCACTAGGACTCCCAGGTCCCTCTCACAGTTTCTGCAATTGAGCCAGGTTTCACCTAATCTGTATCTATACATTTGGTTTTTCTTGCCTAAGTGTAAAACCTTACTTTTCTCTTTATTGAAGAGTACTGGGCTTAATACAGAACCTCGGGGAACCCCACTGCTTACTTCCCTCCATGTAGAGGCAGTTCCATTTAAGACTACATGTTTAGTGAGGTTTGTCAGCCAGTTATAAATCCATCTGGTGGTGATGCTGTCTAGCCCACATTTTGTTTAGCTTTTTAAGAAGTAGGATACCCCATTTCTTAACCAGAAAAAAGCCCTGCTCAGAAATGACCATTTCACAGGATTTCTGCTCTTAAAAGAAAGTAAACTACTTTTCAGAAGTTTGTGTGTGATTTAAACTTTTTGAAATCACAGTCACAAAACAACACAAAATGAAATTTACCTCCTAAATCTGGCAATCTTTTCTTCACATTAACCTTTCAAATCCATGGGTCATTTTCTACATCAGTTCATCAACTGACGAAACCCTTAAATTTCAACTTTGAAAATAATGCTTGCATAAATGACCTCTTGATGTTCTTCTTCTCTTTACCTTTAGGCTAGGAATTCAGGCAAAACAATTTAGTCATTTTCTCTGCTGATATTGTTGTGCGCAATAGTAATTTTGTTGTAGCCTCTGTTTCTCCTCTTCCTCTTCATAAGCAGTAACTTCACTTCTTCTAATAGCAGGGTTGATCCTGCTCATATGATTCTGCTTTATTTAATTATCATTCTGTAATAGCAGTAGCAATAGAATGTAGATTTATATACCACTTTGTAATGCTTTACAGGACACGGTGGCTCAGTGGGTTAGGACGCTGAGCTTGTCGATCAGAAGATCGGCAGTTTGGCGGGTCGGATCCCGAGTGCTGCGTAGCAGAGTGAGCGCCTGTTACTCGTCCCAGCTTCTGCTAACCTAGCAGTTCGAAAGCACGTAAAAATGCAAGTAGAAAAACAGGGACCACTCCGGTGGGAAGGTAACGGCGTTCCGTGTGCCTTTGACGTCTAGTCATGCTGGCCACATGACCACGGAGACGTCCTCAGACAAGCGCTGGCTCTTCGGCTTTGAAACGGAGATGAGCACCGGCCCCTATAGTTGGAAACGACTAGCACGCATGTGCAGGGGAACCTTTACCTTTACTAATGCTTTACAGCCTTCCCTTAGTGGTTCACAGAGTCAGCCTATTGCCCCCAGTAATCTGGGTCCTCATTTTACTGACCTGAATGCTGAGTCAGCCTTGAGCCCCATCAGGATCAGACTGCTGTCAGTGGGCAGCATTTGCCTGCATTCTAACCACTGCGCCACAACAGATTTCTTCATTTTTCCCCCAGTATAGGTTTTCCTCGACTTATGACCACAACTGAGCCCAAAATTTCTGTTGTTAAATGAGATATTTTAAAGTGAGTTTTGCTCTATTTTACAACCTTCCTTGCCACAGTTCTAAAGTGAATCACTGCAGTTGATAAGTTAGTAACCTGGTTGTTAAATGGCTTCCTCATTGACTTGCTTGTCTGAAGGTCGCAAAAGGTGATTGCATGATCTTAGGACTCTACAATCATCATCAGTATGATTGCATGATCTTAGGACTCTACAATCATCACCAGCTTCCAAGCATCAGAATTTTGATCACATGATCATGGGGATGCTGCAAAGGTCGTAACTGTGAAATATGGTCAAAAGTCACTTTTCCCAGTCCTGTTGTAACTTAAAACAGTCACTAAATACGCTGTTGTAAGTTGAGGATTATCTGTAAAGGTTATCTGTCTTATCTAATTTTCTTCAAAACAAGCTTCTAGAAGAAATGAAGAGTTGATCAGGATACAGCTTAAAAAAAATACTGGCCAAATATCAGTAGCTGCTTGCTTGTCATCTTGGTAAAATTAGTTTGCACGTTTTCTAGATGATATTTTGCTCGTATCTTCTGTGGCAGAGTACTGATCTCCACTGACTTTGAAACATCTTGCTCGCATGAAATCAAACCCGGTTCCATTCTTCAAAGATCTCCCTTAATTTTTCCAATACTTTGTGTCATTTTTGTCAGCCCCAGTGTTAAAGTTCGGCCACATGACTCTGGAGGGGACCTGACCCTCATAACTTTGAATCTGGGTCAGAAGTAGCCCCCCCCTGTAATGTCTGCAGCGGGTTCCCGGTAAAGAGGACAGCAGGCTTAGGTATGATCAGCTGTTTATTGCTACCACAGAAACGAACAAGTATGTTTTGAACCCCTTATATAGTGGTGCCGGAGAGCCTCTGGCCAATCCCCGATCGCAGATTCTCCTGCCATTTCGGTGTAAGCCAATCCGCGCGGACCGCGTGCACAGCTGTCAGCTTCAGCTGTCATCGGTAGCCACGTGTGGAGCTGTCATCGGTAGCCGCGTGTGGAGCTGTCAGCTGTCAAAAGCTGTCACTTGCATTTCTTTAAGTTTAACACTGTTTAACTCACATATATTACATCCCTTCCCCCCCAACAATTAAACAATTAGCTATTTTACATGGTATTGCAGTATGGTGTTCATTTGGCCTGGCCCTTGGGTTTCAGCCAAAGTCCTGTAGGTATGCAGGTGGTCTCCTGGTTCCGCTGGAGCGACGTGGGGGCTGGGGGGTGGTTACTTGGTCCCCTTTTCCTTAACTGGTCTATGTGGCGTCTTAACTGCCGGCCCCCTTCCCCCTCCACCAGATAGGAAACTGGCCCTGTGCGTAAAATAATTGCCCCGGGTAGCCATTTGTCTCCCAGTCCAAAATTCCTGGCCCATACGGGATCCCCAATGTCAAATTGTCACGGAGGGGGTGGTAGTTCAGGTCCAGTTGCTACCCTGTCCAGGTGCAGTCTGTCTAGTCTGGTGATCGGGCAACGGCCCCAGCGTAATTCTGCAGGGCTCTTGCCTGTGGCCGTGCAGGGGGTCGAGTGCTGTGCTAACAGGAACTGTGCCAGACGTTGATGCCAGTTGCCGGAGATGATTCAGCGTAATGAGTCTTTGGTGGTCCTTACCATGACTTCTGCCAGGCCGTTAGTGGAAGGCCGGAAAGGAGCCGAGGTGACATGTTTAATTAAGTTGGTCTTGGTGAAAATCTGGAATTCAGAAGAAGTGAATTGTGGTCCATTGTCAGACACTATTATATCTGGGAGACCGTGAGTGGCGAAGAGTCCCCTAAGCACTTGTACAGTGTTGGCTGTGGTTAGACTTCTAACGGGGATGACCTCCAGCCACCTAGAATAGCTGTCAATTACAATAAGGAACAACTGTCCTTGGAAAGGTCCGGCAAAATCTATATGGATCCTTGACCACGGCCTTTGTGAAGGCTCCCACTTGTGTAGTGGTGCATGAGGAGGCCCTGGTCTCGACTGCTGACATGGGAAGCAACCAGCTACATGCTCTTCTGTGTGTTTATCTATTCCTGGCCACCAAAGGTAGCTCCTTGCTAAGGCCTTCATTTTTACAATGCCTGGATGACCCTCATGCAGTGTTAGGAGGGCCTTGGCCCTATGTCTTTCAGGGATGACTACTCTACTCCCCCATAAAACACACCCCTGGTGAGTTGACAATTCATTCTTCCTATTGAAGTAGGGCTGGAATTCAGGCCCTGGACATTGGCCCTGCCACCCGGATGTTACCCATATTAGTATTCTGCTGAGAAGCTTGTCTGAGGCTGTAGCTGAAGCTATGTCCTTAACGTGCAGGGGGCAATCTGGCAATTCTTCGATGGCCAGGATTTGCCCCCTGGGTGCTGGGTCTGGCTCAATATCGGCTAGGGGCAGTCTGCTTAGTCCATCAGCATGACCCATTTCCTTACCCGGTTTGTGGATTAATTTAAATGAGTAAGCTGATAAGAATGTGGACCAGCGCAGAACCCTTGGGGACAGTATTTGGGGCGTTTGTTTATTAACAGTAAAAAGTCCCAACAAGGGTTTGTGATTGGTGTAAATCGTGAATTCCCGACCGTATAAATAATCGTGGAATTTTTTAACCCCTGCGACAATGGCCAATGCCTCTTTATCAATCTGGGCGTAATTCCTCTCAGCCTTTGATAATGTTCTTGAATAATACACTATTGGTTTCTGGACCCCCCCTTCCTCTAAGTGGCTGAGTACGGCACCAACCCCATATGGGGAGGCATCACAAGCTATACAGATAGGTTTGTGTTCGTTATAATGGGTAATAGTCGAGTTATTGGACAATAACTGTTTCAGGTCCCTGAAACAAGTTTCATGAAGGGTGGTCCACTCCCATGGGGTGTTCTTATCTAGAAGCCTGTGTAAGGGCTCTGCTCTAGCTGCTTTGTGAGGGAGGAAGGTATGATAGAAATTTAAGAGCCCTAAGAAGGCTTGCAGCTCTGCTTTATTTTTGGGTGCAGGTGCCTTTTTTATAGCTCTGACCTTGGATTCTGTGGGGTGAATCCCCTGAACATCTATTCTGAATCCAAGGAATTCAGTGGACTGCACCCCAATTGAACATTTCTCCTTTTTGAGTTTTAACCCTGCGGCTCTAAATCTGCCCAGCACTGTTTCTAATCTTTCTGCCAGCTTCTCTTCATTTTCACCGGCGATAAGGATGTCATCGAAGTACGGACACACCCCCGGGATGCCTTTCAAAGTTCGCTCCATGATTTCCTGGAAGATCCCAGGCGCGGCAGAAATGCCAAACTGGAGTCTGTGAACTTTGAAAGCCCCGCGGTGTGTCACTATAGTCTGCGCATCCACCGTTTCCCTAGTAACTGGGAGCTGCAAGTAGGCATGCGCGAGATCTAGCTTGCAGAAGATGGCGCCAGACTGAATAGCCGAGAGGACGTGCTTCACTGCAGGAACAGGGTAAGCATGGGGGTTTAAGGCCCGGCTGAGGGTGGCTTTATAGTCGGCGCAAATGCGCATGTCCCGTTAGGTTTCACGGGGGTGACAATAGGGGTCTCCCAGGTTCCTCCCTCCACGGGCTCTAGGACCCCAATTTTAACCAGGTGTTCCAGTTCGTCCTCAATTTTCTGTTTGAGGGCGAATGGAACCCTTCTGGCTTTGATTCTAACAGGGAGGATTTCAGGTTTGAGTTTTAGGGAGATTGGAGCCCCTGTGTATTTTCCCAGGGAGCAGTCGAATACATCTGCAAACTGTTTGCAGACGGATTCGAGGCTTTTGGCCTGTATATGATGAACTCCACCTAACCAAATACCCAAATCCCTGAACCAGTTAAGTCCTATCAGGCTAGCCCCCTTTCCCTGGGTGACTAAGACTTCAAGGGGTCCCTGGAATTTTTTATATTTAACACTTAATGTAGCTATTCTCCTTATGCTAATTGGGGCTTGTTGGAAGTCAGCCAGTTTCATAAGGGTGGGCTTTAGGGGAATCCTCTTTTTGCTGAGGCCACAGATGGTTTTGAAGGTGTCTATTGAGATTATGGAGACGGAGGACCCTGAGTCCACCTCCATTTCACAGGGAATTCCCTGTAGTTGGACCCTGATTTTAACCTTGGGCCTCAGCAATTGGTGGACGTTTAAATGGCTGTCAGGTCTCCCTAGCCAGTTTGTAGTCTGTACCAAGGGCTTTGGGGGCTCTGTGTATGAGGGAATGGGGTTAGTCGTACCTGGCAGGGATGAGTCCAGGTCGTTGATGGTCCCGCGGTTCCTGCTGCGGCAGACGGTACGAATGTGCCCGGTCTTGCCGCACTCATGGCATCTGGCGTTCCTGAATTTGCAGGATGCCCTTGGGTGAGGTGCTCTGCAGGTGGCACATCTTTGCCCGGAATTCGTTGTGCGGGGGTTCTGTGATCTGTTAGGGCCTCTTCTGTCATTTCTCTGTGATTGAGGCTTCGTGTATCGATGTTGAAGTGCGTTAACTTCATTGTCGGGCTCCGTGGCTTCCTCCTCGCTGTCAGCTGAAGGGCAGTGGTGAACTGACCCATTGGGCCCATTGGTGGGGTGGTCTTGGTGTTCTTCGTGGGTAGCTTCATATGCCCGGATTTCGCTTACTACCTCCGTGAGGTTCATAGTCGGTTTGGCGACTATTTTTCTTTGGAGCCGCTTGTCCAGGAGTCTGAGGACAATCTGATCCTGGATCCTATCTTCCAGATCCAGGAAGTGGCACCAGCATGTGGCATGTTGAACGGCTGCGACGAAGTCGGTCGCGGCTTCCTCGGAACATTGGGTTCTCTGGGCGAATCATAGTCGCCAGTAGAGCTCTGATTGGGCAGGTACGAAGTGCTTCATCAGCATGTCAGTCAGCTCCGCATAGGGAACGGTGTTGACTGGGTCCGGGTTACAGAGTCCGGCGGCGACGTTGTATACAGCCGACCCACTGAGGCATAGTAGAGCCACTGTCTTCATATGGTCCTCCATGATTCTATTGAACAGGAGGTAGCCTTCGACCTGTCCCAGGTGCAATTCCCATCGTTCTGGGTATTTGAGGTCGAATTCTTTGATCTGTCCTACTGCTGCCATGCTGTCCTGGTGAATACTGCTTCATGGTTATTACGGGAATGAGTTTTTTCCCTAGTGACTTAGCTCTGTGACTTGCAGTTCGTGACTACACTCTTAGATAGCTCCGTGAAGCAGTACCACCTTCGTCACCAGATGTAATGTCTGCGGCGGGTTCCCGGTAAAGAGGACAGCAGGCTTAGGTATGTTCAGCTGTTTATTGCCACCACAGGAACGAACAAGTATGTTTTGAACCCCCTTATATAGTGGTGCTGGCGAGCCTCTGGCCAATCCCTGATCGCGGATTCTCCCGCCATTTCAGTGTAAGCCAATCCGCGCAGACCGCGTGCGCAGCTGTCAGTTTCAGCTGTCAGCGGTAGCCGCGTGTGGAGCTGTCAGCGGTAGCCGCGTGTGGAGCTGTCAGCTGTCAAAAGCTGTCACTTGCGTTTCTTTAAGTTTAACAGTGCTTAACTCACATATATTACACCCCCAATACAGGTAGTTGTTGACTTACAACAGCTCATTTAGTGACCATTCAAAGTTACAACAGCTTTAAAAAAGTGATTTATGACTGTTTGTTCACACTTACGACTGTTGCAGTGTCCCAGTGGTCATGTGATCCAAATTCAGACGCTTGGCAACTGACTCATATTTATGATGGTTGCAGTGTCCCGGGGTTGTGTGATCCCATTTTGTGACCTTTTGACGAGCAAAGTCGGTGCGGAAGCTGGATTCACTTAACAAATGCAATGATATATTTAACAACTGTGGCAAGAAAGGTCGTACAATGCAGCAAAACTCACTTAACAAATGTCTCACTTAGCAACAGAAATTTTGGGTTTAATTGTAGTCATAAATCGAGGACTACTGTACCCCATCATATCTTTGAATGGTTGCTAAAAGACTGGTTGTAAGTTGAGCTTCTGTTTACCATGCAGAACCCCCCAGTAAAGAAGAGGCAGCTCCAAAATGTAATAAATAAATAAAGTAAATAAAAACTCTGCACAGGTCTTACTTTACAATGTTTTGGTAAGGCCACACCTGGAATACTGCATCCAGTTTTGGTCACCACGATGTAAAAAAGATTTCGAGACTCTAGAAAGGATACAGAGAAGAGCAACAAAGATGATTGGGAAACTGGAGGCTAAAACATATAGGGAGCGGTTGCTGGAATTGGGTATGTCTAGTTCAGGGATAGGCAACCTCGTCTCTTTTATCTCTCATGGACTTCAACTCCCAGAATTCCTGAGCCAGCTATGCTGACTCAGGAATTCTGGGAGTTGAAGTCCATGAGTGATAAAAGAGCCGAGGTTGCCTATCCCTGGTCTAGTTTAACGAAGATAAGGGTGAGGGGTGACATGATAGCAGTCTTCCAATATCTCAGGGGCTGCCACAAAGAAGAGGGAGTCAAGCTATTCTCCAAAGCGCCCAAAGGCAGGACAAGCAACGGATGGAAACTAGTCAAGGAGAGAAGCAACCTAGAACTAAGGAGAAACTTCCTGACAGTTAGAACAATTAACCAGTGGAACAACCTGCCACCAGAAGCGGTGAATACTCCAACACTGGAAGTTTTTAAGAAGAGACTGGACAGCAATTTGCCTGAAATGGTATAGGGTTTCCTGCCTGAGCAGGGGGTTGGACTAGATGACCTCCAAGGTCCCTTCCAACATCATCATCATTATTATTATTATTATTATTATTATTATTATTATTATTATTATTATTATTATTATTATTATTATTATTATTATTATTATTATTATTATTATTATATGAAAAGTTTGGATTCAAATTCATCTTAATGGTGATCCTTAAAGCAGTGGAACTGCCAAACAGTTTCAATGCCTACCACTTCCATGGCTCTGACCGGGTAATCATGGTTCAGAGCCTCCTTAATTATAACCAAAAAAAAAAAAGCCTTAATTGATAGGAAAGCATCTCCTGTTACATCTCAGGCAGTGTTTAGAAGCGTCAAGCGCCCCCAACAAACGTAAGAAAGCAAACTCTGGCATATTCGAAACAATGGAAGCCATTTTGTTGCAGTCTTCATATTGCACTGTGCAGAGAGCCCAATTATCATGAGGGAAGTAAAGTGCACACTGATTAAAACATTGTTGATGAGCAATTTTAGCTAAAGGTTGCAGTTTGGACATGCACAGTGAAGACTTAAGAAGTAGTTTTCTGCCTTTTGAATTCATAATGGAAGAAATTAGCATTGCCAAAGCTGGCCTCTGCCAAGTCCTCCCACTTAAGCTTAATTTCTCTTTAAAAAAAAACATAGAACACTTAGAGGAATTATGTGACGTATATTTTATGGTTCGGCAATGAAATTATGTAGGTCAGAAAAAGGTTTGTGTGAATGCAGAGATTAGAAATGCTCTGTTTATCTAACCATTTAGCTATTTTAAAAGTTTGTGGGGAGGACTGGTTTGGCAAACATCCTACTGTTAATTGAAGACAGTTAACATTCCTGTTCTCATTTTCCTTTTGCTACGTTTTAAACTGCTGTTTACACTTTACAAGTGGTCCTCAACTTACAACCACAACTGGGCTCAGAACGTTTGTCACCAAGCTAGGCAGTCATTCGATGCATTCAATGGTAGGATTCAAATAGGTGAACAACCGGTTCTCTGTGTGGATGCTGCTTCTGGAAGTCCATCCTGGGCCTGGGCAACAAAAAAATTAGCTACCGGTTCTGCCAAACTGGTGTGAACCGGCTGAATCCCACCACTGAGTGCATTGCACCAGATTTTTACGAACTTTTTGCAATGGTCATTAAGTGGGTTACAGTTAAGTGAATCCAGCTTCCCACATAGACTGTTGCCCAGAAGCTGCCTAAGAAGGTCAAAAATGGGCATCATGTGAGCGCGAGATGCTGATACCATCATGTTGTTGTTGTTAGTTGCGAAGTCGTGTCTGACCTATCGCGACCCCATGGACAATGTTCCTCCAGGCCTTCCTGTCCTCTACCATCTTCTGAAGTCCCTTTAAGCCCACGCCTACTGCTTCAGTGACTCCATCCAGCCACCTCATTCTCTGTCATCCCCTTCTTCTCTTGCCCTCAATCTTTCCCAGCATTAGGCTCTTCTCCAGTGAATCTTTCCTTCTCATTAGGTGGCCAAAGTATTTGAGTTTTAGCTTCAGGATCTGGCCTTCTAAAGAGCAGTCAGGGTTGATCTCCTCTAGGACTGACCGGTTTGATCGCCTTGCAGTCCAAGGGACTCGGAGGAGTCTTCTCCAGCACCAGAGTTCAAAGGCTTCAATTCTTTGGCACTCAGCCTTTCGATACCATCATAAATAATGCCAGTTGCCCAGCCCCCAGGTTTTGATTACATGACACCGTGACAGTTGTAAGCGTGAGGACTTATTGCAAGTCAGTTTTTTCAGCACTATCGTAACTTTGAACAGTCGCTAAACAAATGGTTGTAAGTTGAGGACTACCTACACATTTCTTTACACAAGTGAACCTAGCCAGGGATCTCATGATTCTGTAGGGCCACTTCACAAATCAAATTTGGATCATGACAGTTTCATAGAATTAACAGCATGTTTGTTGATGTTAGGGTTGGGAGCATTAATATATATCTGCCTCAATCACCAAAGCAGCTCTAGATAACTTACAATATGTTAAAGATTTTAAAGCAAGGCATGAGAAAACAATAACAAACCAGTATTAACTCTCATAATCGGACAAAAATATGCTGTGAATATTGTGGTAATAATGTCTCAAGATCAGAAATCACCTGTTCCAAGGCCTTCCCAAAAATGTTGATGTTTTTAGGGCTTTTTAAAGCAATTACAGGATTGGTACCAGGTGAGGTTGCTTCCCCCCCCCCAAAGGCACATATCTGAGATCCTGTAAGATAAAATAACTTTAACGGGACTTGGAATATCCCAGGCCTGCTAGATTTAATACAGGTAGTCCTTGACTTACAACCACTCATTTAGTGACTGTTCAGAGTTTCAATAACACTAAAAAAACCCCCACTTATGATCACTTTGTATGCTTATGACCATGGTCATATAATCAAAATTATATGGCAACTGGCTCATATTTATGATGGTTGCAGTGTCTCGGGGTCAGATGATCACTTTTTGTGACTTCTGATAAGCCAGAATGTAGCAAGAAAGGTTGTAAAATGGGGCAAAATTGACATAACAACTGTCTTGTTTAGCAACAAAACTTTTGGACTCAATTGTAATCGAGAACTATCTGTAGAATGGACAAACTTAACTGGAAAAAAAGGCTGTCTGCTTTTTTCCTCTCTCTATTAATTTCCCTGTTTTACTTGCTGCGTTGAATTAAGGATGTTCTGAAGTACAGCCTGCAGGATTAATTAGGAACATCAGCAGTTGTTTTATTCCAAGGCAGATCTCTGGAATTGTGACAAGGATAGCAATCGACACGAATCTTTTCCAGCCCTACCTGCAAGTTTAACCCAGCTCTCCTTGCATGCTGTGTTCTTCAGCTGAAGAATGGGCCTTTCATTTGAAAATGTTTCTTCAAACTAAAACAATTCTTGATTTATGTGAATGCAGCTTCAGATATTAACAGAACCCTTATCTGCTTCCATGCACAAATGCCTTCAGTGAGAGTTATTGAGCTATTTTTCTGTGAGAAATATTAGAGGTGCAGTTTGAAAGCTTTGGGGTACCTTATTCATTCCATTAATTAGAGTAATGTGGCAACTGTATGCCCCCAAACAATAAAAATCAATGTTATGGTTCTTGACTGTAAACTTCAGATGGAATGGGTAACCTCAGAATGTATTTATTTTGCAAATGCGTATATCCAACCAAAATGGGTGGCTAAAAAGCAGAATAACAATTAAAAAAAACAAATATAAATAACAAAAAAAACCCAGAAAAGAATAAAAACATACATAGAGAGAAAGTGAAATATAATTGCATCTTCAACCGCTGGCAAAAAGATCACTTTTTTTTCTGTTTCTATTTTTTTTCTTACTTATTTACTATTCTTTGAAATGCTTCTGACTTTAGTATCACTTTGCCTGATTACAGATAGTCCTTGACTTACAACCACAAATTTATTTATTTATTTATTTAGTTACATTTATATACCGCCCTATTCCCTGAGGACTCAGGGCGGTTTACAGGAAATTAAAAAATCCACCATACAAAAGTTAAAAAAAACCAAATTAAAAAATATTAAATTGACCCTGTATACTTAAAACCCCAATTAAAATTTTCTCCTCAGCCTGGGCCCGGGAGCTCAAAGAGCCAGGTCTTCAGGCCCCGGCGGAATGATCGGAGGTCGGGGGCAGTCCTCAGCTCCACCGGCAGCTGGTTCCAGAGGGCAGGCGCTCCCACTGAGAAGGCCCTATCCCTGGGTGTCACCCGCCGGCAATCTCTCACCGGCGGCACCCTGAGCAGACCCTCCCTGTGGGAGCGCACTGGGCGAAGGGCGTTTGATGCCGGTGAGCATCAAATGAGCCCGACATTTCCACTGCTAAACGAGACAGTTTGTTCAGTGAATTTTTTCACCATTTTATGGCCTTTCTTGCCACAGTTGTTAAGTGAATCACTGCAGTTCTTAAGTTAGTAGCAAGGTTGTTAAGTGAATCCGGCTTCCCCATTGACTTTGCTTGTCAGAAGGTCACAAAAGGGGATCACATGACCCCAGGACACTGCAATAGTCATAACTATGAATCATTTGCCAAGTGTCTGAATTTTGATCACATGGTCATGAGGATGCTGCAACGGCCGTAAGTATGGAAATAGGTCGTAAGTCACTCTTTTCAGGACCGTTGTAGTTTTGAATGGTTACTAAATGAACTGTTGTAAGTCGAGAACTACCTGAACTGGCAACCTATCAAACAAAATTAAGAATAGGTCATCAATCTATTTGCATCTTTTGGTTTAGGCAGGAGAACCTCTCCAGGTTGGTGGCCTTGAGGGAAAGGAAAGAGGAGGGAAATGTGTGTGCATGCGCACGTGAGCAAATAGTTGCATGCACGGTGGCAGCGCTAGCACCCACATGCATGCGCAAGCAGGTCACATGCACCTGGAGCCCTGGCGTCTGCACGCATGCGCAAGTAAGCTGCTAGCGCCCACTCATGTGCAGAAACAAGCCACTAGTGCCCATGTGACACTGGAGGCAGCACTAGCGCTCCTGCACATGCGCAGATAGGGTGCTAGCACAAGTGGGGTGTACGCGCACCTGTGCGTACACTCGCCAGCCATTCCTGCAGCCCAGTGGCCAACAGATCGTGACCCATTACCCAGCCATGGACCACATGTTGTAGACCAGGGCTTTTCAACCAGTGGTACGGGTACCACCTCTGGCACATTGGCACCTGGCAGGTGGTACACGGCCATCCTAGAAAAGTGGTAGCGGGGGAGGGGAATGAGCTGGACCGGTGGCAGCACCGCACAAGCCTGAGCGAGAGAGGGCTGGAGATGCAGGGCTGTCAGGGCTCAGCGGAAGCACCAGGATCAGCGCCAGGCTCCAACTGGAGCTCAGCACTGATCCTGGCGCTTCTGAGCCCAGAAGAAGCGCCGATCAGCTGGAATGTTGCAGCATCTCCAGGGTCTTGTGATTTACATTCAGATGCTTGGCAACTGATTCATATTTATGACGATCACAGTGTCCCAGGGTCATGTGAAATGACCAAAACCTGCTGCAACCACCCAGCAGAGGGGTAGGGAATAAAAACCAAACACACCCCCACCCCGCCCCTGCTGCCAATCCTCAACAGAAACACAACAGTGAAAACCTCGGACAGGAGGAAGAGCGTTGCCAGGCGGGCGGGCGGGTGTCTTGCTCGGCTGTGGTTTGGGGGGTACTTTTTTCAGTGCCATTGTAACTTCAAACAGTCACTAAGCGAACCGTTGTAAGTCGAGGACTACCTGTACTTCATCCCTTTTTTCCTTTTTTTTGGGGTCATCAAGTTTCTGACACCTTTTGCTAGGTGACTGGTAGTACTCAGATGTTGCCATATCCTAAAAGTGGTACAATGGGTGAAAAAGTTGAAAAGCCCTGTTGTAGACTCCTGGTTTAGGCAGTACTTGAGGAATCTTAGTCTAATCTTGAAAAACAGTGTTTTTTGTGTTGATAGCAGAGCAATGTGGAAATTAGATGGTGCCTGAATAGTGACAGATCATTTCATACGAACTAGTAAAATATGTCAAAGGAGCTCTCCACTGCTTCCCAACACTAGCATAATATAATATGTGGAGCCATGAAAGAAACCTTTGTTAACTAGGTCATCCTACTTATTTAATGCTTTCTACCCCAATTCAAACTTAACATCTTTGCTGATTTCATTTCAATCCCAAACAAAGTCCTGCTTCCCCCAAAGGGTGTTTGTGATGTTGGAAGAAATTTGAAATAACAGAATAACACAGTTGTTGGAGGTCTTCTAGCCCAACCCCCCCACCCCCACCCACCCCCCGCCCAAACAGGAAACCATAGAGCATTTCAGACAAATGGTTGCCCAGTCTCTTCTTAAAAACCTCCAGTGCTGGAACACTCACAACTTCTGGAGGGAAGTTGTTCCACTGATTAATTAATGGTTCTGACTGTCAGGAACTTTCTAGATTGCTTCGCTCCTTCATTAATTGCTTTTTGTCCATTTCTTCTTGTCCATTTCTTCTTGCTTTCAGGTCCTTTGGAGAATAGCTTGACCCCATCTTCCTTGTGGCAGCCCCTCAAATATTAGAAGCCTGCTCTCATGTCACACTCTAGTGCCGTGGTGGCGAGCCTATGGTACGGGGGCCACAGGTGGCATGCAGAGCCCTCTCTGTGGGCACGCGCAGTGTCACTCCAGTCCTAGGCCTTCAGCTGGGTTTTATAAAACCTGTTCGCTTTAGGCCTCCGCCACCGTGTACAAAAAAAAAGGTTCAATCAATCAATCAATTTCAACTTCTCGTGGGATAAAAAAAGTTCTCGCAGAGTTGGAGTTGATTGATAGAACTTTTTAGTCCCACCGTCTGCCTTTACCACTGCAGCCACGCCCACCCAATGGGCCACGCCCACCCTTGGCCACACCCACCCAAAGGGCCATGCCCACCCGGCACCCGACGATACATAAGTGGGTTTTGGGTTGCAGTTTGGGCACTCGGTCTCTAAAAGGTTTGCCATCACTGCTCTAGTCCTTCCTTTCACTAGACAACCGTTCTTCACGTGTTTCAGTCGCCAGTCCCCTAGTTATCTTTGTTGCTCTTCTCTGCATTCTTTCTAGAGTCTCAACGTATTTTTTACACCATCACACCGTGATGACAAAAACTGGATGCCGTATTCCAAGTGTGCTCTTACCAAGACATTATAAAGTGGTATTAACACTTCACATGATCTTTATTCTATCCCTCTGTTAATGCAGTGTAAGGACTGTGTTGGGTTTTTTTGGCAGCTGCCGCACACTGTTGGCTCATCTTTAAATGATTGTCCACTAGGACTCCGAGATCCTCCTTGCAGTTACTCTTGTTTAGCCAGGTACCACCTATTCTATACCTACATCTGGCTCCATATGAGCCAGCCGTGTGCTGCAGCTGCCAAAAAAGCCAACACAGTGCTAGGCTGCATTAACAGAGGGATGGAATCAAGATCGCGTGAAGTACTAATACCACTTTACAATGCCTTGGTAAGGCCACACCTGGAATACTGCATCCAGTTTTGGTCACCACGATGTAAAAAAGATGTTGAGACTCTAGAAAGAGTACAGAGAAGAGCAACAAAGATGATTAGAGGACTGGAAGCTAAAACATATAAGGAACGGTTGCTGGAATTGGGTATGTCTAGTTTAACGAAGAGAAGGGTGGGGATGACATGATAGCAGTCTTCCAATATCTCAGGGGCTGCCACAAAGAAGAGGGAGTCGAGCTATTCTCCAAAGCACCCGAAGGCAGGACGAGAAGCAACGGATGGAAACTAGTCAAGGAGAGAAGCAACCTGGAACTAAGGAGAAACTTCCTGACAGTGAGGACAATTAACCAGTGGAACAACCTGCCTCCAGAAGCGGTGAATGCTCCAACACTGGAAGTTTTTAAGAAGAGACTGGACAGCCATTTGTCTGAAATGGTATAGGGTTTCCTGCCAGAGCAGGGGGTTGGACTAGATGACCTCCAAGGTCCCTTCCAACTACTTCTTCTTCTCCTTCTTCTTCTTCTTCTCCTTCTTCTTCTTCTTCTTCTTCTTCTTCTTCTTCTTCTTCTTCTTCTTCTTCTTCTTCTTCTTCTTCTTCTTCTTCTTCTTCTTCTTCTTCTTCTTCTTCTTCTTCTTCTATTTCTTCTTCTTCTTCTATTTCTTCTTCTTCTTCTTCTTCTTCTTCTTCTTCTATTTCTTGTTGTTGTTGTTGTTGTTGTTGTTGTTGTTATTATTATTATTATTATTATTATTATTATTATTATTATTATTATTATTATTATTATTATTATTATTATTATTATTATTATTATTATTATTATTATTATTACTATTGCCAGGTTTTGCAAAAGGGCAATACTAATTGCTTGAGGTAGGGTGAAGTTTATTCAACAATAGAAGATGACCATGAATTAAAAGAAAAAGTTGGTTACATGTGCAGAGATTTTGCTTTAGGGAACTCATGAACATAGCCCACCTCCTGTGAAGTGTCCTGGGTCTGATATGCAGGAAATGCGACTTCTTCCCCTATAAGGCTTTGCAATATTTACCTTTTGCAAGTCAAGGTGATGACCTTGGTTGGTGGCTTTAGAGTTGGGGAAGCCTATTGTGAGTGTGAGGGATTTTCATATCTTTTACTTATCGAATCAATTTTTATAGCCGCCTGTCTCAATCAATAACTCTGAGCAGCTGTATCTTGAGGGGATTTTCCTTAGTTTTAATTAAGTTGCCAATATTGGCCAATTCTCTGTAGAAAGAAGCACTTAGTCAGTTCCAGCCTAGCTTCTAGAATTAGCTGGAAGGCTTAACGGGCTTTATTGTCTGAAGTTCACTGCTAGGTCAAAGATAGATCAGATGGATGGCGAAGGATGACAAGGAGTTTTTTCTTCCCACAATGATAAGAACAGATTTTTTTTTTTTGCATGCAATTTTGTGTTGTTTTTTTAATGGATTTTATCCTTGATAGAGGATGAGTTAAAGTACTTTAGTAGGGAATAAATTGTATCATCCACCACAGGCATGTCAAACTGCCAGCCCACAGGCTGGATGCGTCATGCCTAAACCGCACCCACCCCATTGCCATACATCGCGTGATGTCATGTGACATCGCAAGTTTGACATGCCTGATCTACCGTATATTTATATGAAAATGCAATCTATTTTCAAAAGTTATCCTATGTGTAAAAGGACAGGAAGAAGATAAACAGTGGAAACTCTTTGCCTTGCTTATAAGTCGTCCTTGACATACACCACAAATGGGACCAGAGCTTCCATTGCTAAGAAGGTGGTTGTTCAGTGTGTCGTGCCCAATTTTACAACCTTTTTTGCCACAGTTGTTAAGCAAATCACTTGCAGTTAAGTAAGTCATGAGGTCATTAAGCAAATCTCTCTTTACTGGAAGTCAGCTGGGAAGGCCACAAATGGTGATCCCAAGATGCTGCAACCATTGTAAATGCAGGGCGGTTGCTAAGCACCCAAATGCTGATCATGTGACCACAGGAAAACTGCACTGGTTTTCAGGACCAGTTGCCAAGCATCTGAAATTTGATCATGTGACCATGGGGACACTGCAATGGTCATAAGTGTGAAAAGCGGTCATAAGTCACTTTTAGTGGTGTTGTAACTTTGAAAGGTCGCTAAATGAATGGTTATAAGTTGAGGACTAGCTGCATGTCCTTCTCGCATTGCTTTCTGTGCAAGAACAAGCATTGCCTTCTTTTACTTTCCCCACCAGATGAAACAAGCCTAGCTTGCCATCTACTGAAGATTATCATTTAATTGTAAACTGAATGTATCTAGATTAAGAAAGTGCTGGTGGGCGTCAATCAGTGGTGGGATTCAAATAGGTGAACAGCCAGTTCTCTGTCTGGATGCCGCTTCCGGAAGTCCATTCTGGGCCTGGGCAGCAAAAAAATTAGCTACCGGTTCTGCCAAAGTGGTGCGAACCGGCTGAATCCGACCACTGGCATCGATCTGTACTCCAGTATTCTGTTATTCAACTTCCACTCCTTTAATGAACATCGGAAGAGGCAGCAATCATCTGCCAGAATTGGGGAAACTGTAATGCAATTGGCGTGGCAGGATTGTGTGGATTCAAACTTGTAATTTGCAAACCGTTATTCTTGGCTTAATGTGCTGTCTGAACTTTCTGTTATAACATTATAACTGATTAAACAAATAATATCTTAGTCATCTGCATGGACCCAGACACTCAAGTACTATATGTAGGTAGTCCTCGACTTATGACCACAATTGAGCCCAATTGGTGAATTAGACAGTTGTTAAGTGAATCGCTGCAGTTGTTAAGACATTGAAAAAAGTGACTTATGCACGTTTTTCAGACTTACAATCGTTGCAGCTTCCCCCATGGTCACATGATCAAAATTCAGACACTTGGCAACTGGCTCATATTTATGACAGTCTCAGTGTCTCCGGGTCATGTGATCCCCTTTTGTGACCTTGGGACAAGCGAAGTCAATGGGGGAAGCCAGATTCACTTAACAACCGTGTTACTAACTTAATAGCTGCAGTGATTCAGTTAACAACTGTGGTAAGAAAGGTCATAAAATGGGGCAAAATTCACTTAACTAATGTCTCACTTAGCAATGGAAAGTTTGGGCTCATTTGTGGTGGTAGGAATGAGTACCATCTGCCATATGTTGAAGTTTTCTCTGCTCTGCCTGAGGTACTAGCTTTCTTTTTGCAAGGATAGTGCTGCTCAATTACAGCTTGGCTATTGAAGGGGGAAAAAATAGTTCATTGTGACCTAGTTTAAACGACTAATTTGGAAGAAAGGAAAATCCACTGAATTCAATAGGACTTTCTTCTGAATATTTTGGTATACATACATACATACATACATACATACATAGGTAAAGGTAAAGGTTCCCCTGCACATGTGTGCTAGTCGTTTCCGACTCTAGGGGCCAGTGCTCATCTCCGTTTCAAAGCCGAAGAGCCAGCGCTTGTCCGAGGACGTCTCCGTGGTCATGTGGCCGGCATGACTAGACGCCAAAGGCGCACGGAACGCTGTTACCTTCCCACCGGAGTGGTCCCTATTTTTCTACTTGCATTTTTACATGCGTTCGAACTGCTAGGTTGGCAGAAGCTGGGACGAGTAACAGGCGCTCACTCTGCTACGCGGCACTCGGGATTTGACCCGCCAAACTGCTGACCATCTGATTGACAAGCTCAGCGTATATATATATATATATATATATATATATATATATATATATATATATGTATATATATATATATATTGCTCATTTAAGTTCCTATATCTGAAAGCACCGGACAAATAGCTACTCGCTTCGAACCCTATCTTCTTTTCGTATCTGCCTAATTATTGTCTCACATCATGATTGGTATTCTTTAAATTAAGGGAAACATTGATTCAATAAATATTGTTATAATGAATACTGCCTTGGCAACCCAGTGCTTGGCATCAAACACTTTCAGGCAGATTACATAAGCCTCCTACACTGGAGTTCTGTATTATCAATAACTGCTATTTTGCAGCAAAAATAAGTAATTGTTTAGCACTCAGAGGAAAGTAATTTTAACACACAGAGACACACACAAACACACAAATGCACACACACAGAGACAGAGATAGATTTCCTTGGTTTTAGTTTTCTCCTCAATTGTCATGCAAGCCATAGGGAGTTAATTTGTATGAACTGAAGGATGTTAGCAAAATTTAAAAATAAGAGTATCCTGCGCTATCATATTCCTGAATTATTTTTTTTTACAGGTAGTCCTTGACGTGCAACCACAATTGAGTCCAGAATTCAGGTTGCTAAGTGAGAAATTTGTTAAGTTACTTTTGCCCCATTTTACAACTTCTTGCTACATTTGTTAACTGAATCACTGCAGTCACAAAAGATGATCACATGACCCCGGCACACTGCAACCCTCGTAAATATGAACCACTCGTCAAGCATCTGAATGTAAATCACATGACCATGCAAGGGTCGTAAGTGTGAAAAACGATATTAAGTCACTTTTTCCAGTACCATTGTAACTTTGAATGGTCACTAAACAAACTGTAAGTTGTAAGTTAAGGACTACCTCTATTCTTATTTTAAAAAAGAATTCTTCACACAGAATGCTAATGCAAAGGTGGACAATGTTCTTCCCGATTTCCCTTTTTGGAGTTCCAGGGTATTAAGATGATCCCACTGAAATCACTAAACTGGTGGTTTCCTTTATAGGAAGGCCTCCATTTGCAGCAGTTCATTTAGTGACCTGTTCAAAGTTATGGCACTGGAAAAAGGAACTTATGACCGTTTTTCACAATTACGACCTTTGCAGCATCCCCGTGGTCATGTGTGATCAAAATTTAAATGCTCGGCAACTGGTTCATATTTATGACGGTCGCAATGTCCCAGAATCATGTGACCCCCTTTTGCAATCTTCTGACAAACAAAGTCAATGGGGAATCCAGATTCACTTAACAACCGGGTTACTAACTTAACAACCACAGTGAATCACTTAACCGCTGTGGAAAGAAGTGTCATAAAATGGGGCAAAACTGACTTAACAAATATCTCACTGAAGAAGAGAAAATTGGGGCTCACTTGGGCTTTTAAGTCAAGGACTACCCTACATTTTCTGATGAAACATGGAAAAGTGAGGTGCAGAAATGCCAAGAAGAATTCATTTGCATGATTAAGGTTCTGCTGCCTCATTTCAAGTGGGGGAAATACTAATTTATTTGTTAGATATCTTGACTTTGTGCAAGGGGGCAAAGCAGTGTGTGTGACACTCCCTCCTCCAATTTTTCCCCCAAAACAACCCTGTGAAGTAGATTGGTCCAAGGAAGAAAGACTCAATAAGCAACAGCAATGAACTGACCTTAGCCGATCTTGAAAAGCTAAACAGAGACTATAGGCAAGACATTGCCGGTAGTCCTCAACTTACGGCTAAAATTGAGCCTAAAATTTTAATGGCTAAGCGAGACAGTTGTTAGGTTAGTTTTGCCCCGTTTTATGACCTTTCTTGCCACAGTTGTTAAATAACATGGTTGTTAAGTGAATCTGGCTTCCCTATTGACTTTGCTCATCAGAAGATCCCAAAAAGTGGTCATGTAACCCCGGGAGAATGTAAATGTCATATATATGAACCAGCCACATGTCTGAATTTTGATCACGTGACCATGGGGATGGTACAATGGTTATAAGTGTCAAAAATGGTCATAACAGAGTTTTTCGGTGCTGTTGTAACTTCGAACTGTCATTAAACGAACTCTTGTAAGACGAACTTATTCTATTGTAAGCCGAGGACTACTGTATAAAATACCCAGGTACTGAATTCAACTCAAGGGAGACTTTAACCGTACAGACGTTTATTTAAAATTAATTATTTCAATTAACATAGCCCAATGTTTTGCAAATTTCTTTCCTATTTTCCATGACCCCACTTTCCATGCAGGATATTCCTCATTTTGCAGAAATCTTTTTAAATTAAATTGTTTAATTTAATTTAAGGAGGAGGCATTCTAAATTCTCTCTCTCTCTCTTTTGCCTCCTCCACTCAAGATGTAGGTTCAGACAGGATCTAAAATTAACTATCTGAAAAACAGAACAGATTTTGAGGAAGACCATTTTGCTCCCAACCAAGACTTTTCAGCTTATCTTGTTGTTCCTTACCACTTTCCTTACAGTACGACTGTAAGATTCAAGACAGGCTGCTTCGTTTTATAGGTAGTCCTCGAGTTACAACAGTTCATTTAGTGACTATTCAACGGCACCATTTTCCACACTTATGACCATTTCAGCATCCCCTTGGTCACATGATCAAAATTCAAATGATGGGCAACTGACTCATATTTATGACGGTTGCAATGTCCTATGGTGACGTGATCACCTTTTGCGACCTTCTGACAAACAAAGTCAGTGGGGAAGCCCGATTCACTTAGCAACTGGGTCACTAAGTTAACAACTGCTGTGATTCACTTAATAACTGCAGCAAGAAAGGTCGTAAAATGTGGAAAACTCACTTAACAACTGTCTCACTTAGCAATGGAAATTTAGGGCTCAATTGTGGTTGTAAGTCGAGGACTGCCTATACAATATTTCAAGTAATAACCCAATTAATGTAAAAATATGAATGAAGGAAATGATTCGCATTATGATTATAATTTGGGTTGAACAGGAAGGAATTCCAAACTGCCCAAGAAGTAAGGAGAAGAGAGAAAAAATGAAATGACAGATTTCTCACACTGAATTACATATGTTTTGATCCTTTGCACATTGTAATTTGTTTCCAGTGGTGACCAGAAATTAACTCTCCTGAAATTAACTCTCCATCGGCCTGCAGAGAATTGATTTAAAATCATAGGCTACAATTAGATGGAACATTTTCTTAAGCAAGGGTATAGCTACAAGCATGAAAAATGAAATTTATTATAAATTAAAATATATGTGGGGCATCATGTCCTCTGCAGCAGGAAGTCAGTATTTAATTTTAAATTAATTTACTGTGAAATCAATGCAGCTTTTCAATAGGGGTGGTTAATGGGAGCTAGACAGACTGAAACACTGTTCAGTTTGAAATCAGACCTTTTTGTTTCTTTGTTCCGTTTCCTACTGAGAGGGAACTGTACCATCAAGTCAGATCTGCAAAAAAAAATGACTACTGTGTGATTCAGAACAGTAGGTAGTGACTTCCCTACTTTCAAAGTATGAGCAACATATTTATCAAGCATTTCCCACAAAGAAAGAGGAATGAACTATGAAGAGATGAAGATATAATTTAGTAAGTGAGTTTTTCCTTATGACCCTCTTGCTGAACCTTGTAAACCATGGAATATCTTTTCATATTTCTTGTAATAAAAGAACTGTGATTTGAAATAGAAGTTGTATTGGTTTTCAACCAATCCTATAGACGAGGGGTCCCCAACCCCCGGTCCGTGGACTGGTACTGGGCTGCAGCATGGCAGCAACCAGTCCACACAAACAAGTAATGCCCCATCCGTGGGATGCAGGCAGCACACAAAACCACACACTCGCCGGCCCGTGGAAAAAAACTTTCTCCATGGAACTGGTCCCTGGTGTCCCAAAGGTTGGGGACCTCTGCTATAGAGTTAATCCTCAAAAGTGATGGAGCTGCAGTTTCCCATTAGGGTCATTAAATGAGGATTACCTGAACAAAACGTCACCTTGCTGTGAGAATTAGGAGACTCCTCTGAAGAAATAAGCCTAGATCTGTTTCAAACTGTCCTGGATCCAACCAGTAAATCTTAAATTATGTAATCTATCTTCCATATACAGGTAGTCCTCAACTTACAAAACTTACAAAAGTTCATCTAGTGACCGTTTGAAGTTACAACATGACTTATGATTGTTTTTCATACTTACGATCATTGCAGCATCCTTATGGTCATGTGATCTGGCAAATGACTCATATTTATGATGGTTGCAATGTCCCAAAGTCATGTGATCACCTTTTTCGAATATTGGAAAAGCAAAGTCAGTGGGAAGCCAGATTCACTTAACAAACGTGTCACTAATTTAACAACTGCAGTGATTCACTTGCAGTGGCAAGAAAGATCGTAAAATGGGGCAAAACTCACTTAACCACTGTCTTGCTTAGTGACAGAAATTTGGGGCTTACTTTTGGTCGTAAATTTTGGACTACCTGTATTGTTTCTTCCCTTTCTGTGATTTGCTTAAAGTGTGAGTTTCGGTGAATATATTGGAGGATGTTTGTTGTTTTTTTCTCAATGGACTGGGAGCACACTCCAGTTAAAAAAACCCACAACTATCGTGCTGCAAAAGAAAATTGGGGAAATAAATACATTTAGGATTTTTTCTGCCAGGACAAGCAGCTGAAGGAGCAACGCTACACAAGCACAGCCATCGAAAGCCAGACTTCTGAGTTTTGTGAAGAGTTAAGTGAGTTACAGATGGACAAGGTGTCAAAATCAGAGCTGGTTCTTCCACCAGCAGACCAACAAGAGGTAATGGTGATGCCAGGCGCTTTCTGCTTTTTGCATGCCATTGGCTAGCCACGCATGAAACTGCATGAAGTAAAACCCGCTAGGGGCGGTTGGGTTGCATGCCATAATATGCATGTGAATGGAATGGAATGGAATGGAATGGAATGGAATGGAATGGAATGGAATAGAATAGAATAGAATAGAATAGAATAGAATAGAATAGAATAGAATAGAATAGAATAGAATAGAATAGAATAGAATAGAATAGAATAGAATAGAATATAGGAATGAAGAATAGAATAGAATAGAATAGAATAGAATAGAATAGAATAGAATAGAATAGAATAGAATAGAATAGAATAGAATAGAATAGAATAGAATAGAATAGAATAGAATAGAATATAGGAATGAAGAATAGAATAGAATAGAATAGAATAGAATAGAATAGAATAGAATAGAATAGAATAGAATAGAATAGAATAGAATATAGGAATGAAGAATAGAATAGAATAGAATAGAATAGAATAGAATAGAATAGAATAGAATAGAATAGAATAGAATAGAATAGAATAGAATAGAATAGAATAGAATAGAATAGAATAGAATAGAATAGAGTAAAGGTGCCCCCGCACATGTGTGCTAGTCATTTCCAAATCTAGAATAGCTTTATTTGGCCAAATGTGATTGGACACACAAAGAATTTGTCTCCAGTGCAGAAGTTCTCAGTGTACATGCAAGCAACAAGGGATAATCATGATCATGATCATAAAATACAATCATCATAAATTATAAGATACGACACTCAGTGATAGTCATAAGATATAAATAAAAGTAATCAACAAGAATCATAAGGAAAAAACAGCAAAGTGATAGTCATAAGATGCTAAAGGAATTGGTAATAAGGAAAGGTGAGAAGGATAACAGTGACACAGTCCTACTACATGGTTTGATATCCTGGGCATAAGACAGTGTTGTGGGAATTAGTTGTTTAGCAGAGTGATGGCATGGGGGAGGGAGGGGAAAATATTTTTATGCCCCAAAAAGAAATATAATCGTCACTGAGAACATAATCAAAGAAATCAGAGAACATGGCTTCTTGCCATGAAATGCTGCAGAATCATGCAGAGGTTCAGACAAGGCGGCCTAAGAGCCAACACAAGAGAGCCTTGCAGGAAGGTTGCTATTTTTGAAGTCTTGGTCCTGTACTTCGCAAGATCTCATGGGATGAAGTCTAAGTCTGGGAATTATCTCAAAAAACATCTCAGAGCTGTGTTGAAAGTCCACATTCAGCTGCATTCAAAAGCAATGGAAGGGGAGAAGGGAGAACCCTTCTTAAGAGCCCTGTCTAACCAATAATTTTATTCATTCATTCATTTTATTTATAGGTAAACGTAAAGGTAAATGTTCCCCCGCACATGCATGCTAGTCGTTTCCAACTCTAGGGGCCGGTGCTCATCTCCGTTTCAAAGCCGAAGAAGCCAGCGTTTGTCCGAGGACATCTCCGTGGTCATGTGGCCGGCATGACTAGACACCAAAGGCGCACGGAACGCTGTTACCTTCCCACCGTAGTTGGTCCCTATTTTTCTACTTGCATTTTTACGTGCTTTCGAACTGCTAGGTTGGCAGAAGCTGGGACGAGTAACAGGCGCTCACTCTGCTACGCGGCACTCGGGATTTGACCCGCCAAACTGCCGACCTTCTGATCGACAAGCTCAGTGTCCTAACCCACTGAGCCACCGCGTCCCTATTTTATTTATACATGTAATCAATATATATGTCCAGCATATCACAATGCACCATTTTAGTGAGGTGGAAAGCAAGAGAATTGTATTGATACACACACAAAGTCTGCAATTTTGAGTCACTTTTTTCAGTGGTCACTAAACAAATGGTTATGAATTGAGGACTAATATTGGTAGTCGTTATAACCTATAACCATTTTTTTAGTGACCATCTGAATTTATAAGAGCACTGAAAAAAGTGACTCAGTTGTTTCATATTTATGATAGTTGCAGTATCCTGGGGTCACGTGATCCCCTTTTGCGACCCTGACAAGCGAAATCAATTGGGGAAGTCAGATTCACTTAATAACCATACTAGTAACATAGTAAACAGCTGCAGTTTTCCCTTAACAACTGTGGTAAAATATGTTGTTAAATGGGGCACAACTCACTTAGCAACTGTCTTGCTCAACAATGGCAATTTTGGGCTGGGTTGTGGTTGTAAGTCAAGGACTACTTGTATCTTTATTATTTTGGGCTCAGCTAGCGCAATTCAAAAGAGTGTTTGAATTTTCCAGAACTCTCCACTTGGGAGCTTAATGCAAAAAATGAAGGAATGGGGAAGAAGAAAATTAATTTGTAAAATAAAAGCAGATCTTTTGAGTTTTGTAGATCTCAAAATAAAGCTTTCAAACTGAATGCCTTTGCTAGTGGCTGGTTAAAAAAAAACAAGCCAGGAGTCTGATATCACTTTTTTCACAAAAGCCTCTGCCTCTTAGTAAAAGGTGTTAGTTGAAAAAGGTGCTAATAAACTCCTGATTTTTTGCTACCACAGAGTAACAAAACTCTCCTCCTACGAAGAGTAGTGGTGGGTGTAATTGATGCTCGAACCGTTCAGGAACCAAAAAATTCACCTAAAATTCAGGGAATCCTGTTTCCTTTGCTTCTCAGCAAAGGAACATGAAACCTGCGACACCAACTTAATAAAAAAAATGCATCCAACATCCCCCCTATATTTTCATGTATGCTGATGAAAAACATTAGGGTTTCTTCCTTGTTTCTCATACTTTCTTTTTATGGATTCTTGCCTGATGAATTAGTCAGTCAGTCAGTCAGTAATTTCTGGAGACCTTACTTACTTTGAAAGCCTGCACCCTCTTTGTGACATTTAAATTGTGCAGCTTAATGGAAATACTTCCCAACTGTGAATTTTGCAAAATTGTGAATTTTGCTAAATTTATAGTAGGGGAGTATTTTCATTACTCCTAGGAGTATTCCCCATTATTGATTTAAAATGTTGTCCACCCATCCTAGAGTTGGAACACATCAAGCATGAAATTATTGTCCCTATTGCCAATTCCTATCCTGTTTCCTATCAGTGCCCAGCGGCGTTGCTCCTGTTTGTGAGTGTGCCAGTCATTGTAGTAGGTTTTCTGCTCTGATTCTGCTGATGTTGCTTCTTTTCAGCACATCACTGTCCAGTATTGGAGAAAAAAAATCCACCAGGATCATATTGGTTCTCTAAGCTCATTTTTTTTACCCTTCTTCCCATACATTATACCCCATAAGCTAGCAAAAGAGAAATATCTCCAGAGAGAACCGGAAATATTGGGTCTAGAGAGAGACCAAGTTTCAAAGACTTGTGGACTTTAACAAGGCATAGCTGACTGGAGTATTCTGGGAGCTGAAGTCCACAAGTTTTAAATTTCCCAAGGCAATGCCTAATATATTTATTTATTTATTTATTTATTTATTTGTTTATTTGTTTATTTATTTATTTATTTATTTATTTATTTATTTATTTGGTTTATATACCGCCCTATTCCCAAAGGACTCAGGGCGGTTTACAAGGCAAAATTTAAAAACAATCCAATATAAAATTAAAATAAATTAAATTAAGTCTAGCCACAAAAATTAAATCACAATTTAAAAACATTAAACCCCTCAGTCCAGACCAGATAGCTCAAAGAGCCAGGTTTTTAGGTCCCGGCGAAATGAACGAAGGTCGGGGGCAGTCCGGAGTTCCGTTGGCAGTTGATTCCATAGGGCAGGCGCGCCCACAGAGAACGTGTGTTGGGTTGCTGCAGTACAAATTCTACCCTTTCTTCTCTGTGTCACAATACTGCACACATTAAGCTGTACCTCTGTTGTGACATTATGAGGCATGTTGTATCATCTTGATCACATATCAACTTGTAAATACTGCTGTAGAAGAAGGAGATAAATCCTGCTTTTGTCTATCTTGCTTGGGCCTGCACATTAACAGTTGGGCAACCCAAAAGCATTCCAGATGTTGCATAGCTGACCTTGAGTTGGACAGAGGCCTGCTTAAAGGGAAGAGCAGTACTTTAATAGAGTGATTCATAATTCAAGCACTTTCGTTCATGAGTTGAGAAGAAGTTGAAGGCTTGAGACCAAGGTGGACAATGTAGTACCAGAGCATGAATAAGTATAGTAAAGTGCAGGCAACACACAGGTAAGAAAGACATTATTTTTTTGTCTTGACTTCTGGTGCTTTGGAAAAAAGGAGGTCAACCTAATTTCCAAAGCACCAGAAGCCAAGAAAAGGAACAATGGATGGAATCTAATCAAGAGAGAATTAACCTGGAATTAAGGAGAAACTTCCTAACAGTGGGGAATATTAACCAGTGGAACAGCTTGCCTTCAGATGTTGTGGGTGCTTCATCACTGGACAGTCACTTGTCTGGAATGGTGTAGGGTTTCCTGCTTCATTGGACTAGAAGACCTTCAAAGTCCTTCCAAATCTCTTATTCTGTTCTGTCACCAGTAGAAAAAGCAGCAGCTGGTTACTGGTAAATAGATGACTGACATTAAGTGACTATTCATTAAGTGACTATTCATTAAGTGACTATTCAAAATTACAGTGGCACTAAAATTGACTTATTACTATTTTTCACACTTACAACCGTTGTAGCACATGATAAAAATTCATGACAACTGACTCTTATGTACTGTATGACAACTGCAGTGTCTTAGGATCACATGATCACCTTTTACAACCTTCTGGCAAGCAAAGTCAATGAGAAAGCCAGATTTGCTTAACAACTATAGTACTGACTTAACAACTGTAGTGATTAACAGCTGTGGCAAGGAAGGTTGTAAGATGGGACAAAATTCACTTAACAAATGTCTCATTTAGCAACATAAATTTGGTGTTCAGTTGTGGTCATAAGTCAAGGATTACCTGTATTGCTAGAATCCAGTCAAATTTCTTACTCCTGAAATTTTCCCAATTCCTCTGAATACCACCCCCCCACACACACACAAAGAAAATAATTCTGGGCAAGAAGAAAGTATACCACTTCAAAGTCCATTACAGATAGTCCTTGACTTATGAGAATACTTCCATTGCTAATCAAGACAGTGTTAAATGAGTTGACCTTATTTTACAACCTTTTTGCCACAGTTGTTAAGCAAATCACTGCAGTTATTAAACGGCCATTAGATGGCCATTAAGTGAATCTGGCTTCCTGCATTGACTTTGATTTTCAGAAGCTGGCTGGGAAGGTTACAAATGGTGATCACATAAGAGTGCAACTGTCGTAAATACATGGCAGTTACCAAACCCCTTAGTTTAGATCACATGGCTACAGGGATGGTGCACCAGTTGCAACTATAAAAAAAATGGTGTAATCACTTTCAGTGCCATAGTAACTTTGAACAGTCACTAAACAAATAGTAATAAGTCGATGACCACTTGTATTGCTTATCTTATTTACTAATTCCTGTCTGATTTTGTGTATTCTACTTACTCATTTCAAACGAAAACCAGATTTTTTGTGCAAGGAGTCTGGAATTTTTGCGTGTTGAGTCAGAAATGTGACAATTCTGGTATATCAAAGAAATAGTGAGTGAGAGAGCCGTTTGTCAAAAACGGTGATGAAAGGAGTGGAGTCATTTTAAAGCCATCTTCCCCTTTGGAGAAAAAAAAATGTCTTGAGTGCTTTTTCCATTAGTTATCCATTAGCCAAGTACTTATTAGCCAAGCGCAGCAAAAACTAGAAACAGGTTGGCTTTTTCTTAGGCTACTGATCAAATGTGACGTGGATATTTCCTTTTAACCTCTCTCCCTCCAGCCCAATAAAAGGACCAGGGATTTGTTTTCGTGTGTCTGGGTCATCTTTTTTTAAAAAAGAGGAACAGTTAAATATAGTGGTTGAGACAAACCATGCTGGAAACCAGGAGACTGTGAGTTCTAGTCCTGCTATAGGCACGAAAGCTGCCTGGATGACTTTGGGCCAATCAACAGGAGGCTGTGAGTTCTAGTCCTGCCTTAAGCATGAAAGCCAACTAGGTAACTTGGGGCCAGTCATCAGGAGATTGTGAATTCTAGTCCTGCCTTAGGCAGGAAAGCCAGCTGGGGGACATTGTGCTAGTCACTTTCTCTCAGCCCAACTCACCTCAGAGGGTTGTTGTGAGGAAAATAGGAGGAGGAAGAAGTATAGTATATGTTTGCCATTGTTGTTTTTAAAAAATAAAGGCAGGATTTAAAAAAGGTTACAGGAAAAGTTTTCTCCGGTTCAGTTATGGGGCAGTGCTCATCTCCATCCTATGTGACCAGCATGACTGCTTGTTGAGGAGCCTGGAATGCTATTGCCTTCACACCAAAGTGGTACCTATTTACCTGCTTGCATTTGCATGCTTTCCAATTGCTAGGTGGGCAGGAGCTGAGAGGCAAGGCAAGAGCTCGTCCCATCTTGCAATACCAAGGTCTTGAACCTGGGTTGTCAGCTTTCCACCTGACAAGCTCAGCCTCTTTAACTGATGAGCCATTGTGCATCCTCTAAAAGGCGGAATATAAATAAATAAAATAAATAACAATAACAAAAAATTCTACAGATTTGAATGGCTGCTGTCCTCCTTAATTTTTAAGTTATGATGAGGATGGCACAGCTTTCAGCTGATCCCACAAAATCTTCCATCTCTTCTGCCCCACCCCCTCAGCCAGCTGCGGACACATTCTTATACTTTGAAAGAGCTCTCATCTCTTACTGTGCATTGTTTTTAATTGTGTTTCTTTGTTTGAGTTTCTCATCTATCCCCCCTGTGGTTGTGCTGTTGAGCTCCACGAATATTATAATCTTTCCTTTTGTCACTGCCTAATAATTCTTGCTGCAGACTATGTTTATTCTCTGTTTACCCGATTTGATCTGTTCTTTCTTTCTCTTTGGGATCTCTGCTTACTACTTTTTTTCAGAATCAATGCCAGGAATCACTAGAGACATTGGGGACCTTTGAATTTTGTTCTTTGTCCCACTTAGGTACCTGCTTTGAGGATAAGAGATCCTGATGCTTTAAAGAAATTACTTCCAAACTCCTTTTCTGAAAGTAAAAGTTTATTAATGCAGGAATTTGCTCTATGAGAGGGTTAGGAGACTATAAAACTACCAGCAACTTCTAGATATTTGCATCAGCACATGGAGCTAAATACAGGTAGTCCTCGATTTACAACCATTTATTTAGCGATCATTCAAAGTTACAATGGCATTGAAAATAGTGACTTATGACCATTTTTCACACTCACGATTGTTGTAGCATCCCATGGTCATGTGATCAAAATTCAGACAGTTGGAATGGGCATATATTTATGATGGTTGCACTGTCCTAGGATCATGTGATTACCTTGTGCAACCTTCTGAACAGCAGTGGAGAAGCCAGATTCATTTAACCACTATATTACTAACTTAGCTTCAACAAGGTCGTAAAATAGAGGAGAACCTAGTTAACAAATGCATTGCTTAGCAACGGAAAATTTGGGTTCAATTGTGGTTGTAAGTCAAGGACTATCTGTAATCATTTCCCCCAAATATCACATTCCTGAACTCATCACATAAAATTCTTAACTGTGTAACCTTATATTCAGAATTTAATTAAAGTTGCTTTCAGTGGGTTTACTCCAAGCTAATTGTATATATACTATTTGTTGCAACCGAAGTAGAAAAATGAAGCAATAGGCCCAACCAGTAACATCTGAGAACGGGGGATATAAAAATGGTGAAAACAGGGGTTGCAACCATGATTGAAACCCTGTCCCTTTTTATTGGTGTCACAATGCACCCAAAAAAGGTTGAGGTTCAGTCATACAGTTACAACTCTGTCTCAATTTTTTGACAGTCCCGGGGACAACACACGGAAACCTAAACATGCAAACAGTTGCTGCGTTCACATGGCACTCTTGAGACCAGACATATCATTTATATTATTATGACATAATGTGACAATCTGATTTACAAAGCATATTAAGGCAAAGTCTGGTTTCCTGCAACTTGCTAAATCACAGCCATCCAATTCTACTTTAGCCTAGTTTATTTTGTGAACTCAGCTGATGTGTCTGTCTTTTTCAAAACATGGGGTGGTTTCAAAAGTTAGGATCTTACGTTTTTAATAGCAGGATGTTCTACCTACCACCTCAGTGGTAGGTAGCAATTTTAAATGAGAGGGTGATAAATTTCATTGGAATAGTGGCATATTTAATTAAACCACTGGCCTAGTGTTTAAAGCACCAGATCAGAAATAGGAGGCAGGGAGGAAAGCCGGCTAGTTGATTTTGGACCAATCACTGGGAGTTGGTGAATTCTAGTCTGCCTTAGGTGTGAAAGCCAGCTGGGTGACTTTGGGCCAGTCACTCTTTTCTCATCCCAACCCACTTTACAAGACTGTCGTTATGAGGAAAATAGGAGGAAGGTGTCTTGCATATATTGACTGCCTTGAGTTATTTGAAAAAAATAATAAAGGCAGGATACAAATAAAGTAATAAAATAATAATAAATGTACATGGGGTTTTACCTTGCAATCCCCTTGTGGTTGTCAACTGTTGTCTCTGTGAAATAACTTTAGCAACACACGGCCACCTTGTCTTCACCAGGAAAACACCTCGTGTCTGACAAATGAACTTTCCCAGCGGCTTCTGATGATTGTTAAATAGCATGCCGGATACAGTTGAGCACTGTAGTTTTAAAATACTTCTATAAAGTTGCCTTTCTCTATAATTTTGCTTTTGGTTGATGTGTTTGCATGCGCCACCTTTTCTACATAATAGCCATGTGAATTTCTTTCCAACCAACCAGTGGAACAGCTTGACTTCAGATGGGTGCTCCATCACTTTCAAAAAGAGACTGGACAGCTGCTTGTCTGAAATGGTATAAGTTATTCTTCTTTGAACATGGGTTGGAATAGAAAACCTCCAAGATCCCTTCCAACTCTATTATTCTGTGTTCTATGTTTTTATCCTTCTCAGAGATGACTGAATCATACAACAGAGGCAGGGATTTGCCTTTAAAAAAACAACAACACACACACACACACAGCCACTTCCATAAGACTGGGTGATGAAATCTCTGCTCTCCTTTCTTCCTTAGAAATTTGATGAAATCAGCCTGTCAGAAGGAAGTACAGTGGATTTGGCAATTCCGTCAGAGCTTCTGGAACAGATGCCCGAACTGGCAGAAGAACTGCTGGATCCTGAAGATTGCCTCCCAGGATGTAAGGATAACCTGCTTTTCTCTTGGCTAGAAGAATTCAGCAGCCCAAAGACAGCTTGGATAAGGCTGTGTAGCTGGGGAATTACAACCTTTGAAAGGAGGCAATTGCTGTGTTTGGCAGGTTAAAGACTAGCCCAAAAAATTGACCTTTGATTTAGCGACTTTCTCTTTGCATTGCTATAATACAATTCTAACCAATTATCTGAGCCCCAGCAAAGAAACCCTGCTCATTTTCACTGGGCCTGTTGAGGTAATTCAGGAAAAAATAACTCTAATCCAGGGGTAGGCAACCTTGGCTCTTTTATGACTGGTGGACTTCAACTCCCAGAATTCCTGAGCCAGCCATGCTGAGGGGAAAGGGAGAGGTTGCCATGCTGAGCCATGCTGGCTCAGGAATTCTGGGAGTTGAAGTCCATGAGTCATAAAAGAGCCAAGGCTGCCTACCCCTGTCCTAGACCATAGTTCAGTGACACCATCTTTCTTTATACACTGGCAGGTTTGCAGCTATCTCTCTCACATTTCCTAGACAAGAATAACTGTCACATGCATGAATGAGGGATAGATTATTCTGCTGCTAAATGAGGCAGTAAGTGTACCTAATAGTACTCTTTTCTTCTCCTTTTTTTCCTGACAACAACCCTGTGAGGTGGATTGGGCTGAGAGTGAGGGATTGGTCCAAAGTCACCCAGCTGGCTTTCATGCCTAAAGTGGGACTAGACTTTGCTGTCTCCTGATGATTGGCCCAAAGGCACCCATGCATAAAGTGGGACTAGAACAGCAATCCCCAACCTTTCTGGCTCTGTGGGCCACTGCTCCTGGCGGCACCAGCAATGGGAGGATGGGGAGAGGTTCAGTGCAAGTGGTGGGCATGTGTGCCCGCTGCTTGTGCAAATGGAGCTTCACACACTCATCCTTCATCCTCCATTGCGCAGCCCAGTTCCCAACAGGCCTCAGTCCAGTACTGATACTGTGTCACAGCCTGGGGCCTTGGGGACCCCTGGACTGGTGTCTTCTGCCTTCTGGTCTGGTGTCTTAACCACTAGACCACAGGTCTTCAACCCGCGGCTCCGGAGCCGCATGCGGCTCTTTCAGCCATCTCCTGCGGCTCCCAGTCCTCTGCCATGTGCAGTCCAAAAAAAAAAGTGAGACTAAAAAGGTTCAACCAATCAATTCAAATATGCAGGGTAGGTGCATATCTCGCCTTGGCTCCACTCTTCAGTCAAACCCTGTCCTGCGCATGCGCGCATGTACGCGCATGCGCACACATTATTTGCGGCTCCCAGTTTTTCCTTTTATGAGGGAACCAGTTCCGAGTGGCTCTTTCATTGTTTCAGGTTGCTGACCCCTGCACTAGACCAAACTGATGTTGGAAGTCATAGATACGTGGAAAAGGATATAGGTTCAGCTTCTGCCCCCACAAAAAGGCTGGGAAAGATGTTTGCTTAGAATCCTTGGGAGATTATTACCTTCTCATAATGCAGAGAAGTGGAAGGAAAAAAATGTTCCTTCCACAAGATTCCTTTCTCCTGAATTCTCTTTGGCTTGTCTGTCTCTTATCTGTCTCTGTTTCCTCCTCCCTTTTCTATCTTTCTTTGCATCACTCCCTTCCACCCTTCTCATTCTGTCCCAATTCATCTTTCTTTTCCCAGTTGAGAATCACCCCTTCAGAGTCGGCTAGATCCAAAAAGCAGGGATTCCGAGATTGGTTTTTTTTTAAAATTGTGATTAAATAGAATAGCAGAATCTCAAAAGCCTGTGCAAGTTCCTCTGTGTCCCATCTTATACTAAACTAAATTAAAATGACATTATTTTGAGTTTCTGGTAACCTTTTCTGAATTTCCTCCATAAATGACTCATTAAATTCCTTCCCTATTCCCATGGCCGGCTCTAAACTCTTTTACACTGAACAAGTCTGACATTCCAGATGGTCTGGGATCTCAGCTCCCATTATCTTCCATTAGCAACAGTCAGTAGATGGAGGCATCAGAGATTATGACAACTTCTGAAGAGCTGGTTTCCTCTATACTACATCTTCACTGGTAGGCCTTACTCATGATGCTAGTCCACACAGTTTGGCTCCATCGATGGTTACAACCCAGTTACTGCAATTTGTAAATCTTGGTTTACGGCTGGGCTTGCAAGGACCAAACAATACGATTCTTTCACCAAATCTTGGTTCATCAAAACATGGCTTAGACTTTCATGGAACAGCATAAACAAAACTGAATGAGAGTAATTTGGAGAAGAGGTTAGGTTTCCGGAGTACAGGAAAAATACAAGCCTCTATAAATATCATTTTAACATAGATAGTCCTTGACGTATGACCACGATTGTGTCCATTGTTAAGCAATATATTTGTTAAGTGAGTTTTGCCCCATTTTATGACCTTTCTTGCCAGGGTTGTTAAGTGAATCACTGCAGTTGTTAAGCTAGTCCACAGCTGTTAAATTAGTCTGGCTTTACTTTACTGACTTTACTTGTAAGGAGGACACAAAAGGGGATCACATAATTCTGGGACACTGCAACTGTCATAAATATGAATCAGTTGCCAAGCATCCAGCTTTTGATCATGTGACCATGGGGATGCTGCGATGGTCCTAAGTGTGAAAAACAGTCATAAGTCGCTTTTTTCAGTGCTATTATAATTTTGAACAGTCACTAAATGAACTGTTGAAAGTCGAGGACTATTTGTATGTGAGCCTTTCCCTTATTTGCAGAGCAAGAATACTGCATCCACACGAATGCTTGTTGGATTAGAATGTGTATTTATTTTAATATTCTCTCCTGTCAATAATAACAAAGTCAGAGTTTCATGTGTAAAATTTCAATTTAGCAAGGACTATGTCAATTTATCTGTTTTTGATTCCTACTGATTAAAAACAGGATGAGTTACCCTTCACAGTTCTTAAAATTGCTGTACCAAGCAATCTAATAAATCCCAGGAATGTGAAAAAAAATCTATTCCTAAAACATTTAATGGATTAAAGCAGGTAGAATAAATATGAGAACGACCCATTCAAACATTTCAAATTCATTGAAGTTCTGCTTCAATTCAAGAGTTCCAGCAACAAAACTGAGATAAGCATTTGTGCTCTTAAAAAAAAAAGTAAAGGAGTCCCTGCAGTTTTTATTCCTCTAGAGCAGGGGTAGGCAACTTTGGCTCTTTTATGACTGGTGGACTTCAACTTCCAGAATTCCTGAGCCAGCATGGCTCAGCATGGAAACCTCTCCCTTTCCTCTCAGCGTGGCTGGCTCAGGAATTCTGGGAGTTGAAGTCCACCAGTCATAAAGCGGCCTAGGCCTAGGCCAGGGGTAGGCAACCTTGGCTCTTTTATGACTGGTGGACTTCAACTCCCAGAATTCCTGAGCCAGCTTGGCTCAGCATGGAAACCTCTCCATTTCTCCTCAGCATGGCTCGCTCAGGAATTCTGGGAGTTGAAGTCCACGAGTCATAAAAGGGCCAAGGGTGCCTACCCCTGCTCTAGTCATTGCCAACTATAGGGAATGGTACTCATCTTAGTTTCAAGGCCATTGAATCAGTGCTGTCCAAAAACATTTCCCTGGCCATGTGGCCAGCATGACATATGGAGCGCTATACATGAACACCAACTGGTACTAACTGGCAGTAAAAATTCTAGATGAAACTTTTTAATTTCACAATACATAGATAGACTTAACCATAATTTCAGCTAGGAAACTGAGCATCCTAGACCAAGCCAAATCCAAAAACAGCATAGAATTCCTGGAAACTGGCACTCAAACAAATGAGCCATCAACAGGCACACCGTGGTAAACAACATCTACATACCATTCAAGAGAGATAAAAAAATATATAAAGGTAACAAAAAAGATCAAAACTCCTCCTCACCAGCAATCAACACCCAGATAAGCAGAGACAGATGAGAGAGAGACAGAGAGAGAGAGATAATTTGGATACTGTTATCCTTTTTTCAAAGGGAGACGGTGGCTCAGTGGGTTAGGATGCTGAGCTTGTCAATCAGATGGTCAGCAGTTTGGCGGGTCGAATCCCAACTGCCGCGTAACAGAGTGAGCACCTGTTACTCGTCCCAGCTTCTGCCAACCTAGCAGTTCGAAAGCACGTAAAAATGCAAGTAGAAAAATAGGGACCACTATGGTGGAAAGGTAATAGCGTTCTGTGCGCCTTTGGCGTCTAGTCATGCCGGCCACATGACCACGGAGACGTCCTCGGACAAGCGCTGGCTCTTCGGCTTTGAAACGGAGATGAGCACCGGCCCCTAGAGTCAGAAACGACTAGCACGCATGTGCGGGGGAATCTTTACTTTTTTATCCTTTTTTCAAGAGCTCAAGATTGCATATGTAGCATTCTGTCCACCAGTTTCCCCCAACAGTAGCATAACTATGAAATATATCAGGATGAATGAGATAATAGCTGGCGCCAGTCTGAGATTACTTTGAATCAATCTCTTGCTTGCTTCTTACCTGATTCAGTACAGGGGTTCACCAAGGGATCTTTTTACTCAAAGGGATTATATGGGTTGCTATCCTGGGCAGCTGGGACTTCTTAGTTGAGGCACCCCAATTTGATTAGATATAGATATAGATATAGATATAGATATAGATATAGATATAGATATAGATATAGATATAGATATAGATATAGATATAGATATAGATATAGATATAGATATAGATATAGATATAGATATAGATATAGATAGATAGATAGATAGATAGATAGATAGATAGATAGATAGATAGATAGATAGATGAAGACCATTCCCTTGTCTTTCACTTTAAATACAGCCTAGCAGGGAATTTAACCCTCGTTCTCACCATGCTTTCTTTCTTTAATTTTTATTATCGAACTTGTTTAATTCTCCCAGCAGGATTGCTTGCAGAAAAATGGAGACGTTATTTAGACAATAAAGCCCATGTTTCCCCACCAATTCCTCTCCTCCCAGCCTGGTGATCTACAGCCATTTTCTGTAACCTTTATCTGATTGCATAAAATGCTATGACAATTTTTTTTAAAGATTAAAGCATTCCAGGTTTGGGGGAAGCCCACTTCTACTTGCCAATAAAATGCAAGATGAGACGAGAGAAAAATACTCTTAATTCTCCTTCTAATATACGCAATTACTCAAAAGGCATGAAGTTCCACTGCAGCTGATTGTTCCCTGGGGAGCCATGAGTGGAAGCAGGAAACAGGGGAATCAAGATAGGGACTGAGATGTGATGAGCTGTCAGAAAGCTGCAAGCATACACATCCCCAAGGATTATTTAACTTGGGAACAAGCCTGCTCCGAGGGGATTACTTGGAGATAACTGCCAGAGATAGGATGTGAAAAATGATTGAAGGAGATAACAGAAGCCCCACAAGACAGGAAGAGGCCCTAAGGACACAGACATTTGCTTTGTGGTTTTGCTTCCATGCAGCAGCCGAACATTAATGTACTCGATGGGAAATGGCAAAAGAGAGGTAGTCCTCGAGTTATGACCATGATTGAACCCAAAATTTATGTTACTAAGTGAGGGATTTGTTAAGTTGCCCCCCTTTTAAGACTTTTCTTGTCACAGCTGTTAAATGAATCACAGCAGGTGATAGTTTAGTAACCCAGTTATTAAGTAAATCTGTCTTCCCCATTGACTTTGCTTGTCAGAAGGCTGCAAAGGGGGAAATCACATGACCTTAGGACAAAGCAACAGTCATAAGTGTGAACCAGTTGCCAAGCATCTGAATTTTGATGCAACAAGGGTCGTAACTGTGAAAAATGGTCATGAGTCACTTTTTTCACTTCTGTTAAAATTTAGAATGGTCACTCAATGAACTGTTGTAAGTCAAGGACTACCTGTACAACAGAAGTGAGTCTTTGGCTGTATACATCTGTCAGCCTTTTAGGGTAAATCAAAGTCATGCAGGCCAATATTTTTATTATAAAGATACTTTAACAGAATCTTGCAAGTCTGAATGTACTTCCTCCCTCCCTCCTGAAGGAGAATCTTGTGTAAATCATTTACTCAGGTTGTAGTTCTGCCCTGCATTCAAGTTTCTTTTATCCAACATTAACTCTGTAGTAGCTCTTCCTCCTTTTCTCAAGGCCATTCCTTGTGTCCGCTACAACTCTTGGAGAGTGTTTTTCCAAACGCTTCTCTTCAAAATCCATATTCATATAGCAATAGCACCTAGACTCATATACCGCCTCACAGTGCTTTACAGCCCTCTCTAAGCGGTTTACAGAGTCAGGATATTGCCCCCCCAACAATCCGGGTCCTCATTTTACCATCCTCGGAGGGATGGAAGGCGGAGTCAACCTTGATCTTATCAGGATCGAATAACCACTGCACCACCAGAGCTCAGGACATGAAAGGAAATTAAAGGAAATTTACTAAATTACTTCACCAGTCTTTTGGTCCTTCAGTTTCCTGGTAATTACCTACAGTAACCTCATTTTGGTGACTAAACCATGGTTAGTCTCTGCTTGTTGATTCTGTAGCAAGAATTGGACAACAGAGTTTTTCATTTCATTATCTGAGGGAGCACCTGCTGCCAGCATCAATTTCCCATCGTCCTGTGCGCTCCCACAGGGAGGGCCTCCTCAGGGTACCGCCGGTCAAGGATTGCCAACGGGCGATCCCCAGGGGGAGGGCATTCTCTGTGGGTGCGCCTGCCCTATGGAATCAACTTCCAACAGACTTCCCCCGACCTTTGTTCGTTTCGCCGGGACCTAAAAACCTGGCTCTTTGAGCTATCTGGCCTGGACTGAGGGGTTTTAATGATTTTAAATTGTGATTTTGATTTTTTGGGGCTATATTTAATTTAATTTTATTTTAATTTTATATTGTATTGTTTTTAAATTCTGCCCTGTAAACCGCCCTGAGTCCTTCGGGAATAGGGCGGTATATAAACCGAATTAATAAATAATAAATAAATTTGTGCCATTAGATTACTCAATAGCTTCAAGAATTTCAAGGCATCTTTCCATAGGCAATGATCCTTTCATAGGAGACAGTATGGGCTTTCCTGGTCTGCCTTAGATGACTCTTTTCAAAAAATGATGGTGGGACATTTGATGTGTTCTTAAATAAATTATGGATTCCATAGAACTTTTCTTCCCCGTGTTGTTACCTGAAATCACTGGAAGAAATCACCTGGAATCTCATATCACCAACATGCAGGTGACATTCGGCAGTTTTTTCTTTCCATGTTATTCCATATGCACATTCAGATACACACACACAATATGCCATTGTCCCATGGCAGATTTTACTGTGATGTCATTTAAGGTTGTGTTTTTTTTTCCCCTGCTATGAAATAGTTGTGCTTTAAGGGAAAGTATTGTAAGGAGGAACAAAAGATAAAAAGAAGAATCTGTGAAAAAATGACATGCATTATTTTTAAACTGCATTAAAAGGCTTGCTTTTATTCCCAGAATGATTGCCCATCGCCGTGGTGTCGAGCAAAGTTATATCTGTTACCAACGAATCGTAAGAAATATTTGTAAGCAAACTTGAGCTAGGAACACTGGAGCCCAGTAAGGCGTTAGTTCTCATCAGCAATCTTCAGAGGGCAGGATACGGTTGATTTAGCTGAAGGACGCACAGCCTGTCAGCCACATCGCCCAATTTCAATCTTGCTTTGCTCAGTGCAAAACCAGGTGCCAAACAAAACATACCTCTAATATCTATGCTTCAGTCCCATACATGCCTGTCATCCTACTCCACTTTGGGAATAAGCATTGCCCAGACCGAAGAAAAGTAATAAACCAAAGAAATTAAGGCATGTAGTTAAAAAAGAAAGGGATGTATACAGGTAGTCCTCGACTTAAAACAGTTCTTTTAGTGAGTGTTCAAAGTTGCAATGGCACTGGGGGGAGGGGAAACACAATGGAGTTGGACAAAACCTAGCAGATCTTCTTTTTCAAGCAGAAAAAATGTCCATTTTTTCACACTTACAATCATTGCAGTATCCCCATGGCCATGATCAAAATTTGGATGCTTGGCAAATGGTTCACGTTTATGGCGTTTTCAAGGTCCTGGAGTCATCTGATCCTTTTGTGACCTTCTGATAAGCAATGTCAATAGGGAAGCCAGATTCACCTAATAAACCATATTACTAACTTAACAACTCTGGCAAGAGAGGTCATAAAATGGGGCAAAATTCACTTAACAAATGTCTTGCTTAGCAACAGAAAATTTTGGGGCTCTGTTGTGGTCATAAGCCGAGGACTACCTGTACAGTTCTTGGGGGCCCTAAACTGGTTCCCGTAACACCCTTGTTGCATGAGCTACATTGGTTTCTGGTTTGCTTTTGGGTCCGACTCAAGGTGTTGGTTCTTATCTTTAAAGTCCTTCATGGCATGGTTCCATGGTATCTGAGGAACCACCTCACCCCAATGGGATTGGCCCACTCCACCTGTGTTGGCAGAAGGGGCATGCTGCGGGCCCCATCGGCCAAGGAATTTTGGCTGATAGAGTCCAAGAGAAGAGCCTTTTCTGCTGAGGCCCCCATCCTTAGGAACATTTGTGCCCTGAAGACCTGGCTCTGCCAACTGGCATGGGGCCCCAATAGGAGCATGCCATTCTGGAGGCTAATGGACTAAGATAAGGCCCCATCTCCTTCTCCCCCATGCAATTTGCTGTCTTCTTTCCCATCCCCAAAAAATGTTCCTTCTTTTTAGCGTTACTGTTTATTGTTTTAATCTTTTCATTTCATATTGTTTTTATTTATTGTAAGCTGCCTATATTCACCTCTAAGAGAGATGGGTGGCATATAGGTTTAATAAATAAATAAAGCTAAATCTGGTTTACACTACAAGTAGGCCTCGACTTACAACAGTTTAGTCATCGTTCAAAATTACATGGCACTGAAAAAAGTGACTTATGAACGTTTTTCATACTTACAACCGTTGCGGCATCCCCATTCATTATCAAAACTCAGATACTTGGAAACTGGCTTGTATTTATGAGAGTTGCAGTGTCCTAGAGTCACGTGATCACCTTTTGCGACCTTCCGACAAGCAAAGTCAATGGGAAAGCCAGATTCACTTTACGACTGTGTCACTAACTTAACAACCGCACTGATTCATTTAACAACGGTGGCAAGAAAGGATGTAAAATGGAGCAAAACTCACTTAACAAATTTCTCACTTAACAACAGAAATGTTGGGCTCACTTTTGGTTGTATGTCAAGGACCAGCTCTATTGCAAACCAATAGAGTGTAGCCATCAGAGGGATTCCTATACTAATTTTCAATATTAAAATGATTCTTCTGGCTTTTTGTCTTTTTTTTTTAGTTTGTGTCCATATTCTCCCATGCTGTTCAGTGGATATCACAAAATTCCCTGGCAAAATTTGGTGGCGGCTGAGGAAGACTTGCTATCAAATTGTTGAACACAGTTGGTTTGAGACGTTCATCATTTTCATGATTCTTCTCAGCAGTGGAGCTTTGGTAAATATAAAACCTATAATTTCCACTTCTTATTTAAAAAAAAAAATAGATGTGATTTGTGTTATCACCTCAGTATGTGGTTCCTTTTGGATATGATGGGAAACACCCTCTATTGCTAGTTTGGAAGAAAGATTCAAGGTTCATAATTGTCTTTTGTTAGCATAAAGCAGACATGTCAAACACAAGGCCTGGGGGCCGGATGCGGCCTGCGAAATGGTTTCATGCGGCCCGCGAACCCATCCTGGAAACAGGGAGGGAACGGCCGCCACTGCCTTGGCCCTGGCCCAGAGACCCTCCTCCTGCCAGAGACCCTCAGATCTGTCCCACTCCTGTCCGGGCCCCCATAGGCGCCCTTGATGCGAACGATGTAGAGCTGGCCACGCCCACCCAGTAGGCCATACGCACTCTAGCCACGCCCACCCAGTAGGCCACACCCACCCCGGCCACACCCACCCGGCCCCCTGAGGGCAACCGCAATGCTGATGCGGCCCTCAATGAAATTGAGTTTGACACCCCTGGCATAAAGGGATGAACAGTAGATTTTAGGAAATCCTTGATTTGATGATGAGTTGTTAATTAGAGGCCCTGAATTCTGTACCTTAGTTGGAGAATTTCAGGCATCTCAGTTTAGATCAGAGGTGTTCAACCTTGGCAACTTTAAGACTTGTGGACTTCAACTCCCAGAATGCCTGCCAAGAATGGACACCCATGGTTTTGATGATCAGTACATGTAGGTAAGTAGGATCTCTGGCTAAGACAATAGAAAACAGTTGCTGATCAAAGTCCCCGCTCTTTTCACCGGGACTTAAAAACCTGGTTGTTCGAATTGTCTGGCCTGGACTGAGGGATTTTAAATTTTAAAGTATTTAATTAAATTATATTAAATTAATTTTAAAAAAATTAATTTTATTGTTATTAGGAATTGTGGGCCTGTACTAATTTAATTCCATTTTATTCTTTTTTGTACTGTTTTAATTGCCCTGTGAACCACCCTGAGTCCTTCGGGAATAGGGCGGTATATAAATTCAACTAATAAATAAATAAATAAAAAATAAAAACATGCAACGCTGGTGCTGGAAACTGATCTACTGTTTGAGCAAGGAGTTGGACTAGAAGACCTCCAAGATCCCTTCCAACTGTAGAAAGAATGCAGATAAGAGCAACAAAGATGATTAGGGGACTGAAGGATAAAACATGAGGAACGTTATAGGAATTGGGTTTGTCTAGTTTAATGAAAAGAAGGGTGAGGGGTGACATGATAGCAGTGTTCCAATATCTCAGGGGCTGCCCCAAAGAAGAGGGGGTCGAGCTATTCTCCAAAGCTCTTGAAGGCAGGACAAGAAGCAAATGATGGAAAGTAATCAAGGAGAGATGCAACCTAAAACTAAGGAGAAATTTCCTGAAAGTGAGAACAATTAATCAGGCTTGCCTCCAGAAGCTGTGGGTGTTGCAATCCTGGTGGTTTTTAAGAAGAGATTGGACAACCATTTGTCTGAAGTGGTATAGGTTTTCCTGCTTGAGCAGGGGGTTGGACTAGATGACCTCCAAGGTTCCTTGCAATTGGGTGAATCCGTTATTCTTTTCAAAAAGAATATCTGCAATGGGAAATGCTTTAATATGCCATTTTGTTCTCCCAGGCCTTTGAAGACATCTACTTGGATGAAAGGAAGAACATCAAAACCATGCTGGAATATGCAGATAAAATCTTCACCTACATCTTTGTCTTGGAAATGCTTCTCAAATGGGTGGCCTATGGCTTTAAGAAGTACTTCACCAATGCTTGGTGCTGGCTTGATTTCCTCATTGTGGATGTAAGTAGTGCATTACTTCTCCAGATGGGCATTGTGCAGCAATGTGGTTGTGGGCAAAGATCGCTAGCTGAATGGGACTTAATTTTCCTTAGGGTGATGTAAAATGAACCCCTGACATTCGGTGTTTGCAAATTCCATGTAAGATAACATCTAAGGGAATTTGCCTTTTCACTCTGGAATTAAATATCTGGATGCAAATATAGATCTGAGTGATCTCGTGGTTCAGTAATTAGGAATGAAAAATCACGATGGTTTGCAATTGCAGTCCCTTCCTTAAGTGGTTCTGAAGAAAAGTGTAAGTTCATTTCCTCTCTTGTGCCTTTTTGTTTTTTTTTTTGTTTTTTTCCCCCTCTTTAGTAAGATTTATCAAGAAGAAAGGGTTAGGGTTACAAGAATTCCAGCAACTGAACTGAACTTTGAGAGCTGAAAGTACCACATATATGGAGAGTTTCCAGAGTCTTTCTTACACTTTTTCTGTCAGGCAGGTCTTTTCACCACTTAACAAGGAAGCTTATAATTGGGCATAATTAGAATGGTAGGAACCCAAATTTTGTACTATATTGGCAAAACAAAATTGCCATAGCTGTAGTAATTGCAATTGTATCCCCTAATTAGAAAAAGCTTAATTCCCCAATAACGTAGTCCTTCATTTCTATCTCCACAGTCTCTTCTCAGTGCACGGATAGTCCTCAGCTTACAGCCATAATGGGGACCAAAATTTCTGTTGCTAAACAAAATGGTTATTAAGTGACTTGTGCCCAATTTTACAACCCTCTTTTGGCCATGGTTATTAAGTGAATCACTGCAGTTGTTAAGTGAATCATGTGATTGTTAAGCGAATGCTGCTTCCCCTACTGACTTTGCTCGTCAGAAGCCAGATGGGAAGGTCAAAGAATGCTACCACTGCAATCTGAATTTTGACCATAGGGCCTTTGATCAAAGGGTCGTAAGTACGAGGACTGATCATAAGTCCCTTTTTTCAGTCCCATTGTAACTTCAAATGGTCACTAAATCAATGGTTGTAAGTCGAGGACTATCAGTGCCTGATTTCTAAGACAAATCTTTCTAAAGTTATTTCTTGCAAAGCAGCCTAGAGTATCTCCCAGAGTGCCAAAATAGCAGAAATGAAAAGAAGTTTAATAATAGATCAGTGATGGCTGGTTGGTGCTATAAAGACACTGGAAGTCCCTAGTTGGAAAATGACCTTTGCTGACCTTTGCAACAAATTCAGGCCTCAAGAAATGCTGAATTCCTCTTTCTGAAAGCTCTGCTCAAGCTTTAAGAATTTAGCTCGTCAGAAGATTTCCATTTAGAAAGGGATTAACAGTGGCATAAAGGGTGGTCCTAAAAGAAGGTCAATGTTCAGATTTAAGATAACAAATTTAGACATGTTGTCAGGAAATACCTTCATCCTTACTATACTTCTAACACATTGGAAGCTTCTCAGGTTGGCTGGGAACAAAACAGATTCTTTAGCAGTAGAAGAAAGTTTCAGATTGGTTGGTTTTTGTTGAAGATAGAAAAAGAATGAGAAGCTTGATTTTTTAAATCTTACTTACTTACTTACTCACTTATCTATCTATCTATCTATCTATATCTATCTATCTATCATATGTCTGTCTATGTGCTAGATTATTATGACCTTTTTCATGTCAGTCATTAAGCGAACGCAGTGGTCATTAAGTGAGTGTATAGGCCTTTCATTTGTAGAAAATAATAATAATAATAATAAACCTTTATTGTCAAAGTACAACATGTGTACATTTTAGATTAGCTGAGCCTCCCCCCGTGCTCTCTCCCCCCAACACACAGTGACAACAAACCCTCCATCCCACCACACCATGTGAACCAACTACACCACACACCGGCCTCCCAAGTCAATTCTGCATAAGATTATGTCCCATTTAAAAGCCTAACAGCCCACGGATAAAAGCTATTTTTCAGCCTGTTGGTACGGCTGGCTATATTCCTATATCTCCTACCGGATGGTAGGAGAGTAAAGAGATACCGTCCAGGGTGTGAGTCATCCCTGAGAATCTTCCTCACTCTTCCAAGGCAACGAGCCCTGGCGATGTCATCCAGTGGTGTCAGGGAACAGCCCACAATGTCTTGTGCTGTGCTCAACACCCTCTGTAATACTTTCCTGTCCGCGGCTGTCAGACCAGCATACCAAACCACAATACGAGAGGATGCTCTCTATAGTAGACCAGTAAAAGAGGGTCATTAGCCGTTGTTCTACCCTGTTCTTCCACAAGACCCTAAGAAAGTGAAGCCTCTGTTGGGCCTTTCTAGCCACCTGAGTTGTGTTAACTTTCCAGGTCAGATCTTCACAGAATCAGAAGTAAACGGCAGTTTCTGACAAAAATATTGTAATTTTTTATTATTATTATTTTAATTCCATTTATATCCCGCCCTTCTCTGAAGACTCAGGGCGGCTTACAAGCTTAGCAATAGCCTTTATTCTATGTATATGCCTGCTTATTAGTGGCATTATTACAAAGTCAGCTTAATTGCCCCCAACAATCTGGGTCCTCATTTTACCTACCTCGGAAGGATGGAAGGCTGAGTCAACCTTGAGCCTGGTGGGATGCGAACCTGCACTAATTGCAGGCAGCCGGTGTTACTTAAGGAGGCATTAGCCCACTGCTCCACCAAGGCTCTTGGTCATATGATCACAGGGAGGGGTTGGTGGCCATTGGAACATTGCACCCAGGTCATAAGTAAGGAGTTACCTCAGAGAATTCTGTCTTCCAAAGTAAATCTCCATATCTCTGGGCATTTTTTGCAAGTGTGCAGGTTTTTAATCACCTCTATTTTTGCCAGTTTCCTTACAACTACTGCCTTCCATCCTGGCTTCTGCATCCTTCTTTTCCTCAAATTCAGAAAGAAAGGAAAAAAGAAAGAAAAGAAAGAGAAATTAGTTGCATAATATGCTCATGTGAAAAAGAATTTGAATTTTAGGGTTTTATATATCAGGACATAGTAAAAAGCATCTACTGTAGTCCCTAGTAATTCTTAAAAAGTAGGTAAATAAAACCTCAGATGAACAATTACACATATGTCATCATTTATAAACACCTTGGCTATTTCACAATTTAATAAACTCTACCTTCTGACAATTTCACTTCTTTTCTCCTCTTGTTTGAAAATATTTTAATTTTTTAATTATCCGTCATATTTTTTGTTTTGTTTTTTTAAAAAGTAATTCTGAAAGCAAATTGCTCATCAAATTAAATAGTAGTAAGTAGGAAACAAATGCAGGTGGGGGGGGGGAAGTCTGTCATTCATGAAGTATTTCTGCTGAGCATTGTTAAGGATTTGGGTGTCTAGTGTAGTCTTCATTTGCCCCTGAAAAATAATTTTGTCCTCTTCTTGGATGCTGTAGAGCAGAGGATATATGATTTCCCCAATTTGATCAGTTCTTAAGAAAATGAATAGCCAGAGGAAAAAGGACGTGCAGGTCGCACTCATGTCACCAGAGCATTGCCAAACCATCTTTGCCGCTCTTCCATCAACCATACAAATGCTCACAACACCCCCAGCAGTGCCTCTGGGAATATTTTGCACATGAAAGACTTGGGCCAACACCTATTTTTAGAGAGGAGGAGAATTCTGTGCATTGGGTAGTGCCACTGTTTTAAAAACAGAGTTTTTAGAATAACTGCTACTGTTGGAGAAGAGCAAGCAGAGCTGGGGGAGGGGGCAGAATTAAACAGGTCATAAGTTTAGAATATAGGGACGTGATGGCTCAGTGAGTTAGGATGCTGAGCTTGTTGATCAGAAGGTTGGCAGTTTGGCGGGTCGAATCCCGAGTGCCGCATAGCAGAGTGAGCGCCTGTTACTCGTCCCAGCTTCTGCCAACCTAGCAGTTTGAAAGCACGTAAAAACACAAGTAGAAAAATAGGGACCACTACGGTGGGAAGGTAACAGCGTTCTGTATGCCTTTGGCATCTAGTCATGCCAGCCACATGACCATGGAGACGTCCTCGGACAAGCGCTGGCTCTTCGGCTTTGAAACGGAGATGAGCACCAGCCTCTAGAATTGGAAACAACTAGCACGCATGTGCGGGGGAACATTTACCTTTACCTTTAAGTTTAGAATCCATATGTTGCCACAAGCAATCTAAAACCAGCCCTCCCCCAAATCCTATTGACTCTTATCTAGTGCCAGCTTAGAGCTAACAATGACTTGACTAGATTCTTGCTCTAAGTTTGAGCAATATATCTTCTGAACTTCTCAACATATGGTCCTCATTTTTTGCATCTGACATTAATCTACTTAGCACTAAAGGGATGTTACATAAGGGTCAAAGGAATTCAAGGGGAGCTGGACTTGGATCATTTGTGGCAACTTAAGGACTCTAAGCTGATGACACATTTACTACCACCCTCCAGCCATACCTGCTCTTCTCCTGCAGCTACAGACCAGCCATTTACAACAGTGTGGTTCATTGGAGCTGCTTGTTGCAGAACAGCAGGGCTAAGGTAGGATTCATTCCAGTTATACAGATGTGTAATCCTTACTCAGAGTGATGATCCAACCTCATTTTGGAAATGTCTTCAACCTATTGTGGTCAACCTGTGACCACAATTGAGCCCAACATTTATGTTGCTAAGTGAGAAATTTGTTAAGTGAGTTTTGCCCCATTTTATGACCTTTCTTGCCACAGTTGTTAAGTGAATCACTGCAGTTCTTAAATTAGTAAAATGAATCTGTGAATCTGGTTTCCCCATTGACTTTGCTTCTCAGAAGGTCGCAAAAGGGGAACACGACTAGGATGCTGCCACCGTCATAAATGTGAGTTAGTTGTCAAGCATCCGAGTGTAAATCACGTGACCATGGGGATGCTGCAGTGGTCATAAGTGTGAAAAACAGTCATAAGTCACTTTTTTCAGTGCCGGTGTAACTTTGAATGGTTACTAAATGAACTGTTGTAATTTGAGGACTACCTGTAGTTCTTTTTTTCCTAGGGAGGCATCAATCTCATCTATACAGCCCTTAAGCATTTGCAAAGTTGGATGGACTCTGGCATCTGTCAGTCATACTGCCATGAACATAAGAACCCAAAGAATTTTTGTAGGCCCAGATAACGCACAGTCAACAACTCTAATTTAAGCCCATAAACATGTGTCCTTGGCATTCTTGAGGTTGTCTTCTTTAAAAATCTTCTTTTGTTTGCAAGTTAAATTTATCCACCATCAGTAATACCTTTTTTGCTTCCTTTTCATATTTGGGATTATAAGGAATAACAAACCCAGGCAGCAAGTAAGAACACACTTCCTGATTTTTTTTATCATCCTTCTCAACCAAAAACTTATTTCCTTTATGACCTGCACATGAGTGCTCAGGGAAGATAAATCTTTTATTTACTCTTGTATTTTTATCCATTTCTTCAGCCAAACAAAGCTCTGAGGGTCTTCATAATCATAACCCTAATCTTGATTTAAAATCAATACGATCTGCTTCTTTCAAGCATGCTTTTTCGAAGTCATGGCATAAAAAAAAAGACTTTGGGAAGCAAATCCGTTTTTTTTATTTTGGGGGATTTAAGTGAGATAAAAAGATTGTGGTTTTCCTCTCTTTCTGATATCTTCAAGAAAAAGGAGATAAATGAAGAATGGAGGTGGATCACTTACCATTTCTACTAAGTTATTTTTCGTAGTTGATGGAAGGACCATCATGAAGACAAAGGCTATCTTTTTTCCCTCAGAAATTACTTCTATTCATCTCAGTTCAGAAATAACTCTGCTGCTGCCATATTGTCATGGAGTGATCCAGCAGCAAAGACTACTAAAAAAAGTAGTTAATTGTTTTATCCCAACTTTCAACCTGAAGCAGTTGTAAACTCAGCCCAGACTTGGTTCAGAGAGATTAATGTGTCACATAAAAAGTTGGTCAAAATGAAAAGTAGAAATTGAATGGGGCATTGGGCAGAGCAGGAATTGGAGACATTTTAGTACCAGTGGGCATATTAGAAATGTGCGGGCATTCTTACAAAATGGCTGCCACATGGGATAAGTGTTTCTTATGGGGCATAATCAGTTATAAAACACTGATTTATTTTATTTATTTCTATCCAGCCTTTATTACTTTTACAAATAACTCAAGGTGGCAATTTTACCTAACCATCCTTCCTCCTTCTATTTTCCCCACAACAACAACCCTACAAAGTGGATTGTGCTCAGAAAGAGAGATTGGCCCAAGGTCACCTGGTTAGTTTTCAAGGCTAAGGTGGAACTGGAATTCACAGCCTCCTGATGATTGACCCAAAGGCAGCTATCTAACTTTCATGGCTAATTCAGGACTGGAACTCACTGTCTCCGGGTGATTAGTCCAAGGTCATCCAGCTGGCTTTCATAACTAAGTTGGGACTAGAACTCACCGTCTCCCACTTTCTAGCCTGGTGCCCTAACCACTAAGCCAAAGGGGTTCTCTGACTACTAAAATGTTACCTACATCTTCTTCTACAGGATGTTCCCTATTCTACCAAGTTAGGCAGCTTTTGAGTATTTTTTATTTTCTAAGAAAGAATTTTGTGGCCCATATGGGAAATTTCTTCCCAATACCTTGGATTTCCACTGTCATTCAAGGCTGATCATACTGGACCAATTCCATTCAAAGTACAAAGTACAAATCTCCTCAATTCAATCAGTTGTGAAAGTCACCAAGTTACTCTGTGAAACTGGCCTAATTTTTCATCATCGTAGTTAGGTAAGGATAAGCAGTAAGCAGTGCTGCCTTCCAGTTCTTGGAATAAAAGCTGGCTAAAAATAATCATAAATGAATATCAGACTCATTATGTTAAGAGGTAAGTGTTAAATAGCAGGTTCTTTGGCGCAGGAATGAAGATGCGGAACGGAGTACAGGGTAACTAATAGTTTTATTTGTGTAGAAACTGTACTGGGGAAATGGCTGCAAATAGCCGCAATATATAGTCTAGCCCCTAGGCGGCAGCCTATAGGTTTGAATCAACTATTGCCGCCCGGAGATAGCCAATTGCAGCACAGGAGACTTGTAGTCTGGGTTGCTGGAGAGCCGTTAGCTGCTCCAGCAATCCACGTGGTATTCCTCACGAGCCCAGTACATAACACCCCTCCCCTCTTAGAATGGACCATAATAATACCAATTAGTCTCAACAATTGTCAAGACTCACTATTCAAACACACTAAAGTAAAAGTGATAATAATAATAAAATAAAATAAAACAATGTAGGTTACAATGAGATTAAACAACGTCTCAATTAATAGACTTCAAAAAATGGCACATTAAGACAGTTATATCATAGCACTAGTTTCTGTAGAGTAGTGGCAACAGGAATTACAACAATATATAGCTCTTTATTTTACAATGTAATCTGCAAGATATGAAGGAGACTTGTGTGCCCTAGAGGAACGTCTCGGAGTTCCCATCACTTTGTGGTCTACCAGTTTACCCAGTGGGGTGGGTAGACTTGTGTCCCTTTGTGATCCTGAGTCAAGGGGATTCGATGCACTCTGGCTGGCCTCTCCAGGTTGGCCCACCCCAGAGTCAGACTGTGCGGCAGAGTAGGCACAGCGGTGGCTGAAGTTCAGTTGGCTTGCTCCTTCAGGGGACCCATGCTGCATTCCAGGGCTCCCCAGTTCTTCCTCCGGTTCCACCTCAGTTAAGGAGGAAGAGTCCTGATAGTCCATGTGAGGACTGGCTTGGCCACAAGTTTGAGGACTTTGGGGGAAACTTATGACACAGTCCTCACTTAGTGGCCGTTCTGGAAACTGTTTCCTGAGCTGATTAATGTGTTGTTTGACAACTCACCCTCCCTCCAACCCCACTTCATAAGATAGGGGTCCGGATGCCTTGGTAATTTGACCAGGAACCCACAGATTCCCATGACCATAGTTCCTGGCCCAAACCCAATCGCCCATGTGCAGCCCCCTCGGGGGTTTTGGTCAAGAGGCTTCTGCTGCCACTCTATCTAGATGCAACCTGTCCAGTTTAGTGATCAAACGCCTCCCCCAATGTAGTTCTGCAGGACTTTTACCTGTGGCAGTGCAGGGCGTAGAATGCTGGCAAAGTAAAAAATCTGCCAGTCTGTGATGCCAGTCACCTGTGACAATGCACTTGAGTGCTTCCTTCGTTTTCCTCACCATGCTTTCAGCTTGACCATTAGAAGATGGATGAAAAGGCGCAGACGTTGCATGTCTGATGAGATTAGCTCTTAGGAAAGCCTGAAATTCTGTAGCAGTGAATTGAGCCCCATTGTCGGAAACTAAGACATCTGGCAACCCATGTGTGGCAAAGAGTTTTCTCAGCACCTGGATGGTCCTAGCAGTAGTCATGTTAGGAACTGGAATTACTTCCAGCCATTGGAGTGGCTGTCCACTACTATAAGGAAGAGCTGTCCCTGAAAGCGTCCAGCGTAGTCTATGTGAACCCTAGACCAGGGAGTGTGTGTTTCCTCCCACCTGTAAACTGGAGCCTTTGGCATTTCAGGCCTAGATTTCTGGCATGTATAACAACCATGGACTTGAGCCTCAATGTCCTTATCAAGGCCGGGCCACCAGAGGTAGCTTCTAGCTAAAGCTTTCATTCTGACAATGCCTGGATGGCCTTCATGTAATGATTGTAAAACCCTATCTCTTAGGGAAGTGGGAATTATGACTCTGTTTCCCCATAATATGCACCCTTCATGAGCAGATAACTCATGCCTCCTGACAAAATAGCTTTGAAATTCTGAGCCTGGACTTTTTCCCAACCAGCCCATGTATACCCATGACAGCACTCTACTAAGTATTTTATCTGTGGCAGTTTCAGCAGCAATGTCCCCTGCATGGAGGGGAAACTCAGGTATGTCCTGTATGGACAATATCCTAGCAGCAGGAGCCAGATCAGGATCCATTAGTGGCAGTGGTAGTCTGCTGAGGCCATCAGCATGGCCCATTTCCTTGCCCAGTTTGTGAATTAATTTAAAATTGTATGCAGATAGGAAAATAGACCATCTCAATATTCTTGGAGATAGTATGTGGGGGGTGGGGTTTGTTTGTCCATTGTGAAAAGTCCCAACAGAGGTTTGTGGTCAGTGTAGACCGTGAAATCCCTGCCATATAAATAGTCATGGAATTTTTTTATTCCAGCAACAATGGCTATGGCCTCTTTGTCAATCTGAGCATAGTTGCGCTCAGCAGAAGACAATGTCTTTGAGTAAAATGCTATAGGAACCTGTTTCCCATTTTTTTTCTTTGTGACTTAAAACTGCCCCCACCCCATAGGGCAGGGGTGTCAAACTCAATTTCATTGAGGGCCGCATCAGCATTGCGGTTGCCCTCAGGGGGCCGGGTGGGTATGGCCTGGGTGGGCGTGGCCTACTGTGTGGGCGTGGCTAGAGTGCATTTGGCCTACTGGGTGAGCATGGCCAGCTCTACATCGTTTGCATCAAGGATGCCTATGGGGGCCTGGGCAGGAGTGGGACAGATCTGAGGGTCTCTGGCAGAAGAAGGGTCTCTGGGCCAAGGCCAAGGCAGTGGGGGCCGTTCCCTCACTGTTTCCAGGATGGCTTCGTGGGCCATATGAAACCACTTCGCGGGCCGGATCCGGCCCCCGGGCCTTGTGTTTGACATGTCTGCCATAGGGAGATGCATCACATGCAAGACATACAGGTTTAGACTCTTTGTAGTGAGTTACAGTGGACTTTTCTGACAATAATGCTTTTAATTCCTGGAAACTTTTTTCATGTAAGTTAGTCCATTTTCATGGATCTTTCTTATCAAGAAGCCTGTGGAGGGGCTCTGCTATTGCAGCTTTATGAGGTAGAAATGTGTGATAGATGTTTAGGAGACCCAAGAATGCTTGTAGCTCTCCTTTTGATTTGGGCCTGGGAGCCATTTTAATGGCCTTCACTTTAGAATCAGTGGGGTGAATGCCATTAGCATCAATTCGGAAACCCAGGAATTCTGTTGAAGAAACCCCAATACTACACTTGCTCTTTTTTAATTTGTGGCCTGCTTCATGAAGCCTCTGCAAAACAGCCCTGAGCCTCCTGGCTAGCACTTCTGGGGATTCCCCTGCAATAAGAACATTATCAAAATAAGGGCAGACACCCTGAATGCCCTTGAGTGTACGCTCCATTATTCCCTGAAAAATACCCGGTGCAACACTGACTCCAAACTGTAAGTGTTTAACTTTGAAAGCCCCCCTGTGAGTCATGATTGTTTGAGCTGCAGCTGTGGCCTCGTCAACCGGCAATTGTTGATAGGTTTGTGCTAAATCAAGTTTAGCAAAAATAGTACCCCCTTGCAAGGAGGCTAAAATATGGTTGACCACTGGCACCAGGTAAGTGTGTTGCTTGAGGGCTTTATTTAGAGTGCATTTATAGTCAGCACAAATGTGAATTTCCCCATTGGCTTTAAGTGGAGTGACTATAGGAGTTTCCCACTCCCCACCATCAACAGGCCGTAACATGCTCTGTTCTACAAGCTTATCGATTTCGGAATCAATTTTATGTTTTAAGGCAAAGGGGACCCTATGAGGCTTAACCCTGATTGGAACTATGTTGGGATCTAGCTTAAATGAGATAGGCGGGCCTGTGTATGTTCCAAGTGTTGATTCAAAAACATCCGCGTATTCCTCGCACATTGACGCGAGGTCTGCAGTTTGTGTCTGGTTTATGCCAGTAATCTGAATACCTAAGGCATCAAACCAATCGAGTCCAATAAGACTTGTTCTCTGGCCCCCTACTACTATTACATCCAGGTGCCCCAAAAACCCTTTAAACTTAACCAACAAAGTGGATTCTCCCTTAAATTTAACCTGAGCATTTTGAAAGTCCATTAGGATTATATCTGAGGGTTTTAGTTTGGCCCAATTGTTACTGCACCTACACACGAAGTTAAAAGTGTCTTGAAAAATGATTGAGACTGCAGAGCCAGAGTCCAATTCCATCTTACAAGGAATTCCTTGTAGCTCAGCCATGAGCTTAAGTTTGGGTTTGAGTGGGCGTTGAGCCCCGTTGCGGCAAACGCTTCTACGGCTTCTGAAAAAATCCCACACTAACTGGACCCTGGGCCCCAGTACCTCTTCCGACTGGTGTTTGGGTGGCCGGTCTCTCTGGCGGGCTCTGCAAACCACCGCAATGTGGCCGGTCCTTCCACAAGCTCTACATGTGGCTGAACGAAATCTGCAGTTGGCGTGAGAATGGTTGCTGCCGCACCCCTTACATCTCGGTAAGAGAACTGCCTTGTAACTGTCTTCTCACTGCTCGCTGTTGCGGTGTTGCACGTTGGGTTGCTTTTGGAGTCAGTTGATTTCAGGTTCTTCTTCCTCGGAAGATTCTCTGGTGTGTTTGGCGTCCTGAAGGTGGACTGTTTCTTTGAACTCTGTCGATTTGGTGGGCTGTACTGTTTGCACAGTGCCCCCAGCAGCTTCATTGGTCATCACCTCATCTTGTGCTTCAGAAAACGTTAAATTTGGCCTAGCAAATAGTCTCTGCTGAAGCGTTCTGTCCCGTAGGCTGCAGACGAGCCGATCTTGTAGACGTTCTTCTAAATTTGAAAATTTGCAAAGGCATGTGGCCTGCCTCAGGCCCGCTATGAACTCTGAAGCTGATTCATCCGGCTGCTGCACTTTTTGGTCGAACTTGAACCGCCAAGCCATTTTGGACATCTTGGGCTGGAAGTGCCTGGTTAGCTTCTTTTTGAGATCTGCATAGGAGACCGCTTCGATTGGTGTCAATGTGAAAAGGTTCTTGGCTAAATCAAAGGTTGCTGGGCTGCACACGCAGAGTAGCGTTGCGGCCTTCAGTCCTTCTTCCGCGATCTGATCAGCTCTGAGGTAGTTTTCTACTTGCAATAAATATGATGGCCATTCCTCTGGGTGTTTCACGTCGAACTCTCGCAGTTTGCCAACCTTCGGCATTCTCTCTTGCTGGATCCTGCATTCTTCCGGATCCTGCTTCAAGCTCAGGGAATGAGTCCACTGAGCATGAGGTCACCAGCGTAGCTTGCTAGCTGACCTTGAGAAGGGGGGGGGGGAAATGCCTCTTCCCTCTAGCGTGTGCTGCCTTTCCCTCATAGACTCCAGCTCTTTATTTGGTGAAGCAGGATCCCATCCTCGTCGCCACTGTTAAATAGCGGTTTTTTGGTGCAGGAATGAAGACGCGGAACGGAGTACAGGGTAACTCATAGTTTTATTCGTGTAGAAACTGTACTGGGGAAATGGCTGCAACAAGCCGCAATATATAATCTAGCCCCTAGGTGGCAGCCAATAGGTTTGAATCAACCATTGCCGCCTGGAGATAGCCAATTGCAGCACAGGAGACTTGTCTGGGTTGCTGGAGAGCCGTTAGCTGCTCCAGCAACCCACGTGGTATTCCTCACGAGCCCAGTACATAACAGTAAGCACAGCCTTTTATTACTTAGCACATTGCTAAGCACATTGCGCTTTAGATTGTAAGCCGCCCTGAGTCTTCGGAGAAGGGCGGGATATAAATGGGATTTTTTTAAAAAAGCTTATTTCATTAGTCTGCTTCTCAATGCCTTTTATGTGAAACTCAAGAGTAGGAATAGACAAATACTTTTTGTTAATTTTCCCCAATTTCTTTTTGAGGAAATTGGCAAATATTGGTCCTTGCTTGGTGAAAATAAAATAAAAGCAAGCCCTTTGTCCTTCTTTGTTGTTTTTGTTAGTTGCGAAGTGGTGTCTGACCCATCGCGACCCTATGGACAATGTTCCTCCAGGCCTTCCTGTCCTCTACCATCTTCTGGAGTCCATTTAAGCTCACGCCTACTGCTTCAGTGACTCCATCCAGCCACCTCATTCTCTGTCGTCCCCTTCTTCTATTGCCCTCCATCTTTCCCAGCATTAGGCTCTTCTCCAGTGAGTCCTTCCTTCTCATTAGGTGGCCAAAGTATTTGAGTTTTAGCTTCAGGATCTGGCCTTCTAAAGAGCAGTCAGGGTTGATCTCCTCTAGGACTGACCGGTTTGATCGCCTTGCAGTCCAAGGGACTCGCAGGAGTCTTCTCCAGCACCAGAGTTCAAAGGCCTCAATTCTTTGGCGCTCAGCCTTTCTTATGGTTTGTCCTTCTGTATTAGTCCAAATTGCAACTTTCCCCAATTTTGAAAACTTTGAACTCACCTCTTCAATGGGTTTTTAAAGAAAACTTGGGGTGGGTAGAACCTGAATTCATTGACATACAAGTAGTCCTCAATTTACAATTGCAACTGGGACCACAATTTCTGTCGTTAAGCAAGGTGTTTGTAAAGTGAGTCATGCCTAAACTTACAAACTTTTTTTGGCCATGGTTCTTTAGCAAATAACCACAGTCACTAAATGAATCACTGAAATCATTAAGCTATTCTAGCTTTCCCCATTGACTTTGCTTATCAGAAGCTAACTGGGAAGGTCACAAATGGTGATTACGTGACCCTGGGATGCTGCTGCTATTGTAACCACATGCCAGTTGCCAAGCATCCATGTTACTATGGACACTATATCAGTTGCAAATCACTTTTTGCAGTGCCATTATGACATCAAATGGTCATTAATGAATGGTTGCAAGTCAAGGACTGCCACACTAAAAAAAATCCATTTTTTATTTCATAAATAAATTTTGAGAACCCTTTTGGCAGCATGCCAAACCTAATTGATCAGGTTTCTGTTTTACTTCTAGTTCTTGCATTTGACTCGAGATTGTTGTTTCTTTTATGCTTATGAAAATTTTTGCAAAGCTTCCTAAATTCATACCAATAAAAGGAACTTATGCAGATTCACAGCCATTCTTAGTCAGGGGAAGCCCATGTCAAGTATGCTTTGCTTCTGAAGGCAAAAGCAATTTAAAAGGGCAGCTAAAACCAATTTTCCTTTTAAATTAACCCCTGCAGCCTCCCCCCTTCCTTTGCCCCCCCCTTGCTTTAGCCCAATCAGATCGTTGATTCAGGTATGTAGAGACGGCCAAGACCGTTTCATCTCTGTGCATAACTGAAGCCAATTCTTCTTGTAAAGCTGGGCATCCGAGAAGCTACAGTAATCCATCAAACAAAGTCTATTTTTGTCCAGGAGAGAATCCCTGAAGATGTGCTTTGATAATGGAGTCTAAAACATCACAGAATTTTGCCTCTCCTGCAAAAGGGAGGAATAACGGGAAAAAGCTATGTAAAAGAGTTGCATTATTGGTTGTGAAGGCACAACCAAGACGAAGGGAAAATGACAACCAGCCACAGCATGCAGGACAAGACGAGATATCCCATTATTTGTGCTAATTGTTTAGGTAGAGGAAATTTAAGTCCATATTTGAATTCAGGAAATGCATTGGTGAATTTGAATTCATTTGAATTCATTTGAATTCAGGAAATCCATTGGTGGCGCCACCAAGGCGCAGCCTTGGTGGCGCAGTGGGCTAATGCCTCCTTAAGTAACACCAGCTGCCTGCAGTTAGTGCAGGTTCGACTCCCACCAGGCTCAAGGTTGACTCAGCCTTCCATCCTTCCGAGGTAGGTAAAATGAGGACCCAGATTGTTGGGGGCAATTAAGCTGACTTTGTAATAATGCCGCTTGGGGTGTGTGTGTGAAAGCCCTAATAAGCAGGCATATACATAGAATGAAGGCTACTGCTAAGCTTTGTAAGCCGCCCTGAGTCTTCGGAGAAGGGCGGGATATAAATGGAAATAAAATAAATAAAAATAAATAAATTAGCTCAATTTAAGAAAAGTTACTTTTGCTATGTAAATGAATATAGAAAAATTGTGGCTATCCTTAACAAAAAAAATACATAGCTAGACCTTGACTTGCAACCATTTTCATTACTAAGCAATGCAGCCATTAAGTGAGTTGTGCCAATTTTAGGAGGTTTTTTGCTGCAGCAAATCGCAGTTATTAAGTGAATCACTGCAGTTGTTAAGTTAGTAACGTGGTTGTTAAGTGAATCTGGTTCCCCCATTGATTTTGCTTGTCAGAAAGTTGCAAAAGGTTATCACATGACCCCGGGACACTGCAACCGTCATAAATATGAGTCAGTTGCCAAGCGTCGAATTTTGATCACATGACCGTGAGGATGCTGCAACAGTCATAAGTGTGAAATGCAGTCATAAGTCTCTTTTTCCAGTGCCGTTGTAACTTCCAATGGTTACTAAACAAATTGTTGTAAGTCGAGGACTTACCTGTGGCTTTTTTAAAGGTAAAGGTAAAGGTTCCCCCGCACATGCGTGCTAGTCGTTTCCAACTCTAGGGGCCGGTGCTCATCTCCGTTTCAAAGCCGAAGAGCCAGCGCTTGTCCGAGGACGTCTCCATGGTCATGTGGCCGGCATGACTAGATGCCAAAGGCTCACGGAACGCTGTTACCTTCCCACCGGAGTGGTCCCTATTTTTCTACTTGCATTTTTATGTGCTTTCGAACTGCTAGGTTGGCAGAAGCTGGGACGAGTAACAGGCGCTCACTCTGTTACGCGGCACTCGGGATTCGACCCGCCAAACTGCCGACCTTCTGATCGACAAGCTCAGCGTCCTAACCCACTGAACCACCGCATCCCACCACTTTTTTAGTTTCATTTAATTACATAACAGGAACACAGCATATAAGAGATAAAGTACAGATATAACAAAAATTCTTGTGCACGCATCCCGTGATTATGATCACCTGTTCCGCTGCAAGCTTGTGGTTTCTTTATCAAGGTTACCACAACTCTGGAGTCCTGCTTAAGGCCTGAATTTTATTTTTGTTATTTCAACATAAGAACCTTTAGACCAGTTGTCAGAGTTATCAGAATCCTGATCAACTCCATGTCCCTTTCTGGGTGTCTACTTCAGATTTGTAATACTTCAGCTTATTACAGAGGAAAGATCCAAATAAGAATTTCTCACACTTGCCTGTCATACAGATTTCAGAAAATTCCTACAAGAGGAGCCAAGAAAAAGAGGTAACCCTTGGCAGAGCATTTGATTAGCTACTAAGCAACTTCTTATTCAGGAACCTAGTTGAAAGCCAGCCGTCTGCCACATCATCTTCAAAATGAAGCTGCCATATGGAGTAAATATATTGATGGCGTGAAATGACTTTAATTGTTTTCTGAATTTTCTTTCTCCAGTTGATTAGCAAGATGCAGTTTGTGTGGCCTGAGCAGTAATTGGGCAATCTACTATAATCACTTATTCTCAAAGAGCTCTAGCCAAATTCAAAGCAGGTCCCCCCTTTTTTTTATGCCATTCTTTTGTGGAGCTGTTTTAAAGTTTCTTTTGAAAAGGTATTGAATTTCCTACTCATCTTTGTAAAAAGGAGTAGGTGGGGGAAATTGCAGAGTGCTTCCAGGAAAAATGAGGCATCAAATGGAGCACTAATGATGTATCTACTCTAATATGGTGCCTTTGGAGAGGGCTGAAAGAGAGAGACCTACAGTATTTAGTAAGACACATAAAGTGTTATTTACGCTCCCTACTTCTTCCTTCTAACGAGAGGGTAGCTAGGTGTGTAAACCCAAGACATGATGAAAATTCCCTAAATCCACAACATACGGACAGACTTGACAAACTAGATTGCAGAATAAGAATTGGAAGGGACCTTGGAGATCTTCTAGTCCAACCCCCTACTCAGGCAGGAAACCCTATACCAGGGGTGTCATCCAGAAGCCGCGCCCACCCCATTGCCAGCAATGGGAAAACCGTCCCGATATGTGGCACAATGTCACGTGACGTCGTGAGTTTGACATGTCTGCCCTATACCATTTCAGACAAATGGTTGTCCAGTCTCTTCTTAAAAACCTGTTGATGCACCTAGAACTTTTGTAGGCAAGTTGTTCCCCTGGTTGATCATTCTAACTGTCAGGAAGTTTCTCCTTAGTTCTAGGTTGCTTCTCCCCTTGATTAGTTTCCATCCGTTGCTTCTTGTCCTGCCTTCAGGCGCTTTGGAGAATGGGTTGAATCTCTCTTCTTTGTGGCAGCCTCTCAAATATTGGAACACTGGTATCATGTCTCCCCTTGTCCTTTTTTTCATTAAACTAGACCCGTGGTGGTGAACCTAGGGCACAGGTGCCAAAGGTGGCACGCAGAGCCCTCTCTGTGGGCACGCGTGCCGTTGTCCCAGCCGTAGGCCTTCAGCTGGATTTTATAAAACTTTTTCACTTTAGGCCTCCGCTGCCGTGTGCAAGAAAAAAAAGGTTCAATCAATCAATTTCAACTTCTCACGGGGGAAAAAAAGATCTCGCAAAGTTGGAATTGATTGATTGAACTTTTTAGTCCCACCCAGTTTGCTGTTACCACTGCAGCCACGCCCACCCAAAGGGCCACGCCCACCCAAAGGGCCATGCCCACATGGCACGCAATGATACATAAGTGGGTTTTGGGTTGCAGTTTGGGCACTCGGTCTCTAAAAGGTTCGCCATCACTGAACTAGACGTATCCAATTCCTGCAACCATTTTTCATATTTTTTAGCTGCCAGTCCCTTAATCATTTTTGTTGCTCTTATCTGCACTAGAATCTCAATGTCTTGTTTCAACTGTGAGCATCTTAGACCAAGCAAGTCCAGAAACACTAGCAAATTCCTTGAAATCTGGCCCTCTGACAAATTGGCCATCCACAGACACATAGACATAAACAACATCTACATACAATTTGAAAGAGGCAATTAAAAAGATAAAAAGGAAACAAAAAGACCAAAATGCTTCCTCACCAGGAATAACACCCATATAAACAGAGATTAACACTAAGATAGAAAACCGAGATCATGGCATCCGGCCCTCTCAATTCCTGGCAAATAGATGGGGAAGAAATGGAGGTAGTGACAGATTTTATTTTCCTGGGCTCCAAGATCACTGCAGATGGGGACTGTAGTCAAGAAATTAAAAGACGCTTGCTCCTTGGGAGGAAAGCCATGGGAAATCTAGAGAGCACACTAAAAAGGAGAGACATCACCCTGTCAACAAAAGTGCGTATAGTCAAGGCTATGGTCTTCCCAGTTGCAATGTATGGCAGTGAAAGTTGGACCATAAGAAAGGCTGAGCGCCAAAGAATTGAAGCCTTTGAACTATGGTGCTGGAGAAGACTCCTCCGAGTCCCTTGGACTGCAGGGCGATCAAACCGGTCAGTCCTAGAGGAGATCAACCCTGACTGCTCTTTAGAAGGCCAGATCCTGAAGATGAAACTCAAATACTTTGGCCACCTAATGAGAAGGAAGGACTCACTGGAGAAGAGCCTAATGCTGGGAAAGGTTGAGGGCAAGAGAAGAAAGGGACGACAGAGAACGAGGTGGCTGGATGGAGTCACTGAAGCAGTAGGCGTGAGCTTAAATGGACTCCAGAAGATGGTAGAGGACAGGAAAGCCTGGAGGAACGTTGTCCATAGGGTCGCGATGGGTCGGACACGACTTCGCAGCTAACAACAACAAACACTAAGATTAATACTAGATCAATAATCAGGAAGGAAACAGTACCCCATTTAAAAAACTATTTACTCAAGCAATCAAATAGTAAACAATAGCAAGGAACTACTGTAAACAACAATTCCCACCAACATTGACAGGGCAAACTCTGCTTCTGTATAACACTGATGATATTACCTAGTTTGGTAAAGAAATGTTTACAAGAAGACAACCACGCTCAAAGAGCACCAAGCACTGCATTGTCCTCTCTCCCCCTCCTCCCCCTCCTCTTTTCTGCGAACCCCATTCCTTTTTAGCATTGATCGTATTACCTAGATTGGTAATGAAATGTCTGCAAGAAAACAACACAGAGCCTTGGTGGAGCAGTGGGCTAATGCCTCCTTAAGTAACACCAGCTGCCTGCAATTAGTGCAGGTTCGCATCCCACCAGGCTCAAGGTTGACTCAGCCTTCCATCCTTCCGAGGTAGGTAAAATGAGGACCCAGATTGTTGGGGGCAATTAAGCTGACTTTGTAATAATGCCGCTTGGGGGTGTGTGTGTGAAAGCCCTAATAAGCAGGCATATACATAGAATGAAGGCTACTGCTAAGCTTGTAAGCCGCCCTGAGTCTTCGGAGAAGGGCGGGATATAAATGGAATTAAAATAAAATAAATAAAATAAATAAATAAACCAAGTTCAGAGAGCACTAAGGATTCCACAGTTCAACCCTGAGCTACACGGATTCTCTTCTATTAATACAATCTCTGATGCTTAACAGATCACTTCTGCACAGATCCTATTTTATTCTAGACCTAGTGAATTTGAACTATTGGCACAGTTTGGAACTAGAGAAATTAAAATGCCAAATCATCATTTCGGATCTTTTGATGTCCTGTTTTTCTTCCCACCAAGTCCATTTTCTAGCAACAAAGTGGTTTGTGATGACCACAAAAGCAAACTACACTCCTTTGATCATATGGTCAAAAAAAAGAGCCTTCAGGTTTTAAAAGTAATGAAATGACCATTAGTTTTAAAAATAATTATCATATCAAATAAAATAAGACCAACAGCCAATTAAAATGATATAAGAACAAGCACTGTTTTTATGATTTAAAAGTTAATTGAATGAATAAGGATTTATATTACGGCATCTGAATATTGACTGAGATGACTTCCCAAATTTATTTAGGGGAAGTTAGGGAATAGGAATGCTTCCAAAAATGAAATCAATCAGATTAATTTAAGGATTAAATTCTTAAGAGGTTCTGGGACAGGGACAAGCAACCTACAGCTCTTGAATTTTCCTTCCAATCATATTTTAGAAGCCCCTATACCATGTGTGTCCAGACTTGGCAACTTTAAAACTTGTGGACATCAACCCCCAGAATTCTGTAGCCACCCATGCTGGCTGGGGAATTCTGGGAGTTGAAGTCCACAAATCATGAAGTTGCCAAGTTTGGAGACCCCTGCACTATAGCAATCTTCCAAGCAAGGGCATCTCCAGACGGTGGGGTGGAGAATGCAAAATATCCAGATAAAGGGTACAATTGAAGCCCCGCCCATTTTTAATGTGCATTGTGCAGAGCACAGATATATAAAAAGGGCCAGGTTTAGATTGCACTGTTGTCCTTGCCAGTTTAATTTTAATGTAACACCCATTCCCGATCACTCCCTCAAAATTCAATAGCAAAATTTTTCATTACCATCATTGCAATTTTCCCAGATCAAGTGAAATTTTGTAAAAATAAAAAAGGGAGAACTAGCCATCCACAGGCACATAGAGATAAACAACATCTACATACCATTTGAAAGAGACAAAAAGGTAAAAAGGAAACAAAAAGACCTTCCTCACCAGCAATCAGCATCCAGATAAGCAGAGATTAATACTAAGATTTGAAACTTAACATTAAGAAAACCAAGATCATGGCATCCGGCCCTCTCAATTCCTGGCAAATAGATGGGGAAGAAATGGAGGTAGTGACAGATTTTATTTTCCTGGGCTCCAAGATCACCGCAGATGGGAACTGTAGCCAAGAAATTAAAAGACGCTTGCTCCTGGGGAGGAAAGCCATGGCAAATCTAGACAGCACACTAAAAAACAGAGACATCACCCTGTCGACAAAAGTGCGTATAGTCAAGGCTATGGTCCTCCCAGCTGCAATGTATGGCTGTGAAATTTGAACCATAAGAAAGGCTGAGTGCCAAAGAATTGAGGCCTTTGAACTATGGTGCTGGAGAAGACTCCTGCGAGTCCTTTGGACTGCAAGGCGATCAAACCGGTCAGTCCAAGAGGAGATCAACCCTGACTGCTCTTTAGAAGGCCAGATCCTGAAGCTAAAACTCAAATACCACCTAATGAGAAGGAAGGACTCACTGGAGAAGAGCCTAATGCTGGGAAAGATGGAGGGCAAGAGAAGAAGGGGACGACAGAGAATGAGGTGGCTGGATGGAGTCACTGAAGCAGTAGGCGTGAGCTTAAATGGACTCCAGAAGATGGTAGAGGACAGGAAGGCCTGGAGGAACGTTGTCCATAGGGTCGCGATGGGTCAGACACGACTTTGCAACTAACAACAACAACAACAATACTAAGATTAACACTAAACAATCAAGAAGCCAACAATACCCCAAACAAGAAACTATCCACTCAGACAACAGAGTGAGTAAGTAAGCAGTAAGCAGCAGCCAAATCAAGGAACCACCAAATCCACTTCCACCAGCACTGACAGGGCAAGCCACTAGTATATAAAATGGGAGCAAACCCTATTTCTTTACTAGCACTGATAATGTTACCTATTTTGGTAATGAAACATCTGCAAGAAAATAACCAAGCTCAGAGAGCATCAGGGACCCCACAGTTCAATCCTGAGCTACAAAAATTATCTTCTATTGATAGGTAATTTAATTTCTGCACTCTGCTTTGTTTCAAGAGCCAACTTGGATGTCTCAAAGGACATATTCCTGCAGCAATATAAAAGAGTTTTTGCCCTTGCTTGCTCCTAGAATAGTTTTTGACTTTGCAATCTAACCAAAACAGCATTGGGATATGGTAAGTAACTTGGTCCAAACTTGCTTAAGTTTCTGAAATTAGGAAAAGTGAGAACAATCTGATTGTTCACTTCTATGAAATCCCAAAGCTGGCATTTTAGTTTATTTTCCCCTGCTGGCATCAGTAATCCTTCATCGCCTTGGCTACACCTAGAAAGTAAAGAGAAGAGAGTAAAGTCTCCTTCAAATTAATGTTGATTCCTGGTGATTTCGTACACAAGTTTGTATAGCTTTCCTGGCAACATGTGGAAATTGTTTCCATGACTTTTTGGGGTGGGGGGAGGGAGATTTGTTTTCCCTCCACTTTTCAACCTAGTTTATGGCCTTGTGGTCCCTTGGTGGTCTCTCATCCAAACAATAACTAGGCCTGACTTGTTTAGCTTCTGAACCCAGGTACTGTCCCCTTTTGAGAACCATCTCCAAACACCAAATACAAGACAAATGCTGTTATTCTATTCTAGTACCACAATGGTTATCACACCCTTGGCTGAGCAGATGCCATTGTGATAGCTGTGACTGGGGAAAGGGTACAGCAGATATTGGGCAAATAATAAAAGCAGCATTGCACTTTCCTACAACTAACCCCAAACTGGGGCTTTCTGTGGAGCCCTTGATGGTCTATGAACTTGCTTGTTTTCTTGTAGATGTTTCATTATCTATCTGCGTAACATCACCAGTGCTTGTATGGAGTGGGGTTTGCTCCCAATTTTAGGACAGGCTTAACCTGTCCTAATTATAAATTGAGAACAAACAAGCATTCCCAATTAGGATTGATGGTGCTATCTCATCAAGTAGTAAAATGTCTGCAACAAAACAGCCAAACTCAGAGAACATCAAGGATGTTCTGTGGATGCTTAGTTCTCATTTTAACCCTGAACGACAAATATTCTCCTTTATTGATAGCCTTTCTGTCTCTCTTTGCTGCCTTCCATTGGTTGCCTGGATCAATCAGCTCTAAGTTTTGTTGGATCACAATTAGGATGCACAATAAAATGAGGTGGGAGGAGATGCAAAATAGATTGTTTGAAGTACCACAACTTTGTCACTAAACAAACACATTCACAGTGACATGAAAAGAAGTGTTGACTAATTAGCCTTTTGACAATTTGTCTTTCCTGCCAAATTGTTGTTAACATCATGTGATTTAACAAAAATCTGATGCCGCTCAAGAAAAGTGCTTAAGACAGTAGCAATTTTCAACATTTATGTTCTGTGTTGATTCTTTGTCACAGTTGGTAGAAATGATACTCTTTGCTTTCATTAATTGATGGTTTTGGACTGCTTCCGTTCCATAACTTGGACAATGAATTTTACTTTATGCATTTCCTTCTTCTCCAAATCTGTTAAAATACTGCTTATGAAAGGATGACACCATTGGTTTGGACATAGAGTGGACTGGGATGTTGAACTTCACAGATAGATCTCTGTGTGTGAATATATGACAGAAGTGGTCCATTTCTAGCTCAGAATTGACAAAGACACATATGTAGAAAATATGAGTATGAAGAGGAATTGAAAGAAGAGCAGAAACCTCTTTGTAAACAATACTTCTCCTTCCACCATAAGCCAGCTTGGTCTATTACTTATCAAGCTAGAAACCAGGAGACTCTGAGTTCTAGTTCTACCTTAGGTATGAAAGTAAAGTATGGCAGTGGTGGGATTCAAATATGTGAACAACCAGTTCTCTGTGTGGATGCTGTTTCCAGAAGTCCATTTTTGTTGCCTGGGCAACAAAAAATTAGCTACCGGTTCTGCTGAAGTGGTGCATACCGGCTGAATCCCACCACTGGGGTATGGGCTGGGTGACTTTGGGCCAATCACCAGGAGACTGTGAGTTCTAGTCCACCTTAGCATGACAATGGGCTAGGTGTTTTTGGGCCAATCACGAGGACACTGTGAGTTCTAATCTTGCCTTAGCCATGAAAGCCCACTGGATAACTTTGAGCTACCAGCCAACCCACTTCTAGGGAAGATAGGAAAAAAGGGTATCATGTTTGTTTACCACCTAGGGTTACTTATAAAGGCAGGATAAAAATCTAATAAATCTATCAATCAGCTTTTCCAAGTCAAGGTCCTGAGTTGTTCCCTTGTTCAGGTGCAATCACCCAAGTGATGCTTCATTTGTTGAAGCAGACCAAAAGAAGTAGGAGAACTGTTATTATTTATTTATATTTCATATTTCTATTTTTACATATCCCATTATTATTAATATTAATAACTGTCAATAGCGAGTGGGTTGAATGCTGGTGGCTTTAGTTTGTCCAAATGCCAAACTTATAAAAATAGTGGTCTTTTGCTCTTGCTTGCTAAAGTAAAAGAAAAAAAAACAAAAAACGTCAGAAATAAATAGAGAACTAATGAGCGTTGCATTAGGACTGAATGGCTTCCTAGTGCTGTTCCTAGGAGAAATAGGAATTATGCAACCTGTCACCTCGAACTTAACCACCCAAATTATGCTTCCTACTGTTGAGTGGCTTTAAGAGCCAGCCATATCTAGGACATATGACATAATTCAAAGTGATCTTGATAAGTTAAAGAAATGGACTGGAAATTACAGAATCGCATTTATCAATTGCAAAGTCCCTGACTTAGGAAATAGAAATTAAATGGACTTGTATAGAAGGGAACACTTGCTGGCATTTTAACAGTATTTGTGTAAAAGGTCTTGAAGTAGGAGCCAATTAGAAGCTGAATGTAAGACAGCAAGGGTAGTGCAAATGCAATTTTAGGCTTCATAATCATATATGTAATTTCCAAAATCACAAGAAGAAACTGTTTTACTTAGTTCTTAACAACCTCAAACATTGTGACTACGTCTAGACCAGACATGTCAAACACAAGGCCCGGGGGCCAGATCCGGCCCGCAAAGTGGTTTCATGTGGCCCGCGAAACCATCCTGGAAACAGTGAGGGAACGGCCCCCACTGCCTTGGCCCTGCCCCAGAGACCCTCCTTCTGCCAGAGACCCTCAGATCTGTCCCACTCCTGCCCAGGCCCCCATAGGCACCCTTGATGCGAACGTTGTAGAGCTGGCCACGCCCACCCAGTAGGCCATATGCACTCTAGCCACGCCCACCCAGTAGGCCACGCCCACCCTGGCCATACCCACCCGGCCCCTTGAGGGCAACCGCAATGCTGATGCGGCCCTCAATGAAATTGAGTTTGATACCCCTGGTCTAGACGCACATCTGAAGAAGGATTTAGGAAAACAGGAACAGCTTCAGAGAAAGGCAAGAATGGTCAAGGGAACCAATGCAGCTATGAAGAGCGACTAACTTCAAACAGGATTAGGCATGAGAAGAAAAGAATGAGTGGGGGGGGATTTTTTATTTATTTATTTTTTATTTTAATCCCATTTATATCCCGCCCTTCTCCGAAGACTCAGGGCGGCTTACAATTTAAGCACAAACCAATGTGCTTAGCAATAGCCTTCATTCTATGTATATGCCTGCTTATTAGGGCTTTCAGGCCCCCCCAAGCGGCATTATTACAAAGTCAGCTTATTGCCCCCAACAATCTGGGTCCTCATTTTACCTACCTCAGAAGGATGGAAGGCTGAGTCAACCTTGAGCCTGGTGGGACTCGAACCTGCGCTAATGGCAGGCAGCTGGTGTTACTTAAGGAGGCATTAGCTCACTGCTCCACCAAGGCTCTGGAATATGCTAGGTTTCATCAGGGTCTGAAAAAGATGTTACAGAGAAGAAAGGAAAAGTCAAAGAACAGGAAGACCTTGGTTAGTGGACTAAGTGGAATGCTTGGTGCTCTCTGAACCTGGTTATTTTCTTGCATTATCAAACCAGGTAATATGATCAATGCTAGAAGGGAGTGAGGTTTTGTAGAGAGGAAGAGGAGGAAGAAGAGGATGATGATTATGTGGTCCTTGGTGTTCTCTGAGCTTGGTTGTTTTCTTGCAGACATTTCATTAGTCAGTTAGGTAACATCAGAAGGGAATGAGGTTTGTATAGAGGAGGAGGAGGAGGAGGAGGAGGAGGAGGAGGAGAACTATGCAGTCCTTGGTGCTCTCTTCTTGTATACATTTCTTTACAAACTAGATAATATCATCAGTGCTTAGAAGGGGATGGGAATTGCTTTCTGCTTATATACAAAGTGGCTTGTTCTTGTATATAAACAAGTGGTTAACAGTGTTCTTGGTAGTTCCTTGATAGGAATATAAATATGATATGGATATGAAGGAATATGAAATACAGAAAGCCCTTGACTCACAACCACAATTCAGCCCAGAATTTCTATTGCTAAGTGCGAATTTTACCTCATTTTGCCACAGTTGCTAAGTGAATCACTGCAGTTGTTAAGTTAGTAACATGGTTGTAAAGTGAACCTGGCTTCCCCATTGACTCTGCTTATAAAAAGTCGCAAAAGATGATTACATGACATTGCAACCATCATAAATACGAGCCAATTGCCAAGCATCTGAATTTTGATCTTGAGATCATGGGGATGCTGCAGTGGTTGTAAGTGAGAAGAATGGTCATAGGTCACTCTTTTTAATGCTGTTTTAACTTCAAATGGTCATTAAATGAATGGTTGTAAGTCAAAGACTATCTGCAGTATATGAAACAGTGGATAGGCAATGGAATCAATTGACCATCAGGATGGTGGGCTCTCCTTTATGCATTCAAGGGAAGACTGGATAAGCAATCTGGGGGGGATAATTTATATAAATAAATAATTTATTTATTATGAACTAAGCAAAGGTTTGGACTTAATAACCTCAGTGACCTTTTTCTAAATCTAGGAATTTTATGTTTTTATGGTCAACCATTACACTAATCTACGTCTGATCTCCAATCCTTTTTTTCACAAGAAGTGTGCTAGAAAAAAACAATTGCCTCCTACTTTTTTTGTCTCATAATGTCTAAGTGTGACATTGCTACTCAAGTTAGTTTAGGTCAGAAACAAAATATAAACAGATACAGAAGCCAAGGAAGAATAACAGAAAGGAATGTTACACTTAATTAATGACCTTGGCCAACTTGAACAACTAATTCTATTTCTCAGTAGACTAAACTCATTGGTTTCTCCAGTGTCATAAAACAAGTTCTGTAAATACTTCTATCCCTAAGAAATGAGCTAAAAGTTACAACTCTGTTTTGGATATCTCAGAAGATCTTTTACTATGGAGACTTCCATAGAGTGACATTTCAGCAAGAGGAGATTATGAATGTGACATTCAGAGGAAGAGAAAGGATCAAATAAATCCACCAAAGGAAGCCAGTCTTAACAATTAGTGTTGAGTTAGTCAAAGGGGAAATGGGTGGATGAAAGTGTCATTGAAAAGCACAGATATTCATTTTTCTCTGCTTGCTCAAGACAGTGAGTATGCATTTTGAAATCTGCCTTTAAAAAATAAATAAAAAAATCAGGTCACATTGAATCAACCTCACAATTTAAGACTTATGTTGTTTGAATTTCTCTTAGAAACACAATTTATCAAAGAGAAATGAAATTCTTTCAAAATCATCAACAGTGATATAGACAGGTTGTTTTGACCCATGGAAAATCTCTTGTTTTTCAAGGCCTTGCTGATAATGCAATCCTTTATAATGAATTCTTGGAATAAATATAGTGAAAATCTGTCAGCAGGGCAGTAACACAACCGCTGCCTTTTGAACTACCAATTGCCAGAGTAGCCATCTCCTTCATTGAAAAAGGACTTAAATTCAAAGAAAAAAGAGCAAGTCTTGTTTACAAGACCTTAACAAACTAATTCAATCTATTCTTGAGGATCCTAATGTTTTATAGAATAGAATAGAATAGAATAGAATAGAATAGAATAGAATAGAATAGAATAGAATAGAATAGAATAGAATAGAATAGAAAACAGAACAGAACAGAACAGAACAGAATAGAATAGAATAGAATAGAATAGAATAGAATAGAAAACAGAAGAGAATAGAATAGAACAGAACAGAACAGAAGAGAATAGAAAACAGAACAGAACAGAACAGAACAGAATAGAATAGAATAGAATAGAGAACAGAACAGAACAGAACAGAACAGAACAGAACAGAATAGAATAGAATAGAATAGAATAGAATAGAATAGAAAACAGAACAGAACAGAATAGAATAGAAAACAAAACAGAACAGAACAGAACAGAACAGAACAGAACAGAACAGAATAGAATAGAATAGAATAGAATAGAATAGAATAGAGGCGGTCCTCAACTTGTAACCACAATTGAGCCCAAAATTTCTGTTGTTAAGTGAGACAGTTGATAAATGGATTTTCCCTATTTTATGAGCTTTATTGCCATAGTTGTTCACTGAAGTTGTAAAGTTAGTAATACATTGTGAATCTGGCTTCCCCATTGACTTTGCTTGCCAGAAGATCACAAAAGAGGATCACATGTCCTTGGGACATTGCAACTATCATATACACGAACTAGTTGCCAAGCATTCAAGTTTTGTGCAAATGACCACGAGGATGCAACGTCGGAAGTGTGGAAAAAAAGCCATAAGTCCCTTTTTTCAGTGATCTTGTAACTTTGAGCACTCACTAAATAAACTGTTGTAAATCAAGGACTACCTATAGAACAGAACAGAACAAAATAGAACAGAACCGAAAACTTTATTTGGCCGAATACGATTAAACACACAACGAATTTGTCTCCGGTGCATAAGCTCTTAATCAACATACAAAACAACAAACTGATTATAATCATAATAATGATACCAATAAGAGAAGGTATAGAAGAGAAAGAGAAGCATATTGGGGGTTCACCAAATTGATCAGTATCTCAGCAATCAGCTTAGCTTCATTATTCATTATTACATTTTGCAGGGTGTCCCACCAATTTTTAAATAGAGAGGAAGGGAAAGGAAATAGTGCAAATAGTGCAAAGCAACACGCCAGTCTTAAAGATGATCTTTTATTTCCAGGAATGCCTCTGAATCCTACATGACTTCCAAAGACATAAAAATTTAGGAGTCTGAATAATCCATGCTATAACTCAGACATGTCAAACACAAGGCCCGGGGGCCGGATCCGGCCCGCAAAGTGGTTTCATGCGGCCCGCGAAGCCATCCTGGAAACAGTGAGGGAACGGCCCCCACTGCCTTGGCCCTGGCCCAGAGACCCTCCTCCTGCCAGAGACCCCCAGATCTGTCCCACTCCTGCCCAGACCCCCCATAGGCACCCTTGATGCGAACGATGTAGAGCTGGCCATGCCCACCCAGTAGGCCATACGCACTCTAGCCACGCCCACCCATTAGGCCACGCCCACCCAGGCCACACCCACCCGGCCCCCTGAGGGCAACCGCAATGCTGATGCGGCCCTCCATGAAATTGAGTTTGACACCCCTGGTATAACTGGTGCTTTGCTTAGAAAGGGGGACTGCAAGCCCCTTAAAAGTCACAGGGAAGAACTGTAAGTACCCCAGTGAAGTCTTGTCAAGATAGAGGAGAAGTCAGAGGACAATCGGACCCATTTTGCTCTTTAGGGAAATGGGTATTTTATGACTGACCTTTACAGTAGCCAATTTGTATGCATTTTAAATTTTAAATGTGTCCACTGAACCAGAAAAGGTGGGGACTCCTCTGTTAAATGGACAAATTGTATGGTGTGGTATAAGGCAACTTACATTATTATTATTTTTTTTAAAAAAAATGATCACGGTTGTATGAATATAAGGGTAGGTGAACATTCCTTTCTTCTTGGCACTTCATCCTTTGAATCCCCCACCCCCATCTCAGCCAGTCAACTGGAGTATGGTCCTACCCCACGTTTTAGATACAAGGAGTGCATATATAGGGGGAACTGGCAGAGGAACTGACTCACCGGCCTTGAGCAGCAAACTTTCCCATATGTTGTGCTGAAAAGAGATAATTGCCTGTCTTCTGTTACGTTCCTGATGCAAGCAAAGAAAACTTATTCACTAAACAAAGCTGAAAATCACCATAAATGAGCTGGTATTAAGTTCATTGGAATGGAATTACGGTAGAGTTACATACAAATAAAATTCAACATGCTAGTTTTACCTTCCTTCCTTACTCACTCACTCACTTTCCCATTCTTCTTTCCTTCCTTCCTTCCTTCCTTCCTTCCTTCCTTCCTTCCTTCCTTCCTTCCTTCCTTCCTTCCTTCCTTCCTTCCTCACTCTCTTTTTCCCATTCTCCCTTCCTTCCTCCCTCCCTCACTCTTCCCCATTTTCCCTTCCTTCCTTACTCTGTTCTTTTTCTCATTCTCCTTCCTTCCTTCCTTCCTTCCTTCCTTCCTTCCTTCCTTCCTTCCTTCCTTCCTTCCTCACTCTCTTTTTTCCCATTCTCCCTTCCTTCCTCCCTCCCTCCCTCACTCTTCCCCATTTTCCCTTCCTTCCTTACTCTGTTCTTTTTCTCATTCTCCTTCCTTCCTTCCTTCCTTCCTTCCTTCTTTCCTTCCTTCCTTCCTTCCCCAAACGTCTCCCTAAAATAACTGAGATGAATTCCAGCATCCATTTTCTTCATATATATTTCAGCCATCCTGCAGCAGACATTATGTATAAGCTGTCTGCGTAAGAGTATAATACAAGGTGCTTTCACAAAATCTTCTTGATCAAACAGACCTTAGCTTCCCCCCACAGTGCTCTAACCATGTTTGCTGTCATTCAACAGATTCTAATCATCCCTGGTTTTCTTCCATTTGGCTATCCCAAATGTAGTAAGTGTGGGAGTTATTGCAATAAAGGGCTGGGTTCTCATAACTGTCATGCAATATTATGAAAGAGAGGGCAAACCTGTCTTCTGTTGCAACTGAAGACAAAGACTAAAGAGGTGAGATTTAAAGGGGGGAAAAAACCTTCCGGCTGAAGAATAGGAAGGCCTTCTGCATGGTACACAGCTGCTAAGCAGGGGAATGGTCTCCCTAAATCAAGGGACCTCTGCTTGCTTGGGTTTTCAAACAGAAGTTGGATGGCCACTTGTTGGTAGTTTTGTAGGGATGGGCGTGGGCTAGATCAGCGGTTCTCAATATTTTCTTCACCATGGACCACCAAGACTTAATCCAAGATTTAAAGCGCTAGAAAGCCTTTGTGGACTCCTCTGCAAACCACAGGTTGAGAACCTCTGGTCTAAGATATCTCTAAGAAAGGAAGAAGGGAAAAAAGGATGCTTGCTGTGATAGCAATTGTGAAATTGCCTAGCCGAAGAGTTTGGTGTTGGACTAAAACTTCCTCCCACGACTTCATTTCCACAGCCCGCCTTTTTTCAGATTGCAAAGCAGAAGAAAAGTTAGCGACCGCCTATTTTGTCTCACTGGGAATCGTGTGATGTAATTTCCAGACAGTTGTTTGAAGAAAGATTACGGCACCTTCCCTATCGCCCTCTGTTCTGATCGCTGTGCTCTTCAGATTCTCCTTCCCCACTCCGCATTTTAATCAGAATTTATTTATCTCCCTCTCTTTTTTCATCAATGGCTCCAGCTTTTGGAGCCAAAGGCTAGAACTTTTCCCTCAGACTTAATTCTGCCACACAACTTTTTTTTCCTTCCTTCCTTCCTTCCTTCCTTCCTTCCTTCCTTCCTTCCTTCCTTCCTTCCTTCCTTCCTTCCTTCCTTCCTTCCTTCCTTCCTTCCTTCCTTCCTTCCTCTCCCTCCCTTGTTTTCTAGAATCAAGCTGGGGAGAAATGACTTTCCTACAAGTATAATTTGATACTTCTTACAAACATAGCCCACCTTCATTCACAATCCACATTCATGCTGTTTTTGAAATTATTGAAATCTATCCTGGTTATTGGAATCTTTCCCTAAGTCACTATTTTTCACCCTGTCTTTTTCCCCCCTTTCTTTCTTTTTTTTTTTTAAAAAAAAAATCCTGTTGTTGCTTATCTTGAACAATAATTTCAAATTCCATTCAATCTGCACAGATTTCAGTTATTTGCCAGATAGCTACAATTCTCGGTTATGACCACCTGGCTGCTATGAAATCACTACGAACACTCAGGGCCTTGAGGCCCCTCCGAGCCTTGTCCCGGTTTGAGAGCATAAGGGTAAGGGTTGAAACCTTTCCATGTCTATGCAGTGTGTTCCTCTAAAATAACAATCACCTTCTCTCTCTCTCTCTCTCTCTCTCCCTCTCCCTCTCTCCCTCTCTCTCTCTGTCTCTTGCAGGGAACAGCAGCAAACATGGCAGCTTCATTTTCCAATCAGCGCTAACTGTATAATTTTTCAGGGGAAGGATCTCCCAGGCAGACTAAGTTCTATGGCAACAGCAGTGTTGCAGCCGCTGTGTGGGGTGAAGGGCACGTGGGTGTGATGTGTGTGTGTGTGTGTGTGTGTGTGTGTGTGTGTAATGTATAGGTGTGCATGTCTGTGTGTGAGGATAGATGATAGATGGATAAGGATTGATAGATGGATAGATAGATAGATAGTGAAGGAGGAAAGAGATAGAAGAAGAGAAGAAGAGAAAGAAATAGATTGGATTGATGGATAAACAGACAGACAGACAGACAGACAGACAGACAGACAGACAGATAGATAGACAGATAGATAGATAGATAAGAAAAAGAAAGAAAGAGAAAAAGATAGAGATAGAGAGATAGAGGGAGAGAGAGAAAGGGAGAGAAAAAAATAAGAGGACAGAGAGAAAGAGAGAAAGAAAGAATGGGTGGATGGATGGATAGATAGATAGATAGATAATAGGAGAGAGAGAGAGAAGAAATAGATAGGACGGACAGAGAAAGAGAAAGAGAGAGAGGGAAAGAGAAAGAGAGAGAGAAAGAAATAGAGAAATAAGAGAGAGAGACACAGAGAGAGAGAAATAGATAGGTTGGATGGATAGACAGAGAAAGAGAAAAAGAGAAAGAAATATAAGATAGACAGACAGACAGACAGATCCTTTATAATATTCAGGCGATTTATCTTCAAAGTACAAAACTATATGCAAAATTAGGATGATACTACATGGCTACTTTTTCTGTCAGAGGAAAATAGCGGAAAGCAAAACTGATTCTCCCTCCCAGGTTTCTCCTCCTTCTCTTTTGAGGAATTTTGACATTCTTTGGAGCTCAGTGTGGTCATCTAGAGGGGAGAATGGGAATTGCAGGCAGATCGATATCGTCCTATTGCTTTTGACAGTTCCTAATTCTTGGGTTTCATTTTGCATTGGAAATCAATAGCTCTGTGTCCTGGAAAAAATATATATATTTCTGTAGCAGCGGCTTCCCCCTCCCCCATGAGTTAATGGTTAATTTCCCTCCAATTTAGGTTCTTGCTTCCTCAGTCAATTAACCAGGTTTATCTTTACAGGTGCAAATGCGGAGAAGAGAAGCCGAATGGTAGGACTTTTGCTAATAGTTTGGACTTCTTCGTTTTGTGTCTCCCTTCAGGTCTCACTAATAAGCCTCATAGCTAGTTCTCTTGGATACTCCGAAATGGGTCCCATTAAATCCCTTAGGACCCTCAGAGCTCTGAGACCTTTAAGAGCACTCTCACGATTTGAAGGGATGAGGGTAAGATTTCAATTTCAAAACAACTACTACAAGACCCATCAGCAGAGCCTCTCTGTCCATGAGCATCCTGCAGCATGCTGTGAGGCCCTTCCTCCATCCCATCATCTGTGTATTTGTGGTCTTTCTGTTCTCATCTTTCATGCCAGGCTTTATGTGAAATGATTGGTGCTGATCCCGTACCCTGCAGTGGAACTCTCTTCCCCCCCCCCTCCTTCTCTTCCTGCTGCTGCTGCTAAAAAGTTTAGACCGCTGGCTTGTTGAATTATCTTTGGCTTGGACTGATCCCGTCTTTGGTGGATTCCATTCTGAGCTAATCCCGGTTCAGGTCTTGTTTACAAAAAAAACCCCTGTCATCTAGTTAAGAACCAAACCTCAGTTAGCACAACTTCCAATCAGATCCCCTGTCTATTAATTTTCCCCTTGCCCTTATGAGACGTTTTCCCCCAAGTGGGCTTGTATAAAACCTGAAACTAAAAACCATGATTAAGAATACACAAGAGATAAACAAATCAAACAGGAAAATAAGGAAAAAAGCTGCTGTAAAAAAAGCCTCATTACATCATAAAATTAGACTACAGGTAGTCCTTGTCTTATGACCAAGGACTGATCCCAAAATTTCTGTTGCTATGGCTAGGTGGCTGTTGTTAAGTGAGTTTCGCCCCATTTTACAATCTTTTAATAATAATAATAATAATAATAATAATAATAATAATAATAATAATAATAATAATAATAATAATAATAATAATAATAATAAATAATAATAATAATAAAGTTGGAAGGGGCCTTGGAGGTCATCTAGTCCAACCCCCTGCTCAGGCAGGAAACCTTATACCATTTCAGGCAAATGGCTGTCTAGTCTCTTCTTAAAAACCTCCAGTGTTGGAGCAGTGTTGGAGTTACAGTTGTTTAGCAAACCAATGCAATTGTTAAGTGAAACATGTGGTCATTATGCAAATCTGACTTCCCCCCTTCCCCCACCTTAATTTTGCTTGTCAGAAGCCATCTGGGAATATTAATGGTTATCACATGACTCTAGGGCAGTGCAACCGTCATAAATCCATGCCAGTTGCCTAGCTTGCAAATTCTGATCACGTGACCATGGGGATGCTGCAAGAGACATAAGTATGAAAACTGGTCATTAAGTCACTTTTTTCACTGCCTTTCTAACTTTAAACAGCCACTAAATTAATGGCTAGAAGTCAAGGACTATCTGTACATCATAAAATGTGACTATATAAATATATTGGAAAGTTGATGTGATTATATAAATAGAATGGAAAGTTGAAGAATAAATACATTTTTGTCTGGCTCTAGGAATATAATAGAATAGACCAGGGCTCTTCAAACCTGGCCCTTTTATGACTTGTGGACTTCAACTCCCAGAATTCCCCAGCCAGGCATGCTGGATGAGGAATTCTGGGAGTTGAAGTCCACAAGTCATAAAAGGGCCAAGTTTGAAGAGCCCTTGGAATAGAACTTGGTAGATGCTTTTTGAGGAAAAGACTTCCAAGAACTGGTGAGCCATCATCGTGTTCCTTGGCCACTGTCTGATGTACTTCACCCTTCAAGGAACATGAGTGGAGAGTCATTCCAGTAGTATTGTACTCCTGATATGGATATAGAGCCAGAATATTTTTGAGTCTTCCTTTATCCAGAGATAAAGCAGATTAATACTTCATTGTCCGAACACAAATACTAAATAGCAAGACTGATTCGTGATCAGTCTTTCTGTGTCCGTTGCTCGTGGTTAACTTTTCTCATGGCAGAAAGCCCCTGTGTTCAGTGAAAACCCATAAAACAAGTTGCCACTACTCCATTGATTTAAGAGAAACCTAGCCCCCGAAATATATATGCTGAAAATAGTCCTAAAACTAATATTGTGTATATATTTTGAATTTTGGCCTCCAAATACTTTGGGGCCCATGTTAAGCATGTCAAGCATATAAAGCAATTACGTATGAATATTAGGAGGGTAGTGCTTTGGTATAAGCAATATTTAGGTAATGCCGACAGATTAAATATTTAAATATCTATTTTAAAAGGTAGCGGGGGTTTTTCCCCCCAAAAGGCAACTGGGCTGGGTTTTATTTGAGGAAGAGTAAAAAAACAGTACAATTGCCTTTTGAAAAAGAAAAAAAGTGCCTTTGAGACAACTGTGACCTGGATGAAGGGACGCGGTGGCTCAGTGGGTTAGGATGCTGAGCCTGTCGATCAGATGGTCGGCAGTTTGGCGGGTTGAATCCCGAGTGCCGCGTAACAGAGTGAGCGCCTGTTACTCGTCCCAGCTTCTGCCAACCTAGCAGTTCGAAAGCACGTAAAAATGCAAGTAGAAAAATAGGGACCACTGCGGTGGGAAGGTAACAGCGTTCTGTGTGCCTTTGGCGTCTAGTCATGCCAGCCACATGACCACGGAGATGTCCTCGGACAAGCGCTGGCTCTTTGGCTTTGAAACGGAGATGAGCACCGGCCCCTAGAGTTGGAAACAACTAGCACGCACGTGCGGGGGAACCTTTACCTTTACCTATGACCTGGATGATCGAGAATCTCCATAGACATCTAAGCAAGGATATTAACATGATAGCCCAAATAGCCCTTTCTGATTATCTATAATTCTATAATTCTTGATGATTTATGTTTTTTAAGAAATTGACCAAGAGATTTTGTAAACTTTGCTTCACAAATTCACCCATAAGCCCCTGCAACCAGTCACTGACATCAGACTGACAAAATTGCATTATAACGTAGCAGTGTTTTGTCACTTGATCCAATTTCCTCTTTGTAGCCAGCCATTTCTTTCAATCTCTTTTACAAATTCCTCCAGCATTTGTCCATGGAGATTCTCAGTCATCCAGGCCATGATTGCCCCAAAGGTGCTCCAAATGGCTTCAATGACTCTCTAAAAGAATGCAAATGACCATTTATCTGCAAGGAATATAAATCCTTCCATTCCCCAACATCTGGTTAGAGCTGAAGAAGCTTCTTGGATGAGAAGCAAAACGTCTTCAAAGGAAAAACAAGAAAGTTCAGTTGCCTCCTGGAAAAAAAAAACATCTTTGGGACCTCTAGCATTTATTATGCTACTATCTTAAAACTTCTTAACCCTGATAGCCTTGGCTTCCATCATTCAGAACAGGGAAGATGATGGGACCTGAAATCTAATAACATCTGAAAAGATTCAGATAGAGTGGGGTTAGGGAATGATGGCCCTTTTATGACTTGTGGACTTCAACTCCCAGAATTCCTGATCCAGCCATTCCTAGGAATTCTGGGAGTTGAAGTCCACAAGTCATAAAAGGGCCGTTGTTCCCCACCTCTGAGGAAGGTTGACATTATTAGAGCTAATCACGATAAATTTAAGCTCTACTTTAATACTGATTAATTCCCATCTTTATGACCGGCTGTGAAAGACAGAGGGCTGACAATCTTTCTCTTTGGATGAATCCTGGTAAAGGAGGGCCTGGATTAGACATGCTTTGTTTGGCTTTCCATCTTTTTCTGCTGCCGCCATTTGTATTTCCCGTTTCATTGCATATGTAGCCATATCATTGCATAGGTCATGTATGCATGCATGCACTTGGACAATTGTTCATTGACATTATTTGGTTGTGACATTTGTTATGAAGACTTGGTGTGCACTGCACAAGGTGTTGGCAAACCTGTTTTTAAACTGGGGGGGGGTGGGAGTAGCATCAACAAGGTTTTGCTACTTTCTTTCCATTTTCTACTTTTGCATTTGCAGTATTTCAAGCTACGGCTGTTTTGAGCTTGGTGCATGTAAATAGAGGAGATGCAAACATAAAAAAAAGAGAAAAATATGAAGTTTGCATTTGCAGAATGAAATACAGATTTCTGTTTGCTGAGCCTGTGATCAAGAGGGGGGGGGGAAATACTAAAAAAGAAAAGACGCGTTTGCAATAAGTAAATGTTGCTATGTCTTTTGCTTGCTCACTCTTTTTTTAACCATGCTCACAAATGTGCCAAATTATTTTCTGATAACTGAGGATTTGTAAAACTTTGCAAGATTCTGAAAGAGGGTTTTTGTTTGCAGCCCAAGTCTGTTACAAGGTACTTTTGCAATTGGAGAGATGTTCATTTGTATGCTTGGTTACTATCTCACTTTATTTGTGAACATGGCATTTGTGTGTGTGTGTGTGTGTGTGTGTGTGTTGTGTGTGTGTGTTTGTGTGTGTGCACTTATGTCTGTGTTGGATAATTCTTTCTTGTTTATTTTTGCATGATGGTGCTGTATTGGTACCTTTAATCTCCCTAATTGAAGAATAAGTAATGCAGTCTGCTTGCATAAAACCAAAGGAGCAAAATGTATTATTTGCAGTTAAAAGCATGGTTGAATTCCTTAATTGAAATACTGTACTTGGTTTTATTGCTCTTTCTTTCTTTTAAATGCACACTTCTCTTTTCTTAAAAAAAAATTAGCCTAAGAAGCCAATCAAACAGCTGAGAGGAAATGAGCTAATTTGTGGCTAGGTATTAATTATTTCACTGGCTTAGACAAAATTTTCAACCAAGTCAAATATTTTTATAAAATGGAGAATTCCATTTATAACTCCCTTATAAGAAATCAAATGCATTCTGCTTGACTTTACACGTAAATGCAACCCAGAGAGTTTGAGAATATGTAGGGCAAAAAAATGTAGGGACGCGGTGGCTCAGTGGGTTAGGACGCTGAGCTTGTCGACCAGAAGGTCGGCAGTTTGGCAGGTCGAATCCCGAGTGCCGCGTAACAGAGTAGAGCGCCTGTTACTCGTCCCAGCTTCTGCCAACCTAGCAGTTCGAAAGCACGTAAAAATGCAAGTAGAAGAATAGGGACCACTACGGTGGGAAGGTAACAGCGTTCCGTGCGCCTTTGGCGTCTAGTCATGCCGGCCACATGACCACGGAGACGTCCTCGGACAAGCGCTGGCTCTTCGGCTTGGAAACGGAGATGAGCACCGGCCCCTAGAGTCGGAAACGACTAGCAAGCATGTGCGGGGGAACCTTTACCGTTACCTTTTTAGGGCAAAAAAGGGGGGGGGATAAATTTGCAGCTCGTAGTCTCAAACTCTGTTTCCATAACTGGCCAAGAAAACTGTGGGGAAAGGTTGAGGGACATGATGATCAACCTCAGTCAAATTGCTTTTTATTTTTATTTTTTTATTTTTTATTTTAATTGTTGTTGTTACTTTATTCTCATATCTACCATCTCTTAGTGATTGTTTGCTGGGCAGAAGGAACAAAAAACCCGTCTGTGCCAGATAATATTGGTAGCCCTCGACTTACGACCACGATTGAGCCCAAAATGTTTGTTGCTAAGTGAGACATTTGTTATGTGAGTTCTGCCCAATTTCATGACCTTTCTTGCCACAGTTGTTAAGTGAATCACTGCTGTTATCAAGTTAGTAACACGATTGTTAAGCAATTCTGGTTTCCCCATTGACTTCGCTTGTCAGAAGGTTGCAAAAGGTGACCCCGGGACATGGCAACCATCGCAAATACGAGTCAGTTGCAAAACAGGCGAATTTTGATCACATAACCATGGGGATGCTGCGATGGTTTTAAGGGTGAAAAATTTTCATAAGTCACCTTTTTGTAACTTTGAATGGTTACTAAATGAGAAGCGGTAGGTCGATGACAAATCTCCTACTTGTTCAACTGTCCAAGGACAGACTCCTCTTAAAACGACTGTCTGGTCTCTGTTCAGTTCAAGGATAAAAAAAAATAGCAGGTCAAATATTTTGATGTGGTCCATTTACAGCTGACACAGCAGACATTTTTTTTTCTCTGCCTCCCTCTGTTCCACTTCTATAAACAAGTGTTGCACCGATCTATCTTTCCTTTCTGACCCTCTTTCCTCCCCCGTTTGACTCAGCTGGAGTTCAGGAAAATTCAAAATCTTCCTGCTTCCTTCCTTGGGACTTGAGATCAGCTCAGTCACTCAAAGAGATAAGTGAGGTATTAATTCAGGGCGTCATTAAACAGCCTTACAACTGCACAGGGTTAAGAGCAAGTCAGCAGAGAGCTGTTCAAGGGAACTGCCTTCTTCCCAAGCATCTTAAGTACAGTTCATTAGACTAGGGCAGACTAACGGAGCAAAGATCAATATAGAGATGAAAGCATCTATCAATGCCCAATTTGCCAAGTGCATTTCAGATGCTTTTCTGCAGCTGCTCACAGTCTTCTAGAACTGAGGACTCTGAACTACAGGGAAGAAGCCTCTTAGAGAAATGAGATCATGTTCAATATCAAACGAGATTCTTTCAAATTTGATTTTTCAGCCCCTTTTAGACCGGTTCCAAATAGAATAGTTCTAAAACACCAAGTGTTGGTTTTCGAACGAAATTGAACTCAGTTGTACGTAAACTACCAGTAGTCTTCAACTTACGACCACAATTCAACCCAAAATTTATGTGGCTAAGTGAGTCAGTTAAATGAGCTTTGCCCCATTTTACGACCTTTTTTGCCTCAGTTGTTAAGTGAATCACTCAGTTGTTAAGCTAGTAATATGACGGTTGAGTGAATCTGGCTTCCCCATTGACTTTTGCTTGTCAGAAGGTCACATAAGTTGATCCCATGACCCCGGGACACTGCAACTGTCATAAATACATGCCAGTTGCCAAATGTCTGAATTTTGATCATGTGACCATGAGGATGCTACCACAGTCATAAGTGACAGAAACAGTCATAAGTCACTTTTTTCAATACCGTTGTAAATTTGAATATTCACTAAACGAATGGTTGTAAGGACTACCCATATTCCCTAAGTTGCTAAGGTTTAATTTGTAGTTCTGTCTTACCCAGTAATACCCCACAGATGGCAACAAATAATAATAATAATAATAATAATAAAGTTGGAAGGGACCTTGGAGGTCATCTAGTCCAACCCCCTGCTCAGGCAGGAAATGAATTCTGGGAACTGTAGTTTCCATGCACCTAGAAATTGCCAATTGGAGAAGGTTAAGCTTGTCTGCCTGACGTGTTCAGAACTAAGTAATGCTTTTAGCAAAGTCTTTTCTCCTAGAGTTCGTCTGAATAGGAAAGGATGCGAGAATACAACCCATCTTTCAAAAAAGAAAATGCGCAGCTTTTAATGAAGGTGTAAAACTTGCAAGCTCAATTGTTAATATTCGCACAGAAATTGAGCTCATGAGAGCTGAGATGTTACGACCGTTCAAGAGTCATGCACTGAAAGACTGTATTGAGTGTGAACGTTTTATAATGGGATTTTTGTAAAGGAGTCAACATCACTTAGATCTGAGGTGTGCAGGAAGAAGGCACAACCACATCAATCAAATTGGATTTTCTAGTAATGTGAATTTAAATGCAGATTAAATTTAAATGCAATTTAATGCAAATCCTCAACTTATTTAGTAACCGTTCAAAGTTACTGCAGCACTGGAAAAGTAACTGATGGCCATTTTTCAACATTACAGCCATTGCAGCATTCCCACGGCCACATGATCAAAATTCAGACACTGACTCATATTTATGACGGTTACAGTGCCCCAGAGTCATACGATCATCTTTTGTGATTTTTCTTTGGCAAGCAAAGTTAATGGAGAAACCAAATTCACTTAACAACTGTGTTATTAATTTAACAACTGCAGTGATTCACTTAAACAGCTGTGGCAAGAATGATCATAAAATGGAGCAAAATTCACTTAACAACTGTCTCGCTTAGCAACAGAAAATTGGGCTCAATTAGCCTAACCATAGCTCATGGTCATTCTTGAGATGGTCACGAGGGAAAGAAATTCAGTATCCATAGAACAGACGTGTCAAACACAAGGCCCGGGGGCCGGATCTGGCCCACAAAGTGGTTTCATGTGGCCTGCGAAGCCATCCTGGAAACAGTGAGGGAATGGCCCCCTCTTCCTTGGCCCTGGCCCAGAGACCCCCAGATCTGTCCCACTCCTGCCCAGGCCCCCATAGGCACCCTTGATGCGAACGATGTAGAGCTGGCCACGCCCACCCAGTAGGCCATACGCACTCTAGCCACGCCCACCCAGCAAGCCATGCCCACCCAGTAGGCCACGCCCACCCTGGCCATACCCACCCGGCCCCCTGAGGGCAACCACAATGCTGATGCTGCCCTCAATGAAATTGAGTTTGACACCCCTGCCATAGAAGAATAAGATCTTGGTTTTATGACAGCCAAAATGGCACCAAAGAGTCCTTAAACAGTTAAGATAGAGCCTAACTTGCAGGAGATGAGGAAAGAAACAAGCAGGTCCCAATATTAGATTAATTGTTTTAGTCTGAGATCCAGTTTAAAGTAAGTCTGAAGATGGAGCTTTTAAAACTTTATTCGTGAAAAGTGCAGTTTATGTCAGGTTAAACATAGAATGTAGGAACAAAAAGTTCCTATCTTACTTCTTAAACTGGTGGCTGACCTTTTTTAAGGCTAATGAGTGCAGCCATATTGACCTTTCTAGAGTCTTAGTGGCCTCTGGTCCACTGATCATATCATTCTTCTGTCTAGGAGTTGGGAATCCTACTTGTAGTGATTCTACTCCTTCCATGCTGAGTCAATGGGTGGTAATAGAAGAAGCGAGGTCATCCAGACGTGTGTCACAGTATTCATCTCTGTCTCCCCTACAATTTCATGTCTGTGGGAAGCCATTGGAAGAGTTCACTTGTTGGTTCAAGGTGTGGTGTCATCAGCACACTGATAATATCCATATATTGCAACTCCAAGCCATGATGGGAACATACAGATAGTCCTCGATTTACAATACTTAGTGAGTGTCCGAAGTTACAATAAAAAAGTGACTTATGAGCAGTTTTCACACTTACAACATGTGATGCAATCAAAATTCAGATGCTTGATAACTGACTCATATTTATGACGGTTGCCCTGTGATCACCTTTTGCGACCCGCTGAAAGCCAAGTCAACAGGCAAGACAAATTCACTCAACAATTGTATTGCTAACTTAACAACTGCAGTGTTATTTAACAACTGTGACCACAAAGGTCGTAAACTGGCACTAAAGTCACTTAATAGATGTTTCACTTAGCAACACAAATTTTGGGCTCAATTGTGGTCATAAATTGAGGCCTATCTGTAGTTTGAGTAAACCCCCAGTGAAGTAGACAGGAAAAAAATGCTGCAAAATCAGTCAGCCAGTAAACTCTTTCCACATCACAACTATCCACAGAAACGAGGAAAAGGGTAGCCAGGACATGTGCCCCATGATCCAAACGACTTGCTTTAGCTATCCCAACATTCCACTGGGCCATTGTGCAATTGTGTCATGAGGCTCATGTCACTTAAAGACACTGTAGCTTGCTAGAGTTTTCTGTATCACAAATATGTTTGCTGGTAGAGAAAAATATTTGTAGCTCAGGGTTGAAATGAGAGATCTTGGTTGTTTTCTTCCAGACGTTTCATGACCCAAACTGGGTAGCAACACTGATTCATTACCCACTTGGGTAATGAAATGTCTGCAAGAAAACAGACAAGCTCAAAGAGCACCAAGGACCCCTCACACATATGTTTCCTAAAAGGTAAAGGTTCCCCCGCACATGCATGCTAGTCGTTTCCGACTCTAGGGGCCGGTGCTCATCTCCGTTTCAAAGCCGAAGAGCCAGCGCTTGTCCGAGGACGTCTCCGTGGTCATGTGACCGGCATGACTAGATGCCAAAGGCGCACGGAACGCTGTTACCTTCCCACCGTAGTGGTCCCTATTTTTCTACTTGCATTTTTACGTGCTTTCAAACTGCTAGGTTGGCAGAAGCTGGGACGAGTAACAGGCGCTCACTCTGTTACGGGGCACTCGGGATTCGACCCGCCAAACTGCTGACCTTCTGATCGACAAGCTCAGCGTCCTAACCCACTGAGCCACCACGTCCCTATATGTTTCCTAGCTGAATGCAATTGGAGTAGAAATACTGCCTTTGACTTTTGAGTGAGAATGAGAAATAATTAGAAATACCTGTCCTGAATATTCTTAGTAAATTTAGCCACATTTAACTATGACTCAGATACACTAAAGCTTACTGTTATTACCAGGCTATCTTAATATTACACTGTTCCAGGGATGGAGTAAAGAGGGAAATCAAGTCCCACAAGAGACAGTTTAAGTAGCTATAATGCTGAGGTACAAATACATCAAGCAGGAAGGATGATAATAGCCAGTGGGCTCACCCTCAGGGAACACATTATGAAAGCAAAAGCCTAGTTCTGAAATTAATGAACTCGGCACAAATTCTTTGAAGTTAATGGTGCCTGTGATAGTAGATTGATTGAAGCATCAGAACTGAATGGGACATCAGCTTAAGGCAAAGACAGAATGGGTCGTGTCGTGAAGATGTTCTCCCAACGTATCTATTGTATGCTGTCCTTGAACTAAAAAGATATACCTCTCTTTGCCTCTTCTGGTTTTAATTTTCTTGGCATCCTGGGTGGGCAACTCCCAGAGAAGGCAAAATAAAATAAAAAAAAGACCCAGAATCTATAAAATAAATTTTAAGAAAAGTGCTGTTCTGGAGCTGGGGGTAAGAGGAATAACCAGGCAGTTGCTTTTAATGGCATTGATCAGAGTGAATAGGTAGTTTAAGATTTTAGAAGTCACCGGGCGTTGCTTTGTTATAATTCTTGGCAACATGGAGGACCACACAGGTTTCATCCCTTCTGTGAGACATCATAGGTGCCCAATGGATCTGAATTGGCTTTAGGGCTCAGATACTGAGAACCAGTGAAAGCCAAATGAATGCCCTGACATAGGAAGGCATATAAATGGTACCATGCAAAAGTACCAGGCTTTGAACCGCCTCGCCAACAATGGACAATCCTAAACAGGATTTACACATCACACGGCGTCTGCTGGGACTCACTAGATAAATGGGGCATAGTATCCTCCCCTTAGTGTTACTGCTGGGTCCCTTGTAAAACTATAGACTGTAAGTTGAGGGTCCATGGTCTGATTTTTTTTTCACATAAACGATGCTTTGTTTCAATGATAAACAGAGTAACAGAGTTGGAAGGGGCCTTGGTGGTCTTCTAGTCCATACTGCTGCTCAAGCAGGAAACCCTATACCATTTATTCAGTTTATATTTATTTATTTAGGTTAGATGGCCTAGATATTGGTATATGAATGCAGATACCTTTTGACATTCATATTTTATTGTGTTTTTTTAGTCTGGGTGAAATTTTAATAATGTTGCAACCCCGTGTATAATAAGCAAATAAATAAGCAAATAAATAAGAACCATCTTAAGAAGATACAGAACTATATATGAAAACAGGACTCTAGCTTACCCTGCCCTGCTCATATACAGGCAGTCCTTGACTTATGGTCACAATTGAGCCCCGCATTTCTGTTGCTCAGTGAGACAGTTGTTAAGCGGGTTGCCCCACTTGATGACTTTTCTCGCCACAGTTGATAAGTGAATGATTGCACTTGTTAAGTTAGTAACACGGTTGTTAAGTGAATCTGGCTTCCCCGTTGACTTTGCTTGTCAGAAGGTCGCAAAAGGGGATCACATGACCCCGGGACTCTGCAACCGTCATAAATATGAGTCGGTTGCCAAGCATCTGAATTTCGGTCACATGACCACAGGGGATGCTGCAATGGTTTTACATGTGAAAACGGTCATAAGTCACTTTTTTCAATGCCATTGTAACTTTGAACAGTCCCTAAATAAACTGTTGTAAGTCGAGGACTACTTCTATCTGACTGAAGGTCTAACCAGAGAGTTTATCCTTGGATGGGTATTGGCATGAATATTTTTAGTAAATATTTGGTGTGAGGGACTAAGACCACAGAAGGGCATTGCAATGTATAACAGGGTAATCTAGAGCTTAGTCTAGATCAGGGGTCAGCAACCTGAAACAGTGAAAGAGCCACTCGGAACCGGTTCCCTCACAGAAGGAAAAACTGGGAGCCGCAAAAAAATGTGTTCACATGTGCATACATGCGCATGCGCAGAACAGGGTTTGACTAAAGAGTGGAGCCAAGGCGAGATATGCACCTACCCTGCATATTTGAATTGATTGGTTGAACTTTTTTAGTCCCACTTTTTTTTTTGTGGACTGCACATGGCAGAGGACTGGGAGCCGCAGGAGATGGCTGAAAGAGCCGCATGCGGCTCCGGAGCTGCGGGTTGCAGACCTGTGGTCTAGATTTATCTAGATTTCAGTTAATCTAGATGTTGCCTCTAGAAGTCCTGGAAATTTCCTTCATCCCACTCTCAATTCCTCAAAAAATATTTAAAAGAATAAAATTAAAATAATAATCCTTGAGGAAGCACTATCTCATGGTAGGTTGTCATTCAAAAAAGGAAAACTACTCAAGAAACAGATATATATTTTGGATCTTCTTACATTAGAAGGCAGCACAATTAAAAGCACCTGCTTTCAAAATTAAACTACAGATGGACAGTCAAAACAAATACCCATATGAAAATCTTCCCTGGCTCTGAAGAAATTAGCTCTGTTAGATTTGTAATTCATCCGTCACATTCTATCACAATAATAGTCTCTTCCAAACATTCAGCTGTTGATGGTTCCTAGATTCATTCTCCTAAAAGGGAATTTGGCCAAGATGTAAAACATTTGCAGAGCATTATGCTGTTAAAAATTCACCTGGAGAAGTATCAAATGTTTTGCTCCAAGTTTTTGTGCCTTGTTGCGTGATCTCCTTGGAACGTGATTAGGGAAAATTCTGGATATGAGGATGACGCAGACTGCATGCCCTGATTATTTATTGTTTTACTTTTAATTGCATGATTGTGTGTGATTTTATCTTGTACATGCGTCCTTAACTCTGCATGGTGCTCCCATTTGCAAATCACCTCTTTTAATTCTGAAATGTCTTGTAGTGTATTTGCAATAATGATGGGCTAGCAAAGATGGTCACTGGACAAATTTACTCTGTCAAGGACCAAAATACATTGCCATCCTCCTTATCTTGATTACTACTGCCTCCCAGTCATTTTTTAAACATGGGATCATTTCTCTTCAGAATTTTACTTTGGCTAATAAAATTTCTTTATTCTGTTTTTAATTCTGCCCAGTAACATAAGTTGTCTGAGCTGATGAAAAATGGAAATAACGAAATGGCAATAAATCAAACAACAATTACCACCATCGGGGGGGAAAAATACAGGTAGTCCTTGACTTATGACCACACTTAAATTCAAAATTTCTGTTGCTAAGTAAGACTGTTGTTAAGTGATTTTTGCCCCATTTGATGACCTTTCTTGCCACAGTTGTTAAGTGAATCAGTGCAGTTGTTAAGTAAGTAACACTATTGTTAAGTGAATCTGGCTTCCCCATTGATTTTGCTTGTCAGGAGGTCCTAAAAGTTAATTACGTGACCCTGGGACACTGCAAGAGTCATAAATATGAGTCAGTTGCCAAGCATTTGAATTTTGATTATATGGTCATGGGGACGCTGCAAGAGTCGTAAGTGTGGAAGATGGTCATAAGGCACTTTTTTAGTGCTGTTGTAACTTTAAATGGCTATTAAGTGAACTGTGGTAGGTCGAGGACTACTTGTACCATATAAATACAAAACAGATGCCCTTCTAAGGCAGTGCAGGAAATGAATGAATCAATTGAAATCTAAAATGCCTGGGGGTTAAAAGAAAGGAATGGTAACAATGTGGGTGTCAGGCAATCATGCATTCATTAAAAATGGCACCCACCAAGTCATATATATATATAGCCAACCACCCAGGATGTTGCAGCACAGAACTCAGGATATCACTACACTAGAGCTCAGGATGTCATCACACAGCCCATTATCCAGGTCGTTACAACATGTAACAACACAGCCAACCAACCCGCTTACAGCAACAAAGCCAGCACCCCCCACCCACCCACCAATATTTATAGAGAGATGGCAGCTCCGATCACGCTTTGCTCGCACAAGCATGAAGCCGAAGACACTAGCCTGAAGATGACGAGTGGGACCTCGTTGAAACGTCGCCAAGACACTGTATTACACGGGAAAAGACCCGAATACGCCAAGACCTACATACCTGTACCCGTGAAAATCTACAAACACACACACACACACACACACACACACACACACACACACCATCATACTTCTCCTCAAAAACTTACCAAATCTTTCTTGCTGGTAAAACATTCTTTAGTGCAGAGACCATTCTTGTAACTAGTCTCTCCAGGCTATCGCTAATATAAATATTTTCTCATGATGAGACATGATTGCTGATTGTTGATGAAGATGCAGCCATTGTGACAAATAATGCAAGGGACTTTGACAGGGTAGTTTTACAGAACGGGAATTTATCCATTCAAAGTTATCTTTTATTATGTAATCCAGGGGTTTCTGAACTTGGCAAGATTAAGCACGGCTGGCTGAGGAATTCTGGGAGCTGAAGTCTACAAGTCTTAAAGTTGCCAAGTTTGGAGACCTCCGATTTAATCCATGGTACATTTACCACGGCTGGGGATGGTGTTGCAAGATTTTGGTGAGGACATCAATGCCATCAAGAGCATCTTCTGCAGAATTCAATACAAATACTCCGGATTTAGCCATATGCAAGGTGATGTCAATATAATGCAATGGTTGGCTCTCGCCAATGTTTTAATGCATTAACATACATCTCAGCCCCCTTTTCCCATGTTTCTTATTCATATTCTTCCTACCAATAATCACTAGGCAGTCAGTGTAACCTTGTTTGTTAGGCTTACATCCAACTTTTCCTCAAGAGCTCAAGGTATTTTCCATAAGATGTTATCCCAAAGGCTGCAACCTTGTGAGATTGGCTGGCCTGAGATACCATGACTGATTCAAAATCACCTAGCAAAAATCTGGGCCTTGGGGCAAGCTGGGGCTGAGGTCTCCTTGCTCCTTGACCAACACTTTCTCCAGTACAGCACATGGCCTTTGGTGTCTCCATGGGGGATACAGGTAGTTCTCGACTTATGACTATCACTGAGCCCAGTTTTCTGCTCCTAAATGAAACAGCTGTTAAGTGGATTTGTCCCATTTTATGACCTTTCTTGATACATTTGTTAAGCGAATCACTGCAGTTGTTAATGGTTGTTAAGTGAACCTGGCTTCCCCAGTGACTTTCCCACTGAGAAGGTTGCAGACGGTGGTCACACGGCCCCGGGACATTGGAACTATTATAAATATGAGTCAGCATCCAAATTTTGGTCATGTGACTACAGGGATGCTGCCACGGTTGTAAGGGTGAAAAACAATCATAAGTCACTTTTTTCCATTGCAGTCATAACTTTGAATGATTCCAAATGAGTGGGTGTAAGTCAAGGGATACCTACCTATTGACTGTCCAATTCCTCCTTCTGGAGAAACATTTTGCCCCACACAATTCCTCCTGATTCCCTCAAAGCATTATTAAACAGATAACTTTCCATTCTGTGATAGAATGAATAACTTATAACAGGAGTCCCCAACCCCCAATCTATGGGCCGGCACCTGTCCGCAGCATGCCAGAAACTGGGCCACGCTCACAAGCAAAGCCCCATCCATGGGATGCAGGCAGCACACAAAACCACGCCCCCTCCACTCCACGGAGAAACATCTCTCCACGGAACCGGTCCCTGGTGCCCAAAAGCCTGGGGGCTGCTGGCTTATCAGCTTTAAAATGAAGGTTGTTGATGTTTTGAAACAGCTTCACTTTACTTACTTGGCTACCAGGCAGTAAAGCAGACAGGAAACACATCCAGATGAGCTAAACTTTTATCGTCAAAGCTACATTAATAGAATCTTGCAATCTGAAGGAACAAACTTGCTATCTTCCAATTTTAACTCCTTGCTCCATTAGGGGAAGCCCTTTCTTGTTCTTTTTTCCTCTGGCTGTTAATGGACTAGGGGCTCCTGGCCCCCTTCTCTAAATGTTTCCTAGGCATATAGGTGGTCCGTGACTTACAACCATTCATTTAGTGACCATTCCAACTTACAACAGCTCTGAAAATGTCTTATGACCATTTTCACACTTACAACCGTTGCAGCATCCCCATGGTCACGTGATCAAAATTGGCAACTGGTTCATATTTATGACCATTGCTGTGTCTCACAAGATCACCTTTTGCGACTTTCTGACAAGCAAAGTCCATGGGGAAGCCAGATTCACTTAACAACGGTGTTACTAACTTAACAACTGCAGTGATTCACTCAACCAATGTGACAAGAAAGGTCAAAACTCAATTAACAAATGTTTCACTTAGCAACATAAATTTGCAGCTCAGTTGTCGCTGTAAGTTGGAAGATTTACTTATATTTTCTCTTCTCTTTTCTTAAGATCATCTATGCCTTCCATTACAGTGGGTGAAGGCTGATTTGAACAAATGGAAAAATGTACAATGCAAGTACAAAAATTGACAAGTAAATCCTCAATGTTCATTTCCTACGCTGGTGTGATGTAGTGGTTAAATTGTTGTTCGAGGACAGCTACATTGAAGCTAGAAGTCCAGCTTCAATCTCAGATACTTTACTGGTTAACTTTCACTCCTCCGTTCAACCCACACTGTTTGTTTGAGGGATATAAAATTAAAGGCAAAAATGCTGCATGCATCATCCTGATTTCCTTGAGGAAAAAAGAATGTAAATCTTACAAAGCAATATTATCTATGAAGTTTTCAAAAGAACTTCATAATATCAGTATTATGTGATTAAAGTATAATGTACATTAAAAAACACAGAGAGACATGCACATGTTATATTGAAATAAATCAACTATCTTATTGGGTTGCCCAAAAGTCTACAACGGACTCATGGGATAAGATGTAACATTTCCTATAATTTGATTTACACTTGAAGCAACGTGTTATTTCTTGAGATCAATACAGCTTAGCCTCCATTCCAGAAATCCAAGGAAGGTGAGGTAAAAACTGATACGAAGATCAAAGATACAAATCACAAAGAGACATATTTGCACTTGATAAAAACAAGGAGGAGAAACATTACTGAACTGGCAAGATTGTCTAAGCCAATGTAACAATTGTGAGAAACTTCTCGAAATAATACAGCTCAGATCAGCTGAACACAAGGCAATTGCAGTTCTACCCTATATTTTTTGTTTAGTCAACGTTGTCTTTTGCTGAATAGTATATAGAATGTTTAATGTTCTGTGTGTATAACTCCTCCCTTCTTTATACTTGAGATTGGTGATTGAAGATTTGAGTGATGTGTCTGTAATTTGTTGTATTGTCTGTTAGACTGCATGTCAATATTACTCAAGTATTTCATGCTTCAGGTGATAATTCTTATCCTGCTAAAATATCCATCTTCGGTTGCTTCAGTACAATATTGCAAATGAGACTTTTCTTACCACAATGGTGTTATCTTGCCTTGATTGATGTATGTTTCTTTGGTCTTAAGCCTTTCCAAAGTGGATTGGCCTTGTTCCAATCTATATTCTTGGTCGTTTGACCATATCTTACATAATTCTGTCCTCAGCTATGCAGTATTATCTTTGCGTCTCTCATGAAATAATTTATATTGCTCATTGATCCTGCTGGGAAGATACAGGAAAGCAGAAATTTGTAGACATATGAAATTTATATGAGAACTTGAATAATGAAAGCAAGAATGTGTTCTAGTGATAAACCAAGGACTGTGAAAACAATCTTCTGTTATAGTCTCAAAAATGTTTGAAGTAGATGCTGCTATGCATCATGACCATATCAGAAGATGAAAAAATGGTACAGATCAAATCAAGTCACCAAGCAGAAATTTTTGCCCTCTTATCTAGTGGAGAGAGGGACCTCCTTCTGCTATGTGAGTTAGACCAGGAGACTCAATAATTTGGCAACTTTAAGATTGGCTGGAAGTTGAAGTCCATAAATATTAAAGTTGCCAAGTCTGGAGATCCTGACTTATATTATTCAGTACCTGCATTGATTTGAAGGTAATGGCCCTCAATTTTCCAGGATTTCGTTGTTTTACAGGTGTCTAATCAGTAAAATCTGGAGCTCCAATCCAAATTGTATTTTAGTTTTAAATGTCATCAAAACTTGTATTATGGGATTGATTTCAATCAAACTAGTTGTGATGATACAGGTCATAACAGTCGATGAATGGAAGTGATGTGTGCAAGCGTTTTGAACAAATGAATAATTTCAACCATGTGCAAGCTATGTACCCTTTCTGAGAATGTTTACGCAGATGACCTCGAATATAATTTGCAGCTATTCTCATAGCTATGCCATAATAATCATGTCCACAGTAGCTTGAATATGCAGTTCATACATTACATTGTTCCATGTGAATGCAAATTCAAACATGCTGGAATTGCTCATATCTACAGTGTATGCGCGCATGTTTGTATAAACTGGATGTGAGTTTCAAAAGATTATATCTTGGATATATTTGTTAATTGGAAGAAAATCTTCCTTTCTCATTCTAGGCATATCTACTGGAGCCATAGGTATGCCAATGCATCTTAGATCTTTTGATTAACAATATTATATGAATTATTAATCAGAAAATAGGTTCCTATAAATATTAAACACATAGTAAGTCCAACACAGTGGGCTCTGAGCTGGCAAAAATATTTAATGACAATAACTATACATAAAATAATGCTCTTCTACATGCTTTTGATGGCCAAGATAAATTAGGGAGCAGGACACCACGTTATAAAAAAACAACTTTGGTTCCAGAAACTGAATATTGATTTAATGGCTCAACACAACAAAAGAGGCATTTCCACACTGTGCTTCAGCATCTGGGAATTTGTGAGTCTGGCACTTATTTTCATATAGCTGCCAATGGAAGGGAGTCATATCTTGATGAGAAGAGCTCAGATATCAAAAGCAATGCTAAATAAACTAGATACAGGTTGTCCTCAGACTACAACCACAATTGCGCCCAAAATTTCTGTTGCTAAGCGAGACAGTTGTTAAGTGAATTTTGTTCCATTTCACGATTTTTTCTTGCCACAGTTGTTAAGTGAATCACTGCTGTTATTAAATTAGTAACACGGTTGTTAAGTGAATCTGGCTTCCCCATTGACTTTGCTTGTCAGAAAGTCACAAACACTGCAGCCGTCATAAATATGAGTCAGTTGCCAAGTGCCTGAAGTTTAATCAGGTGACCTTGGGGAAACTGCAACGGTTGTAAGTGAAAAATGATCCCAGGCCTCCTTTATTCAGTGCCGTTGTAATGTTGAACGGTCGCTAAATGAACTGTTGTAAGTCGAGGACTACCTGTAGAGGATCAGTAAATCTTCATTAGACCAGTACAAAATCTCGGAGGGATAGGTTAGTTAATTCCCTGAGTTGAATGAACTTGTAGAAAGTCCATTGGACAAGTCTTCCTTAGCCTTAGATAGGAAACAAAAGGGACTTTCATACTTACATTTGCTAAATAAGTTTATTTTTAAACTGCCTTTTTTCGGGCGTACAGTTTGAATTAGGAAATGTCTAGCACAACCAGGTTCTAGGTGGGGGTGATACAGCAGATCCATTGCAGTTAACTGAATGTTGTCTTCTCCTCCATCCAAGGTGGTGGTCAATGCCTTGGTAGGGGCCATCCCTTCCATCATGAATGTTCTGCTTGTCTGCCTGATTTTTTGGCTCATCTTCAGCATCATGGGAGTCAATTTATTTGCCGGAAAATTTGGGAAATGCATTAACAAGACAGAAGGCGATGAGCCTTTGAACCACACAATTGTCAACAACAAGAGTGAGTGTCAAAGCATGAATGACACTGGAGAGTTGTACTGGACCGTAGTGAAAGTCAACTTCGACAATGTTGGTGCGGGTTACTTGGCTTTGCTTCAAGTGGTGAGTTTAAATTTCATCTAGATTGTTGTTAGAAATGTCTCTTGACCGAGCAAATGTCTGTTTGGTTTAATAAGAAGTGTCAGATTAATTAAGTTTAGATAAAAATCTGTTTTGGAGGGGAAAAAAGCCCAGTGGAAGAGGTGGTTTCACTTTATTCAAGTATGTGCGATGTGGTAGCAAATGTCACACTGCAGGGTCGTTCCTACTATAGTATTCTGCTACAATGGAAAAAAAGAAAGACTCTGCTAAGATTATGTCTCCCATCCAGAGTTCCTTAATCTGTGTTTAATCTGACACGTGCACAAATAAGGCTTGATACCTGTGCTCTGTGGTGGATGGATCTTCTGTGTGCATATTGCATCTTTCACATTTTCAATTAAAGTTGCTCATTTAGCAGATCCTTAAAGCTTCTGCAATTAGCTATTGAGTACAATGTTAAATTTCTAGAGAGAGGAGATTTATTGCCTGGCCTTTTGTGAAGCTAGATATACTTCTCCAATATATTTGATGGTACATTGTATTTTTCACTGACTTAAGGAATCTATATGTTTCAACAAAAAATATGGCGCTTCCAGACATGTTGAAACTAGTTACACCAGTCCTACATATGGATAACTTCAGGTAGGAATGTCTGTGGCAAAATGTATATCGCAGGCTGACTCCGTTCAGTCCTAACCAGCTGAAGGCTGACTCAGCTGATATCTTTCCGAGGTTGGTAAAATGATCAAAATTGTTGGGAGCAATATGCTGACTCTGTAAACGGTTTAGAGAAGGCTGTAAAGCGGTATATAAGTCTAAGTGCTAGTGCTACTGCTAGCTGTGAAAACAGAAAAAATGTCAGTAGTTCACCTTCAAAGTCTGTTTGTAATGGTATAATCCCGTGGTGGCGAACCTATGGCATGTGTGCCACAGGTGGCGCGCAGAACCCTCTCTGTGGGCACGCGCGCCATCACCCCAGTCCTAGGCCTTCAGCTGGGTTTTATAAAACCTTTTCCCTTTAGGCCTCCACCTCCTTGTGCAAAAAAAAAGGTTCAATCAATCAATTTCAACTTCTCACAGGAAAAAAAAAGATCTCGCAAAGTTGGAATTGATTGATTGAACTTTCTAGTCCCACCCAGTCTGCCGTTACCACCACAGCCACGCTCACCCAATGGGCCACACTCACTTGGCACCCGACGATACATACGTGGGTTTTGGGTTGCAGTTTGGGCACTCGGTCTCCAAAAGGTTCGCCATCATTGTTATAATCTGATTCTGTTTTTCTCTTGGATAGCTTTTATGTCCCTTAGAGATGAAGACAGAAAGAAACTGTCAAAAGAGCAGACATTTATGTTAATCTGAATGTATGCACAGTTGTCTTGCCTTTGTGGAATTCCCTGTTTATTTCAGGCTGTCTTGCCTATTTACCAGATTGCAAATGAAGTTCAGCGAGGATCCTTTCTTGTTGTGAAACAATTAAATCAGAAGATCCGTGTTTCTCTTCCATAGTAACGGAGCAGTTGCATTTAAACTCTTCTATGCTTAAGGCTCCTGAAGGAATACGTAGTCCAGTTTCTCATTTCTTTGTTGAACGTTAAACTAGCAAATATCTCTCTTTTATACGGATAGGAAAGGAAAAAAGAAGCCATTTTATGCTGTTTTCGCAGAACCCAACTTTCTGGTTCATTTAATAGGGCATGGCATAGATCTTTGTCATGATGCACCAAATATTTCTCAACAATGCACAATCTGAGAGCCAAATGTTTTTATCTGTTTGTTTGTTTTTTCTGCTTGCAATTAGTAGTATTGAGACAGGGGCCTTAAAATAGCAAGTAGGATTCTGAAACCAAATAGGAGGCAAAATGCAATGTCCTTACTTCAGTGCTGGGTCAGCAGATACTATTCCCATGAGAACTAAATCAAAATACTGGGTTGAAATCTTGATTTGCTAAAAAATATTACATGTCTCTTTTTACCCTTACTGGACCAAATGTCTTGAATTGGCCTAATCATGACCTTATGAAGGGCTAACAATGGAAAAACCAGATCTTACCATGCCTTCATATTATGCTCTTGATGACATGAAATTCCAAGCTATTTTCAATCTGGTTTATAAAGATCAGTGGCTAAATTACATTATATGTAGATGTATCATGAGAACTACAACATCACACTAAACCCTAGCGTTATATATTTGTTCCGGCTTAAGATATTATAAATTACAGAATAACAGAGTTGGAAAGGTCTTCCAATCCAACTCCATGACCGAGCAGGAGATCTTACACTATTCCAGACAAATGGCTGTCCAGTCTCTTCTTGAAAGCCTGCAGTGAGGAAGCACCCACAACTCAAGCTGTTCCACTGATTAATTGTTCTCACTGTCAGAGAATTTCTCCCTAGTTCTAGGCTGGTTGATAATTTTTTTGAAAATTATCCTTCCATCTGTTACTTCTTGTCCTGGTCTCAGGTGCTTTGGGGAATTAAGCCAACTCTTCTGCGGCAAACCCTCAATGAGAACAAAAATATCATCATTTGTTGAGAATGATTTGAATGTGCTATTGAATCAAGCCATTATTGAGAAGATCTTGGGGAGATCAACCAGCCAGCCTTGATAGTAGTTCTGTCATGTTTCCTCAAGAGCAAAACTTCATCTAAGTAGACATCCGTGAAGAAAGAAGATGGCTTAGTAAAGGCCTTTGTAATCAGTTCAGAAATCATACTTCCTTGAAAAACATTGCTTTTCTTTTTATCTTTCAGCAATGCACGCTTGAGCAGAATAGGTGCTGATTATGCCTTCTGCAATCTTAGAAGCCAGAGGATAGGCGATGAACAAAATTTCGCGTGGACACAGGAAGTTGACTCAGGTTACCTTTCGATGGATATTTAGCCTAGCATTGTCAGCTTTGATCTGTGGCTGCCTACAGACCAATTTTCCATTGCCTTGAGAGCCCTTTGAATTGGAGATTAAATCTGCTTGCATGTAATTTGTCACTGAGCTATAGTCCCTTCCCAGAATAATACACTAACCCTCGGTGATGGGTGCAAAAAGAGAAGAAAAGAACCAAACACAGTTCATGAATTAGCTCTTTACTGAATCATCCAACATTTCATGGATACACAAATGAAGGTACACGTTTAAAATACCAGTTATGTGCACCTCTGCTTGAACATCCCATCCCCTATGCTTTTGTTACCATCATTGGAGTCCTTTTTGCTGTCTGCAGATGCAGATTTCAAGTTTAGAACATAAGCATAGAATCCTAGGACTGGAAGGGACCTTAGAGATGTTCTAGTCCAACCCGCTGCTTAAACTAGGAGATATTATTATCCCAGGGACGCGGTGGCTCAGTGGGTTAGGACGCTGAGCTTTTCCATCAGAAGGTCGGCAGTTTGGCGGGTCGAATCCCGAGTGCCGCGTAGCAGAGTGAGCGCCTGTTACCCGTCCCAGCTTCTGCCAACCTAGCAGTTCGAAAGCACGTAAAAATGCAAGTAGAAAAATAGGGACCACTCCGGTGGGAAGGTAACAGCGTTCCGTGCGCCTTTGGCGTCTAGTCATGCCAGCCACATGACCACGGAGATGTCCTCGGACAAGCGCTGGCTCTTCGGCTTTGAAACGGAGATGAGCACCGGCCCCTAGAGTCGGAAACGACTAGCACGCATGTGTGGGGGAACCTTTACCTTTACCTATTATTATCCCAGTTAAATGACTTTCTATTCTATTTTTGAAAATCTCCAGTGATGGAGTACCCACAACTCTGGGAGGCAAGCTATTCCATTGATTTATCATTCTCATTGTCAGAAAATTTCTCCTTACATTTAGATCGGATCTCTCTTTAATCTTGAATCTCTCTTTAAACTGAAGGTTTTGTTCTTAGTTTTTGTCCTCCATAAGTCAGAATGGCATGCTGTGAACTGCATTCATTCATTCATTCATTCATTCATTCATTCATTCATTCATTCATTCAATCAATCAAAAGGGACCTTGGAGGTCTTCTAGTCCAACCCTGCTCAAGCAGGAGACCCTATACAATTCCAGTTATTACTCCAATAATAATTGAAATTATTTAATAATTAATAATTTGAATTAATTAAAATTAATTAATAATAATCCAAAGGAAATTCTGAATAAATACAATTCCAAATACTGGAGTAAGATTAACTATATTTATTTACTTATATTTCTGTTTCTTAACCACTCATCTCCCTCATATACATACCAGCCATATCCCATTGTTGCAGACAGGGAGTGTGGGAGACGGGCTCCCATATCTATCAACCCTTTATCCTCCGTTGCAGCAGAAAAGACCTTTCAGCACAGCCTTTATTAATTCCAGGGTAATGAGGTTGAGGTCATTAGATCCTGGATAATAAGCAGTGAGGTTAGAGACCCCACTAACCATGACTGCTTTGAAAGAGGTCAGTCTGTTTCCATATGTTTCATAAGGCAGGAATTCTTATTTCTAGGTTGCTTTTCTCCTTGATAAATTTCCATCTCTTCTTGTCTTGCTTTGGAGAACAGGTGGACTTCCCCTTCTCACTCCTAGTCCTTTTCGTTAGACTAGACCAGGGGTCAGCAACCTGAAACAGTGAAAGAGCCACTCGGAACCGGTTCCCTCACAAAAGGAAAAACTGGGAGCCGCAAAAAATGTGCATGCATGCGCGTACATGCGCACATGCGCAGAACAGGGTTTGACTGAAGAGTGGAGCCAAGGCGAGATATGCACCTACCCTGCATATTTGAATTGATTGGTTGAACTTTTTTAGTCCCACTTTTTTTTTTTTGGACTGCACATGGCAGAGGACTGGGAGCCGCAGGGGACGGCTGAAAGAGCCGCATGCGGCTCCGGAGCCGCGGGTTGCAGACCTGTGGACTAGACATTCCCAGTTCCTGCAACCATTCATAACAGAACTGGGAGGGACCTTGGAGGTCTTCTAGTCCAATCCCCTGCTCAGGCAGGAAACCCTATACCATTTTAGACAAATGGTTGCCCGATCTCTTCTTTAAGACTTCCAGGGTTGAAGCCCCTACAACTTCTGCAAGCAGCTCATTCCACTGATTAATTGTTTTAACTGTCAGGAAATTCCTCCTTAGTGCTAGGTTGCTTCTCTCCTTGATAAATTTCCATCTCTTCTTGTCTTGCTCTTGGGTGCTTTGGAGAACAGGTGGACCTCTCTGTGACAAATATTGGAAGACTGCTATCCTGTCACTCCTAGTCCTTCTTTCCATTAAACCAGCCCCCTAGTCATCTTTGTTGCTTCTCTGCACTTTTTCTAGAGTCTCAAAGTCTTTTTTATATCGTACTGACCAAAACTGGAAGCAGTATTTCAAGGGTGGTCTTATTAAAGCAGTATATAGCGGTACTTGCACTTCATGTGATTGTGATGTTATCCCTCTGTTGATGCAATTTAGGACTGCATTGGCTTTTGTTGTTTTTTTGCCAGCTGCAGCCCATTGCTGGCTCATATTTAAGTGATGGTCCACTAGGACAGGGCTTTTCAACCAGTGGTACGGGTACCACCTGTGGTACATTGGCACCTGGCAGGTGGTATGCGACCATCCTAGAAAAGTGGTAGCGGGGGAGGGGAATGAGCTGAACCGGTGGCAGCACCGCACAAGCCTGAGCAAGAGATGGCTGGAGTTGCAGGGCTGTCAGGGCTCAGCGGAAGCGCCAGGATCAGCGCCAGGATCCAGCTGGAGCTCTGCACTGATCCTGGCGCTTTTGCTGAGCCCAGAAGAAGCGCCGATCAGCTGGAATGTTGCAGCATCTCCAGGGTCTTGTGATTTACATTCAGATGCTTGGCAACTGATTCATATTTATGACGGTCATAGTGTCCCAGGGTCATGTGAAATGACCAAAACCTGCTGCAACCACCCAGCAGACAGGGGGAATAAAAACCAAACACTCCCCCACCCCACCCCCGCTGCCAATCCTCAACAGAAGTGCTCACAACAGTGAAAACCTCAGACAGGAGGAAGAGCGTTGCCAGGCAGGCAGACAGATGTCTTGCTCGGCTGTGGCTTGGGGGGCACTTTTTTCAGTGCCATTGTAACTTTAAACAATCACAAAGCGAAATGTTGTAAGTTGAGGACTACCTGTACTTCATCACTTTTTTCCTTTTGGGGAGGGGTCATCCAAGTTTTTGACCCCTTGCTAGACGACTGGTGGTACTCGGATGTTGCCATATCCTAAAAGTGGTACAATGGGTGAAAAGGTTGAAAAGTCCTGGTCTAGGACTCCTGTGATTAGTTATTGTGATCAGCTACAGTTTCTGTAATCAAAGGAAGATGCTTTATGCTGAGCGGTGCTTTTGATTCATCTGGTAAAGAACGGTTTATTCCTACTGATAACAACTTCAAACAGGGGTTTTCCCAGCCCTTGTGTGGAGTTTATTTTTTATCATGGTTTTTAATCCCACTTTTATTTTTAGTTAGCTCAAGGCATCCTACATACCCAATGCTTCCATCTCCTATTTCTCCTACATCGGTCTAAGTAGGTGGCCAGAACTGATGTTTATCTAGCTCAGGGGTCTTCAAACTTGGCCCTTTTATGACTTGTGGACTTCAACTCCCAGAGTTCCTCAGCCAGGCACGCTGACTGAGAATTCTGGGAGCTGAAGTCCACAAGTCATAAAAGGGCCAAGTTTGAAGACCCCTGATCTAGCTTGTAGCCCACCAGTTTAGCTGCTACACCAAACTGGTTTCTGGAATTGTCAGGAATGGATTCTGAAACGTGAATGTTTGCCATAAATTGGTCTTACTGAAGAAAGCAATATACTGTATTATCACGAGAGCAGATGAAGTTAGGCAAACTCATGAAGTCTCTATTTGGCGGCGGGAGGGGGGGAATCAACATTGCCTCCAATGTCAAGTATCCCTCTACCCGTTTCTCATCTCCCCGTTTAATCTTCTCATGGCTGAGTTGTGGTTCAATTTAATTTTCCTGCAGTCTTGCTGGCTTCTCAGATAGAATTCCCAAGAATTGAGCTTTGCAACTTTGCCAGCTACAAGTAGCTAGATAACTCACATGTTTGCCTGGGTAAATGACAGAGATAATATAATCCTCGTGAACAGAGGGGCTTTTAATAGACTGGAAAAAGAGAAAGAACCAAAACCAAACCTAGCTTTCTTCTAATCTTTGGCGCACACACACCCCACCCCCAAGGCATAATCATTTGACTCCTAAGTACGGTTTGATATCACGGCCCTGCTGTTTTATCAGTTGCATTCACTTTTTATTTCACATTGGCAACTGGCAATAGTTCAAGACTGTTTGCTGCATGTCTTCCTCTTCCTGAAAGAATGAAATGAAAATAGGTTTCCTGCCTGAGCAGGGGGGTTGGACTAGATGACCTCCAAGGTCCCTTCCAACTTTACTATTATGATTATGATTACCAGTGATATCTGAAATCAATTCAGTCTAAACTAACAGAATGGCAGAGTTGGGAGGGACCTTGGAGGTCATCTAGTCCAACCCCCTGCTCAAGCAGGAGGCCCTCTACCATTCCAGACAAGCGGCTGTCCAGTCTCTTCTTGAAAACCTCCAATGATGGGGCAGCCACAACTTCTGCAGGCAAGTCATTCCACTGGTGAATCGTTCTCACTGTCAGGAAGTTTCTCCTTAGTTCTAGGTTGCTTCTCTCCTTGATTAGCTTCCAACCATTGTGTCTTGTTCTGCCTTCAGTTGAATTCCACTCTCTTATCAATGTCAGGACATTGGTTTCAATAGGACAGGCGTCTCCAAACTTGGCAATTTTAAGACTTCAACTCCCAGAATTCCCCAGCCAGTGTGAGGAATTCTGGGTAGTTGAAGTATGCAAGTCTTAAAGTTGCCAAGTTCGGAGACCCATGTAAAAGGAGATAGTATTTACCTGGATGTTTTCCAAGAACTACAGTATTGCAACACACACCACTGAAGTTTTTGTCACCTCCAGATCGGGACTCTTAAGTGGCTCCTAATTCCCTGATATATATATATACAGTATATATTTTTCTCCCCCGGCTTCATTTTTCATGCTCTCATCACTTCTCTGCAAGAGTGTCTAGTGAAGAATTCCAGAACTGTAAGGGAGCTTCAGATTATCTTGCCTTCCCCTAGGTGGGAGGAGAAGGAAGACTTTCTGCCCCCCCCCATCAGTATCTTGGCATATCCGATCAATTCATGAGCCACCACGACTTTTTTTTTAAGATAAATGCCACATTTCTCCTCCGTCTGGAATTCGACTCGAATAACAGACCCCCAGGATGAAAATGTCATGCGGAGATATGCAAGACTGCTCACCCATAGGAAAGCAGTGCGGGGGTGGTGGTGGTAGCCAGGCACCTTTTTGGGGGGGAAGAGTGTGTGTTACAGAACCTTTTTGTTCCAGAGCAGAAGAGAATGGCTTTTATGTGAAACGATGTTGTAAGAAGCTCAGATTTCTATCCAGGGGGTTTACGGAAACATCAGGGGGCAGAAGGAAAAAAAAATATATTAAACCACCTGCAGAAGGATCAATATGTAGGGTTAGGTCATCGTTTGTTTCCGAGAAACCACACCTGTAACGTTATCTGGTCTTCTAAGCTCCAGTTGCTTGGTTTTTTTCCTTGGATTTCCCCATTTTCCCTGGGCTATATCAATATTTCCATAATGATCTTCCTTCCTCCCTCCCCTCCCCCTCCCTCTCCTCTCTCCCTGCTTCTTTCCTCCCTCCCTTTCTTGCTTTCTTCCTCCCTCCCTCCCTCTCTCCCTGCTTCCTCCCTCCTCCCTGCCTTTTTCCTCCCTCCCTCCTTCTTCCTACTTCCTCACTCCCCTTCCTTCTTTCCTCCCTCCCTCCCTCCCTCTTCTTCCTTCCTTCCTTCTTTCCTTCCTTCCTCCCTCCCTCTTCTTCCTTCCTCCCTCCCTCTTCTTCCTCCTTCCCTTTCTCTCTGCCTCTTTCTCTTCCCACTTTCTCTGTCTCTTCCTTTCTTCCCTCTCTCCCTTTCTTCCTCCCTCCCTCTCCATCCTCCCTTCCTACCTTTCTTCCTTCCTTTCTCTGCTTCCCTCCCCTTCTTTCCCATCCGTCTACCTCCTTCCCTTCTTCCCTCCCTCCCTCCCTCCCTCTCTTTCCTTCCTTCCTTCCTTCCTTCCTTCCTTCCTTCCTTCCTTCCTTCCTTCCTCCTTCCTTTCTTTCCTTCCTTCCTTCCTTCCTTCCTTCCTTCCTTCCTTCCTTCCTTCCTTCCTTTTGGTAGCAAAGCATTGAATGCTGTGATTTGTCCTTGTTTGTAACAAATCAGTGCAGGGGCATTCTCACTGGATTGGCTATAAATTTGTCTTCAATCTTATTTATTTATCTGTCTTGGCTTGATATGTTGAGAATACACAGTTTCACCCTTTAATGTGGCATGTAAGGAAGAGAAGAGGTTAAATTTCGGTCCACGGTAGAAGGCTGAAACCTTTTCACAGTCTCAGAAGTAAACATGCAATTACAATTATTTCATGATGATGAAGGCAATATTTTAAATTATAGTACTGCTGGTTACCATAATAGATACGGTTCTCTTGTTCATTTACCCTTGGTGTTACGTCGCAGCAAGCCTGTGTTTCAGCAAAGAATCGTTAATAAAAAGGCCAATTTTCTCAGTAGGTTCTGGTGTTCTAAATCCACCTTAAAGAAGTTGTATAAGAGACCCTAAAGGTCAAGAGCTGATCCACCTGGATAATTTCCTGTCTTCCTAGAAAGGAAGGGATCAATTTAGAGGAAGAGAGATAGCAGCTATTGGGGGAAGGGGACAAAGGAATTGGTCCTGCTCCTCCTCCTCCTCCTCCTCCTCCTCCTCCCCCTCCTCCTCCCCCTCCTCCTCCTCCCCCTCCTCCTCCTCCTCCTCCTCCTCCTCCTCCTCCCCCTCCTCCTCCTCCTCCTCATAATAATAATAATAATAATAATAATAAATAAACCTTTATTGTCAAAGTACATGTGTACATTGAGATTAGCTGAGCCTCCCCCCCCCGTGCTCTCTCCCCCCAACACGCAGTGACAACGAACCCTCCATCCCACCACACCATGTTAACCAACTACACCACACACCGGCCTCCCAAGTCAATTCTGCATAAGATTATGTCCCATTTAAAAGCCTAACAGCCCACGGATAAAAGCTATTTTTCAGCCTGTTGGTACGGCTAGCTATATTCCTATATCTCCTACCGGATGGTAGGAGAGTAAAGAGATACCGTCCAGGGTGTGAGTCATCCCTGAGAATCTTCCTCACTCTTCCAAGGCAACGAGCCCTGGCGATGTCATCCAGTGGTGTCAGGGGACAGCCCACAATGTCTTGTGCTCTGCTCACTACCCTCTGTAATACTTTCCTGTCCGCAGCTGTCAGACCAGCATACCAAACCACAATACCGTACGAGAGGACGCTCTCTATAGTAGACCGGTAAAAGAGGGTCATTAGCCGTTGTTCTACCCTGTTCTTCCGCAAGATCCTAAGAAAGTGAAGCCTCTGTTGGGCCTTTCTAGCCACCTGGGTTGTGTTAACTTTCCAGGTCAGATCTTCACAGAGGTAGACTCCCAGAAATTTAAAGGAGGAAACTCTCTCTACACAGTCCTCCCCGATGTAAAGTGGGGCAGGTTCCTCCTCCTCCTCCTCCTCCCCCCCTTCCACTCCCTCTCCTCTTCCCCCTCCTCCAATTCTCCTATCTCTCTCTCCTTCTCCTGTTCCTCCTCCTCTCCATCCCTTCTTCCTTTGTTCTCTCTCTCTTTTTCTTTTCCTACTACTCCTCCTCCAACTCCTCCACCCTCTTTCCCAGGCAATCTCGTGTAATTTAAATCATTAGAAAGTTCACACAGCCAGCCTAGAATCTATCTCTAGGCTCTCGTGCTAGCCAGAATTCAGGGGACCCTGTTACTATTTTATAAATCGCACTGAGAAATTTCCTCGCCGCCACCAAACTGCAGATAAAGCACAAAGTAAAAAAAGTCACCGCTGATTATCACAGCCTAAATCAAACGCATTGCTCTTCTCTCTCTCTCTCTCTCTTTTTTCTTCCTAGGCAACTTTTAAAGGTTGGATGTCGATTATGTACGCAGCAGTAGATTCACGAGAGGTAAGTTGCTTTTGCCTCATGCTCCCCTGCTGTCTTTTTTTCTCTACATCCTGCTCACTAGCAATGGGTGCAACTTATGGGGTGGGGGGGAAAATTCCCTACATGTAAGGAATTAGCTGTCTTGATATTACCAGGTATACATAACAGCAGAATTCTCCACAGCAAAGTAGGGACAACTGGCAAGGCCTGTCTTGTGGTGACTTGTGCATTCCCTTCCTTTACACATCTGTTTCATAACACAGCTGCAGGGCATGGTGTGTGTAGTAACACTGTGCCAGCTCAGACACCATGAAAGCATACGGCATGCCAGCAAAAAACAGTCTTGTCAGACCAGCTGGCTTGTTTTCAGTTAGTCAGTGCCAACTTCCAACCAACAACAAGCCAAATGCAGTCTGTCACTATTGGCAGTTTTTTTTCCAGCAAGTAATAATTAAAACATTATTTTTTTAAAAAAATATGCCAATTTTACTTTTTTTTTAACAAAAAATCTGAGAATCAAATTACAGGCATTCCTCAACATACAACCATTTCTTCAGTGACCATTCAAAGTTATAACAGCGCTGGAAAAAAATGACTTACAACTGGTCTTCATATTTACAACCACAAAAGTCTAGTTAACTAACAGTCAGCACTGAATTGGCACTCAGATAAGAATGAATAGAATTCAAGGAGAGCTGGGCCCGGAGCACTGGTGACAACGTAAGGACTCCAGGCTGATTCCCTTCTTGACTCCTCCCTCAGCCTCTGCCTCTCCTTCCCTTACATCCCACACTTAACTTTGGAAAATATCGTATTGGGGAAAGAGGGCAGATCTTCCAGAGATTTCAGCTGTGCAAATCACGTTTGGGAAGCAAAATAGAACGCTTCATCCCTGGCTTATGTGGCAGTCTCGCCGAAGCGGCCGCCTTTATGGCATGACTCCAAGGAATTGTGGGCATCTTAAAAATGGTGGCCATTTTGGAATTGTGCCACACGGCCACCCAGATCACAGAGTGCTGCAGAATGCTGTGGAGCTCTTTGAAAGGTAAGTGTGCCATGGGTGATGATGGACAGTAGGGAGGAGGCCCAAGCCCTATGGGGACCCAGTGTGAGGAGGGGCTTGTGGGGACCCTGTGCGAGGGGGAAAAGGCCAGGGACCCAAGGGGAAGAAAGTGGTTTATAGGGTGTCTTTGGGTGGGGGAGGCCTGGGGCAAGCTTACTGGAGTCTGCCCTAAGAGCCTCCCCCATCCCTGAAGCATTGAGTGCTCCACTTAACAACCAGCATGTTTGCATGACAGCCCCATCAGGAGAACAAGGTGTGTGGGTCATTAAATGAGGATATCTTGCTTAGTGGCCATCACCATTTGCAACTGTAATGGGCAGACTCCATTACGGTCGTATGTTGAGGACTACCTCTATGAGGTAAATCTTAGAATTATGCTCACTAGTTCTTCCTTTCTGAAGGTGTGCCAAAAGGTTTGTTCTCTTTTTCCCCCCGTAACAATCAACTACAATCTCACATCAATGGGCTTCCCAAATGAGCTGAATTTTATTAGTTAAGCCAGCTGTTGGTTTGGAAAGATGATAAGTGTCATCAGTGCTTTTTTTGTAAAAAAAAAAAAAGGTGCTGGAACTTACCCACGTCACACAACCCGCCTTGCCTACCCTACAAGGTTCCATCCAAAAAAGGTGCCGGAACTCCGTTCTGGGCGTTCTGTGAGAAAATAAAAGCCCTGAGTGTCATCCAATCCCAACTGGGTTAGAGGAAAGATGGCTTAATTTAGAAGAAGTAATGATGGCGTTTTAGATCCTGACAGATAATTCATTCTGATCTTCTCTTATTTCTCATATTCCTTCGCAGAGAGAAGAACAGCCTGTGTGGGAATACAACTTGTACATGTACCTGTACTTCGTGATCTTTATCATCTTTGGTTCTTTCTTTACCTTGAATCTCTTCATTGGGGTCATCATTGATAATTTTAATCAACAAAAAAAGAAGATAAGTAGTTCTCTTTGAATCTCATTCAACACCTGAGTAAGATTCTAGCTGCCGTTTTCTCTTTTTCAAACCATGCACCATACTGTACTGATTTTTCCAAATTTTTGCATTAGAAAGGGGTAACGAACTTAATGAAAGTACAATCAGCTGCGGTGGTATCTTGGTACTCACAGTTAATTGTTCCAGAAGGCACGTCAAATACTAGAAGCGACCAAACAAATCACGTGACTAACTTTTGTTTCGGCTGGAAAGGGTAGTGAGTCAGGAGGCTGCTGACACGACAAGTTCTAGCTAGCTAGCTCACCAAACAAATGACAAAATTTTCATGTCAAAATGCCTTGAGCAGCAAATTTGACGAGTTTTAAAGCAGTTGGGTCACGAGATATGGCTGTATGATCAGCAGGGAAAGTCTATGCCCCAAAAGGCAATGTAGCGGCCACCATTGCACAGTCAAGATCTTGATTGACACATGGAAAAGAAAGTTGGGATTTTGATCATGCAATCGCTATCTTGACTTTTTTGACGCCTTCTGACTGACATCCCTGCACATGCTTTGCAGATAGATGACACTGAAGTACAGGTAATCTTCAACCTACGGCCACAATTGAGCCCAACATTTCTTTTGCTAAGTTGTTAAGTGAGTTTTGCCTCGCTTTACAACATTTCCTGCCACAGTTAAGTGAGTAACATGGTTGTTAAGTGAATCTGGCTTCCCCATTGACTTTGCTCATCAGAAGGTCGCAGAAGCTGATTACGTGATCCCAGGATTCTGCGACCGTCATAAATACGAACCAGTTGCCAACCGTCCGAACTTTAATCACGTGACCACAGGGATGCTGCAAGTGGTTATAAGTGTGAAAAATGGTCCATAAGTCACTTTTTTCAGTGCTGTTGTAACTTTGAATGGTCATTGAATGAAAGGTTGCAAGTTGGGAGTCACATTTGAAAAAAGACAGCTTCCTTTTTCCCATCAAAGTTAAATTAAGATGCACCAGGAAAAATCCACAATCTTTTATTTGCAATCAAATTTATTTATTTAGATTCCTATTTCACTTTTCATTGATGAACTCCCATCCCTTCTATTATTGTCCCCATTTTTCAAAATAAGTTGGGTTGACAGTGGGACTGGTTCAAAGTCTCCCAGGAAGTTTATTTTATTAATCAATGTATTAACTAGATGAGCAGTGCAGTGGCCTAGAGTTTGAAAGTTCAATCCTAGGCAGCAGCAGATGTTTCTCTCCTAGGATACAAAGAAAAAAATATCTGCTGCAAACTCTGCATAGGTGCCAGGAAGGGCATCCAGCCAGTAAATGCTGAGCTCCATTCAGTTGCCCTGACCCCACCCTGGTAAAAGGATTTCAGGGTCATAAAAAGAAAAAGAAAAAAAATAATTAAATCTATTTACATAGCTACCTACTTACCACGAGACTCTTCTTCAGCTTCTATAGCTTGAAGAGACCAGAATTTAGGTCTCCTGCTCCTTGATCAGCACACCACATATTTTAATCCTTATTAAGGTGCAATGAGTTGGAGCAAGAGTAGGCAACCTTGGCTCTTTTATGACTCGTGGACTTCAACTCCCAGAATTCCTGAGCCAGCACGGCTCAGCTTGGAAACCTCTCCTTTTCCCCTCAGCATGGCTGGCTCAGGAATTCTGGGAGTTGAAGTCCATGAGTCATAAAAGAGCTGAGGTTGCCTACCCCTGAGTTAGAGTAATATTACTGGAAATGTATGAATTATGATGATAAGTAACAAATCTGTATAGCTAAAGGTTTTTTGTCCCTTTGCTTTTTTTTCCAAATCAAAATAACATAAATGGTATCTCCCTATACTTAGGTGGACAAGACATCTTCATGACTGAGGAACAGAAAAAATACTATAACGCCATGAAAAAATTAGGATCCAAGAAACCTCAGAAGCCCATCCCCCGTCCACTGGTGAGTCTTCCCAAACTGGGACTCCTAGCTCTGGGCTGCATCTATCCAACTGGCCACTAGGTGGCAGCAAATATGTATTTAGAGAAAAAACACCAACTCTGCTGTCTTTTCAATTACTTGATGTATCCCTTCTTTTCTATAAAAGACCCCAGCCTCTGAAATCTTTAACAGTATGTAATGTGTGTATGTATTTTTTTTAGATTTTTACTTATTTTATTCACTTTTATTTATTTATCAATATACTGACCTGCATGCCTTTTTTAAAAATTTTTTTTTTATTATCCCACCTTTATTATTTTCATGAATAACTCAAATAAATAATTAAATATTGGTAGATGTTTTTATAAATAATGCAAGGTGGCAAACATACCTAAACCTTTCCTCCTCCTATTTTCCCCTCAGCAGCTCTGCGAGGTGGGTTGGGCTGAGGAAAAGTGACTGGCCCCAAGTCACTAGCTTTCCTGCCTTAAGAAGGGACTAGAATTCCCCATCTCCTGGTGATTGGCCCAAAGTTCACCCAGCTAACTTCCGTCCCTAAGGCAGGACTAGAGCTCACTCTTTGTGGGGATTGGCCCAAATCACCCAGCTGGTTTTCATGTCTAAAGCAGGACTACAACCCCCCCCCCCATCCTCTGGTTTCAGGCCAGCACTTTAAGCATTACCCATTATATGATTTGTTGGTCATAATAAGTGTTTCTATATAGGCAGCTTGAAAATTAATTCTAAAAATAAGCCTGTGTATGTTAGCATAGTTGCAACTCCGTTAAAAAAAATTGGAATATCGTGGTGTTCTCAATACCGGAAGTCCTCGACTTATAACCACAACTGAGCCTAACATTTCTGTTGCTAAGTCAGACATTTGTTAAGTGAGTTTTGACCCGTTTTATGATCTTTCTTGCCACAGTGGTTAAATGAATCACTGCTGTTGTTCAGTTAGCGACACGGTCGTGAAGGGAATGTAGCTTGCCCATTGACTCAGCTTATTAGAAGGTCGCAAAAGGTGATCATGTGACCCCAGGACACGGCAACCGACGTAAATATGAATTAGTTGCCAAGCATTAGAAGTTTGATCACATGACCATGGGATGCTGCAGTGGTCATAAATGTGAAAAATGGTCACAACTCACTTTTTTTTAGTGCCATTGTAACTTCAAACAGTCACGAAATGAACTATTGTAAGTGAAGGACTAGCAGGATCAGAGAATTACGATCAGGCTATTGTCATAAAACATGATAATCTTCTTTCCAGTGGGCCTAACCAGGCCTGTTTCCCATTTTCTTATAATGGATATTAAAGGGATTAATGCCATGGGCTCAATATCTGATTTACCCAACAGAGCTTGTAAGTTCTCATGCAGACCTTCCTGCTTCCCTTAATGACATGATTGCTCTCATTTGACTCCAGTTTGCTGTCAAAATGGGAATGGTATACTAAAGAAAAGAATTCAGCTCAATGCCACCTTTGGTGATTCTTGGATGGATGGATGGATGGATGGATGGATGGATGGATGGATGGATGGATGGATGGATTCATGTGAATGTATGATTCTGGCAGTAGTGTGAAAATGGTTTAGTATGGTGTTTAATGGAATATTTTCTTAGGTTCCAGCGATAGATAGATAGATAGATAGATAGATAGATAGATAGATAGATAGATAGATAGATAGATAGATAGATAGATAGATAAGAGAAAAATAGATATAGATATTAAGAAAAATAGATATAGATAAATGGATAGATAGATAAATAGATAGAAAATAGATATAGATGAGAGAAAAATAGATATAGATAAATGGATAGATAGATAGATAGATAGATAGATAGATAGATAGATAGATAGATAGATAGATAGATTGTTGTTGTTAGTTGCGAAGTCGTGTCCGACCCATCGCGACCCTATGGACAATGTTCCTCCAGGCCTTCCTGTCCTCTACCATCTTCTGGAGTCCAGTTAAGCTCACGCCTACTGCTTCAGTGACTCCATCCAGCCACCTCATTCTCTGTCGTCCCCTTCTTCTATTGCCCTCAATCTTTCCCAGCATTAGGCTCTTCTCCAGTGAGTCCTTCCTCCTCATTAGGTGGCCAAAGTATTTGAGTTTTAGCTTCAGGATCTGGCCTTCTAAAGAGCAGTCAGGGTTGATCTCCTCTAGGACTGACCGGTTTGATCGCCTTGCAGTCCAAGGGACTCGCAGGAGTCTTCTCCAGCACCAGAGTTCAAAGGCCTCAATTCTTTTGCGCTCAGCCTTTCTTATGGTCCAACTTTCACTGCCATACATTGCAACTGGGAAGACCATAGCCTTGACTATACGCACTTTTGTTGACAGGGTGATGTCTCTGCTTTTTAGTGTGCTGTCTAGATTTGCCATGGCTTTCCTCCCTAGGAGCAAGCGTCTTTTAATTTCTTGACTACAGTCCCCATCTGCAGTGATCTTGGAGCCCAGGAAAATAAAATCTGTCACTACCTCCATTTCTTCCCCATCTATTTGCCAGGAATTAAGAGGGCCGGATGCCATGATCTTAGTTTTCTTAATGTTTAGTTTCAACCCAACTTTTGCACTCTCCTTCTTCACTCGCAACAAGAGACTCTTCAGTTCCTCTTCACTTTCTGCCATTAGAGTGGTATCATCTGCATATCTTAGGTTGTTGATATTTCTTCCAGCAATCTTAATTCCAACTTTTGATTCATCTAGCCCTGCCTTTCTCATGATGTGCTCTGCATATAAGTTAAATAGGCAAGGCGACAGTATACAGCCTTGCCGGACTCCTTTCCCAATTTTGAACCAATCAGTGGTTCCGTGTCCAGTTCTCACTGTTGCTTCTTGGCCCGCATATAGGTTTCTCAAGAGACAAATAAGATGTTCTGGTACTCCCATCTCTTTAAGAACTTGCCACAGTTTGTTATGATCCACACAATCAAAGGCTTTAGCATAGTCAATGAAGCAGAAGTAGATGTTTTTCTGGAACTCTCTAGCTTTTTCCATGATCCAGCGTATGTTGGCAATTTGATCTCTAGTTCCTCTGCCTCTTCGAAACCCTGCCTGTACTTCTGGTAGTTCTCGATCCACATACTGCTGAAGTCTAGCTTGTAGGATTTTAAGCATAACTTTACTAGCATGAGAAATGAGTGCAATGGTGCGATAGTTTGAACATTCTTTGGCACTGCCTTTCTTTGGAATTGGAATGTAAACTGATCTTTTCCAATCCTGTGGCCACTGTTGAGTTTTCCAAATTTGCTGGCAAATTGAGTGTAGCACTTTTACTGCATCGTCTTTTAAGATTTTGAATAGCTCAGCTGGAATACTGTCACCTCCACTAGCTTTGTTGTTGCTCAGCTTTTCTAAGGCCCACTTCACTTCACATTCTAGGATGTCTGGCTCGAGGTCAGTGACCACCTCATTGTGATTATCAGGGACGTTAAGCTCATTCTTGTATAGTTCTTCTGTGTAATTTTGCCATCTCTTCTTAATCTCTTCTGCCTCTGTTAGGTCCCTGCCATTTTGGTCCTTTATCATGCCCATTTTTGCATTAAACGTTCCCTTCATCTCTCCAATTTTCTTGAAAAGATCTCTGGTCCTCCCTATTCTATTGTTTTCTTCTATTTCTTTGCACTGTTCATTTAAGAAGTCATTCTTATCTCTTCTAGCTATTCTCTGGAATTCTGCATTCAATTGGGCGTATCTTTCTTTTTCTCCCTTGCCTTTTGCTTCCCTCCTTTCCTCAGCTATTTGCAAAGCTTCCTCAGACAGCCATTTTGCTTTCTTGCATTTCTTTTTCTTTGGGATGGTTTTGGTTGCTACCTCTTGTACAATGTTGCGAACCTCTGTCCATAGTTCTTCAGGCACCCTGTCTATCAGATCTAATTCCTTAAATCTATTTGTCCAAGCAGCTTGTTGCCATCAAGAGTTGACCTAGCTTTTGGTATCACAGTCCAACCTACTTTTACAATATTTACGATGTGGAAAATATTCTTGTACACTCAACCACGAAGAAGCTTAGTCCAACTCAAATGTCTCATTTTCATTTCAAACCTGACTAGATTCAAACTTATGTCATAGGGCAAGATTCTCAAGACTTGGCAACTTTTAAGATTTGTGGGCTTCAACTCCCAGAATTCCTCAGCCAGCAGGGGAGCTGAAGTCCACAAGTCTTAAAGTTGCCAAATTTGGAGAGCCCTGCCATGGCGTGACTTAACTTCTATAAGATACTAATATCTCCTTCATGTCTCCAGAACAAGTATCAAGGTTTCATCTTTGACATTGTCTTGAACCAAGCCTTTGACGTTTGCATCATGCTTCTGATATGCCTAAACATGGTGACCATGATGGTGGAGACCGATGACCAGAGTCCAGATAAAGTGAACATCCTCTACAGAATCAATATGGTTTTTGTTGCGATCTTCACCGCAGAGTGTATTTTCAAAATGACAGCTCTGAGGCACTACTATTTCACCAATGGATGGAACATATTTGATTTTGTAGTCGTGATTCTATCAATTGTTGGTAGGTCAATCTATACAAATCTGTCTGGTTTCATTTGCAGAACTCTCACAATTTTTTTTCCTGTGCATGTTCATTCTGTCCCATTTTCCCATCAGTTTGCAAAATAATTATAATCGTGGTGATAACATTAATATTATTAATAATAATGTGTACATGAAGGTTACATGAATTTTCATTTACATCTGTGTCAATGAAATATGAAATAGTTAATACGCATTTTACACATCCTTGCAACAATTTTCTCAGAAATATGCCATTAATGTATGCCTTTCATATTCAATTTACTCTGATATACATCTTTGTGCATATTTTAGCTGAAAGGTTGCAATGAAAAAATTCAGAGAAGAGCCAAAAGTAAAGAATTCTTTCCCATTTTCTTCATCAGACAGGATATTTGAATTCTATTAGTTCATATTAAAACGCTCCCCCTATCGTTAGATCAAACCCAACTAGTAGAGATGTAAATAGTTTATCTAGATTTATTGGGGTGAGACTCTAGACCACGGGTTGCCAATCTTGGCAACTTTAAGAAACGTGGACTTTAATTCCCAGAAGGACTGGGGGTGATATAATATCAGTGTTCCAATATCTAACGGGCTAGCACAAAAAAGAGGGGGTCAACCCATTCTCCAAGGCACATGAAGGCAGGACAAGCAGCAATTTATGGAAACCAATCAAAGAGAGAAACAACAAGAGGCTTTTAAAAAGAGATTGGACAGCTGTTTTCTGCTTGAGCAGGACTAAAAGACCCCAAGTCCTTTCCAATGCTCTTATTCTTTTATTCCCAGCCACCCATGCTGAATGGGGAATTCTGGGAATTGAAGTCTTAAAATTGCAAAGATTGGAAACCCCTTATCTAGACCATCAGCACAAACGTAGTTACATTAATATATAATTTATACAATGTTGGTCATAATTTATGGTATTTGGCCTAGTGACCAACTCTGGATTGTCCCTGAACACCTAGATAACCACTTGTAACTATCAGACACAACCCTCAATTTGGAAATTTTCCAAAAGATAAAAAGTATTTCTCTTCAAACAGACACTAAGCAAACAGTTGTAAGTCAGAGACGATCTGCTTCATGACTTTTTTTGGCCAAATTAGAATTATTACCATATTTATGGAATTCTCTTCCAGCACTGAGTGGCCCCTAACAAATGCACAGTTTTGCGTACACATTATAACACGCTGACTTGTATGCTCCTAAGAACTTCCCTATGCCTCACTAATTAAATACAGTAGAGGAATATCTCTATTTATTTAACATGTGTGTGTATTACTGCCAATGTGTGAAATTAGGCATTTTATAGAATGCCTAGGAAATCTATAGAGTGCCAAAAATAGGACATCAAAATATGAAGCACATTTGCACGTTTCCTAGCCATTCTACACAATACCAAAAGGCAAACCAGCAAAGTTTAAAATACTTCTGCTAAAATGCCATTCAAGCGTTTCTTATTGCAACAAGTAGGTCAATACAGGTGTTTTCTCTTGGTTGTTTTTTTTTTTAATAAGAAAGTCCTGTACATTATTTTGCAGTTCAATAATAATAATAATAATAATAATAATAATAATAATAATAATAATAATAATAATAATAATAATAATAATAATAATAATAATAATAATTATTATTATTATTATTATTATTATTATTTAATTTTTATAATTTATAATTATAATTTTCATATATGTCTCTACAATAAAGGGTTAGGGTTAGCCTAAATCTAATCCCAACTCTAATCCTAGCCTGAACCGTGGGCCTAACTGTAGATCTAACTTTAACCCCAGCCCTAACCCTAGCACTAAACCTTACCCCAGCCTTAACCCTAATCCTAGCCCTAACCCTTGCTCTAACCTTAGCCCTAACTGTAAACCCTAACCGTAACTCTAACTTGAGCCCTAGCCCTAATCCTAATCGTAGCACTAACCCTAACCCCAACCCTAATCCTTTTTATGACTCTTTTCATCCTTTGCCATGTTCCCTTGAAGCCATTAATCATGATGATGCTCTAGAACAGGCATGTCAAACTTGCAATGTCACATGATGTTGTGCAAGTTATCAGGACAGTTTTGCCATTGCTGGCAATGGGGTGGGCACGGCTTCCGCGTGACGCGTCCAGCCTGCGGGCTGGCAGTTTGACACCCCTGCTCTAGAACATGAGTGGGAGATGACTTCATGTCCTGCTTGTAGACCACCGGTCAAGAAGCTGGACAAAATGGATTTATTACTCTCAGAGCAAATTAGTCTCCTGTTACTCACATTTCCTAGGCTACACGGCTTAATGAGGAATATCGGCCTTTGTGTACTAAAAATTATTTATTCGTTTGTTTATAATATTTGTATGTTGTTTTTATCTAAGCAATTATAACTGGTACAATAAAAGAATCCATAAGTCATTATAGTATATATCGCACATTATGGAAACATTAAGAATATAATACAGGTATTCCTTGACATATGACTGTAATGGAACCTGCCTATTATGGTCACATGTCAGGATGGCCGTTAAATAAGACAGCCTTGCTTAATGACTCCCCCACCTCCTGGTCTTCCTGATGTAGCCGTTAAAATAAATATGCAGGTTGTTAAGCAAAGCTTGGGGTGCCTTGAGGGGGGGCAGGCCTTGGGAAGTTTAGTGCAGGCACAGGCTTGCCTGCCCCATGCTCGAGATCCATTCTCTTGGATCCCCACAGGCCTTTTTCCTCCCACTGGATTCCTGTTGGCCTCTTCCTCCGCCACTGAAAGGGTGAATGGCCACAAGGGCTCTGCAGTGGCCATAACTTTGGGATTGGGTCATAAGGAGCCCTGGTGGCACAGTGGTTGGAATGCAGTATTGCAGGCTAATTCTGCCGACTGCCAGCAGCTCAGTCTGGATTTCAATCTCTGGGTTGACTCATCCTTCCATCCTTCTGAAGTCAGTAAAATGACCACCCAGATAGTTGGGGTCCATATGCTGACTCTGTAACACAAACACTATGGAGAGGGTATATCTTTAAGAAGAGACTGGACAACCATTTGTCTGAAATGGTATAGGGTTTCCTGCCTGAGCTGGGGGTTGGACTAGATGACCTCCAAGGTCCCTTCCAACTCTATTATTATTATTGTTATTGTCATTAGTATTGTTGTTGTTGTTGTTATCTAAATGCTATTGCTATAAGTTGCTTTTTGGGGGGATCCTGTAACTTAGAATGGCTATTAAGTGACTGCTCGTTAAACGAGGACTATCTAAAATGGGAAGGACAGGACTCAAATGACATCTGTGGCAATCCCTGTTTGCATGCTTAGCTGAGCTCTGTCAAGGATAATTTATGAAAGAGTTTATTGTTCCGATTACGGTAGTTAACTTGAGCATCTCTGCAGCCATTGTTCTTCTAGCGCACTAATCAGATATTTACCTTCTCTCTCTTACCCCAAGGCTCAGTCCTGTCTGACATCATCCAGAAGTACTTCTTTTCCCCTACACTGTTCCGAGTCATCCGCCTGGCTCGGATAGGTCGGATCTTGAGACTTATCCGAGGTGCCAAAGGAATCCGGACGCTTCTCTTTGCCTTAATGATGTCCCTCCCTGCTTTGTTCAATATTGGTCTCCTCTTGTTCCTGGTCATGTTTATTTATGCCATCTTTGGCATGGCCAACTTTGCCTATGTTAAGAAAGAATACGGGATCGATGACATGTTCAACTTCGAGACATTTGCCAACAGCATGCTTTGCCTGTTCCAGATCACCACATCGGCTGGCTGGGATGGTCTTCTCAACCCCATTTTGAACACAGGCCCCCCCTATTGTGACCCCAGTCACCTTAACTCCAATGGGTCCAAAGGGAACTGTGGTAGTCCTGCAGTGGGGATCCTGTTCTTTGTTACTTACATTATCATCTCTTTCCTCATCGTGGTCAACATGTACATAGCTATTATTTTAGAGAACTTCAGTGTTGCCACTGAAGAGAGCACGGAGCCACTGAGCGAGGATGACTTTGATATGTTTTACGAAACCTGGGAGAAGTTTGACCCCGAAGCTACGCAGTTCATTACCTATGATGTCCTTTCCAGTTTTGCAGATGCTCTGCCAGAACCTTTGCGCATCGCGAAACCCAACCAGGCTAAGCTCATTGCCATGGACCTTCCCATGGTGAGTGGGGACAGGATCCACTGCTTAGATATTTTGTTTGCTTTCACCAAAAGAGTTCTGGGAGAATCTGGAGAGATGGATGCCCTTAAAATACAGATGGAGGAGAAATTCATGGCCGCCAACCCATCAAAGGCTTCTTATGAGCCCATCACCACTACGCTGAGGCGGAAACAGGAAGAGGTGTCTGCGACCATCATCCAGAGAGCTTACAGAAGTCACCTTTTCCAACGGTCCCTCAAGCAAGCATCTTTCTTGTACCGCCAAAAACACTGTCCCCCAGGAGATGTGGCCCCAGAGAAGGAAGGCCTCATTGCTTGCATGATGGATGAAAACTACCGGAAGCCTATCGACAAATCCGAAACTCTCTCCTCCACTTCCTTCCCGCCTTCCTACGACAGCGTCACCCGGGGCACCAGTGAGAACTTCCAGCTAAGGTTGACGGACTCCAGCGGATGCGACGAACCGCTAGACGATCAGTTGTCAGCTGACCGAGATAAAGAGTCAATTGTTTAAACGTGTTCCTCCCGTTTAAAACACTTTACAATATTGTTTACAGAATGTAATGCTGTCACTACACAACCGTTGAAGCAGCCTTGTTAAACATTAGTTGCAAAGGCAGCAGGAAAGCAGGTACAGGAGCCTGACGGAAGGGTGTGTCACTGTGTTACAGAGGCCTAACCTCTCACCCTGCTCTTTTCCACTTTTGCTCAATGTTTATATTTATATATGCACAAGGAGGGCAGAAGGGGAACCAGCACAAGGCCACAGCCAAAGTGTGATTATCGAGACGCTAAACTGTAAGACAGAAAATATTTATACCCATACTGTACACAGATAAACCTGAGCGCATACTTTCGTTTTAAGGTCTTACTTATATTAGTGCGTTTATTTATGGCAATGTACGACCTTGCATTCTATAATAAGAAGAGTGGGGTGGAGAAGACCAGCAATCAGGTAGCTGCTCCGGCAACGCTTAATGTGTATGTTACGAATGGTCTTTCTAAAGAAAATTACAGCTAGTCCTCATTTGGCGACCCCAGTTGGGATCGGCAACTGAAGTGGTCTCTAAATGAAAGTGCAGCTTGTGCTCATGAACTTCCTTCAGCTTTCCTTTGCTTTGCAGACCATGGAAGGTTGTAAATGCAAGGATTGGCCAGAAAGTTACTTTTCCATCGTCATCCTCATTGTAATTGGGAACGGTCGCTATACAAGGCAGCCTCTAAATGAGGACTACCTGTATGTATGTGTGTGTGTGCCTTCTTTTCCACAAATTGTTATCATTTTACATCTGCCTCCCCGGGCCCAGATACGTTGGGACGATATAACACTCAAATTTGGGGCCAGCCCTAGGTACCATTGAGGCTGGCCACACAGCTGGGAATTTTGGGATATGTTGTTCCGAATCATACGGGGGCGCCGGATTGGGAAAGGCTGTTCTAGAGAAAAGGGGGAATCAGAGAAAGTTACCCTCTCAACAGGAGATGCTCCTGCTTTGCTGAAGGTTGCAAGGCAAAATTATTGTGTCAGCAGCATTGCCATTTTCTGTGCCGGCCATGCCTCTGCTTACAACAGGCCTGTCAGCAATTTAATCCAGGGAAAACAAACAAAGAAAAAAAAAAGACAAAAATTGACTTTGGAGAAAGCATGGCTTTATTTTTATTTTTGTTCTATCCCGCAGGATATTAGATACTAATGGATTATGCTTGTAAAACCGGCCAATAAAAAGCACTATTTTTTTACTATGTTCCAAGAATCTACTTTGCGTACAGAAAGTGATCTGCTCCCAGTCCTTTCCAAAATAGCTTCTGGCTTTTGAATACCCTCCCCCATCCCAGCTCCCCCCCCCCACACACACACCCCAAAAAAATCTTCTTCCCCAACAACTCCCAAAGGGACAACCTTCCGTAAAAGTTTATTTGCTTGGCGCATTTGCTTTTCATTCAGTCCGAACAAGCCTTGATTTAACCATGATGAATTCATACAATACAGGGTTATTTCCATGAGGCTGCTTAACTGATATGAAAGGATGGATCTGTTTAAGGGGATTATAAGCAAGCAGAAAAGAAAGATTGGATAAACTTCCGGAAGGAGTCGCCTGCTTCAAAAGTTGATTCCTTACACTCAACCCAATGATGCAATTACAACTGGATCACTAGAAGATTCCCTAAATTCAGACATGCTATATTTTAAAATTTTCAAACCAAATCCTATTTTCTCCCCATTTTTGTTCATTCTCTTAAGTATGATACAAGAGGGCTAAAAAAAAAGGAAAGAAATAAATTGATTTGGTCAGTATATTCCTCAGTCTGGGTTTGACCACAGAACCAGGGCTGTCTTCCTCCTCCTCCTAATTCTCTTTCTTCTCCTCCTCACCCTCACCCATCCCTATTATTATTATTATTATTATTATTATTATTATTATTATTATTATTATTATTATTATTATTATTATTATTCCTCCCCTTCCTCCTTCGCTTTAGGGTGATCCTAAAAGGGTGAGCATGTTGCCCAATTGTCTTCTTATTCTTGATCTCCCATCTTGTCCAATGAAGTCAACATGCTCCTAAATTCAGCATGTCAACGCAATAATTCACATCCATAATACATGGCATAGATGTTTTCAAAGAGACTAGGCATTTTCACAAAAAAGGGATATCCAGAGCTGCCAACAAGACATGGAATTACCTTTTTGGTGTATTTCTGTTGGGGTTGAATTTACGTAGGAGGGAGTTTGAGAATCCAATGCAAAAATTAAGAGTATCACAAGCAATTTTCCAGGATGAGGGGCAAAATTCATTTTTGGCTGCTGATCCTTGGAACAAATAAGGTAAGGATTTACCTGTTGATGTGTCTGCATACCTTTGTTATTTTTCTGAACGACCCATGGCAGTGAACATATCTAATATTCCTTATTCCCCCTATGGTCTCCACAACAACAATTCTGAAGTGAGTCACCCAGCTGGCTTTTAAGGATGTACATCTTTCCTTTACAACCTTATCTAGATATAACACAATGAACAAGGCTTTTCTTAACCCTTTCTTTTGCCGAAAAGCACATGTAACAACTGCTTGATAGTCAACATTTCCTCTACCCCTCCCCCCAAAAAAATAAAATCATTAAATAGCATTCTTGGAAGCTTTGGATTAAAGATCTTAAAAACAGGAAAATGAGCAGCATCTCAGCAGCTCGCTGGTCACCCTAATATTAACCAGGATGTAAACCCACCATTGGTAGAGGACAGGAAGGCCTGGAGGAATGTTGTCCATAGGGTCGCGATGGGTCGGACACGACTTCGCAGCTAACAACAACAACAAACCCACCATCACCCCTTCCGTTGAGCGAGACGGTTGGAATCTCATCTCAGGCACTTGATGGGGTTTATAATATTTCATGTTTAATTCTGTGGCCTCCACATACAAGTTCAGCAGCCGTTCCAAAGGGCACTTTTTGTGTAACAGACTTCCTCACTTGGGGCTCTCTCGTGGTGCAGAGCAGCAAGTGGGGGAAATGGCCTGACTGCCCGTTCACTAGAAATGCAACATGTTCCTCCTGTTGTGCTGTTGCATAAGTTGTCTCCACGTCCTGTACGTTGTCTGCTTTGGAGTGCAGTTTCTGGAGTGGGTGAATATTCAGCAAACATATTCTTTATGTGCCTGTTTTATTCTTGTGCCTGTCACACTGAGCGAGTATGAGCTGCAATTAGGCAGAACAGTTCTTCCAAGGATCTAAGAGTCAGTGTCTTTGTCTCTTTCTCAATCTCCTTCTCATTTTTCTCTCTCTTTCTTTCATTCGCTCCCTTTCTCATTTTGTCTTTCATTCTCTCTTTCATTCCCTCTCTCATTCCATTCTCTCTCGTTCTTTCTCGCTCTCATTCTCTCTCATTCTTTCTCTCTCATTCTCTTTTTCATTCTTTCTTTCTTTCTCACTCACCTCTCTTTCTTTCTCTCATACCCCAATATTACCTATATTGAGAGAGCTACAAGTAGGCACAGAAGCCAGCAGAAATGGGTGGGTTATGCTAGGTTTTGTCAAAACTGCCCAACATTTGAAGCTCTTTGTGTATTCGCAGGATTCCCTTTAAATTATTCATGCCCCTTTGCAGGAAAAGGTTGCCATAAGTTTACTATAGTTGAGGAATTGTCAGACATTATCCCTTCTTCTCAATTTTACGGCATCTCTACTGAGCCCTTTGCAAAACAATATTTAATATTTGGAAAATGAAAAAGAATAACCTTCTTGAGAACATCCATTTTCAATAGTCTGTTCAAAACAAATTGTCCCCAAGAGATCTAGGTTGCCCACACTGGATAAAAATAAATAGAAAGGGGAGCATAGATTTATTTAACTGCAGTAAAATTTAACCTAAGCCCATTCTGAGTCCAAGATAGGAAGTCAAAGCACTTTCATTTGTCATGTACGTTTTGCAGGTTAAAGTTACCTTCATAGGGAGGTTTGCAAATCTCCCATAAAAATGTCTCTCTCAATCAAATTGGTCTGCGTAAGGTTTACCCAGACTGGCTCATGTTTATCTCCACAATATCCATTCCAATCAACTGGCTAAAGAATCTTCACAAAGATACAGGTAAACCTTAACTTATGATTGTTTATTTAACAATGGTTTGAAGTTACAACAGCCTCAGGAAAAGTGGCTTACAACATCCTTGAAGTTTGGGAGCTTGTCCTCTAGCTCGCAGTTACTATGGTTGCAATTTCTTGTGCTCAGGTGATTACAGTTTATGACTTCTCTGCTGGCTTCCAACTAGCAAAGCTGGATTCACTTTTTTATTTATTTATTTTTAATTCCATTTATATCCCGCCCTTCTCCAAAGACTCAGGGTGGCTTACAAGCTTAACAGTAGCCTTCATTCTATGTATATGCCTGCTTATTAGGGCTTTCACACACACCCCAAGCGGCATTATTACAAAGTCAGCTTAATTGCCCCCAACAATCTGGGTCCTCATTTTACCTACCTCGGAAGGATGGAAGGCTGAGTCAACCTTGAGCCTGGTGGGATGCGAACCTGCACTAATTGCAGGCAGCGGGTGTTACTTAAGGAGGCATTAGCCCACTGCTCCACTTAACAACCGCAGTAAAAAATTAGTCCTGAAATTGGGCTGGGTCATGTGATGACTTGCTTAATGATGGCATTGCTTAGAACTGAAATTCCGAACCCAATTTATTTATTAAATATTTATCACATTTTTAAAACCGCCCGTCTCCTTCACAGAGGGAACAATTGTGGTCCTAAATCAAGGACTATGTGTAGAAGATTTTCACCTTCTCAACCCAGTTATAGGTCATTCGTCCTCAGAGCTTTTTTTCTCATTGAACGCTCAGAACAGAGTTCCGGCACCTTTTTTGGATGGAACCTTGTAGGGTAGGCAAGGCGGGTTGTATGACGTGTGTGAGTTCCGGCACCTTTTTCTTTTACAAAAAAAGCACTGTTCGTCCTATTGGATAGCTTGAACGACTGGAAATGTTACTAGGAACCGAAAAACACAAAGCAAAGAGAAAATGGTCCTCCTTAGGCAAAAGCTTGAAAAACAAGCCTGTCAACCAGAGGGAGACATCCATTTCTGCCCTCCGGAAGCAGGTGGATGTAAGAGGCTTCTCCAGATCTTCTAGAAGGTCTTCCGTCTTCTGTGCTCCACCGTTGGTGGGTTTTTCCTATTTGCCAGCTTTCCCTTGACGTGCATTCATCAAGAGGGAGGCTGATCACAACCTGGTCCTGCAGAGAACAAGATAAGGGCGATTCAGACGTTTGTTGCCCATTGGAAGAAGCACCCTTAGGTGAAGAAGCTGTTGGCAGGCTGCCTGCTCCATCCGACCACCACTTCCCTACCTTTTCTCTCTGTGACTGGCTTGCATCTTAGGAGGAGAGCAATCGATGGATGGTGCTCAGGTAACCCTTTTATTCTGAAGTTAATTGCAGCTCTTTAAAGGCGATCTATAAAGGGAGAAGAGCTTCCATTAATTTTAAACCAAAGGTTGGGGAATCCTCTATCTCATCTTCCTCTTTGCCACATCGGAAACCATCCAGATGCCCAGTGGTTGGACCATAAAACCAGGACCCATCTCGCATTTTGTGCAGCTCCTTCCTCTTTGAACAGGGCTAATGAGTCAAAGAGGACAAGAAACCCATCCTAACCGTCCTCTGTGTCTTTTGGGTGTAAATAAAATAAATAAATAAATGAAATGGAAGATGAGAAATTCCTAATTGTCCTGCCGTATGACACCAAGGGTCTCCACTGTCTTAACAATTCCCCCCCTTGAGTCTGCACACAAACACATCAGCCTTAATTAAGGACAAGTAAACATTAGCAGATACATTTGCACAACATATTGCGCTTGGCAAACCTTCTGATGCCTTTTTCTTTCTTTCCTTCATTTTTGTTGATTTAGCATCTTGTGCAGAGTCTGCCTTGGAGTGCGTTTATGTTTGACTGCCCCGTGCAATCCAGAAAATGACTTAATTCAGTAAGCAGGTTCAGGATGATGTGTCAACAAAAGTCCCTGCCAAGCAAAACAGATGTCAGATGCCACAGGTCCAACAAAAAAGTCATAGATTTCTTCCACTCTAGGTAATAGTAATTGGTATTCAAAAGCCTCTTTGCAATTAAAGCCCACCCCCCAATCTTAATCAGGCCAGATCTTAAAAGAAGGATTAGCTTAACATGCAGAATTTCATTGTGAAGTACCTTTACAGAGGGCTGCCTGTGACTGTGTGTGTGTGTGTGTGTGTGTGTGTGTGTGAGAGAGAGAGAGAGAGAGAGAGAGAGAGAGAGAGAGAGAGAGAGAGAGAGAGAGAAGAAGAAGGAGAAGGAGAAGGAGAAGAAGAAGAAGAAGAAGAAGAAGAAGAAGAAGAAGAAGAAGAAGAAGAAGAAGAAGAAGAAGAAGAAGAAGAAGAAGAAGAAGAAGAAGAAGAAGAAGAAAGTAAACTGAATGGAATTAGTTAAAAAAAATAAATGAATTACAACATCTCAATGTAGACCCCAACCTTTAAGATTGGAAACCTGATGACTGATGAAAGGGGATAAGACAGGCGATTTGCCTCGTGGCATCGTGGTTTAACTTTCACTGTTTGCCCACTCTTTATCCCCCTTGCAGATGCCTACAATGCCAGGAGCTGTGCAGATATTCCTGCTAATTGGAAATCCTGCCCATTTCTTCATCTGGAGAAATTGTCCACCCTTTGCCCAGAAGTTTAATGGGTCATTTTGAAAGGTCACTTGTGCTTCCGAACTAAGGGCTCCTGAGTTCAGCAAAGACCTATTCATGAGTCAACAATGTAAAGAAGAACCCGGGTCACTTGGCTACAAATGGTTGAGTTGACTTCACAAGTTTCCTCCAGTTTTTTTAGCCAAGAAATCTGTCTTTGATTCCTAATCACTCAGCTGTGTAGGCTCATATTTTCTGACTTTCTTAACAACATGGACAAATCCAAAAATTAACTTACTTGTCTTTCTCCCTGGGTGTTCTCCAATTTTAAGATTGCTGTTCTTAAACCAAAATATCTTCCTTATTTAAAAGACCATTGGAATAACTTTACTTCTGGAGTTCAATTAATTCTGATTGATTTAAGGCATCTATTTTTAAATGCTGTAAGAATTATTTTGCTCTAATTAGATAGGCATAAGACTGCAATCTTGATAAGTTGAAAGAAAACAATGACTTCTCATATCTTAAAAAGAACATCGGGAAGTTTTTGTGGACATATAAATTATTGGGGGAACTTTAATATCCATATATTAAAAATATCCTCTTTTTGCAGAGGTAGATGAGATTAGAAGATATATACATATAGATGATAGATAGATAGATAGATAGATAGATAGATAGATAGATAGATAGATAGATAGATAGACAGACAGACAGATAAGAGAGAGAGATACTTATCTACAGTTTATCTAGAAAAACAGCCAATGTTGATTATCATTTCAAACAATTTTGTTTATATCATGCTAGTTGGTTTTCATCTACTGTTTTTGTATGCCTATGTGGGGGTGGGGGTGGGGGGAAAGAGAGAGAGATGGCAAGATAAAGAAGATTATACATGATTAAGCAGAAACAATTAGAGTTCCCTGAGATTTTTCAGATAAAATTGCTAGTCTATCAGTGAAATGAGTTAGAAAGCAATTTTTTTTCTCTAAGTATCTATTTGCTTCCATGATTTTTGTGTCAAATCGCTACTTGTCATCAGTTTCACCAAGAATACAATTACCCCCACCAAAAGCATCTTAAACAGAGCAAGAAACAAACCTGGCCCCAGTTAAATCTTTTTTAGCATCTGAAATTAAACTTTAGACTTTCTAAGGAAACTGTCCAAAGACTAAACAACAGCTGAAATATATCCCTATATTTGCCTAAGAAATTAATGGACATCAACTTCCCAAAATGTTCTGATCACAAACTGGATGTAGAAATCAGGGCTCTCCAATGGTGGGATCAAAAATATGTAGAGGGTGGCCAGAACAGTGTGATCAAAACACAGCCACAATATTCTATCTGACTCTTTTCACCATATGGCTAGGGTGTCTATGGTAGAAGTCACATTAAATTCAATGGGCAACAGCTAATAAGTTTAACAAAAAGTATGAGGACAAAGGGAAGGAGAAAGAGGAGAACACTCCAATGTTACTGATTGTCCCAGAATGATGAGTTGCTAGGTAACAGAGAAGAGTTGATTCAAACTATTTTCACAGCCAACCAAGCCAGGAACTCATGTTACTTCCTGTGACCTGAGGATTATCTTTTTCTCTCTCTTTCTCCTACTCTTTCTTCTTGGCACACTCAACAAACTCATGTGTTGATCTTCTGATGGGGTCATTACACACATTTTCTGTTGGGATCAGAGAGGAGACTTCACGGTTCATATCAAACGAAGAGATAACTCAGCAAAAGCATCTTATTGACATGGTTTGGATGTGAATGGGCACCTGGATGTCTTGTGCTGAAGGCAACTTCGGCTGAGTCTTAGAATCTTGGGGCTGACAAGAGAACCCCAGAGGGACTGGCTGAAGTTTTATCAACAGTACCATTCCATCCACTCCATCTGAGTTGTAATGCTTGCTGGGGGGCGGGGAATGGAGAGATAGCATGGGGCTGCTCTTGCTCTTTCATGAATTCATTTCCCTGCTGAATCAGGCCTAGACTCCATTTCATATGGCAGCCCACCAGTTACACCTAGGAAGCCCTCAAAGAGGAGACCAAATCCATCCATCCATCCATTCATTTCTCTCTCTCTCTCTCTCTCTCTCTCTCTCTCTCTCTCTCTCTCTCTCTCTCTCTCTCTCTCCTATCAGCTATCTATTATCTATTTATCATCTATGTCATCTATCATCTATCTTTATTATCTATCTATCATCTATCCATCATTATCTAGCTAGCTATCCATAATCTATCATATCTCTATCTATCTATCCATTTGTCATCTATCATATGCCTGTCTGTCTGTCTGTCTGTCTGTCTGTCTGTCTGTCTGTCTGTCTATCTGTCTATCTATCTATCTATCTATCTATCTATCTATCTATCTATCTATCTATCTACCTATCCATTTGTCATCTATCATATGTCTGTCTGTCTGTCTATCTATCTATCTATCTATCTATCTATCTATCTATCTATCTATCTATCTATCTATCTATCTATCTATTTGTCATCTATCATGTCTGTCTGTCTGTCTGTCTATCTATCTATCTATCTATCTATCTATCCATTTGTCATCTATCATGTCTGTCTGTCTGTCTGTCTCTGTCTGTCTGTCTGTCTGTCTATCTATCTATCTATCTATCTATCTATCTATCTATCTATCTATCTATCTATCCATTTGTCATCTATCATGTCTGTCTGTCTGTCTGTATATCTATCTATCTATCTATCTATCTATCTATCTATCTATCTATCTATCTATCTATCTATCTATCTATCCATTTGTCATCTATCATGTCTGTCTCTGTCTGGCTGTCTATCTATCTATCTATCTATCTATCTATCTATCTATCTATCTATCTATCTATCTATCTATCTATCTCTATCTATCCATTTGTCATCTATCATATGTCTGTCTGTCTGTCTGTCTGTCTGTCTATCTATCTATCTATCTATCTATCTATCTATCTATCTATCTATCTATCATCTTTCTTTCTTTCTTTCTTTCTTTCTTTCTTTCTTTCTTTCTTTCTTTCTTTCTTTCTTTCTTTCTTTCTTTCTTTCTTTCTTTCTTTCTTTCTTTCTTTCTTTCTCTTGCGGATCCCATTAACTTAATATATATAGCTGGACCAGGAAGCTAATAGCTGTAGACAGACCTGGTCCCCAGGAATTGGCTGTCCCTTTTGAAGCCATGTAGACTAGTGACCAATAACACCATGCCTTGCAATGAGTCCCTCAATAAGCTGTGGACTGCATCTCATTTGCCAAATGATCCTGTGAAATGTTGTCATCCTAGAATGGAATGGCATTCTGTGAAGCTTCTTCTCCAGTGGTGCCAAAATGAATTATTATGGACATATTTTCAACCTATCAACCATATGACCAGATCTTCCTTAGATGAAAACCACCTTCTAAGGTCATCTGATGCAGGGCTTTTCAACCAGTGGTACGGGTACCACCTGTGGTACATTGGCACCTGGCAGGTGGTACGTGAACATCCTAGAAAAGTGGTAGCAGGGGAGGGGAATGAGCTGAACCGGTGGCAGCACCGCACAAGCCTTTGCAAGAGATGGCTGGAGCTGCAGGGCTGTCAGGGCTCAGCGGAAGCGCCAGGATCAGCGCCAGGCTCCAACTGGAGCTCGGCGCTGCTCCTGGTGCTTCTGAGCCCAGAAGAAGCACTGATCAGCTGGAATCTTGCAGCATCTCCAGGGTCTTGTGATTTACATTCAGATGCTTGGCAACTGATTCATATTTATGATGGTCACAGTGTCCCGGGGTCATGTGAAGTGACCAAAACCTGCTGCAACCACCCAGCATATGGGGGGGGGGAATAAAAACCAAATACCCCCCCACCCCACCCCCGCTGCCAATCCCAAACAGAAATGCCCACAACAATGAAAACCTCGGACAGGAGGAAGAGCGCCACCGAGTGGGCGGACAGGTGACTTGCTCGGCTGTGGCTTGGGGGGCACTTTTTTCAGTGCCATTGTAACTTTGAACTGTCACTAAGCGAACTGTTGTAAGTCGAGGACTACCTGTACTTCATCACTTTTTTCCCTTTTTTTTTTTTTTGCTAGGCGACTGGTGGCACTCGGATGCTGCCATATCCTAAAAGTGGTACAACGGGTGAAAAAGTTAAAAAGCCCTGATCTGACGGTTCTGCAGCCCAGTTCCTCACGCGTGGGAGGGGAAACACTGGTTGAAGGAGAAGGTTCTAAGCTGGAAATCCTTCTTCTAAAATGCAAAACAGCTCCTCTCTTTTTCCTACAAATGGCCCCATCCTCCCTTTCACAGCAGAGCTGACTGAAGCTGAAATAGCCACACAGCCCATTGTCAGCATCTCTTACTCAGCTCAGGCAACGTGGACCTGATTTCTCCTAGTAGGAAGTTCGTCTGGCATAGCCTGAGTACAAGTAAGTGCGCTGTATTATAATGAGCCAGTTGGGTCTAATGATGAAGGCACCAGTCTCCTAGAAACCAGGAGACTGTGAGTTGTAGTCTCACCTCAGACATGAAAGCTGCCTGGGTGTCTTTGGGCTAATCACCAGTCAATGGTGAGTTCTAGTCCTTCCTTAGGCATCAAAGCCAATTGATTGATAGGAGCCAATCACCAGGAGAGGTAAGTTCTAGTCCTGCCTGAGGAATGAAAGCCAGCAGGACGACTTTGGACCAGTCACTCTCTCTCTCAGCCTGGCCCACCTCACAGTGTTGTTGTTTTGGAGGGAAAATAGGAGGAAGCATTGTGTGTGTTCATTGCTTCGAGTAATTTATAAAACAGAAACAAAAATAATTTATTTATTTATTTATTTATTACATTTTTATACCGCCCTTCTCCCGAAGGACTCAGGGTGGTGTACAGGGCAATAAATATCGAAATATACATACAAAAGTTAAAAAAGAATTAAATAATTATGCCCAATATAAAACAATGATTAAAACAATGTTAAAAACCAAATCCAAACCCCAACCCCATCAGACCAGGCCGGATTGTTCAAATAAATAAGTTTTTAGATCGCGTCGGAAGGAGCGAAGGTCGGGGGCCATCCGGAGCTCGACCGGCAAGTGGTTCCATAGGTGTGGCGCGCCCACAGAGAACGCCCTCCCCCTGGGGGCCACCAATCGACACTCTCTGATCGGAGGCACCCTGAGGAGGCCCTCTCTGTGGGAGCGCACTGGACGGAGGGAAGTTGACGCCGGCCGCAGGTGTTGCCGTAGGTAATCCGGACCCATGCCATGTAGGGCTTTGTAAGTCATTACTAACACCTTGAATCTCACCCGGAGGGCAACCGGCAGCCAATGCAGCTCGCGGAGCAAAGGTCTAACATGGGAGTATCGGGAAACTCCCAGCACAACTCGCGCGGCTGCATTCTGCACCAGTTGGAGCCTCCGAGTGAATAAAGTTGGGAGGTGAATAAATAAATATTCCAAAATTGTCATCTCTTCTGCAAATTTTCTTCGTGGAAAAGAGGAATCGCAAGTCCAGGATTGCATCCAGCTACCGGTCCCACGTAACCTACAACTCAGCTCCAGCTTTTCCCCAGAAATGTTGTGTCCAAAGGGAGGTTTTGTTAGAAGAAAGGAAGAGATTACGTTGAGAGGTTGAGTCTCCTTCAACAAAGTGTTTTTCCTCCTACTTAGGGCTGAGGTTAGGTTGTTTCCCCTGATCGGCCTTGCAGGTAGAGGGAAGTACGCACCAGCTCAGAAGCTGGAGGGTATCAGGATGAGAAAGGATGCTTTTAATAGATTGGTAGCACCCAGGGGGTTATGGCTGAATCGAGCTATGTCAGCTGCCAGGCTGAAACTAGGATAAAAATGGAATTTTCTTTTTTCAGATGGAAGAGCAGGCACTTAAATCCAAGGAGGGATTAACTCAAAAGCAGTAAAACATTTGCAACATTACGACACAATCAGATGATGTGGCAAAATGTGTCCCCCCCACCCACCCACCCACCCCCACCTCCTACATCCTGGAGTTTTCTGGAGAGCAACAGAGAGTTTCTCAATTTGCTTCCATTTTTTTTCCCTCCTGATCCCTGATGGCAGCTGCCTCTGAAAGAATTAACAGGGAAAGATCTTTGGCAGGATGAAAATGAACATGTACCTGCTGTTTCCCAAAGGCCAAGCTCCTGTTGAAAGACCCACGAATTATATGGTTTTTCAGTACAGATATCTTTTTGAGCATCTTTCTTATACTCTTTTTCATTCGTGCTCATTGTTTAGGGCTCCCTTGACAAGACAGGTGGCTGTCTAAATTCAAACAAACCAATAAATATACTGTATAAAAGTTGGAAGCTCAGATGGGTTTGCAAAACACCAGCAAACCATTAGATGGTGTTGGATTCAAGTTTTTCTATATCTCTTTGCTGCCATCTAGCGGCCATTGAGATGTTGCTGTTTGGGAAAAACAGCTCCTGGAAAAAAAACTGCAAAATTCTGAGCCAGCTGTTTCATAATTGCTGTTTATTTCAATTTAATGCTATTTCTCAGCAACTTTACAGGAAAAATGGGAGGGGGCGGAATGGAGAGAGGGATGTTTAACTAACCCTACTAACCCCAGACATATTTTGCAAATCACCCTGTGGTTTTATCTTTTGAAAATTATTCTCTCCTACAAAATTTCTGATTTTTTTAAAGACTGAACTGTGGGATTTTTTTTTGTTTTAATGCTTTCAGAAGATGATAACCAGCACTGAGATGAGAACAAAGTCCTTTTAAAATGTCATCTGACTGATTTTTTTTTTTAAAAAAATAGCCCCCCTTAAAAAAAACTAGTTGCAATTTAAACAAAAACGTAACGGAGCAGATGGAATAGTACTTTGTTCTCCACCCTGTTTCCCAACTGAGACCCACCCCTCTTTTCCTCGCTACAATTTTAGCATATCCAAATGCTAGCCAATTGTGGTTATATAATACGGTACCAGCTCCGAAACAGAAGTTAGCATAATAGGGCTGGTGGATTATACCTGGAATGCAAATCGAACAGGAGCTATTAGACAAATGCAAACCTCACTGCCAAAGGGGAAGAAGGCAAATGGAGACAGAAGCATGAATGCCTTCTCCAAGTTAAAAAAAAAAAAAGACAAGATAACAGCTGAGAAATTCATGTAAAATCCGGATAGGGCTTCAGCCTCCATTTTAACTGCTTTGTGCTGGCATATACACACAAACACACACACACACACACACACACCATGCATCTGGCCTTCTCCAGTTGTCGCTTTCTGATCATCTTTTTCTGAACATTTGGAAAACTGATTTCTCTCTCAACAATCTGCAAATGCGTAATTAATGGCTTTGTAGATTGTGTAGATTGAATCCATGATCGGTAGTCCTCAACCTACGACCTGTCATTTAACGGCTGAAGCTACAACGGTGTTGAAAAAAGTGACTTACCATCAGTCCTCAGTTTTAGGACCGTTGCCATATCCCTGCCATCATACAGTCACGATTTGAGTGCTGGACCGTGGCATGGATTTATGACAGCAGCCGTGTCCCTGGGTCACATGATTGCCATTTGAGATCTTTCCAGCCGGCTTCCAACTGCATTATTTAGGGATGGGGCCTCTGGTTCCACTTGTAGTCATAAGTCAGGGACTACCTGTATCTGGCTGATTGGCTTGGCCAATGCTTTTGCATCCAGTGCAAATTACAAGGAGGTTAAGGTGTATCCTTGTGCACCTTGCACAAGCAACCCGAATGATATAATCTGCATCTGTTTTGACTTGCACAGATTACAGCATTTGGACCTTTAGTGCAAGACTACACATGTTCTCTGGGGACACATCAGCAGGATTCTTTGTGTTGCCTCAAATCCTGCAGCTTCATTAGTCAGAAGAGGTTCCAACACATGTGTGGCAGAGACACAGAAGTGCGTGTCAAAGCCTCACTGGTCAACTGAAACCATGGGAGAAGTTTTAGGCAAAGATAAAGGAGGCATTAGAAGCTGAGTAGAGTGAAGAAGCATGCTTCGCGAAACGAGGTAGGTGTGGGACCATGTTTCTTTAAGGAAGTGTTTCTAAGAGGGCTCCAGATAAATTGTGGTTGAAGAGAAAGACAGGTTCCAAACTGTGTTGAGGGCTGATATGCACATGCCTTGTGCTTACTGATCCATAGCTGAAATTTCAGTCTGAAACTTTTTGGGAGCGCATGCCAGACCATCACACATCCTCCCTCCAGTTAAGCCCTTGGTGGGAAGTCTCGCCACTTCATGACCACAGATGGGAAGGCAATCCACTCCCTCGGTTAAACAGACTCTCCCAGCTCAACTCAGAGGAATCTCTGAGCAGCTGGAGCTGGCAACGACTCGGGCAATATTAGCAGGCAGCTTCAGCCTTGTAATCTCATCACCAGCCTCATTGGACGAGGTTGATATTGCTATGTGCGGCATTCACTGCTGCCTTCTTTCGGGAGAAAGGAAATATGGCCATGCCCTCGGGCGCTCCGTGTCCTTGTGCAAAGAGGAAGAAGCTTCTTTGCCCTGGGAAGCTCGTGGGAATTTCGTGGAGATACCTCTCTTCAGAGATCTCTCTCAGGCACCTCCCACGGCACACACCATGAGCCACGGTGCTGTCAGCTGCCGAAACACAGTCAGAAATAGGGGCTGTGCGACATCTACACCAGAATGGCAGGGTAATTGTAGAAGTAACAAACTTGAATTCTTCATTAGGACTACCAGAAGTTGGGCGGATATGCTACTCTTTTTTGGGGGGGACTGTGGGCTGGATTATTTCAGTGGTGGACCACATCCTGCCCATGGGCCATAGGTTGCCAATTCTCACTCTAAAACAGTGTTTCTCAGCCTTGGCAACTTGAAAATGGTGGACTTTAACTCTCTTCTTCCACGGGAGGACCGCATTTGGGTAAGACAAGGCACCAGCGGAAAAAAATATTCCTCTGTCTTGACTTCTACTGGACTAAGACAGCATTCCTGAACAATCTGGGCGCCCTCCAGAAATACAGGTAGTCCTCGACTTACAACCATTTGTTTAATGACCATTTGAAGTTACAGTGGCACTGGAAAAAAGTGACTGACAATTAGTCCTCACATTTACAGGCATTGAAGCATCTCCAAGGTCACGTGATCAATATTCTGGCTTGGCAATAGGCATGTATTTACGACAATTTTAGTGTTCCAGGGGTCATGTGAATGCCACTTGGGATCTTCCCAGCTGGCTTCCGACAAGAAAACTCAATGGGAGATGTCGGATTCATTTAATGACTAATTCACTCGACAACTGCAATGTTTTGCTTAATAGGCCATGGTCCAAAGTGTCATAAGATCGCTTGACCACTGCTTCACATAACAACAGAAATTATGGCTGTAAGTCAAAGACTACTTGCATAGAACCCAACTTCCAGAATCCCCAGCCAGCATGGCCATGGGAGTCCACATCTATAAACATTGAAGGTATTCCTGTTAGGAAAAAGCTGGACTAAATTTTCACTCTGTTTTCTGGGTCATGTTCCCGTCAGTTTCATTTTGTGGAACACGATGGCAACCTTGTTCCACACCAAGACCGGAGGCCATGTCTGTGAGTGACCGACATATCTCTCTGGAAGCTCCTCCCATACCACCCCACAAGTTGTGGTGCTGTCACATGCTGATACACAGAAAAGGAGCTGTGAGAGATTCACACCAAAATTACATGGTCATTGTAAGATTGCAAACATGAATTCTTAGAACCTCCATATGGTATTCTTTGCTTTTGGGACTGTGGTCTTATTTAATATCAGTGGTGGACCACATCTGCCCGTGGGCTAGTGGTTGCCAACCCTCACTCTAAAGCAGAGTTTCTCAACCTTGGCAACTTGAAGATGTGTGGACTTCAACTCCCCCACATTCTCCAACCAGCATGAAGTCTTACACGTCTTCAAGTTGTCAAGGATCAGAAATATTGTTCTCTAGAGCATGTGGTAGTTCCCACCAGTATTCAACCAGAGAGTGAGGTTGATTCCCAACAGGGAAGACATACAGTGATAAGATAGCCCAATTTATGTAGCCTTAACCCACTTGTGTTTGTGTATCGGTAAACTATTTGTTATTCATATATTGAAGTATTACTTATTGTTTTAGCACATAGTTATTGTGCCTTGTTATCTATTGGTAAGAGGTTGAAGTGCCTTGTTAAGCAGAAATGACCCCAATTTGAACAGACCATCACCTTCCTGCTCAGGAAAGCCTGACCATTAAGGTGATGGGCAAGACCCTGATAGCCAGTTACTTAAGGACGAATGGTATTGATAAAAGTCTTAGCCTACCTTGTGACCTTTAGCTGAACTGTGGTTATTGGTAAGACGCAAGTCTTATACCTACTTTGTAAAGCTTGTTCTTTGTAACCTTTAGCTGAACTGTGAACTTCGACTGCTGAAGATGTATGCAAGATGTTGCTCTTAACGATTGCTTTCTACTGATGTGTGTATCTGTGATTGGTTCATGGCAATGTTTGCTTTTCAAAAATTGTGCAAAAGGGGGATCTACTGCAAGCCAAGTTGTGCCTATTTGAAATTTGCTTTGGGGTAATCTTTTTGTTGGCAAATAAAAGTTTTCCTTTCCTCTCCATCTATCTGGTGTGGTTCTTTGTGGTATATTGCATCACTACCATACAAAAAACATGTTGAGACTCTGGAAAGTGTGCAGAGAAGAGCAGAGAACAGAACAATAGGTCTGGAGCAGGGGTCAGCAACCTGAAACAGTGAAAGAGCCACTCGGAACCGGTTCCCTCACAAAAGGAAAAACTGGGAGCCGCAAAAAAAATGTGTGCACATGAGCGTACATGCGCGCATGCGCAGAACAGGTTTTGACTGAAGAGTGGAGCCAAGGTGAGATATGCACCTACCCTGCATATTTGAATTGATTGGTTGAACTTTTGTAGTCCCACTTTTTTTTTTTGGGACTGCACATGGCAGAGGACTGGGAGCTGCAGGAGACGGCTGAAAGAGCCGCATGCGGCTCCGGAGCCGCGGGTTGCAGACCTGTGGACTTGTGACGGGCAAGGAAGGAAAAAAATCTAGGTGAGGTATCATGTGAAGGTCTGTCCCTTTCTTTTAGCTACACTGTAATGCATGTAAAAGCTGGGCAAACCGCTGCCTGAGGTTTCAGGCAGCGCTGGGGGCCCCACCTGCCTCCCCAGCTCACAGCTCGGCGGATGCCTTAGTGGAGGCCTGGGAAAGGACGGCCACGGAGGCACTTGACCGAGTTGTACCCTTGCGGCCCCTGACCCGGCGCAGATCCCAATGGGCTCCATGGTTCTCCGCGGAGCTCCGGGAGATGAAGCATCGGAGGCGGGGCCTAGAGAGCGTCTGGAGGTCCAGCCGATCTGAATCCGACCAATTGCGACTAAGAACCCATATTAGGTCTTATCTCGCTGCGATGAGGGTAGCGAGATCTAACTACTTCGCTGCCCTCATCGCGTCCGCAGATAATCGCCCGGCCGCCCTGTTTAGGGTGACCCGCTCCCTCCTTAACCAGGAGGTTAGTGGGGATCCCTTGCAGGGGCGTGCCGAGGAATTTAGTCAACATCTGTCGGACAAAATCGCTCGGATTCGGACCGGTTTGGACTCCGACTGGGCAGTATCGGACGATCAGGACACGAGCGATCTTGTCGATGTCACCTGGGAGGAGTTCGATCCTGTGACTCCGGAGGAAGTGGACAGGATCATGGGGAGGCTGAGCTCCACCACATGTTTATTGGACCCGTGCCCTTCCTGGCTGGTTTATGCAGCCCGGGAGGGGACACGAGGCTGGTTCCAGGTGGTTATAGCTGCTTCTTTGAGTGAGGGTAGTTTTCCCGCCGCCCTGAAAGAGGCGGTGGTGAGACCTCTCCTCAAGAAGCCTGCCTTGGATCCGGCTGTTTTGAATAACTTTCGTCCGGTCTCCAACCTTCGCTTCCTTGCGAAGGTTGTTGAGAGTGTGGTGGCGCACCAGCTCCCTCTGGTCCTGGATGAAGCGGATTATCTAGACCCGTACCAATCGGGCTTCAGGCCTGGGTACAGCACGGAGACGGCATTGGTCGCGCTGGTGAATGATCTCTGGAGGGCTCGGGACAGAGGATACTCCTCTGTTCTAGTCCTATTAGACCTCTCAGCGGCTTTCGATACCATCGACCATGGTATCTTGCTGCGGCGTCTCAGGGGATTGGGAGTGGGAGGCACGGTTCTTCAGTGGTTCTCCTCCTATCTCCTGGGACGCTCGCAGTCGGTGTTGACAGGGGGGCAGAGGTCGACCGCGAGGCCTCTCGCTTGTGGAGTCCCTCAGGGGTCGGTCCTCTCGCCCCTTCTGTTCAACATCTATATGAAACCGCTGGGCGAGATCATTCGTGGTTTTGGAGTTGGGTACCATCAGTATGCTGATGATACCCAACTTTTCATTTCGACCCCAAACCACCCCAGTGATGCCCTCGACGTGATGTCCCGGTGCCTGGAGGCGGTCCGGGTCTGGATGGGAAGGAACAGGCTTCGTCTCAACCCTGACAAGACGGAGTGGCTGTGCGTACCGGCATCTCGGGATATTCAGGATATCCCACCCCTCATTATGGGGGGTGAGTCATTATCTCCTGTAGATAGGGCTCGCAACTTGGGAGTCCTCCTAGATTCACAGCTCTCTTTAGAAGACCATATTGTAGCTGTAACTAGGGGGGCGTTCGCCCAGGTTCGCCTGGTGCGCCAGTTGCGGCCCTATCTAGACCGGGATGCCTTGCGCACGGTCACTCATGCGCTTGTGACCTCTCGTCTTGATTACTGCAACGCTCTCTACATGGGGCTACCCTTGAGGACCACTCGGAGGCTCCAACTGGTACAGAATGCAGCCGCGAGAGTTGTATCGGGGGTCTCCCGATACTCCCGTGTTACACCTTTGCTCCGCGAGCTGCATTGGTTACCAGTTGTCTTCCGGGTGAGGTTCAAGGTGTTGGTAATGACCTACAAAGCCCTCCATGGCATGGGTCCAGAATACCTTGGGGAGCACCTGCAGCCGGCGTCATCTTCCCTCCGCCCAGTACGCTCCCACAGAGAGGGCCTCCTCAGGGTGTCGCCAGTCAAAGAATGCCGACTGGTGACCCCCAGGGGGAGAGCGTTCTCTGTGGGTGCACCGGATTTATGGAACCATCTTCCGGTAGAGCTCCGGATGGCGCCCGATCTCCGCTCCTTCCGGCGCGACCTTAAAACCCATCTCTTTAACGAAGCGGGCCTGGCCTGATGGGACGGGGTGGGATTGTTACTATGATTTTAATTTTAAATTTGTATTATTATGGGCACTGTTTAATCATGTTTTAATAATTTTAATTTTTTTGTACCTGTTTTTATGTATTGCCCTGTTAACCGCCCTGAGTCTCTTGAGAGAAGGGCGGTATATAAATTAAATTAATAAATAAATAAATAATAAATAAATAGTCCTTGACTTACAACTGTTTGTTTAGTGACCATTCCAAGTTACAACGGCACTGGGAAAAGCAAATTGGACCTTTTCTCATACCATTACAGCATCCCCACAGTCACAGTCAGAATTTGGATGTTTGGGAACTGATTCATATTTATGACGGATGCTGTGTCCCGCGGTCATGTGATCAACCTCTGAGACCTTTTGACAAGCAAAGCCAATGGGGAAGCCAGAGTCACACAATAACTGTGTTACTAACTGAACATTCGGAATGATTCACTTAACAACTGTAGCAAAATGGTTGTAAAATAGGGCAAAACTCAATAATTTTCTCGCCGAGCAACAGAAATTTTGGACTTAACTGTGCTCGTTAGTCGAGGACTACCTGTAGTTTTGATTGCATGCTAGTGAGCAGTTTCTTGACCATTTTGATCCCACCCCACTCTGATGCTCTGGGTCCGAGGCTAGCCTGTCTGCATTGGGCACATCAACTCCCATGCCATGTCTCAGCCCTGCTTCCTTGTCTCAGCCTTGATAGGATTCCCAGCTATTCTGCTTAATGGTTCTGGCCCAGCCCTTTGAACAGTGAGTGAGTTGCCACAAAAATATTGACACAATTCTTCTGCGTAGCCCTGAGACATTCTGATCCAGGGAGGTTCCTGTTGGAAGTACCCAGTTTGACCTCTGCTACATGCGTGTCATGACATCGGCTGCTCACTGGTAGTACAAAGCTGAGCAGGTATGTAAGGAATGAGCTAGTGCAGGGAGAAAATGTTCACACTCCATTTGTACACAGCAGACACCCCATTCCAAAGAGCCTCATTCATCTTCTGATCTATCAGCCAAAATGAAACTGCTCTGCTGCTAGTAGGAATAAATTCTGGGTAAACCAGTTTGCTCAGATTGGTGCAGCGGTAAATTTGCTGAGCTAGAGACCAAGAGATGGTGAATTCTAGTCCCATCTTAGGCAAGACAGCCATCTGGGTGTCTTTGGGCCAATTACCAAGAGACGGTGAGTTCTAGTCCTACCTTAGGCAAGAAAGCCAGGTGTTTGAATCTGAACCAGTCATTCTCTCTCAGCCCAATTCACCTCACAGGGTTGTTGTGGGGGGAAAAGGAGGGCAGGAAGGAGTATCATGAATGCTCACTACCTTGAGGTACTTATAAAGTAATAAAGGTGGGGTTAAAAAAACAAATAAACATTGCTTGCATTCACATTACATTCAGTTATACTAACGTAGATGGCGGTCGTTTGAGATCAGCATTTCATCCGAATCCAGCAGTGGTCAGCTGCAAGAACCAGGCCATCAAGTCAAGTTACCAGATGGTGGGTGAACACAATAGCTGATGTGTGTAATGCACATTTGCACCATTCACCATTGACTATGTATTTATCTTTGCACATCTGACATGCTATTTGGAGGAATAACAGAGTGCTGAAAATGTTTACAAGGGAGAGGGACATTTGGGTTGACTGCAACAGGGAACTTCCCACTGATAATGGAAAATCTCAAAATTAAAATGAGAGCTTTGAAGATCTTAGAAGGTTCAGTGGTTGATACTTCAGAAGACTGGCAGATCTTTTGAGAGTTGAGGGCAGCTGTATTTGAGAGGGAAACTGACTTGGGGAGAATGTCAGTTTGGCATAAGACTCTGGGCTAGAAACCAGGAGACTGAGAGTTCTAGTCCCTTCTTAGGCGCAAAGCAAATTGGGTGATCTTGGGCTAGTCACTCTCTCTCTCAGGCCTAGGAAGAAGGCAATGGCAAACTACTTTGGAAAAACGTTTAGAATAGAATAGAATAGAATAGAATAGAATAGAATAGAATAGAATAGAATAGAATAGAATAGAATAGAATAGAATAGAATAGAATAGAATAGAATAGAATAGAATAGAATAGAATAGAATAGAATAGAATAGAATAGAATAGAATAGAATAGAATAGTGGAATGAAGAATATAGAATAGAATAGAATAGAATAGAATAGAATAGAATAGAATAGAATAGAATAGAATAGAATAGAATAGAATAGAATAGAATAGAATAGAATAATGGAATGAAGAATATAGAATAGAATAGAATAGAATAGAATAGAATAGAATAGAATAGAATAGAATAGAATAGAATAGAATAGAATAGAGCAGAATAGAGCAGAATAGAGCAGAATAGAATAGAATAGAATAGAATAGAATAGAATAGAATAGAATAGAATAGAATAGAATAGAATAGAATAGAATAGAATAGAATAGAATAGAATAGAATAGAATAATGGAATGAAGAATATAGAATAGAATAGAATAGAATAGAATAGAATAGAATAGAATAGAATAGAATAGAATAGAATAGAATAGAGCAGAATAGAGCAGAATAGAGCAGAATAGAATAGAATAGAATAGAATAGAATAGAATAGAATAGAATAGAATAGAATAGAATAGAATAGAATAGAATAGAATAGAATAGAATAGAATAGAATAGAATAGAAAATGGAATATGGAATATGGAATATGGAAAATAGAATAGAATAGAATAGAATAGAATAGAATAGAATAGAATAGAGCAGAATAGAATAGAATAGAATAGAATAGAATAGAATAGAATAGAATAGAATAGAATAGAATAGAATAGAATAGAATAGAATAGAATAGAATAGAATAGAATAGAATAGAATTGAATAGAATAGAATAGAATAGAATAGAATAGAATAGAATAGAATAGAATAGAATAGAAAATGGAATATGGAATATGGAATATGGAATATAGAATAGAATAGAATAGAATAGAATAGAATAGAATAGAATAGAATAGAATAGAATAGAATAGAAAATGGAATATGGAAAATGGAATATGGAATATGGAATATGGAATATGGAATATAGAATAGAATAGAATAGAATAGAATAGAATAGAATAGAATAGAATAGAATAGAATAGAATAGAATAGAATAGAGCAGAATAGAGCAGAATAGAGCAGAATAGAATAGAATAGAATAGAATAGAATAGAATAGAATAGAATAGAATAGAATAGAATAGAATAGAATAGAATAGAATAGAATAGAATAGAATAGAATAGAGCTGGAAGGGGCCTTGGAGGTCTTCTAGTCCAGCCCCCTGTTCAAGCAGGAGAACCTATACCATTTCAAACAAGTGACTGTCTAGTTTCTTTTTAAAAACCTCCAGTGATGAAGCACCCACAACCTCTAGAGGCAAATCTGTTCCACTGGTTAATTGTCCTCACTGTCAGGAAGTTTCTCCTTAATTCCAGGTTGCTTCTCTCTTTGATCAGATTCCAACCATTGTTTCTTGTCCTGCCCTCTGCTTCTTTGGAGAATAGTTTGACACCCCCCCTTCTTTGTGGCAGCCCCTCAAATACTGGAAGACTGCTATCAGGTCACCCCTATTTCTTCTTTTCTTTAAACTAGCCAAGCCCAAGTCCTGCATATGTTTTAGTCTCCAGGCCTTTGATCATTTTAGTTGCTCTTCTCTAAACTTTTTTTTCCAAAATGGTAGGAACTGCTCAAGAGGTTGCTAGGAGTCAAGAATGAACTGAACACACACACACACACACACACACACACACACACACACACACACACACACACAAACTGCATGGAGGAGGGGATCATGATGCTCCATTCTCCCATTTGCCCGTTTTGACTTCTCCTCCAGATGCTGCTGGTTTAGTGTTCCCATAACTCTCTGAAACCTACCAGATTTGGCCAACTATGATGGGATGTCTGCTAAAACAAAGCAAAGCTATGGCATGCACTTGAAGGAAAACCAGGAAGCCTATATTTGCGGAGCCTGTCTGGCAAGAACAAAGAGTGTTTATTCACAGAGAATATGCACATGTAACACTTGTACCTATTCTAGGTGGTTAGAGGCCTGATAACAGTAACAAAGGGTTAGACACCCTGCATACCTCAGCTAGAAGTTAGGAATAGGGATGGTCTGGAGAAAATAGAATGTATATTAGACAATTCCTGGAGCACTCATTAGCCAAGGCTTAGGAATAGGGATGGCTAGAGACAACAGAACACAAATTGTTACATCATTAGGTAAAGGTAAAGGTTCCCCCGCACAACTCTAGGGGCCGGTGCTCATCTCCATTTCAAAGCCGAAGAGCCAGCGCTTGTCTGAGGACATCTCCGTGGTCATGTGGCCGGCATGACTAGACGCCAAAGGCGCACAGAACGCTGTTACCTTCCCACCGTAGTGGTCCCTATTTTCCTACTTGCATTTTTACGTGCTTTCGAACTGCTAGGTTGGCAGAAACTGGGACGAGTTACAGGCTCTCACTCTGTTACGCGGCACTCGGGATTCGACCTGCCAAACTGCCGACCATCTGATCGACAAGCTCAGCGTCCTAACCCACTGAGCTACCACGTCATCATTACATCATTACTGAAACGTTTATTAGATGATATTTCTTACATATCCTGCCTTGTCCTGCCTTCTGCTTTCCTGAAATTGTAAAAAAAAAAAGCTCTCTTAATCCTTTGTTCTGGGGCCTGGCATTTTGCTGGCTGGGACCGCTTTTGCTGAAGCACTTCAATAAAAGGAAACAAAACATGCACTTTGTGTCTGGTGTTCTTCATCAGCTTCGGCACCAGGCTCAGACCACAACTGGGAACAACTACACTTTCAACACAATTTTTTTTTGTCTTTTAAAAAAAAGAAAGATGAATGGTGATTTTGGAGATTGAAGGGTGGATCTTTGATAGAGCTCCTCATGTTAAGTTCACTAAAGCCAAGGATCAGGATATGATGTAAATCCACTTTGAAATAGGAGACGAAATCGATAGCCAGGTTATATAATTGTTCATGTCAAATCAAACCTGACCTTTGCTTTTTTTAAAAAAATAAAGCATCACTAATGCTTAAGAAAAAAGGAAATCACACACAGAGGAATCATTATGAAGATCCCGCAAATGGGCGCCTCTCAGCATGCATCCGGATAATCTGAAGCATCGTTATGATGTCCATCTCTTGCTGAAATATACTAATCCACCTCCTTGTAGCCAGAAAGTTTCATTGTTCTTCTCTGAATCTAGAAAAAGGTCTCTACTTTAAGCCTGGAAGAACAGCAACATATCTTTTAATACTTTATTCTAAGGCAGAGTTTCTTAACCTTGGTTTTAGACTTCAAAAGTCTAAAAGCACCTGAGGGAAGGACAAGAAGCAATGGATGGAAACTAACCAAGGAGAGAAGCAACCTAGAACTAAGGAGAAACTTCCTGACAGTTAGAACAATTAACCAGTGGAACAACCTGCCTCCAGAAGCCGTGAATGCTCCAACACTGGAGGTTTTTAAGAAGAGACTGGACAGCCATTTGTCCGAAATAGCATAGGATTTCCTGCCTGAGCAGGGGGTTGGACTAGATGACTTCCAAGGTCCCTTCCAACTTTATTATTGTTGTTGTTGTTGTATTATATCCCAGAATTCCCTAGCCCACCACACAGTTCTAGGGATTCCATATCTGAGCTGAAAAATCTAAGCAACCACTAGATGGGAGTAGACAGCAGTGGGAAACAGACATTTCAGCAGCCCTCTAGTGGTTCTTGAATGCCTACAACCCAGTTATGGTAGGGCAACTTAATATTAATTGACATTATAGGAAAAGAATCTTGTTTGACTATGATGGCCAAACCATCAGGACTCCAACAGCCCCCTTTCCAGCTAACGTATTTAATCAAACGATATCAGCTTTGGCAAGCTGTGCCCCTTTCATCAGATGCATGAAATGATTAAAAAACGATGTAGGTAGTCCTCGATTTACATTCTTTTTGCAACCGTTCTGAGGTACAACAGCATTGAAAAAAATGACTTCTGACTGATTCTCAGACTTAAAACCATTCAGCATCAACACAACCATGTGATTAAAACTGGCAAGTATTCGTGACAATGGCAGGGTCCTGGGTCATGTTATTGCCATTTATGACTTTCCACAGTCTGCTTTTGACAAGCAAAGTAGTGGGGGGGAGGGGGGAAAGATGGATTCCCTTGTAATCCTGTGATCCACTTAACACTTAAGTGGCAAAAAAAGTCTTAAGATTGGGTGTGACTCACTCAATAACTGCCTCACTTAGCATTGGAAGTTCCGGGCCAATTGTGGTCCTAGGTTGCAGGCTACTTATATAGAACTTAAATTGGAGAGATGGTGGGGGAAGGGAACCAAGTAGGCTATGCAGATACGGGTTACATGGCAGAGAGATTACAGTGTAATTTGTTAAAAATTACAATCACAATGGGGCCCCAGTTTTTGGTTTCTAAGCCACACAGTTGTTACAGTGAGTGGTGCCCTGTTTTAAGATCTATTTTGCCACCGTAGTTAAGCAAATAACTGCAGTTGCTAAGCGAACCATGAGGTTGTTAAGTGGATCTGACTTGCCCCGTTATTTTTCCTTGTCGGAAGCCAGCTGGGAAGGTCACATGACCCTGGGATGCTGCAGCCCTTGCAAATGAACATCATGACCTGAATTATGGCCATGGGGATGCCACAATGGTCATAAGGTGAGAACCAGTCACAAGACACTTTTCCCAGTGCTCTTGCAACTTTGAACGATCACTAAAGAATGGTTGTTGAGGACTACCTGTAATGTTTCCACAAAATGTTCTGTAAGGTGTGCTTCAAAAAAGTGGGCTGCAGCTGACGAGAGCTTTTGCCTCTTCATAAAATTTGTGATTGAGAAAAGAGCTTCCCGACTCCTTTTAATATCAATCTGGCTTTGGCCAGAGAAAGAGAAACACATCAGAAAAACTAGAGCAGGCTGAATTTCATGTAAATGCCTTCAATTTTCCTCTAGCCTTGGAATAATATTTTAATCCCTTTTGTCTGGTTTTATGTCTGACTGGATGCAGCTAAGCTCCTTATAAGAATTTGAGGCAAATGTTTAGGGCCAGCTTGTCCAAGTCGTGTGGAACAGCAATGGCCAGAAACAGTAGCACCTTCACCAATAGAAGGAAAAACACAGGTAGTCCTCGACTTACAATCACAATTGAACCCACAATTTATGTCGCTAAGTGAGAGATTTGTTAAGTGAGTTTTGTCCCATTTTACGACCTTTCTTGCCACATTTGTTAAGTGAATCACTGCAGTTACCAAGTTAGTAACACGGTTCTTAAATGAACGTGGTTTCCCCCATGGACTTGGCTTGTCAGAAGTTCATAAAAAGTGCTCACTAGACTTTGCAGGACACGGCAACTGTCATTAAATACAGGCCAATTGCCAAACATCTGAATTTTGATCACCTCACCACAGGGATGCTGCAACGATCATAAATGTCAGAAATGGTCACGACACTTCTTTCAGTGCCTTTTAAGTTCCAACAATCCTAAGCAAATGGACTACTGTATGTATATAATGTTTAACCCTCTTTTGAAAACAGAATAACAGAATTGGAAGGGACCTTGGAGGTCATCTAGTCCAACCCCCTGCTCAGGCAGGAAACCCTATACCATTTCAGGCAAATGGCTGTCCAGTCTCTTCTTAAAAACTTCCAGTGTTGGAGCATTCACCACTTCTGGAGGCAGGTTGTTCCACTGGTTAATTGTTCTCACTGTCAGGAAGTTTCTCCTTAGTTCTAGGTTGCTTCTCTCCTTGACTAGTTTCCATCCGTTGCTTCTTGTCCTGCCTTCAGGTGCTTTGGAGAATAGCCCGACTCCCTCTTCTTTGGGGCAACCCCTTTTGGTTATGTTCCATTGGTAAGATCCACCTTCCAATGAACTTCATGGGACATCAGTAGATAGTATTGGGCATATAACTGCAAATCCTATTTGTCATCTCAAGATTTTTGCTGTGGAATGTCTGGGTCAAATTGCCTGGGTCACAAACAAATTACAAAAAACAACAACAACCATATTTCTTTCAATATGTAAGGAACAAGAAAAAAAAAGTCAAGAAAATGATTGTTCCATTAATGGAAGAAAACGGCAGGAAAGCGACAGGCAGCAGAGAGAGAACAGAACTGCTTAATTCCTTCTTTGCACCTGTCTTTACGCAAAGGGAAAAAAATAGCCCAGCCTACGAAAAGCAGCACAGTGGGAGGCAGAACAGGAGTGCGGGTCAAAATAGATAAGAAATTGGTAAAAAGAGCGCCTATCCACTTTAGAAAAGTTGAAATTACTAGGACCGGATGGTTTACATCTCAAGGTACAGAAAGAGCTGGCAGACAGTGTTATGTATGCAGGCACCTGCATAGCAACAGCCACCAGGGGGCGTTGGCCTGAACGGTTTTGGCGGGAAACCCAGTTTCGGCGGGAAACCTAGGGCCAACCTCATTGGCTGTCTGTTTACCTGGCTAGGTATTTAAGGAGGCCAGGTAACCCTCACTCCCCAGTTCAATAAAGAGCTGAACTCACACACCGGCTGGCATCTCTTCCTTGCGTCGGACCCACTACACAATAGACAGCATCTCAGAACCACTGAGGAAAATCTTTTGTGGCTCCTGCAGCACAGGGGAACTGTGGAAAAGAACCGATGCAGAGGTTGCAATCTTCAAGAAGAGGGGGAAAGTGGATCCAGGAAACTAGAGACCTATCCACTTGACATCAATACACATCCTGGAAAAGATAATCAAGAAGCAGATTTGTGAGTGTGAACAAAGCAATCACTGGAAGCCAGCATGGGTTTGTTAAAATCAGATCATGCCAAGAGATCTTTATTTTCTTCTTTGATAAAGTGACTAAATTAGTGGATCAAGAAAAACGTTGTGGATCTAACTTACTTGGACTTCGGTAAGGGATTTGACAAAGTAGGCCACAGCCTATTTCTCTCTAGCATAAGATGAACCATTAAGGGAACTAGGTGTGTCTAGCCTAAGGAAGAGAAGTATTAGGACGACATGATAACTGTTTATCAGTAGGTGAGGAGAGGAGGCTGAAAGCAGACAAGAAGGACAGGTGGAAGCTTTTTAAAGAGACACCCAACCTAGAAATGAGAAATTTCCTGACAGTGAGAACAATTAATCAGTGCATCCTTCCTTCCTTCCTTCCTTCCTTCCTTCCTTCCTTCCTTCCTTCCTTCCTTCCTTCCTTCCTCCCTCCCTCCCTCCCTCCCTCCTCCTAATTGTGGCCATGGCTCTTCCTTTCATCTACACAAGTAGATCCTCTGCATATGTAACACTCATTGTGACTTTCTACTTCCTATAAAATATTTCTTGACCGTTAAATAATCCCAGCTAATAGAGGATTCAGAAGCTTCTTAGGTATTTCTTGCTTGGGGGGGCAAAGGACAGCTGCACTTCTTGAGCTGGCCCCAGTATCTTTTTATGGATTAGCGGCAGTCATGTTGGGGGAGGGGAGAGAGATCTATGCGCACTGCTGCTGCTGACTCAAGAATAGCCCTTTGATCTGAGTTCTCCCATGTCATTTTCTCCTCCTCTTAAGAATGCTGGGTCATGCAATCATGATTTTACTCAGCCCTCTGTATAATGATAGAGTTATTTGTCTTATTTACTGTGGTCCCTGTATCAAAACCTGCAACATATCAGATAAGATTGAACACTATTGCCTAACCACCAAAATCTAGCTTCATTTCTGACACCGTCCTCCGCAACTACACACAAACCACCCTGCAACTTTGAAATCAGAATAGTTGAAGGGGATCTTGGAGGTCTCCTAGTCCAACCCCCTGCTTAAGCGGAGAAAATTATACCATTTCAGACAAAGGGCTGTTTAACCTCTTCTTGAAACCTCCAGTTTTGAAGCAGCCACAATTTCTGGAGGCAAGTTGTTCCACTGGTTGATTGTTCTAACTGTCAGGATTTTTTTTCTTAGTTCTAAGTTGCTTTTGTCCTTGATTAGTTTCCATCTATTGCTTCTTGTCTTGCCTTCTGGTGTTTTGGAGAATAGATTGACTCCCTCTTCTTTGGGGTAGCCCCTGAGATGTTGGTAGACTGCTATCCTGTCACCTCTATTCTTTCTTTTCACTAGACCAGACAAACCCAATTCTTGCAATTGGTCTTGAAGACTAGGCATTAATTCTAAGGTCAAAAAAAGAATCACTGGAGATCACAACAGCGTTGGGGGCATCCTTCATGGGGAATATGAAGTAGAGGAGCAACCATGGGTCATGGCCAAGAGATGGGAGGGCTAGAAGCCAAGAGAAGAGCAGACCAGAAGAGGCAATAATTGTGTGAGTAAAATAAATCCAACCTAGCCTGATTCTCCAGGATCTATAGCGGTATATAGTGACTACATGTCTTTTATTATAAAGGATATTGACAGACACAAAGGATCAGGACCATATGTGAAGTTGCACTTAAGAAGATTTAATACTAAACCCTATACACGAGTGTCCAGTCAACAAATGGTCAGCACTATGTTAGTACTAGATAAGAATCAATGAAATTCAAGAGGTGTTGGGTTTGGACCATTTGTGAGAACATAATGACTCTAGGCTTATGACTCTCTTAACTCCACCTCCAGCTCTGCCTGCTCTTCTCCTACAGATAAACCTTTATTTCACAAAGCCCACCCGCCCTTGTATTGATTGGATTTAATTATTTATTTGCTAGGGTTTCCTCTTGAATCTTCCTTTGTAAAGCAAAGTTATAAACAATTATTTTTTAAACAAAATCTTTCAGATTTGCCCTTTTTTCAAGTTGGTCCTTTTTTCTCCCAAGAAAATATGGACACTGTAATTATGTGCCAATGCTTTGAATCTGAGCTGAGCACCAAAAGGATTAGTACTGTCCTCCCATAACAGGGATTATAGATGGTCCTCAATTTATGACTGGTGCCACATTTGAAGTTACGATGGACCCCCCAAAAAGGTACTTACGACCCAGATTCAAAGTTTTGACAGCTGGTGCCATGAGGTCACGTGATCCTATTTTGGGCACTGAAGAACTGACCCACACTTATGCCTGTTTGAGGAATCCCATGGTTATGCGACCGCAATTGTTGCTGGAATGTGGCATGCAACCATTGCAGACAAGGGCTTCATTTTATGGCTGCAATGTTTGCTTAATAACCATGAATTCACTTAATGACTACCACAAAAATGTATAAAATCAGGTTGATCATTTGAGGACCACTTACTGACCTACACAAATTGCCACTGTCTCAATTTTTTTTAATTCCATTTATATCCCGCCCTTCTCCGAAGACTCAGGGCAGCTTACCAGCTAAGTCAAAAACTACCTGCGATGACAAAAGTGGGTTAAGACGCTGAGCTTGTCGATCAGAAGGTTAGCAGTTTGGCGGGTCAAATCCCGAGTGCCGCGTAACAGAGTGAGCGCCTGTTACTCGTCCCAGCTTCTGCCAACTTAGCAGTTCGAAAGCACGTAAAAATACAAGTAGAAAAATAGGGACCACCACGGTGGGAAGGTAACAGCGTTCCGTGCGCCTTTGGCGTCTACTCATGCCGGCCACATGACCACGGAGACATCCTCGGACAAGCGCTGGCTCTTCGGCTTTGAAACGGAGATGAGCACCGGCCCCTAGAGTCAGAAATGACTAGCACACATGTGCGGGGGAACTTTTACCTTTACCTTTATTCAATATTGGCATCATGTATTTAGAAGTTCCTATGTGGACTATAGGTAGTCCTCGACTTACGACCACAATTGAGCCCAAAATTTCTGTTGCTAAGTGAGAGATTTGTTAAGTGAGTTTTGCCCCATTTTACAACTGTTCTTGCCACAGTTGTTAAGTGAATCACTGCAGTTGTTAAGTTAGTCACAGGGCTGTTAAGTGAACCCAGCTTGCCCATTGACTTTGCTTGTCAGAAGGTCGCAAATGGGGATCACATGACCCTGGGACACTGCGCCCGTCGTAAATAAAAGTCAGTTGCCAAGTGTCTGAATTTTGATTATGGGCATGCTGCAACAGTCATAAGTGTGAAAATCAGTCATAAGTCACTTTTTAGTGCCACTGTAACTTTGAATTGTCACTAAACTAACTGTTGTAAGTCAGGTCATACCTGTACTTTAAAAAAAACCTGAAGATATTCTATTCCAGATCATAAATCATTTCACTTTGATTTTGAAACAGACTTAGCTGCTATTAGTTTTTGAAATTATGATTTCAAATCAATGATTTAAATGTAGGTGTTTTAAAGATCTTGTCATTTAGTCCAATCCCCTGCTCAAGGAGAAGACCCTATACCAGGGGTAGGCAACCTTGGCTCTTTTATGACTCGTGGACTTCAACTCCCAGAATTCCTGAGCCAGCATGCTCAGCTTGGAAACCTCTCTCTTTCTCCTCAGCATGGCTGGCTCAGGAATTCTGGGAGTTGAAGTCCATGAGTCATAAAAGAGCCAAGGTTGCCTACCCCTACACTATACCATTCCAGACAAATGGGTCTCCAGTCTCTTTTTTTGAAAGCCTCCAGGGATGGAGGCACCCAGAGCTTCTGAAGGCAAGCAGTACCATTGGTTGATTGCTCTCACCATTAGGAAATTCCTCCTTAATTCTAGGTTGCTTCTCTCCTTGATCAGTTTCCATCCATTAGTTCTTGTCCTGCCTTCAGGGGCTTTGGAGAAGAAGTTGACCCCCTCTTCTATGTGATGGCCCACTTTAACCAGAAGAGAACGTAGCTAAGCACATGTGGTAAAGAAATTCTTGGAAGTGGTGGGAGCCACCTCTCCAATATCCCTCTTGGGAATTGGTTGATTTCTGGAAGGATAGTATGCCTTCCAGAGCAGCCATTTTGTGAGAGTGCCCATGAAAGGTTTTCAGTGTTCCAAATGTATTGAAGGTTGATAAAAGGGACTTCTAAACATTCCTTGGACCTATGACCATAGCAGTTTTCCTGTGGTCATCTGATTGCAATAGGGGTGCTTAGCCAACAGCAGGTATTTATGATGCTTGGACTGTGCCAGGGCAAAAGATTGACATCTGTAACTTTCTCAGCTGGCTTCTAGCAAGCAAAGTCAATGGGGAAGCCGGTAGGAAGTCGCAAGTCATGTTTACATGATATCTTGCTCAATGACTGTGCCAAAAATGTTTGTAAAATCAGGTGCAATTCTTGTGATCTCACCTAATGACCAACCTGCTTAACAACAACTTTTTCTGGTCCCAATTGTGATCGTAAGTCAAGGACTACACATAGCTATTGTACCTTCCCCCCCCCCAAAAAAAAGAGCCCCAGCAAACTTTCAGAAGAAAGCTTTACAGAACTTCATAAGTTACAGTGAAAGGGGGAAAAAGGGTAAGGGGAAAAATCACAGAAAATACCACTTTGAAAGGACAGGTGGTGGTATGGAATTAAGCAGAAGTAGAAGGATTTACTCATCCGTTTTTCTTTTTTTTATATATTGAAAAGTTTTACAGTACATTTTAAGTATACTCCATCCCTCCCCCACATCCCCACCCTCCCCCCGATTTCCCAGAGCGGAAAGCAGGGTATTGCCTCTAACAAGCTTAAACTAAAATATGCTAACCAATTGTGAATACACTTTAAATCCTATCGCAGCTTAAACTAAAATATGCTAACCAATTGTGAATACACTTTAAATCCTATCGCACTTTAACTCCCCTTATACATAGGTAAATAATAGTACATCTTATAATTCTAATAATCATTCATATGCTAGATGAAATTTTTTAGTCCCATATTTATTCTGAATATATTCAATCCATCTTCTCCATTCCAAAATATATCTCTGTTGCGATTGTTCTTTCAGGTATGCTGAATTTTTTGCCATTTCTGCCAAGTTTGAAACTTTTAAAGTCCACTCTGCTATAGTAGGCAGTTCCTCCTTCTTCCAATATTGCGAAACCAAAAGTCTTGCTGCCATTATTAAATTCAACATCAACGTAGTTTCTATAACAGTACAATCAGTAATAATACCCAATAAGAATAACTGTGGGGTAAACCTTATCTTTTTCTTAAATATCTTCTGCATATTCCACCAAATTTTAATCCAAAAAACTTTAACTTTTTTACAAGTCCACCACATGTGGTAATACGTTGCATCCTCACAACCACACCTCCAGCATTTGGGCTGGCAATTCGGATACATACATGCTATTTTTTTAGGATCTAAGTGCCACCTATAAAACATTTTATGAAAATTCTCTCTTAAATTTTGAGCCTGAGTAAATTTTACATTTCTGACCCAAATTTTTCCCCAAACATCCATCGTTATTGGCTCTTGAATATTCTGGGCCCATTTTATCATACAATCTTTGACAAGCTCCGTTTCTGAATCTATTTCTATCAATGCATTATATATCCTTCTTATATGCGCTTGACTTTGATCTCTAATTTGTTTTACCAAATTTTCATCTGTTGTTGTAATACCAATTTTCTGATCTTCTTTCCATCTAGCTTGTATCTGACCATACTGAAACCAAGTTTGTACTATTTTCCCTTCTTTTAAAATATTAAATGGCTTTAATTGCCATACATTCCTCTCCAATCTAAGAATATCTTTATATGTAGTCAAATCATGTTTAAATCCCAGACTTATATTTTCTATTGCATGCTTAGGTATTGCCCAAATTGGTATTTTATAATTTAACTTGTATCGATATTTTTTCCAAACTCGCAACAGGGCATACCTTAATATATGTGTCTTAAAGATATTATCCACCTTTTTATCATACAATAAATATGCATGCCAACCATATAATAAATCATGTCCCTCAATATTCAATAATTTCCTTCTGTTAAATTAAACCAATTAGTAATTGATGATAAAGCCGCAGCTTCGTAATATAATTTAAAGTTGGGCAATTTAAGACCACCTCTTTCATGTATATCTTGCATTATCTTGAGTTTTACCCTCGGTCTTTTCCCTGCCCAAATAAATTTATTAATACCTTTCTGCCATTCTTCCAAATTTGAATCTTTTTAAAGTATAGGTATCATTTGAAACAAAAAAAAAAATTTTGGTAAAACATTCATTTTAACTGCTGCAATTCTTCCCAATAAAGACAATTGTAATTTCTTCCAACTATCTAATTCTTTTTGTATTTTTAACCATAACAATCCATAATTATTTTTATATAATTTCACATTTAAGTCTGAAAGATATACTCCCAAATATTTAATCTTTTTAGCTATTTCAAATCCTGTTAATTTTTCTAAGACTACCTTTTGTTCCATAGTCATATTTTTAGACAAAACTGAAGCTTTCGGAGCATGTCTTGCAAATTCACAAGCATCTGCTTCTTTGGTCTCGCTCCTCCCACTGCTTCTGTATTAGTAGATTCTTGAATTGTAATTGTAGAATATTGTTTCTGTTGTTGTTGTTGTTGTTCCTTGTGTTTAGTCGCAGCTCGTGTCACTCTTTGAGCCCTTGGTTCTTCTAATGAGACCAAGGGCTGCGCAATTTCCAAAGTTTGCCGTACTTCTTTTGAAATCAGCGAGATGATTTCTTCATCTCGCTGTGTACCTTCCAATTGTATCTGTCACACTTCTCTCTCCTTTTAATTTCTGGGGATGGCGGTGAGTCTGCCTTCAGTATATTACAATAAAAGTCTCGTGCCTTGAGAACTGTATTAAGATGATACCTAGTACCAACATAATTCACCACTCTCCCGGTTGGTATCTCCCATCTAAATTGAATCTGTCGTTTTTTAATTCATCTGCCAGAAAAACAAATTCTTTCCTTCTTCTTAGAATTTTTGGTGGGATTTCTTTCAGAATTAAAACCTCTTGATCAGCCACTTTAAATCGGTTGTTATAAAAAGCTTGAATAATCGCATTTCTGATCGTTCTCTTTGTAAAATAAACAACCACATCCCTTGGCAATTTTCTTTGCCTAGCAATCCAGGAGTTGACACGAAATATTTTATCTATTTCTAATATAATATCTTCAACTCACCAACCCAAAATAGGCAACACAGCTTTTGCCACTATTTCTTCCAAATTTTCTTGTGGATTTTCTTTCAGACCTCTAATCCTCAAAGCAAACTCCATGTCCCTATATTGTATCATCACCATCTCATCATCGATTTTTTCCATTTTATTCTTAGCTTCACTGACTTTAGCTTCCAATATCAAATTATTTTGATTAACTTCTTCCACACGATCATCCAGGTTCTCAATACAGACTGTCAGTCCCTGAAATGCCAGCAAAATATCCTTTCGTATTTCTTTATTTTTCTCATTAATGAGCTCTGCCATTTGCTCAGATATTTGCTCAGATTGAACTTTTAGAGCATCTTGTAAATCTTTCAATGTTAATTGTGGCTGCAGATGCTGCAGGGGGTAGCATCAGTGATTGAAGTCCAGATTGTTGAACTGGTGATACCCCTGTACTTTTAGAGATGGGAAATCTAGGTGGTTTGGAAGCCATTTTAACACCTAATTAACTTTCATTTTTTACTTTCACTTTTCCGCACTAATTGCAACTTTGTTGCTTCACTGTTAAATAGCCAAGTCTTTTAAATCACTTTTAAGCCAACTTCAGATGTTTTAAACAAAGTCTTTTACAACTTTTAAAAATCCACTTCCTGTCTTCCCCCTTGCTTTTATTTTATTTTCCTTATTCTTTTGTTCTTCACGCTTTCTCTCAGAATTTATTCTGGCGCCATCTTCCTCCCCTTCTTTTAAGTTAAACCGGAGTTAAAGATCATATACTTGCTGTTTCTGTATTCTCCCGCTCAGCTCTGCCTGCGTCCAAGTAATCCAAAGTACAATGTTGAAAGCAGGGATGGTTGCAGCATCCTGTTCTGTTTCAAAGCCTTGAAACAGAAGAGTCCCTGAGTCTGGAGTTAATTCAGGCTCCGAGGGAGCTCTCACCCTTCAACCCCCAGTTCTGGGGGTCTAGGGGAGCTCTACCTCTACCTGAATGCTCACCTCCCCTCTTCTCCCGAAGGGGGGATTCCCAAACCGCAAAACAGCTGATTGTTGCTGTTTTCGCGGTTTAAACGGAACAGCGGGGCTGACGGTCAAAAATGACCGCCATCGATGGAGCCTTGCCACCCGGAAGTCCCCCACTCATCCGTTTTTCAAAAAAGTGCCCCCAAAGCAATTTGCTTTTAATTCCTTCCAAGATGTTTCTGCAACTTTCTATTCTATTCCATTCTATTCTATTCCATTCCCTGTTCTGTTCTATTCTGTTCTGTTCCGTTCTGTTCTATAAGCCTGGGATCTCCATATAGGGAAAGAGGGGTATTTTTTAGCAAATAATCATGATAAAATATATGACACCCATCCCACTGGATGCTGGAAAACATGTGGAAAACATTCAAGGCATTGATTTCTCTGCTTAGCAATTTTGTGGATCTGGAAGACATTCTTGTGGGACAGTGCTGTAAAGTGGATTAGGACAACTGAAGAATGTGTGTGTGTGTGTGGGGGGGAAATATTCCCATTTGCAGATTTTCTCTCTTCAATATCTACATTAAATCTATTTTTTAACCCCTATGATTCAATGCATTTGTCCAACTCCCAAATGGATTAAGAGATTCTGCCTCTCAGTTTTTATTTCACTTTCTGTGTGACAATGTTTTACTACATATTTTACATTTTCCATGGGATTGTTGTTATAACTGGATTTTGCTGGAAACCGCTGGAGGCTGTCCCCTCGGCTCGGAGCTAAATAAATAAATTATTAAAATACATTAAATAGAAATGGCCAGAGAGGGCATCGCCTTTGTCCTTGGAACAGAGAGCGATTTCCCACTTAAAAAGCGATTAACCCAAATGTTTTTCAATTTATAAGGTGGAGATCAATCAATAATAATCCCATTTAATCTCAATATAAATCCTTTAATTTTTTTTAATTAAAAGCAAGCTGGTACCACCACAAACTAGGGTGGCTTGCGCAAGGTGATCACACAAAGGCTGCAAAAATACGGACTACTGCAACGTAAGACCTGAAAGATAAAATACAACTCTAATTATATATTTCATACCCACCAAGGATTAACCCTTGAAGGCCTGAATTTCATGTGGTTTTGATGCCTGGAGGGGAAAACTCTCCTTGCCCCAGACTCCCTCAGGACTGAAAATGTCTTTGTAGTATCAGAGAATTAAAATGTTCAGAGGACAATATTCTTGTAATACTAAAAGAAGAGATGTTTGCTGCAAATGTCCACCAAAGCCAAGTGACAAGTCTATTTTACCCGTAGTTAAATTAAGACCTCACACCCAATATTTTTGCAGCTAATGAGACTCTATTCAATCCTTTTAAATGCTTTTTTTTTAAAAAAAAATTAATCTAGTTATTATTTTTCTAAATAATCAAGGTGGCAAACATATCTGATACCCCTTCCTCCCCCTTTTTCCCCCACAAGAGCAGCCCTGTGAAGTGAGCTCAGCTGAGAGAGGGACTGGTCCAAAATTTCCCAGCCAATTTTCATTCCTAAGGAAGGACTAAAACTCTCCGTCTCCTAGCGATTGGCTGAAATGTCACCCAGCTGGTTTTCATGTGTAAGGCGGGACTAGAACTCACAGTCTCCTGGTGATTGGCCCAAAGTCACTCAGCTGGCTTTCACGCCTAAGTGGAACTAGAACTCACGATCTCCTGGTTTCCAGCCTATTATTTTAAGCTCTAAACAAATTGGATCAGATGAATTGCTGATCAAGTTTGGTTAACACAACATTTATTTCATAGGAGGCTTAAAACAAAGAGGTCTTTTGTGTTTCTCCATACTTCGAGATGATGGGGTGTTTTTGTTGATGGATTGCTTGTTTTTAGAAAAAAAATTGAAAGGTTTCTTCTTTCGGATACCTGAAATGATTGAGGAAGCGGGGTGAATGAACACCTCCAGAGAAGCAATGGGAGACTCTGAGATTAGCCTCTTTTGATGAATGGCCCCACCCGTTGTGACTGGGCCATTCCACCACTCACTGTCTTGCGGGGAGATTGGGAGAAGATCTGGAAATCATACGATTAAAATTTGGGCATTTGGCAACCAGCGTGATTTAGGACAGGATCATCTGATCACCATTTTTGACCTCCCCAGTTGCCATCCAATATGATTCACTTAACAACTGCAGTTTTCCACTTAAGAACCGCAAAACATATCAGAAACTGGATGCAGCTCACTTAACAACAGAATGCAACTATTTCATCATTTTTCTCCATTAACTCTTTTTTTCCAGAACACAAAATGATGGATGATATGGGGCAGCAATAAGCAGAGTTAGATGGGGAGACAGTTGTTTGGAGCCCTTTCCAAATTTGGTGGCTGCAAGGAACTACCAGGGCTGAGGTATAAAATAGCCTGGATTACAAAACAAATGTATAAATTAGCCAATTGCCCTTTGGAGATTCTAGGCCAGAATAAAAAGCTAAATTCTGCTTCGTTCTGCAAACCAGCTAAGTGAAATAAATTTCTGTTTGCCCAAATTTGCACAAATATTGAACTTGGGAGAAGCAGGGGTGGGCGAAGAATAAGGACAGAGCTTTGCAAGCAAGGCAAATTAAACCCATTCAAGGCATATTATTAATCTGTCTAAATATGTATCTTTTTCTCCCCATAATAAATTCCAATGTAATTTTCATGCCTGCAGAAGTGATTCTTCTTCAGTTTTGTTCAAAGACCCTTTTCAGCATCACCATACTAAGCTGCACTGTACTTTATCCCTATGCAGCAGCCATGAGGACTGGCACCTGACTTCTTAAAAGAAAAAATAGATAGATAGATAGATAGATAGATAGATAGATAGATAGATAGATAGATAGATAGATAGACAGACAGACAGACAGACAGACAGACAGATCAGAGAGAGGGGGAGAGGGGGAGAGGGAGAGATAACTAAATAGAGAAATAAAAAAGTAAGTAAGTAAATAAATACATAAGTAAATAAAAACATTGTCCAGAGGCTAAAGGTAAAGGTAAAGGTTCCCCCGCACATGCGTGCTAGTCGTTTCCAACTCTAGGGGCCGGTGCTCATCTCCGTTTCAAAGCCGAAGAGCCAGCGCTTGTCCGAGGACGTCTCCGTGGTCATGTGGCCGGCATGACTAGATGCCAAAGGCGCACGGAGCGCTGTTACCTTCCCACCGTAGTGGTCCCTATTTTTCTACTTGCATTTTTACGTGCTTTCGAACTGCTAGGTTGGCAGAAGCTGGGACGAGTAACAGGTGCTCACTCTGCTACGCGGCACTCGGGATTCGACCCGCCAGACTGCCGACCTTCTGATCGACAAGCTCAGCGTCCTAACCCACTGAGCCACCGTGTCCCTTTGTCCAGAGGCTACAAGCCCTTTTTCTACTTCTAAATTCAGTCCTTGAACAAAACTGTGAGACTGCTCCAAACTTTGAAGATAAGGAGATAATCTGCAAAGGTCCCAAGGCTTGGTTAATGTCCTAAAGGCTTTTTATCTTACAGAGAGAAATTCTTAATTTTCTCATCCTTTTCACTGCTGGTCTCTAATGCATTGGAAATATTTTTCCCGGAAAGCCACAATAGAACATCTCCAGAATGTCACTGGGACCTGCTTTCGGGTGCTGTTATTACAGAGGACAAAAAATTGTAAGCTCGTTTGTTGTTGTTACAGCCACAGCAATTCTGTGCCCCAGTGAACAAGAGCTACTGTGACCACAGCAGACAGTGAATTTCTTCATACGTTTGCGCAGCTCCAAGTTAAGAGACATAAAGATCTCAGAAAGAGATGATTCATAAGTGGAGATGGAGGATAGAGGATGGAAACGCGAGAGCAGAGGCTGAGACATGAAACAAAGATTAAAAAAGAAACAAACACCCTTCCAAAGGAACAAACAAACATGCCTTCAAAATATATATATGTGGTAACAATGGGTAACAATGGGCACACAGCCAACACCTCAGCCAAACAGGATGTTATATACCTCAGTTGTGCTGCTTTTGTTCGGCTTCTGACACCCACTATAAAAACATGGCACCACCACAAACACGAAGCCAAACAAAAGCAGCACAACTCACCAGCTCAGGTCTAAGGCTGGCAGCTGAGACCAGCCCATCCACTCAAAACACACCCCCACCCAATCAGAACACACCCACCATTCAAAACACACTCCCACCCAATCAGAACACACTTAATCCCCCACCCAATCAGAGCACACCTCCACCCACAGAACACACCCCCTCTGGCAGTTTAAAAAAGAGGAACAAACAGCCACTACCACATGCTTCTCCCAGAAGAAGGAAGCTGAAGCCACCAGCCTGAGGATGACCGATGGGATTCCGTCGAAACGTTGCTCCTACACCTTTAGTTCTACGTGGGGAAAAAACCCGAATGACCAAAGATCCATATATATATATATATATATATATATATATGTGTGTGTGTGTGTGTGTGTGTGTATGTGTATATGTATATATATATATAACATAGATAGATAGATAGATAGATGTTATATATATATAAATATATGATATATATATATATAATATATATATATATATATATATATATATATATATATACATACATACATACATACATACATACATACATGTATGTATGTATAATGAGTGGTGGGATTCAAAAAGGTGGATGCCACTTCCGGAAGTCCATTCTGGGCCTGGGCAACAAAAAATTAGCTACCGGTTCTGCCGAAGTGGTGCGAATCGGCTGAATCCCACCACTGCATTTAATACATAAATTACTGGTGGTCCTCAAGTTACCACCATAATGGAGCCTGCCCATTATGGTCGTAAGTTATGATGGCCGTTACTTGGGTCACCCACATGAAAGATCCAATTTTGCAAACTTTTTTTGCAATGGTCATTAAACAAACTAATCCCTGAAAATCAAATTAAATGCTGTTTTTTTTGCAAGACTGTGTTGTAAAATGGGGTCACATGACACTGCAAAGGGCCATAAATGTGGGTCAGTTGCCAAGCACCCAATGTGCGATTGTGTGTTTGTAGGAGGGTAATTGTCAGAACTTCAGGTTATACTGTAACTAACCCCCCTCCAAGAGGTCTGTCATAACTTTGAACAATTGCTAATTGATCAGTCATAAGTCCAGGATTACTTATAAACGAGATATCAATTCTTGCTGGATCAGGATTTTTCAAGAATTGATCTGGATTTTTTCCTCTGAGGATATTTTGGAGATGATTCAAATTAGAGATGCTTGCAGCTTCTGATTAATGTAGCTAGTAGCTGTTATGTTTGGTACTTGCTTCTGAAATAATTCAAATCTCCCCAAGTGATTATTAAATCATCCTTCTCTCTTGTGGACTGAACCTCTCTTTATATACTATAAATAAGTGATTCTCAACCTTGGCAACTGTTAAAAATCTGGGCTTCAACTCCCAGAATTCCTATGCTGCTGGCTGGGGAATTCTGGGAATTTAACAGATATGGAATAGGAGGTGCCTGGCTTTAAAACAGTAACTGAGGGAAGGATATTGGTGTCCTAGTGGACAACCACTTAAAGGTGAGCCAGCCGTGTGCTGCAGCTGCCAAAAAAGCCAACACAATCCTAGGCTGCATTAACAGAGGGATAGAATCAAGATCATGTGAAGTGTTGATACCATTTTAACAATGCCTTGGTAAAGCCACACCTGGAATACTGCATCCAGTTTTGGTCACCATGACGTAAAAAAGATGTTGAGACTCTAGAAAGAGCGAAGAGAGGAACATCAAACATGATCAAAGGGACTGGAGGCTTAAGCATATAAAGAATGGTTATTGGAATTGGATATGTCTAGTTTAATGAAGAGAAGGACAGGGGTGACATGATAGCAGTGTTCCAATATCTCAGGGGCTGCCCCAAAGAAGAGGGAGTCAAGCTATTCTCCAAAGCACCTGAAAGCAGGACAAGAAGCGACAGATGGAAACTAATCAAGGAGAGAAGCAACCTAGAACTAAGGAGAAACTTCCTGACAGTGAGGACAATTAACCAGTGGAACAACCTGCCTCCAGAAGCTGTGAATGCTCCAACACTGGACAGCTATTCTGTCTGAAATGGTATAGGTTTCCTGCCTGAGCAGGGGGCTGGACTAGAACAGTGATGGCGAACCTTTTAGAGACAGAGTGCCCAAACTGCAACCCAAAACCCACTTATGTATCATCGGGTGCCGGGTAGGCGTGGCCCTTTGGGTGGGTGTGGCCAATTGGGTGGGTGTGGCTGCAGTGGTAATGGCAGACTGGGTGGGACTAAAAAGTTCAATCAATCAATTCCAATTTTGCGAGAAGCTGAAATTGATTGATTGAACCTTTGTACACGGCGGCAGAGGCCTAAAGCGAAAAGGTTTTATAAAGGCCAGCTGAAGGCCTAGGACTGAGGCAACGGTGCATGTGCCCACAGAGAGGGCTTGGCATGCCACCTGTGGCACCTGTGCCATAGGTTTGCCACCATGGGACTAGAAGATCTCCAAGGTCCCTTCCAACACTGTTCTGTTCCAGACTACGACTGGCCCTGTTTGTGTGTCAGGGACAACCCCTTTTTCCTTTTTACAGTCAAGAGGCTGGAAAACCCCAACCCAAATTTATTTACAGTTCAAACAAAAAAGCAACAGAATATTTCCTTCAATAAATGAGTCAAAATATCAAACAAGAGTCAACAAATAAGAGTTAAACAGAAGTAGCAAGAACAGACCAGGATTCTCTTAGAACGTCTCCAAACGGTTGCCTTCAGCAACCAGCCTCACCCACACCTTCCCCTTTTATTATCAGTCCCAAGGCGTGACTTCTCACTGCCTTCTTCACCTCTCACTGAGTTGCCTCATTGATTTTCTCTGCTCTGCTCTGCTGGATTGCCTTCTGTTTCTAGCGTCTCTGAACAGATTCAGCTGTGACTCTTCTGAGTCTGACACCTCGTACTCACACAGCTGAGCCTCATGAGGAACACGACTGGAGGGGGCCAGGCTGAGAGTCCTGCAGTGCATCAGAGCCTCCGTCTGACGCCAAAGGCTCTCCAAACCCCTCCTCCTCCTCCTCAGATTCATCGGACTCAGCTGCTGGGAGCACAGGCTGACACTGAATCACAACAAACTCCATTATTCCGTTATTTGGAGTCTGCCCATCTTAAACCTGCCAAGGTTGAGAAACTCTTCTGTAAATGGAGCCCTTTAAAATGTGAAGGCTGCCTTGGGTGCATAGAGCATATACACCAATGGAAGCCAACAGCTTTTTTTCTGCTCAGTGTAAAATTCAGACTCATCATTCTTTGGAGTAAATATAGCCGTTTGAGTGTATCATTGAAGAAGCCAATGATACTCCAAGTGATCCTCCAAGGATACAACTGTTAATAAAAATGTTTTGGGTGGACAGCAACCTCCCCTCATTGTTTGGCTGGCATGTACTTGTGGGACAAATATTTGTGCCGTCTGTTTCTAGGAGAAAAGTGCAAGAGCATGGTTGGGAGAAGAAGGCCCTTGTGGTTTAGCTGCCCCACCCCCGACATAATGAAGCATCATAACAACTTTGATAGAACAAGTGCAATGTGTCAGGTCAAATAGGGCTCCGAATGTAATTTTGCAGCCATCTATCTTTAGCAAAACTAAAGAGGCCCGTTGCTCTTTCCACACTTAGGAGCGGAAGATGTGGTCCAGATGCCTTGCAGAGCTCTCTGGCTCATATCCAGATGGCAGACCTTTTGGTCAGACCTCTAAAATAGCAAAAACAAAATATTTTTAAAAAGAGTGTTGTGCTTGGGCAGAAATGGAAGGGAGGAGGAGGAGGAGGAGGAGGAGGAGGAGGAGGGAGAGGAAGAGGAAGGGGAGGAGGGGGAGGGGAGGGGGAAAAAGAAGGAGGAGGAAGAAGAGGAGGAGGAGGAGAGAAGGAGAAGAACTATGTTACATGTTTTTTTGGTGGAGGGGAGGTGATTTATTTTAGAAAGCTCATAATAACTTTCTAAGTGTACACTTATTATTATGGATTTCAGGAACTACCCCACTCATTGGCTTTCAGTGAAAAACTGAGAGAAATGTTCATGTCCAAGGCAACCTTGGCATATTAATACAAGACTTATTGACTTTTTTTATTTCGCTACTGACTCCTGTTTCGTGCCTCCAGTTTATATCGACAAACAGTACATTATTGAATCATTAAACTCCTTATTAACAGGGGTTATTAAGAAGTCTTCAAAGACTTTCGGAGAAATCCCAGATAAGAGGGAAAAAGTTTATTCCCCATAGCTGCCAATGTAGGACAGGAATTGATAGGTGGGTAGGGATCTAAACTCAAAATAAGAATTTCCTGGAGCCCTGGATGCTCTGTCTACAGAGGTTTTCAAACTGAGTCTGGGCAGCCATTTGTCTTGGATGGTTTGACGATTCCTGCCGGGATAGAGTGCTAGACTAGAAGACTTTCAAAGTTCCTTCCAACGGTGTGATTCAAAGGCAGTGTTTTTAAAACCTGCCAACTTTAAGATATGTGGACTTCAACGCCCAGAATTCCCCAGCCAGCCATGCTGGGGGGGGGGGGGCACTGTTGATCTATTATTGATGTGAACAGTTTGTTTTAATTGTTTCTGTGTATTGATGGGGCAAGAAATGAGCTAATTTGACATGCCCCCTCAGGATGAGTGAATGAACCTTTTATTGTCAAAGTACAACCAGGTATACATTGAGATTGGCTGAGCCTCCCTTCGTGCCCCCACCCCCCAACTTACAGTGACACAAACCCTCCATCTTATTACACCATACATATTTTTTTTTATTTTCAGACAAAAAGCATAAACTCCTTTCATTTTAGAAGGGAAGCATCTTCTGCTGGTCTGCAGAACAAAACATTTTTTTCCCCTATATGGGAAGTCCTTGGTTTACAACCACAATTGCCACGCAGAATTTCTGTTGCTAAGTAAGGTGGTTGTGACCTGAGTCGCACCTATGCTGCTCCACCCTAGCCTGTGGCACCACGTAAATCACTGTACTACACATTTGCTTTAAAAAAAACCCTAAATGGACATTTATTTTTTTTATTTTTTTGCCACAGACATTCAGCAAATCCCTGCAGTTGCTACGTGAATCCAGCTCCCCCCATGAATTTTGCATGTCAGAAGCAGGCTAGGAAAGTTGCAAGGAGCTTGGAGGACCTGGGGATGTTCACGTGATGTGCCGGTTGCCAAGGCCCCCCATGGGGAAGCCGCAATAGTCGTTAAGTGCAGAGACTGATTGTAAGTCACTTTGTACAGTTGCTAAATGAATGGTTGTAAGTCAAGGACTACCTACAGCTGTTCAGTAAATATAAATTGGTCATGGGAACGTTTGTCATTTGATCAGTGTAATAATTCACTGAATCTCCCAGCCTCTGTGCACAAAGATCCACCAGTCAATCAGGATAGAGCTGGAAGGGACCTTGGAGGTCATCTAGTCCAACCCCCTGCTCAGGCAGGAAACCCTTTACCACAGACATGTCAAACACAAGGCCCGGGGGCCGGATCCGGCCCGCAAAGTGGTTTCATGTGGCCCGCGAAGCCATGCTGGAAACAGGGAGGGAACGGCCCCCACTGCCTTGGCCCTGGCCCAGAGACCCTCCTTCTGCCAGAGACCCTCAGATCTGTCCCACTCCTGCCCAGGCCCCCATAGGCACCCTTGATGCGAACGATGTAGAGCTGGCCACGCCCACCCAGTAGGCCTTATGCACTCTAGCCACGCCCACCCAGTAGGCCACGCCCACCCTGGCCATACCCACCCGGCCCCCTGAGGGCAACCACAATGCTGATGCGGCCCTCAATGAAATTGAGTTTGACACCCCTGCTCTACCATTTCAGACTATTGGCTATTTAGTCCCTTCTTAAAAACCTCCAGTATTGGAGCACGTACAACTTCTGAAGGCAAAAGCCATTCCACTGATCAATTGTTCTAACTGTCAGGAAATTCCTCCTTAGTTCTCGGTTGCTTCTCTCCTTGATTAGTTTCCATCCGTTGCTTCTCGTCCTGCCTTCAGGTGCTTTAAAGAACAGCTTGACCCCATTCTCTTTTTTTGGCATCCCCTCAAATAATGAAACAGGTGCTATCCTGTCACCTCTAGCCCTTCTTTTCATTAAACTAGACGTAATGCAATTCCTGCAGCCGTTCTTCATATGTTTTCATATTTCTTCCACCCCTTTCATTAAAGACAGTTCAAAACAATTCCTTGAAATGCCAACCCAAGCATCGAAACAATAAATAAATATAGATGCAGGAAAATGCCAAGTCAGAGGTGCAGATGGCTGTCAAACCTCTCCTTTCATCAGGGTGGTATGATCACTTTCAATAAATTGATTTTGCGGCTCAGCCATCTCCCTGCAGTATACTTTGCTGATCAAGATAATACAGTCTTCTCTGGCATATCTCAAAGAATTCTTCTCCAAACTTAATTCCTTCTGTCGATTTACAGCCCGTAGCAATTTACCTGTTTTATAGATTTCTGTTGCAGCATCAAAGTCCACTTAAAGTGGTCATGTTTCTTGTTTTTGGTTGTTTTTAGCGTCCATCAGATTTACTTAAGTGAAATTCTGAAGATTGCTACAGGCTAAGATTTATTTTAAGAAGTGCAAAATTTAGAAAAGGGATTATGGTTGTCAGGACTGTAGTTATTCAGCTGGAAAACATGGAAATCGCCTTTGAAAGAGTGCAATTTGTTATATTGTTGTAACTGTTCATTTAGTGACTATTCAAAGTTGCAATGGGACTGAAAAAAGTGACTTATGACTGTTTTTCAAACTTACGACCATTGCTGCATCACGATGCTAATGTAATCAAAATCTGTATGCTTGGCAACTGGCAGGTACCTATGGCAGTTGCAGTGTTCCAGAGTCATGGGATCACTTTTTGCAACCTTCTGATAGGCAAAATCAATGGAGAAGTAAATTCACTTAACCACCATGTTATTAAGTTAACATTTGCAGTGATTCACTTAGCAATCATGGCAGCAAAGGTATAAAATGGGGCAAAATTCACTTAACAATTCCCTTGCTTAGCAACAGAAATTTTCGCCTCAGTTGTGGTCGTAAGTCAAGGACTACCTGTACTTTTTCCCAGGGCATTGAAAGACAGGAAAAGCAAAATGGCCAACACTAAGAAGCTGCCTCTGGCAAAAACAATAAATAAAAAAAAATCCCAGAAAAAGACACCATCATTTGAGGGGTCCTTGGTGATCTCTAGGGACGTGGTGGCTCAGTGGGTTAGGACGCTGAGCTTGCCGATCAGAAGGTTGGCAGTTTGGCGGGTCAAATCCCGAGTGCCGCGTAACAGAGTGAGCGCCTGTTACTCGTCCCAGCTTCTGCCAACCTAGCAGTTCGAAAGCACGTAAAAATGCAAGGAGAAAAATAGGGACCACTACAGTGGGAAGGTAACAGTGTTCCGTGCACCTTTGGCGTCTAGTCATACCGGCCACATGACCACGGAGACGTCCTCGGACAAGCGCTGGCTCTTCGGCTTTGAAACAGAGATGAGCACCGGCCCTTAGAGTCGGAAACGACTAGCACGCATGTGCGGGGGGAAGCTTTACCTTTACCTTTAAGGTGATCTCTGAGCTTGCTGGTTTTCTTGCAGACGTTTCATTACCCAAACTAGGTAACATCATCAGTGCTAACACTGACTAACACTGACTAGCACTGATTACCTAGTTTGAAACGTTCTTCCTCCCACCCTTGGTCCAACCGGCGCTGGTTATGTGGAAACCATTGTTTAGCTCCCAAGCATCCCAAATCTAATCTAGCATTAATCCAAAACCCCTAGGAGAAGGATGAAGTGTAAAGGAAAGTAGCTGACACCCCACACTGAGTTAAAAATATAAAATCTTGTGTTTCTAAGAGAGAAAGGAGAACATTAATAAATAAGTCCTGAGAAATCTCTGCTCAACCCTAGCCTTTGCAACCATGGAAAGCGCTGTAGTACAATAAACTTTAATTTTAATGTATTTGTTTTAAATAACTAAGTGCTTGTCAAATCTCCAGTGTTCTTGCAGTTGTGGGCTCATTAACTTCATGCTGAGCCCTAAGACTAAATTACTGCTTGTGTGGTTTGTCTTATAGCGGGCTAAGTAAAAGGTTTTTTTAAAAAATGAGAGCTCTTCCCAGAGTTTCACTGGATGAGTTCAAGCAGGGAAGATCTATCAAATTTGGATTCTTTTGGCTGAGCAAGACTCCATTATGCCTTGAGGGCCCTTCAGAAAGTGTGCAAGATCTGACAATCCCATCAAAGCCACAAAGTGGGTTCCGCAATGGTGCAATGTGGGCTTCACCCCTCCATTTGTGTGTGTCATGTCACAACATGGGTCTGTCAGGGCAATGATCAGGTGCTGGACAATTGGTTCTTTTGGTGTTTGGTTCAGACAGACGAATGACTCAGTGAGGTTAACAGCAATAAGGTTTATTCAATACACATATGTCAACTGACAACTGTCAAAATAACTCTGGCTTTTATACCCGAGCAGTTTAAACTGTATCCAATCACAAGTCCGGGTTTTCCCGCCTTTACAACATTAACCAATAATTGCACCAGAATCTCCCGCTTCAAGGAACCTACTTTGCAACAAAGCTACTGACATAACACCCCTTCCCCCCCAGTTGATGTTATTTGTTGACATAATCCCTCAAGTATTTGGGTGGCCTGTGGACCCTAGATGGGTATCTATTGGGTTGGCTGCTTAAGTCATTGTTAACTGACAGTCTGCTTGGCTGGCTTATATTTATAGGTCTGGAATTTTGAATTACAGGCTCTGACGATTCCCTACTAACAGATTGTGATTGCTCATGTGTTTGTTGTTGTTGCTCAGGTACTGCTGGCCTGTTCATGGGGGACAGCTCCCAGTCAATTTGACAATGTTGTGGGTTAGCTGAGGTCACACTGGTTTGAATTTCCGCTTCCTCGCTAGCTGGCAAGTTGTTTTGATTAAACCAAGATGCAGTATCACCCCCGTGTACGCTTTGACCCCCATCAACTGGCATACTTCTGGCAACTCTCTTCCTTAATTGATCAATATGTCTTTTACTTACTCTATTCCCTTCCCCCTCAATGGTGTAAGACAACGGCCCCATTATGTCAGTGACCACCCCCGGAACCCATTTGTCCCCCTGTCCATAGTTTCTGGCCCAGACTAAGTCTCCAATCTTGAAGGACCTGATTGGGATGTCAGGTTCAGCACTTGAGGGTAGTTTGTCAGGATGTAACCTGTCCAGTTTGGTGGTTAGCCGTTTGCCGCACCTCATTTCCGCAGGGCTTTTCCCGGTAGCCGTGCAAGGGGTTGTGTGTTGGGTCAGCAAAAAATCTGCCAGTCTTTGGTGCCAGTCGCCACGGATGATTCGCTTCAAGGCGTCTTTGGTGGTTCTCACGTTGCGTTCAGCCAAGCCATTGGTGGACGGGTGGAAAGGTGCTGATGTTGTATGTCTAATCGAGTTGGCCCTGAGGAAATCCTGAAATTCAACAGAGGTGAATTGGGGCCCATTATCCAATACGATCACATCAGGCAACCCATGAGTGGCAAAGAGGCCCCTTAAAACCTGTATTGTTCTACTAGATGTCATTGAATTAACTGGCACTACCTCCAGCCACCTAGAGAAACTGTCCACCACAACTAGGAAGGTTAACCCTTGAAATGGCCCTGCAAAATCAATGTGAATCCTAGACCATGGATTCCTGGCCAATTCCCACTTATGCGTGTGTGTGTGTGGCAGCTCTGGTCTAGATCGCTGACACAAATAACATCCTGAAACGCATTCTTCAATATCTTTATCCAGCCCTGGCCACCACAAGTGACTTCTAGCTAATGCCTTCATTCGCACAATTCCAGGGTGTCCCTCATGTAATTCAGTTAAAACTGTAGTTCTGTGCAGTTCAGGAATAACAACACGGTTGCCCCACAAAATACATCCCAAATGGGATGATAGTTCATTCTTCCTCCTAAAATATGGGATGTACTTGGCATCAGGGTTAGTACTAGGCCAACCACCAAGAACCCAGGCCATAATCCTTTTGAGAATAAGGTCTTTTTTAGTAGCCTCAGCTATTTCTTTAGCAGTTAAGGGGCATTCAGGAATTTCCTGTAATGACATAATTTGTCCTACTGGGGCAGGGTCCTCCTCTGTGTTGGTTAAAGGCAGTCTGCTAAGGGCATCTGCATGGCCCATTTCCTTACCAGGTCTATGTTGCAGTGAGAATGAATATGCTGAGAGGAAAATTGACCACCTCAGCATTCTGGGAGACATTATTTGGGGTGTCTGTTTATCAGTGGTAAACAGTCCCAATAATGGTTTGTGGTCAGTGAGTATGGTAAAGTTCCTACCATAAAGGTAATCATGGAACTTTTTTACTCCTGCCACAATTGCTAATGCTTCTCTATCGATCTGAGCATAATTCCTTTCAGCTTTGGTAAGCGTCCTGGAATAGTATGCAATCGGCTTTTGAATGCCATGACTATCCGTGTGACTGATAACAGCCCCCACACCATAAGGTGAAGCATCACAAGCTAAATAGATTGGTTTATTCTCAATAAAATGAGTAACTGTGGATTGGCTTGAAAGAATGTCTTTTAATGTTTGAAAACTGACTCTATGTTTAGCATGCCACTGCCATGGGATTTTTTTATCTAATAGTCTATGTAGTGGTTCCGCGATGGCAGCTTTATGAGGCAAGAATGTATGATAAAAATTGACTAATCCTAAAAAGGCTTGTAATTCAGCCTTGTTTTTTGGTTCTGGTGCCAATTTAATTGCCTTAATTTTATCAGGTGTAGGGTGAATTCCATCTTTATCTATCCTAAATCCTAAAAATTCTGTGGATTTAACCCCAATACAGCATTTTTCCCTTTTTAATTTAAGTCCAGCCCCCCTGAATCTTCCCAATACCTGTTCCAGACGCTCAGCTAATATTTCTTCATTTCTTCCAGCAATTAGAACATCATCAAAGTAAGGGCATACACCAGGTATGCCCTTTAAGGTCCTCTCCATCACCTCCTGGAAGATGCCTGGAGCTGCTGCAATACCGAATTGCAGTCTGTGGACTCGGAACGCCCCCTTGTGGGTAACAATAGTTTGAGCTTCAGCAGCCTCCCTGGAAACAGTAAGTTGCAAATACGCCTGCGCCAAGTCTAACTTGGCAAATATGGCGCCGTCCTGTATCATGGCGAGGACCTGCTTCACCGTCGGGACCGGGTAAGCATGTTTTTTCATTCCGAGGTTCAGGGTGGCTTTGTAGTCAGCGCAGATCCTCACATCCCCATTAGGTTTAATGGGTGTGACGATCGGCGTCTCCCACAAACCACCCTCGACCGGTTCTAGAACGCCTTGGCCTACAAGCTTATCGAGCTCGGCCTCGATTTTTTGCTTCAGGGCGAAAGGCACCCGTCGGGCCTTAAGCCTGATGGGTTTAACCGATGGGTCTAAATTAAAATTAATTGGGGGCCCTTTATATTTACCCAAAGACCCATCAAATACGTCTGCGAATTCATCGCAGACAGATTTGAGGGTCTTATTATTAATAACGGTGTTTATTCCCCCGACCCAAATCCCCAGGGCAGGGAACCAGTTAAGGCCTATTAAACTAGTTCTATGGCCTTCTGTAACTATTAAGTCTAGTGTTCCATTAAACCCCTTATATTTAACCCTAAGGGTAACTTTTCCCTTAATTTTTATTGGGGTTTTTTGGAAGTCTGCCAATTGAATTTTGGTTGAACTAAGTGGAACTTTGCGGCCACTTTTAAGTTCAATCTTTTTAAGGGTTTCACTGGATATTATGGACACTGAGGCCCCAGAATCAATTTCCATTTTGCAAGGGATTCCTTGCAACTGGACTACAATTTTTAATTTTGATCCCAAAATATGGTTTATTTTTCTTTTCCCAATGTGATTGACTCGCGCCACCTCCCCACGGTTGGGGTATTGTGCCCAAGGTCTAGGGGTCTCTTTGCCACTATAGTAAGGGGTTACCTTACCTTCGGGCCAAACGTCAACTTCGTGTAGACGATTGTCGCGTGCACGACCCCTGCAAATGGCTTGAATGTGGCCAGTCTTCCCACACAATCTGCATCTAGCAGAACGGAATCTGCAAGTTGCTCGGGGATGGTTGCCTCCGCAGCTGCCACATCTATTGTCGCTGTCGCGCGGTCTTGTTACAGTGTCCCTCGGTTGTTGTTGGAGTGTTGTTGGTTGTCGTTGTGGTGTTGTTGTTTGGAATCAGCGACTCGGTTCTGATCCGTCGCTTCGGGATGGTTTTGCCGCCATTTTTCCAAACCGTCTAGTGACTTCGGCTATGTCAGTTTCCCATTGTTGGTCCACCTCCCCGCAGTCCACAAGGCTTTCTTGATTTATTTCGGCAGAAGCGGCCATGCTATTTCGGGGGGGGGTCGCGATACCCAGTGGATTCATATGTCAAGAGTTCGTCGAGGACTTTTTGCAAGTCACCGGTGGGCTTAGCGATAATTCTATTTTGTAATTGCTCGTCTCGCAAGCCCAGCACCACTCTGTCCCGGATTCTTATTTCTAAGTTGTCATATTTGCAACGTACTGCTGCTTCTCTGACTGCAGCAACGAATTTTTGGATTGACTCGCCCGGTCTCTGATTTCGTTTTTCGAAAATGCGCCGCCAAAAGAGTTCTGATCTTCTTGGCGTAAAATGTACTTTTAATTTGGCCAGTAAGTCGGCATATGGAACGCTTGATACCGGCAATGGTTGACAAAGTCCCACAGCAACCCGATACACAGGTGTGCCACAAATGGTTAGTAAGGCAGCCGCCTTTTTCCGGTCATCGGTTATGCCATTTACGAGCAAAAACCCTTCGACCTGTCCCACATATTCTTCCCAGTCCTCTGGGTAGTTTGGATCGAATTCTTTTAAAGACCCAATTTGCGCCATTCGGAGGTTTGTTGATTCCGCCGCGGCCGCTTGTGGTTGACTGTGAATTCTTTTTTTTAAAAAAAAAAAATTACCGCCTTACGCGCAGCTGTTTCGCCGATCCTTCACTAGTCCGCTGTCAATCCCACCTTCGTCGCCAGTTGTTTGGTTCAGACAGACGAATGACTCAGTGAGGTTAACAGCAATAAGGTTTATTCAATACACATATGTCAACTGACAACTGTCAAAATAACTCTGGCTTTTATACCCGAGCAGTTTAAACTGTATCCAATCACAAGTCCGGGTTTTCCCGCCTTTACAACATTAACCAATAATTGCACCAGAATCTCCCGCTTCAAGGAACCTACTTTGCAACAAAGCTACTGACATAACATTTGGATCTGGAGATAATAGGCCTAGTAATAAATAAAGGGATTCTAAGTTTTAAAATTAGTCCAAGCAAACGTTTTAGAAGATTTTCATAAAAAGCATACATAACAATCAAGATGACATCCAGATCTCTTGCAAGGTATTAATAAATCCTTAATACAGGTAGTCCATTCATTTGGTGACCATTCGAAGTTACAATAGCGCTCAAAAGATTGACATGGCCAGTTTTCACACTTACAACCGTTGCAGCATCCCCATAAATATGAGCAACCGGCTCATACTTACGACGGTTGCCGTGTCCCGGGGTCACATGATCCCCTTTTGCAACCGTCTGACAAGCAAAGTCAATGGGGAAGCCGGATTCACTTAACAACCATGTTACTAACTTAACAATTTCAGTGATTCACTTAACAACTTGGCAAGAAAGGTCATAAAATGGGGCAAAACTCACTTAACCCCTGTCTTGCTTTACAAGAGGAATTTTGGGCTCAACTGTGGTCGTAAGTTGAGGACTATCTGTAAGGAGCTCTAAACAGCAAGATTTCTCTTAATATGGCAGAGAAATCAAAATACAACACTAAACTCATTGCGATAACAATAGTCTTCCAAGTCCAAAACGGGTGAACTGTTGTGTTACAACATCACAACGTCTGTCTTGTCATCTGTCACTGCCTGCCATTCCTTGTGAACATCTCTAAGCCTTGGCAAATTTTGGGATTACCGAATCCAGTTAGTTGGACAAGTAATTCATTCGAGGTGCAGGTAGTCCTCGACTTACAACAGTTCATTTAGTGACCATTCAAAGTTTCAACGGCACTGAAAAAAGTGACTTATGACCATTTTTCACACTTACAACTCTTGCAGCATCCCCCATGGTCATGTGATCAAAATTTAGACGCTTGGCAACAGACTCATATTTATGACAGATGCAGTATCCCAGGGTCATGTGATCCCATTTTGCGACCTTCTGACCAGCAAAATCAATGGGGAAGCCAGATTCACTTAACAACTGTTACTAACTTAACTGCAGCGATTTACTTAACAAATGTGGCGAGAAAAGTTGTAAAACGGGGCAAAACTCACTTAACAAATATCTCACTTAGCAACAGAAATGGTGGGCTCAGTTGTGGTCATAAGTCGAGGACAACCTGTAATGCTTCTGTAAGGACCCACCTCAGCTAAGCCTCCCAAGAAAGCAGAACTCCTGAAAACAGGCTTTGTCTCAAAAGGAACTTTTATTAGGGGCAGCTGACAGCAGGGAAAACAAGGCAAGGTCTGGAGAAAAACCGGCGCAAGCAATATATTAAAAGTGATCTTATTACTTCCTCCTCCCCCCACACCCAGAGTCCCAGTGTCCATTTGAATCCCAGCCAATCCACAGGGGGCACCGTGTTTTGGTAACTGGCTCCTTTGGCCCACTCCTCAAGGTCTCTCTTGCTTTTGTTTCCTTCTGGCTCCAAGCGCAAACCATCTCCTAGATGAGGGAGGTGCGTTCCTTCTCCTGGGGGAAGGGCAAGACAGTGCAAAGAGAAGGACCAGTGTGTGTGTGTGTGTGTGTGTGTGTGTGTGTGTGTGTGTGTGACATGATAGCAGTGCTCCAACATCTCAGGGGCTGCCATGAAGAAGAGGGAGTCAAGCTATTCTCTAAAGCGCCCGAAGGCAAGACAAGAAGCAACAGATGGAAATTAATCAAGGAGAGAAGCAAGCTAGAAATTAAGGAGAAATTTCCCAACAGTGAGAACAATTAACCAGTGGAACAACCTGCCACCAGAAGTGGTGAATGCTCCAACACTGGAAGTTTTCAAGAAGAGACTGGACAGCCATTTGTCTGAAATGGTATAGGGTTTCCTGCCTTAGCAGGGGGTTGGACTAGATGACCTCCAAGGTCCCTTTCAACATTATTATTGTTGTTGTTATTATTGTTGTTGTTGTTGCTGTTATTGTTATTATTCATCACACAGTCAGCCAGATGTTCAGACTGGATTTGGCATTTTTGTCTACCTATCGAGTCCTTACCAAGAACCTGGGATAGGCAGATGTGGATGTTTGATGGTATTATAGATATCGTCGCAGGATGGAAGTTTTTATTATTATCCCCAGAGCATCCCCCCTCCCAACAGAATAGCAGCCCCCCCAAATGGTTACAAAGGCAGATGGCTGGGGGGGAAAAATTCCACTTAAACTTTTCATTGAAAAGAAAGATAATATAGGTAGTCCCTAGTGACCATTCAAAGGCTCTGAAAAAAAGTGACTTGCAGCATCATCTCAGACAGATGGTCAAAATCTGGGCACTTGGCAACCAACCGGCATGTATTTATGATGGCTGCAAGATCCCAAGGGCCTCGATTTGTGACTTTCTCAGTGGGGTAGACAAGATCCACTTAACAACCATATGATTCACTTAACTGCTGTGGTTTGCTTAACAATCAGAGCAAAAAAGGTTGTAAAATAGGACACGACTCATTTAACAACCACCTTGTTTGGCATTTATGGTTCTAAGATGAGGACTGCTCAGAGTGAAAAGCCTCCTATTGCCGACTCTTCTAGAATAACTTTTATCAATTTAATTTCCTATTTGCAAAAATAACAATAATAGAGGAATGCATAACATAAACAGCAACTCTATTTTTAAACAGCCTTCGAAATTGGATAGCAGGAGAAGAACAGTGGAACCCATCTAAATCTTTTCATGCTAATTAACACTAAAAATTCAGGAACGAGATCTGAGAACTACACAGCAGGGTGACAAAGAAAGCCTGACTCTGATGAGTGCTACAAAATGGGAGGATGGCAACAGCTGGAGTTTAAAAAGGAAGTGATGTTGATGATATGGTATGTAAAGCCATACCAGGTTCAAAATGTTGATGATATGGTATGTAAAGCCATACCAGGCTATACCAGGCTACTGCTAAGTTTGTAAGCCGCCCTGAGTCTTTGGAGAAGGGCGGGATATAAATGGAATTAAAATAAATAAAATAAAATAAAATAAAAGGCATGGCATGTTCCTAGACCTCACAAAGTAGGTGGGCCTTCTTTGAGGTTGCAGAATGCTTCAGTTTTTATTCCCAAAAGCCACTTTGGAAAGTGTGGAAGTGCAGCTTTAGCACCTGTCTACAATTCTTTAGAGAGCCAGTTTGGTGTAGGGGCGAAGGAATCACAGTGAGATTTGAATTCTAATCCTGCTTTAGATGCAAAGCCAGCTGGGCCAGTTCATTTCTCTCAGCCATGGTAACTTCTGAAAAGTTTTCATGGCAAAAACTGCAATCATTTCTCCCAGGCAATCTCCCAAAATCAGAGATGAGTGAGCAGAGGAGGGGGGACAACTATTTAAAGCAGCTCTGTCCCAAAGGTGCTTTTTTTTCAAAAGGCAACTGGACGGGCTTTGTTTTGTCTTGAAGATGCTTTGCTTCTCATGTCGGATGAAAAGCAAAAACATCTTTGAGGAAAAAACTAAAAAAGTCCAGCTGCCTTTTGAAAAAAGCACCTTTGGGACAACCATGACCGGAGTGACTGAGAATCTCCATAGACATTTAAAGCAGCCGAATCTTTTCTCAGAATTTGCATGCAATTGTGGGAAAAGATGTGGCTGCTTTAAAGATTGCAGACGTTTGCCACATTTACATTCTTGCAAGTTCTGATGCATATTTTACAAATTCTGCCCCAGTGCTTTTCCCTTGCATTAAAACTCATCTTGGAAGGCAGAAGCTTTGTCTTTTGTGCCTTTCATTTCTTTCTCTTTGAAGAGATTTGAGATAGACCAATTTTCTTTGATCCAAGATTTTATCTGTTCAGGATCAAACCACTTATGAACTGTGATGGGACTGAAACAAGATGATCGGGGCAGAGACCCAGTAAGGGTAAGGAGCATGGTTTTAATCCAGTGATGGCGAACCTTTTAGAGACCGAGTGCCCAAACCGCAACCCAAAACCCACTTATTTATTGCAAAGTGCCAGGGGTGCATCAGCATTGTGGTGCCCTTGGGGGGGGGAAGGGCAGGGAGGCGCCTCTGAGTGCAGCCTCTGGCATGCAAAAACCAGGGGCACGAAAATGGGCCACCGTGCTGCAAGGTGTAAATACGGCCACGGCGGCAGTGCAGGGTGCAGATATAAGGCGCTGCACCACGCAAGAGTGAGGCAGGGCTAGTGAGTATCACGCAGGCACTAGCCCTGCCCCATTTGCAGCAGCTGCATACTCACGGTCCCGTGCATGCACGCACGCATGTAAAATGCTTCCCTCTCCCTTTTCTTCCAGTCCGCCAATTGACAATGGTTGGTGACCTCTGCTCCACCACCTCTACTTGAGCTTGCTAGTTGGCCGCTTCGCCTCCTTTGTGCTGGGCAGGGCTCCTGCTCCGGGTGGTGATGGTGGCCTGATAGACCTGCTGCTGGCGGCAGCGCACGTGCCAACAGAGAGGGCTCTGAGTGCCGCCTCTGGCACGCGTGCCATAGGTTCGCCACCACTGTTTTAATCTTTCGGCCACCCGTTGCATTTCTCTTTTAACAAGTTGTGCTTGCACAATCAGAATTGATTGAGGTTTTGAAATTAGCCTGGGCTACATATGGTCTCATGCGATAATTTGCCCTCTACTGTTGTAATGCAACCCAGAATTACACACACACTCACGCACACAGACAAAATATGATCTTGAATTTAAGGTGAGAGTCACCTGACACACAACGGACATTTTTTGATGAAAGCCATAGCCTTCGTAATTCAGACAAAAAATATTTTGTTGCTAAGCAAGCAGGTGATGTCCATGTGTAGAGTCGTCTCTTGGGTTGTTGGAAAAGAGTGTTTGCTATGGCCATCGTATTCTCTTGACAAAATTCTATCAGCCTGTGCCCTGCTTCATTTTGTACTCCAAGGCCAAACTTGCCTGTTATTCCGGTTATCTTTTGGCTTCCTACTTTAGCATTCCAATGCCCCATGATGATAAGGACATCATTTTTCGTGTAAGTTCTATAAGGTGCTGTAGGGCTTCATAGAACTGGTTACTTATGGGAGCAGTTTGCTGTCAGAATTAGAGGCTTAAAAGAGAATGTTAAAGAAGATTTAAAGCAGCTGATCTCTGAGGCTCTCGAAGGGGTATTGAACCAGCCAGCATCTGAAATAAGAGCAGCTATGGATAAAGTGTTTCGGGTGAATTCATGGATTGCCAGACAGAGAAAGTTGCCTAGAGATGTGGTGGTTTATTTTGCAAAAAGAGAAATTAGAGATCAAGTTATACAAGCTGCCTATGATGTTAAGGTTGTGATTGCTGAACAAGAAGTCTTGGTTTTAAAAGAAATTCCTCCAAGGATTTTAAGGGGAAGAAAGGACTATACATTTCTTGTGCAAGAGCTCAAGCAAAGAGATATAAGGTTCAGATGGGAGATTCCAGAGGGGCTGATGGTGATGTATGAAGGTAAAAGGTATAGGCTGACTACTGTGAAACAAGCACGTGATTTCTACAATAATGTCTTAAAAGCAACCTCATTAACGCTCTTGGAAGCTGGAAAGGGATCTGGAGAAGAAGAACAACAAGAGGAGGAAACAGAGGAAAATGGTGCTGGAGGAGATCAAGCTACAATCTCTTTGGATGATCCTAGAGAGCAAAGAGTGACGCGTGCTGCTTTAAAACGAGCAAAGAAAATAAAAGAACAAGATCAGCAAAAGTCTTCAGATTCTTCACATCGCATTCATAGCCAAGCTGTGGGAGGAGCACGGCCTAAAGTAAACAGTCCTATCAAAGCTGTGGTCCAAGAGCTTTTCGAGGATATACATGGCAACTAAATTTTTAACCTGGAATGTTAATGGACTAAACTCACCGCAGAAGAGGAAGAAAGTTTTTCAATATTTAAAACAATTTAAGATAGATGTTATATGCCTGCAAGAAACGCATATTAGAGTTTTGGATCAAAAGTATTTATTGAACTCGAGGCTGGGTACGCAATTTGTTGCTTCTGCAGAGAATAAGAAAAATGGAGTGGTTGTTTATGTTAAAAGTGCCTTAACAGCGGACCTAATTGAAGCAGATAAGCATGGAAGATATGTTATGATCGAGCTGTTGTTTGAAGGTAAAAAGACGCTTTTAGTTGGATTATATGCTCCAAATCAACAACAAGCTGACTTTTTTAGTTTACTTCATACAAAGCTTACCCAGTTGGATTATAAATCCTTTATTTTTATGGGGGACTGGAATGGAGTTATGGATGTACAGTTGGATAAGGCTGGAGCCTTTAAACGCATTCCAAGTCACGCTAGACTGCCTAAATCTTTTTTTGAAATGAAGGATGACCTGGAATTGCGAGATATTTGGCGTGAGAGACATTTGCGGGAGAAGGATTATACATTTTATTCTGATAGACACCAATCTTTTTCGAGGATTGATTTTATTTTGTTGACTAATGATCTTCTTTTGAGAACTAAAAAGGTGAAAATCTGCGCAAGAATTATCTCTGATCACAGTCCAGTGTGGTTGGAGATTGATAAGGAAAGAGGAGATAGACGCTCATGGCGCGTAAATGAGAATTTGTTTAGAAATCAGAGAAATGTGGAAGAATGCAAACAGCGGATGAAGGATTTTTTTGAGATGAATATGAATAAGGGTACCTCTATGGATATGGTTTGGGATGCTAGCAAGGCCTATATGAGAGGGGTGTTGATATATATGAATAATAGACATAGACGTGCAGTGGAAACTAGAAGGAAAGAACTGGAGAATGAAATAAAGGAAAAAGAAAAGGCTTTGATTTTGAACCCAGAGGAGGTGAAGATCAAGGAGGCTATTAGACTGTTACGAGGACAATTTGATAAATTAATGGCTGATCAAGTGGCGACCAATCTGCGGTTTGCTAGGCATAATACTTTTTGCAATGCTAATAAGCCAGGCAGATGGTTGGCTTATAGACTGAGGAAAAAACAAAGGGCATCTAATATAGATAAGATTGAGCATAAAGGAAGGGTTGTGTATCAACAGAATCTTATTAAGGATGCCTTTGTGGATTTTTATTCGAAATTATATACTAAAGAGGACATTAATGCAAAAGATATTGATACGTATTTGGAGAAGGCTAGCATCCCGGTTCTTACGCAAGTACAAAAAGAGGGGATTAACCAACTGATTACAGAAGAAGAAATTTTTACAGCTATTAAGGATCTGAAGGTGGATAAAGCACCAGGCACTGATGGCTTGACTGCGGCCTATTATAAAAACTTACAATTAGAGATGATAAAACCGTTAAAGGAACTGTTCCAGACAATCCAGAGGGGGGGAAAGGTGCCCCCGTCTTGGAGAACAGCTTTTATCTCTTTGATTCCGAAGGAAGACCAGGATGCTACTTTAGTTAAAAATTACAGACCGATATCGCTTTTAAATACAGATTATAAGATATTTGCTAAGGTTTTGGCTAATAGACTGATGAGGGTTCTGCAACAGGTGATTCATGGGGACCAAACGGGGTTTATTAGTGGAAGACAAATGAAAACCAATGTGAGACATATAGTTGATGTGTTAGAGTTTTTGGAAAGGCACAACCAGATCTCTGCTGCGCTAATCTTTTTAGATGCTGAAAAGGCTTTTGATCAATTGAACTGGCAATTTTTGTTGAAAGTTTTAGACAAAATGGATTTTGGGGAAAAATTTTTACAACCGATTAGGGCATTATACCAAAAACAAACTGCCCGAATTATAGTTAACAATAGTTTGACAACAGTATGTAATATTGAGAAGGGCACAAGGCAAGGCTGTCCGCTATCGCCCTTGTTATTTATATTAACATTAGAGATACTATTGGTTAAGATTCAGAATTCGGAAAAAATTAAGGGGATACAAGTTGGAGATCAGGATTACAGATTGAGAGCATTTGCAGATGATCTGGTTGTTACAGTGACCCAGCCAGAGAACTCTGTTGTGGACCTGATGGAGATAATAACACAATATGGGAAGGTTTCTGGATTTAAAGTAAATATACAGAAAACTAAAATTTTGGCTAGAAATATGACAGTTTCGCAGAAGGCTCTCTTAGAAGGATTAACTGGATTTGAGATTGTTAAAAGGGTTAAATATTTGGGGGTGATTTTGTCGCCCTCTAATACAAAGCTATATAAAAATAATTATGAAAAGTTATGGGGGAAAATTCAAAAAGAACTGGAGAGTTGGGAAAAATTGCAATTGTCTTTGTTGGGACGGATTGCAGCAGTGAAAATGAATGTCCTGCCCAAATTTTTATTCTTATTTCAAATGATACCGATTCTTAAGAAAGACTCTAACTTGGAGGAATGGCAGCGTGGTATCAATAAATTTGTGTGGGCAGGGAAAAAGCCACGAGTTAAACTTAAGATTATGCAGGATACTCGTGAGAGAGGTGGCCTTAAAATGCCTAATTTTAAATTATATTATGAAGCTGCTGCACTAGTAGGAATAAGTGATTGGATTAATTTGACACAATCGAGGTTATTAAATCTTGAGGGCCATGATCTGTTGTTTGGCTGGCATGCATATTTGTTGTATGATAAGAAGGTAGATACTGTGTTTAGGATGCATATTTTAAGACAGGCATTGCTGAGAGTTTGGAAGAAGTATAGACATAAGTTAAGCAGCAAGATACCATTGTGGGCAATCCCAAAACACGCAATAGAAAATATACATGCTGGTTTCAAACATGATGAGACTACTTACAAGGAAATTTTAAGTTTGGAAAGGAATATTTGGTGCTTGAAATCATATAGTTTCTTGCGAGAAGAGAAGGTTGTTCAGACTTGGTTTCAATATATTCAGTTACAGGCCAGGTGGAAAGAAGACCAAAAAAATGGATTTGCAACGACTGATGAAAATTTGATAAAGCAAATTAGAAATCAAGGACCAGCACATATTAAACGGATATATCTTGCATTGATAGAGATCGATTCAGAAACAGAGCTTGTTAAGGATTGTATGATAAAATGGGCCCAAAACATTCAGGAAGTTATTACAATGGACACGTGGGAAAAGATCTGGGTGAGGAATGTAAAATTCACTCAAGCTCAAAGTTTAAGAGAGAACTTTTACAAAATGTTTTATAGATGGCATCTAGATCCTAAAAAGCTTGCAAGTATGTATCCGAATTATCAGCCTAAATGTTGGAGGTGTGGTGATGAAGAGGCAACATATTTTCACATATGGTGGACATGTAAAAAGGTCAAGGCTTTTTGGATAAAAGTCTGGTGGAATATGCAGAAGATTTTTAAACGGAGGATAAAGTTTTGTCCGCAATTTTTTTTGTTGGGAATAATTGTTGACGCTACAGTTGTGGACTCTAAGTTGATGTTGAATTTAGTTACGGCAGCAAGACTTTTGATAGGTCAATATTGGAAGAAAGAGGAACTGCCGACTATACAAGAGTGGATTTTAAAGGTTTCCGACTTGGCAGAGATGGCGAAGATTTCGGCCTATTTGAAAGATTACTCGCAAGAACATTATATTATGGAATGGAGAAAATGGATTGAGTTTATCCAGAATAAGTATAGGGTCAAGAAGTTTTATCTAGCATTTGAATAAGTCTTCTTTCGTTTTCTTTTTTCTTTTTTTATTTTGTCTTCTATATATATTTAATAATGCTAAGTTTTGTTTGATCCTATATAAGTTAGAGAGTGATGGATTTTAGAATTTATAGTTGTTAGTATATGGTTGTTTATGATTGCCTTTTTATATATATGTACCTTGTATTTAGCTCTGGGAAGTCCGGGGGGGGGAGGGGGGTTAGGGGGAGGTGGGGGGGGAGGAGGGAGGGGGGGAGGGGGGGGAAGGGGGGAGGTAGGGAGGGGAGGTAGGGAGGGGGAAGGGGGTTTTTTAAAGGAAAACTGTATTTTTAAAACTTTTCAATAAAAAAAAAAATATTTTGTTGCTAAGCAAGCAGTTGTTACGTGAATTTTGTCCCATTTTGTGACCTTTCCTGCCACAGCTGTTGAGGGAATCACTGCAGTTTTTAATTGATTCATGTGAACTTAAGCAAATCTGGCTTTCCCCATTAAGTTTGATTGTCAGAAGTCAATTGGGAAGGTTACAAAAGTTAATCCCCCACCATAAATGCAACTGCCGTAAGTACATGCCAGTTGCCAAGCATCTAAATTTTGATCACATGACCATGGGGATGCTGTAACAATCGTAAGTGTGAAAACAGCTCATAAGTCACTTTTTTCAGTGCTATTGTAATTTCGAACAATCGTTAAATGAAGAGTTGTAAATTGAGGATTATCTGATTTCATCTGTTAAGTCTTTTGAGCATTCATCTTCACCTGGCATAAGATATACGTAGAGGTTAGACAAGGCAGTTGTGAAAAAGTTGGACACACACCTGGAAATAAGCAGATGTAATAAATAAAGTTCCACAGTCTGATTCAGGTGACCCTGAAGACACAGATAAACCTCCAAATGACCTCAACAACTCTCAGGGAGAGTGTTAATGAACAGATGACTGCAAGCAATATGAATCCTCCCATTCCCCGTCAGTCAGTTAGAACTGAAGAAGCTTCTTGGTTGAGAAGGGAAAAGTTTTCAAGGGGGAATAAAAAACGCCCAAGAAAGTCCAGTTGCCTTTTGGAAAAAGCACCATTGGCACATGACCTAGATGACTGAGAATCTCCATAGACAAGCAGATGTAAGACTTTTAAGTACTATGTTTATTTCTCCATGAAGGCTGATGCTGAATCCATGTTATGGGTTCTTTTTTGCTTGCCCACTGTACCAGTCATGACTTTCTAATATTGCCCCTACTTGTAAATTGCTCCAGCTAGTCTAGGCAGGAAAATATATATTTTCCTGTGAGCTGATAAATGATTAGAAACTTGAAAAGGGTTAGCGAAATATTGTTCGGTTGTGATAGCAATAAGAAAACTCTAGACATAATTAAGTTGTGATAGATCGTTTCCATGTTAGAAGACAATTTCTCATTTTAATATTTTAATCTTGTTATGTTTTCTCGCTTGAATGTTTTTTACAGAATTCAGCTCTTTGACCATAAATAAAATGTCACTGATCAATTCGTTGTCCTAAGATTAAAACAATAACCTTTACCCATGTTGGTGTTGATATTTGATTCGGTACAGGCAGCCCTTGACTTATGGCCGCAAATTTAACCCAAAATGTTTGTTGCTAAGCGAGACACTTAGAGTTTTGCCCCACTTTACAACTTTTCTTGCCACAGTTGTTAAGTGAATCACTGCACGGTTGTTAAATGAATCTAGCTTTGCTTTTCAGAAGGTCGCAGAACAGGATCACATGACCCCAGGACGTGGCAACCGTCATAAATACATATCAGTTGCCAAGCGTCTGAACTTTTATCACATGACCATGGGGATGCTGCAATGGTTGTAAGTCATTTTTTTCAATGCCATTGTAATTCTGCATGGTTTCTAAATGAACTGTTGTAAGTTGAAGACTACCTGTATAGAATCTGAGCCATATGCTTTTCTGTTGCTCTTTCAACAAGCAACCGCAAACGAATTGCACCCACCTTACCCTGAAGAGTTCTCTGCAACAAAGGCTTTCGGTCATTTCTGCTGTCCAGCCATTGCTCAGACCTATTTTTCCATATTGCCTAATTCTACTTTCAAATGTTCCACTCTCTTCTCGCGTCTCAAAAAGTTGTTACTGCTAATGCTCAACTTAACAATAATTTGTTCAATGACCAGGTGTCCTGGTGGCACAGTGGTTAAATGCAGTATTGCAGGCAAACTCTCACTACAGCCTGGGGTGTAATCCTGACGACACAAATCAGTAAAATGAGGGCCCAGATTGTTTGCGGTACATGTGAAAATGACGCTGACATTGCAAACTACCCAAGGAGGGCTGTATAAATGAGGTGGTGTATAAATCTAAATGCTATTGTTATTGCTATTCAGAGTTACAAGGGCACTGAAAAAAGTGACTTACAACTGGTCCTAGCACTTAACCACCATCATAGCATCCCTATGGTAAAAACTGTTCCAGAACACAGTGGAGCAGAGAGTTTTTGAGGTCCCTAGGGTGGCACATGCAACACCAAATCTTATGCAAAGCTTATTGCCAACTGATAACAGTGTTAAAATATCTCAGGGTTTGCCCTAAAGGAGAGGGAGGGGTCAACCTCTTCTCCAAAGCACCTGAAGGCAAGAGAAGAAGCAACAGATGGAAACTAACCAAAGAGAAAAGCAACCTGGAACTAAGGAGAAACCTCTTGACAGTGAGAACAATTAGCCAGTGGAACAATCTGCCTCCAGAAGTTGTGGGTGCTCCAACACTGGAAGCTTTTAAAAAGAGACTGGATAACCATTTGTCTGAAATGATATAGGGTTTCCTGCTTGAGCAGGCAGTTGGACTAGAAGACCTCCAAGGTCCCTTCCATCTCTATTATTCTGTACTCTGAAGTCTACCTATAATTTCTTTTAAACCTATTTTTTTAAAGAAAAAAAACGTATCTGATTGGTGACTTTATGGCTATAATAAAGTTTGGCTTGATTTGATGATAGCAGTTTTATAGAAGGAAGAGTTTTCACTTAATTTTTTTTGCAGAGGACAATATTGTATTTTAAAGTTTTTGGGCCCAGGTCTTAAGATAAATAAAAATACAAGAGATGATTGGTCAGTATAAAGAAAAGATGGAAAGATTGTCTAAAGGTAAAGGTAAAGGTTCCCCCGCACATGTGTGCTAGTCGTTTCCGACTCTAGGGGCCGGTGCTCATCTCCGTTTCAAAGCCGAAGAGCCAGCGCTTGTCCGAGGATGTCTCCGTGGCCATGTGGCCGGCATGACTAGACGCCAAAGGCGCACAGAACGCTGTTACCTTCCCACTGCAGTGGTCCCTATTTTTCTACTTGCATTTTTACGTGCTTTCGAACTGCTAGGTTGGCAGAAGCTGGAACGAGTAACAGGCGCTCACTCTGTTACGCGACACTCGGGATTCAACACACCAAACTGCCAACCATCTGATCGACAAGCTCAGCGTCCTAACCCACTAAGCCACCATGTCCCGAAAGATTGTCTACAAGCTGACTTTCTTATCTATTGGCCAGCAATGAAATTTTATCACAGTACCAGGCACTAGACTTAGCCTTGAGAATTTCTGCTGCCCCATCAAAAGTCTTGCACATATAGACACCCAAGTGGATAGATTAACTTTACAACATCAAGATTGTAGAGTCAATATCTTAGGTTGCTGTAGCAACCTCATTAAAATATGACTGATGAGGTCCCAAGGCGCTGAGCAAAAAATCATTGATTGCCTAGTTAGGGTGGAAATTGCCAACTTCTCACGAAATCTTCTAAACTACTAAAGCTATTTCTAACTTCCTGAATCAACCCTAGGAAGAATGTGCTTCAGATTTAGGCAAATCCCAAATCAAAAGGTGCTAAATCAGACAGGTTTGGGAAATGGGCAGTCAAAATAAGATCCAATTTTGAATGAAGGACTCTGAACCCTTCTGAAATTGTGCTAATGTTTTCACATAAAGAAAAGATCAGGCTACAGCTACAGGCCAAGGTGGGTTATAGAACCGTGACTGATAGCTTTGGTTCACAATGAATCACTTTTGAGAGAGGGACGAGACACCAGATCACGCAATTGTCCAAAGGTTCAAGGCTATTTGTTACCTCTCCTTCCCCAAAGCAAGAAAGATAATAAAGGTTACAAGAGGATATAGGAGACATATATAGAATGTTAGTTGTTTACATCTTCTGTGTCTATAATTCAGCCTCTGTCCCATTGTACTTTCGATGACTTTCCTTTTTTTATTTATTATAGTTGGTCACACAGCCAGCCAGCTTTAGACTGGCTGGACATTTTTGTCCACTTATTGAGTCCTTTCCAAGGAACTGGGCTAACAGATGTTGTTTGATGGTAGTAAACGTATCATTGTGGGATGTAAGCTGTTTCAAGTAAAGCTGCCTTTTGCAATTGACTGTTGGTAATTATCTCAATGCCAATGGTGTTATTATTTTATTTTATTTATATGCTGCCCATCTCACTATTCTGAACCTTAATGCTAGGAAAAGGTTTAATCTGTCTATAATTCAGTTGAGTCCCTGTGTTAATTTCTTGTCTATAATTGCGTTTTTCCTACCCAAACATAAGCATGGGATCTGTGCATTTTTGCATTTTCTTGCAAACTTCCACATAATAAAGATGCTTTCTTCTCACCAAAATTTTGCAACAAGAAGCTCATGGTCTGAGCCAACGTCAGCTCCTCGTCTTGTCTTTACTGACTGTGTAGAGCTTCTCCATCTTTGGCTGCAGAGCACATAATCAATCTGATTTCTGTGTTGACTGTCTGGTGATGTCCATGTGTAGAGTCGTCTCTTGGGTTGTTGGAAAAGAGTGTTTGCTATGGCCATCGTATTCTCTTGACAAAATTCTATCAGCCTGTGCCCTGCTTCATTTTGTACTCCAAGGCCAAACTTGCCTGTTATTCCGGTTATCTTTTGGCTTCCTACTTTAGCATTCCAATGCCCCATGATGATAAGGACATCATTTTTCGTGTAAGTTCTATAAGGTGCTGTAGGGCTTCATAGAACTGGTTACTTATGGGAGCACCTGCTGCCGGCATCAACTTCCCTTCGTCCAGTGCGCTCCCACAGGGAGGGCCTCCTTAGGGTGCCGTCGGTCAAAGAGTGTCGACTGGCGGCCCCCAGGGGCAGGGCATTCTCTGTGGGCGCGCCAGACCTTTGGAACCATCTACCGGTTGAGCTCCGGATGGCTCCTGACCTTCGCTCCTTCCGACGGGACCTAAAAACACATTTATTTGAACAAGCCGGCCTGGTCTGATGGGTTTAGGGCTATTTTATAGTTTTGTATTAATTTTATTGAATAGGGCTGTAGTATTTAATATTTTTAATTTTTGTACATTGTATTTTATTGCATTGCCCTGTACACCGCCCTGAGTCCTTCGGGAGAAGGGCGGTATATAAATAAAATAAAATAAAATAAATAAATAAATAAATAAATAAATAAATAAATAAATAAATAAATAAAATAAAAAAACCCTTTTATAGGAGAATCAGAATACAGAATAACAGGGTTGGAAGGGGCCTTGGAGGTCTTCTAGTCCAAGCCCCTGCTCAGGCAGGAGAACCTATAGGGGTAGGCAACCTTGGCTCTTTTATGACTCGTGGACTTCAACTCCCAGAATTCCTGAGCCAGCATGGCTCAGCTTGGAAACCTCTCTCTTTCCCCTTAGCATGGCTGGCTCAGGAATTCTGGGAGTTGAAGTCCACGAGTCATAAAAGGGCCAAGGTTTCCTACCCCTGACCTATACCATTCCAGACATAGGACCACCTTCTGAAATTGTTAAATTGTGTTTCTCTCTCTCTCTCTCTCTCTCTCTCTCTCTCTCTCTCTCTCTCTCTCTCTCTCTCTCTCTCTCTCTCTCTCTCTCTCTCTCTCTCTCTTTGTGTGTGTGTGATTAAAAAATAAACCTATCTTATGTTGTTTTCATAATTATAGCTCTGAACCTATTCACCTGAAACCTTACAATTTCAGTTCTGTTTTTTTTTAAATCAATGTCATGTCCCGTGGCTTTAAAGTGTTGGAACCTTAAAAGGGACCACAGACAGAATCAGCAAGATCCTCCAAAAACACAACATCAAAACAGCATTCTACACAGACAGAAAAATATCCACCATCCTAAGAAACCCCAAAGACATAATTGGGTTAGAAAACCAAGGAGTATACGAAATCCCATGCACCACCTGCCCCACCACATACATCGGACAGACCAACAGAAGAATAAGTGCACGCATTGAAGAGCACAGGAACTCACTCAGAAAGGGAGAACAAACTTCATCCCTGGTCCAACACTTTGAAGCCACGGGACATGAAATTGATTTTAAAAAAACCAGAACTATCGCCAAAATTGAACATTTTAACAACAGAATAATCAGAGAAGCCATCGAGATAGAAAAACGCCCCCACAGCATGAACAAACGAGATGATACCTCTCGCCTACCAGCCATTTGGAAACCCACCTTGATTGACAGACGACCCCCAACCACCAAGAATGATACCAGACCCAAACTCATGATAACATCACATGACATCACCACCACACAACCATTCAAAAAGCAAATCCGAACCCACAACGATAACGACACACAACCACAAAGCAGAAACCTAACTACAGCTGCAACATCAGCCACTTTAAACCTCTCCAAACCACACAATAAGCAAATTGACACCCACTACAAAAACATGGCACCACCACAAACACAGAGCCGAACAAAAGCAGCACAACTCACCAGTTCAGGTCTAAGGCTGGCAGCTAAGACCAGCCCATCCACTCAAAACACATCCCCACCCAATCAGAACACAGCCCCCATTCAAAACACACTCCCACCCAATCAGAGCAAAGCTAACCCCCCACCCAATCAGAGCACACCTCCACCCACAGACCACACCCCCTCTGGCAGTTTAAAAAAGAAGAAAAAACAGCCACTATCACACACTTCTCCCAGAAGAACGAATATACATATACATATACATATACATATACATATACATATACATATACATATACATATACATATACATATACATATACATATACATATACATATACATATACATATACATATACATATACATATACATATACATATACATATACATATACATATAAGTAAAGGTAAAGGTTCCCCCGCACATGCGTGCTAGTCATTTCCGACTCTAGGGGCCGGTGCTCATCTCCGTTTCAAAGCCGAAGAGCCAGCGCTTGTCCGAGGACGTCTCCGTGGTCATGTGGCCAGCATGACTAGACGCCAAAGGCGCACGGAACGCTGTTACCTTCCCACCGGAGTGGTCCCTATTTTTCTACTTGCATTTTTACGTGCTTTTGAACTGCTAGGTTGGCAGAAGCTGGGACAAGTAACAGGCGCTCACTCTGCTATGCGGCACTCGGGATTCAACCCGCCAAACTGCCGACCTTCTGATCGACAAGCTCAGCGTCCTAGCCCACTGAGCCACCGCGTCCCTCACATATACATATACATATACATATACATATACATATACATATACATATACATATACATATACATACATACATACATACATACATACATACATACATACATATATATATATATATATATATATACATACATATATATATATATATATATATATATATATATATATATATATATATATCAGCAAAGGTCATCACAGATGTTCAACTGGTAGAGTTACGTACATAGAATACAAAGAATACAAAGAATACAAAGAATATTATATATTCTTTGGTGAGTAGAGGGGTCTGCCTATAAAACTCACTTTTTCACTGCCAGTTCACCATTGTCTAAATTCTCACAAAATTCAAAAAGAATTAAAACTTGTCATACTATTATGGAGGTCTAGAAAAGGGATTAAATTCTAGTTATTTCAGGAGACATTTGTGGAGAGTGGAACAGAGAATTATTCCTCATGTGCAAGAGTATATAATTGTATGCATTTTTATGGTTCCTTCACACACACAAATTACTGTGTAAAATTTGTAATGTTCTTTGTTTACCTGATTATTTTTTCATCAGGGAATCCTATTTATGCACAGTGAGATTACATACTGCTCAGAGTTAAGAGTGGCATAGAAGCCTAGGAGGATAAATATATAAAACTATAAAAAAATGCAAATATATATCATTTTGTACAAATATATAGTATTAAAATATATACACAAATATATAGCATTATTCATAAATATATAACATTAAATCCACAAGGGCATAAAAGCAGAAGTCCAAATGAAAAATGATTAAACAACATCATATCTGGCAGAATAAAAATAGCTTGATGCTGCAAAGTTTTATTAAATAGGTCAAAGCATTACAGGTAATTCTTAGTTACCATCACAGTTGTGAATGGTGATTCTGTCATTAAGCGACACAGTTATTTTTTAAAAAAAAATTACATGACCGTGCCTGACTTAGAATGGCAATTCATTGGATCTGATTGCAGTCATTAGTGAATCACCACTGGTCATTAAGCACAGTCACACAACCATGACTTGTGACATCCTGCTGGCTTCCCCACTGATTTGTCAGAAGATTGGAAATAGAGGTCACATGACTGCAGGATGCTGTGACCATTGTAAATGCGTGCTAGATGTCAAGCACCCAGTTATGATCACATGACTGCGTGGATGCTGTAATGGCAACAACTTCAAGTCTCAGTTGTAAGTCTCCTTATTAAGCACATCATAATATCCATCAGTCGTTAGATGTATGGTCGTTAAGTGAGGACTACTACTAAGTACAAATGGGAATCAGCGCTGATTCCATTCAGATCAGATCAGCCTTTCTCTACAAGCTTACCTTGAGGAACCCTTGATGTAAATTTCAAAGGAAAATTTGGCATAAAAATAGCAAAAAATATAAAAATATCACAATTCACTTTTAATTGACACAATCTAGATTTTACAAGATTTTCAGCAACAGTAAGTAGCCAGCTGGCAGCTGAACCACAGCCTTGCATAGGACCACCCTGTGGAAGACGGAGGATTTCAGTCTGTCATAGTTTGTAGAATAAAAAGTATGGTTTGACCCAAAAATTCATACTCAGTGGATGAGCTCTGAGCCCAGAGTGAGAAATACAGATAGTCCTCAACTTACAACCATTCATTTAATGACTGTTTAAAGTTAATACTGAAAAAGTGACATGTCCAATTTTCACACATTTGACCATTGTAGCATGGTCAAGTGATCGAAATTTGGGCACTTGGGAACTGGCATGTATTTATGATGGAAGCACTGCCCCAGGGTCATGTGGTCACTATTTGGAAACTTCCCAACCGGCTTCTGACAAAAAGTCAATGAGGGGAACTCAGGAGCACCAAGGGCCCCACGGTTGAACCCTGAGCTACAAATATTCTCTTCTGTCATAGGACATCCCCAACTGAAGGCCTTCCAGTGGAAAGCAAATAAAAAGTATTCCCAACCAATATTGATAATCAAGGGGCAGTAAAGAATTTTCAGTGAAATTTAGATTCAGGAATAGATTCAGATTCTGAGTAAAATAATGTACTGATTTTTCAATCAGTAAATTGAGAATCAAACTGTAGTGTATGCTGCTGAGCATACACAGGAAATACCAGCACAGCAGGGGGGCTGGACAGCTCCAGGCTATAACCGCTTTGGCGGGAAAGCCTGAATAGAGCGAGTCATTGACAGCCCCAGGCATGGTCAGCTCTGGCGGGAAGCCAGGGTTTAAACCTATTGGCCACCTGCACTGGCGGGAAGCCCAGGTTCAAATCTATTGGTCATCATTCACCTGGGCAGGTATAAGAAACGCCAGGTAAACCCCTTTGCCCCAGCTTCATTCCTGATCCAAATAAAGAAGTATTACCCAGCTCAAGTGTCCGTCTCTCTGTGCGACCACGCAACTTTGCACTGGCGACGAGGGTGGGATCCTGCACCGGACAACGCTAGCCACGGACGGAATCCAATCGGCAGCCCCGGATCCAGACGCAGGACGACCGAGACGGCGGAATGACACAACTGGGTCAGTATCCCCTTTTCAATAGCGGCCACCCCGAGGAGTGGGAAGCATTCGTGGGGCAGATAGAATGCTACCTGAGGGCGAACGGGGTGAAGGAAGACCGGCAGAGAGCGGCGGTGCTACTCTGCAGCTGCAGCACGGAAATGTACCAGCTGGCGGTCGGTCTCTGCACTCCTGAGGACATCCACTCCGTCGGGTACAACGAGTTGCTCGCGAAGCTGACCAAACATTTCAAGCCCGAGATGTCCGAGATCGCCTGGTGGTATCGGTTCGAGAAGCGGGACCAGCGGCCAGGTGAGTCTGCCAAACAATACATGGCAGCCCTGAGGCAGGCAACTCGCCTCTGCAATTTTGAAAATTTAGAAATCCGACTGTGGGATCGGATCGTCTGTGGGTTGAGGGACAGGAAGCTGCACCAGAAACTTTTTGCCAAGCAGAAACTGACCCTGAGGGATGTCCAAGATGAATTCCTAGCCTGGGACGCAGCCGAGGAGTCCGATGCGAGGGAAGGCGGATCCATCCACCAGGTGAGAGGGTGCAGCGACGCAGACGGGGCAGAGCTGGAGGTGGATGCCATCAACCGACCACAGCGATCCTTCAACCCCAACCGAGACAAGGTCCTGAGCAGGGTACATTCGTGGGTGAGTAGTGGGTGGCAAGACAAATCACCAGGGCAGGAGTTCACTGCTTACTTTTCAAGAAGGCATGAACTGTCCACACACAAAGGGATAGTACGAATGAAGGCTCTGGCAAGGAGCTACCTATGGTGGCCTGGTTTGGACAAGGAGATAGAAGCACAGGTAGCGGGATGTTACACTTGTCAGAGGACACGACCAGAACAACCACATGCACCAGTTCACAAGTGGGAGGAAACACACTCACCCTGGTCCAGGGTGCATATAGACTATGCTGGCCCATTCCAAGGACACATATTCCTGGTCGCTGTAGACAGTCATTCCAAATGGCTAGAGGTGGTGCCTGTAAGCAGTATGACCTCAGCAGGAACCATGCAAGCATTGAGGGGGATGTTTGCTACACATGGGTTACCTGATGTAATCGTGTCTGATAATGGAACACAATTTACTTCCTCAAATGTTTAAGATGTTGGAGATCTTAATAACTAGCAGAGATGAACTGACTACAGAATTTATGGATTTAAGATTGTAGAATCCTAGAAAAGACTATTTTTGCAGTGTTACCAGCTTTGATATGTGAGCTTCAATTCCTTGGCAAATTTAAGAGGTGTGGACTTCAGCTTAGCAACTCTAAAATGTGTGGACTTCAATTCCTAGAATTCCCTAACCCCATGGCATCTTTAAATTATGTGGACTTCAACTCCCAGGATCCATGCTGGCTAGGGAATTCTGGGAAAAACCTAGAACTAGGAAAAATTTCCTGACAGAACAATCAGTGGAATGGCTTCCCTCCAGAAATTGTGGATGATCCAACTTTGGAGGTTTTTAAGAAGAGACTGGACAGCCATTTGCCTGAAATGGTATAGGGTTTCCTGCCTTGATAGAAATTGATTCAGAGACGGAACTTGTTAAAGATTGTATGATAAAGTGGGCTCAGAATTTTCAAGAAGTTATTGCAATGGATACTTGGGAAAAGATCTGGGTTAGAAATGTAAAATTTACACAGGCCCAAAATTTAAGAGAGAATTTTTATAAAATGTTTTATAGGTGGCACTTAGATCCTAAAAAATTAGCAAGTATGTATCCGAACTGCCAGCCCAAATGTTGGAGGTGTGGTTGTGAGGATGCAACGTATTTTCATATATGGTGGACTTGTAAAAAGGTTAAAGCTTTGTGGATTAAAATTTGGTGGAACATGCAAAAAATATTTAAGAAAAGGAAAAGGTTTTCTACGCAACTGTTTTTACTGAGTATTATCACAGATACCACCGTTGTGGACACTAAGTTGATGTTGAATTTAATTACGGCAGCGAGGCTTTTAGTAGCGCAATATTGGAAGAAGAAAGAACTGCCGACTATAGAAGAATGGACTTTAAAAGTTTCTAACTTGGTGGAGATGGCAAAGATCTCAGCGTATTTGAAAGACCAATCGCAACAGAGATACATTGTGGAGTGGAGAAGATGGATTGATTACATCCAGAATAAATATGGGACTAAAAAGTTTCACTTAGCATTCGAATAAGTAGCGGATATATATGATGTATAACTAGCTTGTAGTAATTTTACCAAGAGTTAAAGTGCGATAGAATTTAATATTTTATTGTTGTTTGCATATTTTAGATTATGTTTGTTTGTATTTTTATACCCTGTATTTTGCTCTGGGAAGTCGGGGAGGGGGAGGGGAGGGGAGGATTGGGGGGGGGGGTTGGGGAGAGGGGAGGGGGAGGGGGGTTGTATTCAAAAATGTATTGTAAAACTTTTCAATAAAAAAAAGAAGAGACTGGACACTTGTCTGAAATGCTGTAAGGTCTCGTGTTTGAGAAGGGGGTTGGACTAGAAGGCCTTCACGGTCCCTTCCAACTCTGTTATTCTGTTAGGGTTAACCCTAATCCCTAACTGTAACCCTATTCTACTGCAGAGGTCCCCAACCTTTTGAGCACCAGGGACCGGTTCTGTGAAGAGAGGTTTTTCCGCAGACCGGAGAGTGCATGGTTTTGTGTGCTGCCTGCATCCCACGGATGGGGCTTTTGCTTATTTGTGCAGACTGGTTGCTGGCATGCCGCAGCCCGGTACCGGTCCACGGATTGGGGGTTGGGGACCTCTGTTCTAATACAAAGGATGTCTACTAAGCTTGTAAGCCGCCCTGAGTCTTCGGAGAAGGGCGGGATATAAATGGGATTTTTAAAAAAAATTATAATCACAATATGGGTAATCCAATTGGAACCCCATGGCTGAGCAGATTTTGCTTTATCTCATACATTTTCAAGCCCTTTGGGGTGGGGAAGAAATCTGGTTTTCCATATGTGGGGAAAGAGACATTTGGAAGAAGTGGAAATCGTGTAGGGTTGTCCTTAGAAGGTTAAGGTTCTGCAAAGTCAGGCCTTCCAGCAAACTCCTGGCAAGTTGATTTGCTTGCAACAATCGGAGACTAGAGGACTCTGCAGTCAGACCTGAGGCTCTGCAAAGCGCTGTTGATTTATCGTGGCTTTTCCCACACAGCATATTTGCTATAGTCGGGGAGAAGCCTATATAGGTCAGAAATGCAAAAACAGGCTCCCCCTCCCCCGCCCTCCTGCTTCCAAAATAGACAGCAACAGCCCTCCTGGTGTTGCAGCCCAAACATTCGGAAAGTGAAGGCAAGGTGGGACAAGAATGAAAGGAGCAGGAGGAAAGAAAAGCTTCAGGTGGCCGAAGTTCAGAGTTATTTCAGGTGGCCTCCAAAAAAATTAACATCTTCTTGTCCCATTAGGTCACCAATTGGTTAGGATTTCCAGAGAAGGCGTGGCAGACAGAAGACGTGCCTGTAAATGACATTTAAACCCATGCTCCTCATCCTAAGATGTGTGGACTTCAATTCCCAGGGTTCCCTGCCCAGTATGAATTCTGGGAGTTGAAGTCCACACATCTTAGAGTTGGCCAGTTTGAAAAGCACTGCTGGTAGGGCCCCTGACATAGCATGGTGGAAAAACAAGTAGGGTTTACTTACTAAGTTCAGCTACTACTTATAAAACCACACTTGGAGTACTACGTCCAGTTTTGGTCACCGCAATGTAAAGAAGATGTGGAGACTCTAGAACAGACATGTCAAACACAAGGCCCGGGGGCCGGATCCAGCCCGCGAAATGGTTTCATGTGGCCCGCGAAGCCATCCTGGAAAGAGTGAGGGAACGGCCCCCTCTGCCTTGGCCCTGGCCCAGAGACCCTCCTCCTGCCAGAGACCCTCAGATCTGTCCCACTCCTGCCCAGGCCCCCATAGGCACCCTTGATGCGAATGATGTAGAGCTGGCCACGCCCACCCAGTAGGCCATATGCACTCTAGCCACGCCCACCCAGTAGGCCACGCCCATCCTGGCCACACCCACCCGGCCTCCTGAGGGCAACTGCAATGCTGATGCGGCCCTGAATGAAATTGAGTTTGACACCCCTGATCTAGAAAGAGTGCAGAGAAGAGCAACAAAGATGATCAGGGGACTGGAGGCTAAAACATATCAGGAACGACTGCAGGAATTGGGGATGTCTACTTTAATGACATGATGGGGTGACATGATAGCAGTCTTTCAATATTTGAGTGTCTCCTACAAAGAAGAGGGAGTCAAGCTATTCTCCAAAGCACCTGAGGGCAGGACAAAAACCAACGGATGGAAACTAATCAAGGAGAGAAGCAACCTGGAACTAAGGAGAAACCTCCTGACAGTGAGAACAATTAACCAGCTTGCCTGCAGAAGTTGTAGATGCTCCACCACTGGAGGCTTTTAAGAAGAGACTTTAAAAAAAAGATAGCCACTTGTGTGCAGAATGGTATAAAGTCTCCTGCTTGAACAGGGGGTTGGACTAGAAGACCTCTAAGATCTATACCAACTCTACTATTCTGTTATTCTGAAGGAGAGCCAGAAGTGGAGTGACACCTTGCAAAGGATGTTTTCTCAAATGCTGGTTTCAGATCTCAGGTAACTTTCTAAAGACCATGAAATGAGATCTCGGGGGATATATTTGCAATTTCAGACACACTGTGAGAAGGTTTTGATGCTGGGAAAGGTAGAAGGAAAGAGAAGAGGACAACCAGCAACATGGAAGATCTGAAGTGCCAAGTTAGGGACTGATCAACCTAGAAAAAATTATCTATGTGGTCACTACCAGCTGACATCAGTTTGATGCCACTTGATCAATCAATCCATTTGCAGTTAGGAACGATAGGGTTAGATAAGATTGGAGTAGAAATTTCCTGAACCCCACTCATAGATTTGTGCTTCCCAAATCCTCTCTCCTTTTTTTTTTCTTTTTCCCAATTTGCAGTTCTGTCTGCTAAAGATACCCCAACCCTTCCGTTATTTAGCGAGTTGTCTGAAGCACTTTTAAGACGGGATTCCCTGCAGGTGGTTCTCGAGCAAGATGAAAAGCGGAATTTAATTAACACCTTAGCCAGCGTTTCTCTCTGCCGCATTCAGACGGGCAAACAGTGCCCTCTAGTGTCTGAATTTCTCAACTGCTCGGGCCCCACCTGGAAGCCCAGTCAAGCCTCAGCATCACAAAGATCAAAGCTCACACCCGGAAACGTCTCTTGGGACTGGTTGTGTGAAGTCAGAAAATCCAGGGAGCAGTAACCAGTAACATATTGGCACATGCTTCGTTTGAGTTCTAACAACCAGCAAATCTTCCCTCACAATGTGGCCATATGCAGCCCTCCTAACCATCTGTCCCCAGTTACAAAACCACATCACAACTCTGATAATATTCCCAGGTCATTTACAATATCATACACTTTTCATTTCCCCAGATACTTGATGCGAACATTTATTTATTTTCAAAAGCACATTTGCTGTTTAAAATGCCCTGTGCACTCTGCCTGCTGCTGTTCACCTTCTTCCTGTCTCTGCTTTCTCCTTCCAGAGACCGTCCTCTGTTTCGTTCAAATACCAGCCTTCTGCTCTGGCCCACATCACAACTGCATTAATAAAATTATTTTTAAAAAAAATCATAAAAATGCAAATCTAGTAAAGAAATAAAAATAATTTCTCATTAACAATTCTATCAAACAGCTTTCAAACAGTATCTCTCTCTTCTCACTATTCAGATGGACAAGTACATCAAATAGTGCCATGTCTGTAGTAGGAACATAGTCTAGTAGTAGAGATAGATCTAGATTAATTATAGGTAGTCCTTGAATTATGACCACAATGGGGTCCCTGAGCAGGCCTGTTGTTAAGTGAGTCATGCTCATTTAACCAACTAACCATGACCTTTTTTGTCATGGTTGAAAAGCAGATCACTGCAATTGTTAAATAAATCTGGCTTCCCCAATTGACTTTGCTGATTGGAAGCTGGGAGGATCACGCATGATGATCACATGACCCTAGGATGCTGCAACCATCATAAATACATGCTAGTTGACAAGAACCGAGATATTGATTATGTGACCGTGGTGATGTTGCAACGGTTGTAAGTAAGAGGAACAAATCTCACTTTTATCAATTCCATTGCAACTACAATGGTTATAAACCAAGGATTATCTCCATTTCAGGTTGAACCCAGGGCTTCTTACCACTGTGAAGACCACTGGCAGATGAATTTCCTTTATTAATTACAATCTGTAGCAACTCTTTCCATGAAGGATGTCAGAACACTGATTCATGACTAATTAAACTTTGGGGGGTCCTTGAGGGTCTTTGTATAGATTTCAGGAGGTCTGTGAACTTGGATGGGGGAAAAAAATTCAGGTAGCCCCGACATACAGCTAATTGTTTAGGAGTCGTTCAACATTACAGAGGCACTGAAAGAAGCGACTTACGAATGGTCCCTGCACTTAAGTTGGTCCTCGTATTTACAATCATCACAATATCCCCACGGTCATGTGATCGAAATTTGGGCACATGGCACACAGCAACTGGCAGCATTCTGGGGTCACATGGCCAAATTTCGAAAACTTGGCAACTGGCATGTATTGATGACGGTCACAAAATCCCGGGGTCATGTGATCACCTTTTGCGACCTTCTGACAAGCAAAGTCAATGGGGGAAGCGATTTAACAACCGTATTAGTAACTTAACAACTGCAGTGATTCACTTAACAACTGTGGCAAGAAAGGCCATAAGATGGGGCAAAATACACTTAACAGCTGTCTCGCTTAGCTAGGGAAATTTAAGGCTCTACTGTGGTCATAAGTCAATTAAAGAGCCTTGGTGGAGCAGTGGGCTAATGCCTCCTTAAGTAACACCAGCTGCCTGCAATTAGCGCAGGTTTGCATCCCACCAGGCTCAAGGTTGACTCAGCCTTCCATCCTTCGAGGTAGGTAAAATGAGGACCCAGATTGTTGGGGGCAATTAAGCTGACTTTGTAATAATGCCGCTTGGGTGTGTGTGTGAAAGCCCTAACAAGCAGGCATATACATAGAATGAAGGCTACTGCTAAGCTTGTAAGCTGCCCTGAGTCTTCGGAGAAGGGCGGGATATAAATGGAATAAAAAAATACCGGTAATAATAAAATAAAAAGGACTATTTGTGCATTTATGGGCAACTCTTGAGATAAGACACCCTGTTTCTTGAATAGTTTAGTTCAACATTTCTCAACTTTGGCAACTTTAACTTTAGCATGGATGGCTGGGGAATTCTGGGAGTTGAAATCCATGCATCTTAAAGAAGGTGAAGTTGAAAAATACCGATTTAGTTAATGCTTTAAGAGCCCCGTACTCCATTCTTTTTGCAATGTGTTTTCATCTCAGCTATGAAGAAACAAATGCAGAAAAAGGAATAGGCTTTTGCACCATCTCGGTAGATATTTAGATTTTTTTTTTTTACACATGGAACAAAACTGCTGCATCTTCCCTTCCCACATTAACTTCTCAAACAACTGCACTCCTCCCCCCCCTTTCTGCCCTTGATATATGCATGCAATTCCCATTTGAGTTCTCCTAGCATTCTGGCAGGGGAATAGACCCCTATTAGAAAAGGTGGCAGCAAAGAACAACGCCGTGATTAAATGCAAAATTGAAATTATAATGAAAATTGGGGCACTGAAAAGAAATTTAATTAAGTAAGCAAATCAAACAGAAATGTATTCATTATTTAATCAAGTAGTGAAGTGCAAAATTTCTTCTAATCAGGAAAAGTCTCCGAGAGCAGATAAAGGACCTGGGAAATCAAGGAACAATTTCAAAGCCGAAGGAAAATACCACCTATACCCCCCCCACACACACACACACAAAGGAACATTTGTCTGAAAAACAAAAGGTTAGCAAGGGAAGCGTTTCTTTATTTTTTTATTTTTTTTATTTTTCTTTTTAACCCAAGCGTCAAGACAGTGTATTTAGCTGAGCTTGATCAGAATCTGGACAATTTTCAAAACATAAAATGCATAATGTGGGTGAGTGGAGCTGACCCCCCCTGTTGCCTGGATGAGTTGAAGAGAAAATCCTTATGGCGTGGCCCATAGGATTGTCGTTTTTAAAAGACCAGTTTTGCTTCTGTGTCTTTTATAGAGCAATTGGGTAGACCTGGGGTGTCCAACCTAGGCAACTTTAAGACTTGTGGACTTCATCTCCCAGAATTCCCCAACCAGCCATACATGGCTGGTTGGGGAATTCTGGGACTTGAGGTCCACTGGGCTTAAAGTTGCCAAGGTTGGACACCCCTGGGGTAGACAAAATTCTGGAGAAAGACCAGCATCAGTGTTGATGTTTTGACAGTAACTAGATCTCATCTGTTCACAATTAGGGAGGTCTGCAGGGACAAATGGGGCAAATTCCCCTCCCAAGATTACATCTTCATCTCTGTGACTGAAGCCCTGCCATTTTGATTTTAATTTTTTGTTTGTTTGTTTTAAGAAAACTTGTATGGCCATCCATCTCACTCATGGTGACTCCGGCAAGCTTACAACAGGAATAAAACCCCAAATACTAAACTCAATAAACCCCAAAATCCCCTTTGACAACTACTATCAAACCAATCACTTGATGGGCTCCATATCATCCTGGCGTCCTCAGGCCCACTGGCCAAACCATGTCTTCAGGGTCCTATGGAAGAATATCAAGATGGGGGGCCAGTCTTATCTCTGCAAGGATGATGTTCCACCACGGAGAAGGCCCTTCTGCTTGTCCCAAAGGTGGTTTTTCAGGAGGCAACTGCACTTTTTTGTTTTTCCTTTGAAGACGTTTCGCTTCTCATCCAAGAAGCTTCTTCAACTCTGTCTGGATGGTGGGGAATGGAATCCAGTCAGAGCTGAAGAAGCTTCTTCAATGAGAAGCAAAACATCTTCAAAGGAAAAACAAGGAAGTCCAGTTGCCTCATGGAAAAGCATCTTTGAGACAACTATGAGCTGGAGGACTGAGAATCTCCATAGCCCTTCTTCTTGGTTTCACTAGACCAGGGGTAGGCAACCTTGGCTCTTTTATGACTCGTGGACTTCAACTCCCAGAATTCCTCAGCCAGCATGGCTCAGCATGGAAACCTCTCCCTTTCCCCTCAGCATGACTGACTCTGGAATTCTGGGAGTTGAAGTCCACAAGTCATAAAAGAGCCAAGGATGCCTACCCCTGCACTAGATCAACCTCCTTAATGGAGGGGACCTGTAACATTTCCTGCCTCCCCTCTCTGGTGAGTCAGGTAGATATGACTCGGAAAAGATGGTACTTCACTCCAAGCCAGGTAGGGCTTTAAAGGTCATCCCTTAAATTAGACCCAGAAGCAAATCGGCAATTGATGCAATTTCCTCAAGAGTAGTTGACTTTCTTCACAACCACCCTCAGATGCCTCCACTGGGATGAACATTCATGGAATGAGGTCAGCGAGATTCCTTGCTGACACTAGGACTTAGCATGCTTAACTAGATTGGTTAAAATTTAAAGGTTAGTTCTGAATTTTATTTATTTATTGGGGGGGCTTCATAGGTTATCAGACTCATTTTAAGAGATTAGTTTATAATTCAGTGTATCCCCATTTAGCCTAGCTGTTATCTCAGAAATCCAGACTGTCTGTGTTTTTGAAAAGATTTCTACCAAAGTGTATATCTATTACGCTTTAGTATTTATTATTAGCATATTACTAAATGGATTTTCTTTCGAACAGGACATTTCCCCTAAACAAATGTAACTGGAGAAACACCTTTCAGCCAGGAGTAGTATTTAAATATTGACAAGAATATTTAAATACTACTTAAATAATAGTTATAAGAAGCAACATTACAAGAAGCAATGATGGAAACTAATCAAGGAGAGAAGCAATCTAGAACTAAGGAGAAATTTCCTAAGGCTGAGAGCAATCAACCAGGGGAACAGTTTGCCTCCAAACGTTGTGAATGCTCCAACACCAGATGTTTTTAAGAAGAGATTGAATAGCCATTTGTCTGAAATGGTATAGGGCAGGGGTGTCAAACTCAATTTCATTGAGGGCCGCACAGTGGCGTAGCGTGGGGGGTGCAGGGGGGGCCGGCCGCACCGGGCGCAACATCTGGGGGGGCGCGCTCGCACTGAGCTGCTCAGGGAGCCCCAAGGGCTGCACAGAGTCGGCTTGGCTCCGCTCTCGAGCTGCTCTTACTTGCAAAGCGAAACGAGTCCAGCAGGTGAGATGGGCGGCCACATAAACTGAATAAAATAAATAGAAGCGCCCAACTCTCCGGTCAGTCCTAGAGGAGATCAACCCTGACTGCTCTTTAGAAGGCCAGATCCTGAAGCTAAAACTCAAATACTTTGGCCATCTAATGAGAAGGAAGGACTCACTGGAGAAGAGCCTAATGCTGGGAAAGATTGAGGGCAATAGAAGAAGGGGACGACAGAGAATGAGGTGGCTGGATGGAGTCACTGAAGCAGTAGGCGTGAGCTTAAATGGACTCCGGAGGATGGTGGATGACAGGAAGGCCTGGAGGAACGTTGTCCATAGGGTCGCGATGGGTCGGACACGACTTCGCAACTAACAACAACAAAAACTCTCCGCCCAGGCTCAGGCCAACCGCAAGCGCCCCGCAGGCGCCCCGGCAGGCTTGGGCGAGCGAAGACGGACCCGCCGGCCGGCTGGCCTAGCTTCGTGCGCATGCGTGGCTTTATTTAGTGGGGCTCACGTGCGAGCTTGAATGCAGCGGCTCTTGCAGGTCGGAGCCCCGCCCAGCCGCCCTCAAGAGGGACCCGGAAGCATCCCGCATGCGCGTGACTCTTCTTGGAAAGTCTACGCCGCTGCGGGGCGCGTCTTTTCGGCGGTGCCATGACGTCACCGGGTTAGGGGGCGCAAATTGCCCCGGGTGCTGACAACCCACGCTACGCCACTGGGGCCGCATCAGCATTGCGGTTGCCCTCAGGGGGCTGGGTGGGTGTGGCCAGGGTGGGCATGGCCTACTGGGTGGGCGTGGCTAGAGTGCGTATGGCCTACTGGGTGGGCGTGGCCAGCTCTACATCGTTCGCATCAACGGTGCCTATGGGGGCCTGGGCAGGAGTGGGACAGATCTGAGGGTCTCTGGCAGAAGGAGGGTCTCTGAGCCAGGGCCAAGGCAGTGGGGGCCGTTCCCTCCCTGTTTCCAGGATGGCTTCGCGGGCCGCATGAAACCACTTCACGGGCCGGATCTGGCCCCCGGGCCTTGTGTTTGACATATCTGGTATAGGGCCTCCTACTTGAGCAGAAGTTGGACTAGATGACCTCTAAGGTCTCTTACAACTCTGTTATTCTGTTAAAAATAAAATCAGATTGCTGTGTCAAAGTCTCATGTCATATGGTGATCATAAATATAGAATTGTTCAGGAAATTTTGGGAGAAACAACTTCATGATAAACCATGTAAAACTAAGGCCACTGCTCTGCTTAGAATTTATGTTGATGCAAATTCTGAAGCAATTACTCTCACATAAATAGAAATGAAGCACATCTTGTTTTAGGGAAGACAACACCTGCTAATTAAGCTGACTGCAAAATGTTAATGTTTATCTCTTTCAAATGGTGCTTTAAACAAAGTTTAGAAAATTGTTAATACAGTAGAAGGCATCTTTAAGTTCTTTGCAATTGGTCATACCAGGTGGAGACAACAGACGCTTGCCTTTTAATAGAATACAATAGAATACAATAGAGTAGAGTAGAGTAGAGTAGAGTAGAGTAGAGTAGAGTAGAGTAGTTGGAATGGACCTTGGAGGTCATCTAGTCCAACCCCCTGCTCAGGCAGGAAACCCTATACCATTTCAAACCAATGGCTGTCCAGTCTCTTCTTAAAAACTTCCAGTGTTGGAGCATTCACAGCTTCTGGAGGCAGGTAGTTCCACTGGTTAGTTGTTCTAACTGTCAGGAAATTCCTCCTTAGTTCTAGGTTGCTTCTCTCCTTGATTACTTTCCATTGCTTCTTGTCCTGTCTTTAGATGCTTTGGAAAATAACTTGACTCCCTCTCCTTTATGGCAACTTCTGAGATATTGGAACGCTGCTATCATGTCACCCCTCGTCCTTCTCTTCGTTAAAGTAGACACACCCAATTCCTGCAACCGTTCTTTGTATTTTAGCCTCCAGTCCCCTGATCACCTTTGTTGCTCTTCTCTGCACTCTTTCTGGAGTCTCAGCAACTTTTTTACATCATTTAGATTTAGTACTCTTTCCGTGGGTCAGTGTTTTTCAAACTGGGCAACTTTAAGACCTGTGTATTTCAACTCCCTGAATTCCTCGTTCTGGGATTTGAAGGACCCAGGGTTTAAAGTTGTCCAGTTTAAAAAAAAACCACTGCCATACATGATTTAAGATCTGCCATCGAGGTTCATATTCTGAGAAACGGGCTTTGACATATATAGAGCTCAGCCTTGAGGGGTTCTGAATATGTTGTATAGTTAATGACCACAGGCAGAATTGGAGGCTGATTCAGCTGCCCCTGGAGCAGATGGCAGATTTGAGTCCTGATGAGAAGCAGCAAATTCTTAGTTGTTCAATTTGCTATCGTTTCATTTCCATGATTGAGGATGGGAACTGCTAAAAGATTTCATTTTAGCCTTCTCTGGACTGACAGAATAAGTCTGAACTTCAGTTCCTGGAATTTTCCATTAGTGCTAGATAGAGATGTCCTACCGTAAAGCTTTTCTTCTGAGATGTTGCTCAGAGCAACCTCTGTTCTGATGGTCCTACAGCTCCCTACAGAGGCTGAGAGCAGTTGTCTTCCTTCCTGCCTCAATTAAATGCATTTATTTATTTTTAATTTTATTTTAATTCCATTTATATCCCGCCCTTCTCCGAAGACTCAGGGCGGCTTACAAGCTTAGCAGTAGCCTTCATTCTATGTATATGCCTGCTTATTAGGGCTTTCACACAAACCCCCCAAGCGGCATTATTACAAACTCAGCTTAATTGCCCCCCAACAATCTGGGTCCTCATTTTACCTACCTCGGAAGGATGGAAGGCTGAGTCAACCTTGAGCCTGGTGGGATGCGAACCTGCACTAATTGCAGGCAGCTGGTGTTACTTAAGGAGGCATTAGCCCACTGCTCCATGAGGGCCAGCCAGGACACAGAACTAACGGAGCATCTGCTCCAGGAAGCAAGAAGTGGCAGCTTGAAAGATCTTGGTCTAATGCAAGGCCTGATGTTGGCTTGAATGCTTTGGAATATTATTATTAGGAATCAGTCGGGAAAATGTCTTGAACCAGACCTGTTTGTTGAATCTCTTTTCTCCCTCTCCCCTCCTCTCTTATTTATTTTATTTATTTACTAATTTAATTTCTATACCGCCCTTCTCCCGAAGGACTCAGGGCGGTGTACAGGGCAATAAAAATACAATAAAAATACAATATACAAAAGTTAAAAATAAGATTAAATAGAACTAGCCCATTACAATAAATAATTACAAATTACAAATTAAAATACCCCAAACCCATTAGACCAGGCCGGCATGTTCAAATAGGTAAGTTTTCAGATCACGGCGGAAAGAGCGAAGGTCAGGAGCCATCCGGACCTCAACTGGTAATTGATTCCAGAGGGCAGGCGTGCCCACAGAGAACGCCCTCCCCCTTGGGGTCACCCGTCAACATTCTCTGACCGACGGCACCCTGAGGAGGCCCTCCCTGTGGGAGCGCACAGGACGATGGGAAGTTGACGCCGGCCGCAGGTGCTCCCTCAGGTAATCCGGACCCATGCCATGTAGGGCCTTATAGGTCATCACCAGCACCTTGAATCTCACCCGGAGGGCAACTGGAAGCCAATGCAGCCCGCGGAGCAGAGGTGTAACATGGGAGTATCGGGAAGCCCCCATCACAACCCGCGTGGCCGCATTCTTCTCCCCTCCTCCCCTCCTCTTCCCTCCCCTCCTCCTCTCCCCTCCCTCTGTCCATTACTTTTCCTCTCTTCCTTCTTTTTTTCTCTCTCCACACTCTTTTACTCTTTTTTTCCTTTTCTCATTTTTCCCCTCTTCTGGTTGGAAAGAATTTCTGGTTGAAGAATTCTGATAGTTGAAGTACACACCTCTTAAAGATGCTAAGGCTGAGACTCGCTAAAGGAGGTCAATTTCAATCAGAATAGAGCTGAAAGGAACTAGTCCAGACGTGTCAAACACAAGGCCCGGGGGCCGGATCCGGCCCGCAAAGTGGTTTCATGCGGCCCACGAAGCCATCCTGGAAACAGTGAGGGAACGGCCCCCGCTGCCTTGGCCCTGGCCCAGAGACCCTCCTCCTGCCAGAGACCCTCAGATCTGTCCCACTCCTGACCAGGCCCCCATAGGCACCCTTGATGCGAACGATGTAGAGCTGGCCACGCCCACCCAGTAGGCCATACGGACTTTAGCCACGCCCACCCAGTAGGCCACGCCCACCCAGGCCACACCCACCCAGCCTCCTGAGGGCAACCGCAATGCTGATGCGGCCCTCAATGAAATTGAGTTTGACACCCCTGAACTAGTCCAACCCTTTGCTCAAACAGGAGACCTTACACCATTTTAGACAGGTAGAGGTCCAGTCTTTTTTTAAAGACCTCCAGTGAGGGAGCAGCCACAACCTCTGGTGGCAAGCTGTTCCACTGGTTAATTATTCTCATTGTTAGGAAGTTTCTCCTTAGTTCCAGATTGCTTGTCTCCTTGGTTAGTTTAATTAGATTTGTTTAGTTAATAAGTCCTCAGCTTATGATAACAAATGAGCCCAGCATTTCTGTTGCTAAGTGAGACATTTGTTAAGTGAATTTTGCCCCATTTAATGATTTTTCTTGCCACAGTTGCTAAGTGAATCAGTGCAGTTGTTAAATTAGAAACTCACTTGTTAGTAAAACCGGCTTCCCCATTGACTTTGCTTGTCCGAAGGTTGCAAAAAGTGACCACATGACCTCGGGACGCTGCAACTGTCATAAATAAGAATCAGTTGCCAAGTGTCCATGTTTTGATTGGGGATGCTGCAAAAGTCATAAATGTGAAAAATGGTCATAAGTCACCTTTTTCAGTACCCGTAGTAACGGCAGTCACTAAACAAATGGTTGCAAGTTGAGAACTACGTGTAGTGTAAGGCAAATTGTTTTCTTCCCAACTTAACACTCTTGACAAAATTGCCAACAAACTGAATCGGCTTCCCCATCTTCTGGCGCAGGGAAACTTAATTTTCCATGATCTTTTTTTTAATCTATTTTCTCCCCCACACGTTCAGGAAAAAACTGCAAGTACAGGCTGGCCTTAGTTCAGTCAAGTGGGAGGAGGAATTCTATAGAAGGGGTTCCCCACCTACCCCCCCCCCCCGCCTTTAGTTGAGAAGAAAAATGCAAGCAAATAATAATTCTGCATACTTTAAGTACAGCGTGACTAGAGCCTAAACAAGAGAACCGTCAGGTTTAATTAGAGGCTTAATTTAGCGTTGTGTGAACAGTGACTCACTCTGAGTGAGCAGAGGAGGCTGCGACTTGTAGATGCTCTCTGGGAGAAAAATGCAACAACGGGACAGAAGGGCAGGGGTTGGGGTGGGGAAGAGAGAAATTTATGATTTGAGTGCAGCTGAAATTGGACACAGATAGAGTGAGAAAGACCTTGCCGACAAAGGTACATATAGACAAAGCTCTGGTTCTCCCAGGAGTAATGCATTGCTGAGAGAGTTGGACCATTAATTATGGCCGAAGAACTGATGCTTTCAATTTGTGGTGCTGGGGAAGGCTCTTGGAAATACGTTGGACTGCAAGGAACTCCAATCACTCGATCCTGAAGGAAGTCAACCCTGATTGTTCTTTGGAAGGACAGATCCCGAAGCTGAAGCCCAACTACTTTGGTTAGGTTTTCTGACAGTTAGGAAAAAAAATAATTAATGGAACAGCTTCCCTCCAGAAGTTGTGGGTCCTCCAATCCTGGAGGTGCTTAAGAACAGATTGGACAACTATTTGTCCAAAATGGTATCAGGTCTCCTGTCTGAGGAGGGGGTTGGACTAGAAAATCTCCAAGGTCCCTCCCAACTCTGTTGTGATCTGTTCTGCCAAAGGAGCTGGAGGCTGAGATGGTTAGACGGTGTCATTGATGCAATGAACATGTATTTGGGCAAGCTCTGTGAGATAGTGGAGGACAGGAGTGCAATGGTCCGTGGGGTGGCAAAGAATCAGACACAACTTAGTGACTGAACAACAACAAAAAGAATTTGCAGCTTGGATATGTTGCAAATTTATAAACTGAGTGGGCATTAATTCGGGAGCTGGTGGGCATCTATGAAGACATTGGGGCATTCTCGCAAAATACTGGTATAGTGCCATGGACAAAGGGGTGGACTAGAAGACCTACAAGGTTTCTTCTCTATGTTATTCTGTATTCTATTCTGCATTCTGAAGTAGTTACTTAGTAGAATACCTTTGACCAGCTCCCAATCCCATTTTTAATACTGTAAAATCTTTAACTGCTGATATTCAATGAGGGGGGGGGATAATCTTGTTTTGATGGGATGGGTGCATGACTTTGAGAAAGTTCTTGCTTTGTTGTAAAATTGCAGAAATTGTACTGTGGCTTCAAGGTTCCTGAGCTTACACAGAGCAACTTGCGGAAGGCGAAGAAAATTTATATGGCTGCCCAACTCACTTTCCACGACTCCAGATGGCTTAGGAGGATTAAAAACCCAGCACAAAAAACAGTGTGGGTAGTTCTTGACTTACAATCATTCATTTAGCGATCATGCGATGTCTGGGGGAAAAAATGACCTAGGATCTTTTGTCACATTTACAATCATTGCAGCATCCTCGTGGTCACGTGATCAAAATTCAAACACTTGGCAACTGGCATGTATTTATGAAGCTTGCCATGTCCCGGTGTCACATGATCACCTTTTGCGACCTTCTGACAAACAAAGTCAATGGGGAAATCAGCTTAACTTAACAACCATGTTAACTAACTTAACAACTGCTAGGATTCACTCAACTGTGGCAAGAAAGATCGTAAAATGGGGCCAAACTCATTTAACAATTATCTTGCTAAGCAACAGAAATTTGGGGTTCAGTTGTGGTCGTAAGTCAAAGATTACCTGTAATTCAAAGGACAAATTGAACTGACACAGATTAAGCCATTCTGCTTTTGGGGGGGAGGGGGGAAGAGAGGGGGGGCACTTAGAGGTTTACAGCCAAATCAAAATTCAAGGTAGCCTCTGCGTTGCTTCCATGCTCACTAACTTGCTAATCTCTTGGCTGCCGTATATTCAGCTGGTGGAGTCACGAATCTCACCGGTCCGTCCTAACAATCTGAAACCTATCCAAGTATTTGCTAAAGTAAATGCTATGTCGAATGTGTGACAGCCATCAGACCAATTTTAATTTTAATTTTTTTTTTTAGGCAGCAGAGTCTCCGCAGTGCAAATTTAGCAGGCGCTCACCCCAAACATTGTATTTTTTTTAATGTTCACTTCTTAGCTGCACCAGATCATTTTTCCATGGGAAGATGGCAAAATACTTTGGTTTCCTTTGTCTACTTTTTCCTTCATTCTCTAGAAAACTGGAAATGGAAAACTCTGCTAGAAAACTCTGAATAGGATCCGCACCCTTGCATGGCATCTGCTGAAAATCTGTTCAGATTTTTATTTTACTCTGTTTGAAACATTAAAATACAAACTTCAAAAAAAGGGAAAAGTAATACAAAAGCAAAACAAAACTATACAAGTTCACACAAAAAAAGTGCATAAAAAAGGAAAACAAACCACACATAAATTGTCCCCCGTAGTTGAATACAGCACTGATAAATATATTTCAAAGACAATAACTCCTTCCCCCTTGCAAAGCAAGCACACAATTTATAAATTTCTATAATACTGTTTACTGTTTAACCAACTCACCCAGCCTGATATCTATCTATTTATTACATGGAAACAGCCAATTAAACTTCAAAACCGTCTATTAACAGCCTGCTATGAAATTTTCTATTTAAATGGGAAAGAATAATGTCCCCGGAATAGGACTGTGATGCTCCTCAACAAACAATGAGAATTAAGATTATGTAAACTCTTGGTACTGCTTTATAAGACCTTGGTAAGACCACATTTGGAATATTGGATCCAGTTTTGGTTGCCACAATCCCATTGTAAAAAAGATGTTGAGACTCTGGAAAGAGTGTAGAGAAGAGCAACAAAGATGATCAGGGGGTTGAAGAACAGTTGCAGAATTGCGTATGTCTAGTTTAACGAAGAGAAGGGTGAGGGCTGACATGATAGCAGTGTTCCAATATCTCAGGGGCTGTCCCAAAGAAGAGGGAGTCAAGCTATTCTCCAAAGCGCCTGAAGGCAGGACAAGAAGCAACGGACGGAAACTAATCAAGGAGAGAACTTAGAACTAAGGAGAAATTTCCTGTCATTGACAACAATCAGTGGAACAGCTTGCCTCCAGAAGTTGTGGGTGCTCTAACACAGGAGGTTTTTAAGAAGAGATTGGACAACTATTTGTCTGAAATGTTATATAGCGACTCCTATCGAAGCAGCGAGTTGAACTAGAAGAGCGCCAAGGTCCCTTCCAACTCTGTTATTCTGATCTGTTAAACACTGGATCACATAGTGACCAGCGGCCATTTGAGAGCTTATAGAGGAGGAAATTAGGGGAAATTAGGAAATTAGGGACGCGGTGGCTCAGTGGGTTAGGACACTGAGCTTGTCGATCAGAAGGTCGGCAGTTTGGCAGGTCGAATCCCGAGTGCCGCGTAACAGAGTGAGCGCCTGTTACTCGTCCCAGCTTCTGCCAACCTAGCAGTTTGAAAGCACGTAAAAATGCAAGTAGAAAAATAGGGACCACTACGGTGGGAAGGTAACAGCGTTCCGTGCGCCTTTGGCGTCCACTCATGCCAGCCACATGACCACGGAGATGTCCTCGGACAAGCGCTGGCTCTTTGGCTTTGAAATGGAGATGAGCACCGGCCCCTAGAGTCGGAAACGACTAGCACGCATGTGCGGGGGAACCTTTACCTTTTAGAGGAGGAAAATTATTTGGAAAAAAAGACTTTCTCCAATTACCAAACACTGTGCTTAATTGGATAAATGGCCCAGATGTTAATATATCGAATATTTATTCTATTCTCATGAATCAACATACTGTACTTAATATGTAATTTCTTAAACTTCTCAATCCTTACAAAATGGACTACATATTTCCATCATACACATACCATAGTATTATGTGCTCCTTCTATATAATTTTATTACTGTTATCCATATGTTCTATGCTACATGCTAAATAAATAAATAAATCCTTCATTCTCTCCAACTTGAACACCTTCTTAGCAATTGATTAGCAATGCCTCCCCCCCCACTTAGGATGATTTGAAAAGAAGGAGCATGATGTATATGTAAGTGCCGATATTTTGTTTCCTAGTAAAATGTTCTTTAAGGAAGAATTCTCGCCTTGAAGTTCTTTTAATGGTTTCATCTATCGGAACCATGACAGGTTGATTATTTAAAAAATGTTTTATTGAAGTTTATTATAAGATAAAATACAAATGTGCTCGTGACCTCTCGGTTAGACTACTGCAACGCTCTCTACATGGGGCTGCCCTTGAGGACCACTTGGAAGCTCCAACTGGTGCAGAATGCAGCCGCGCGAGTTGTGTTGGGGGTCTCCCAATACTCCCATATTACACCTCTGCTCCGTGAGCTGCATTGGCTTCCGGTTGCCTTCCGGGTGAGATTCAAGGTACTGGTTATGACCTACAAAGCCCTACATGGCATGGGTCCAGAGTACCTTAGGGAGCACCTGCAGCCAGCATCAACTTCCCTTCGCCCAGTGCGCTCCCACAGAGAGGGCCTCCTCAGGGTGCCGCCGTTCGGAGAATGCCGTCTGGTGACCCCCAGGGGAAGGGCGTTCTCTGTGGGTGCGCCTGACCTGTGGAACCGTTTACCGGTTGAGCTCCAGATGGCTCCCGACCTTCGCTCCTTCCGACGCGACCTAAAAACCTATTTGTTTGAACAAACCGGCCTGGTCTGATGGGTTTTGTTTTAATTATAGTTTTAATGTAATTTATTTTCTGCATTTGGGCACTAGGGTTTAATTTGTTTTTAATTTCTGTATTTTGGGTACTTTGGTTTTTATGTCCCTGTTCACCGCCCTGAGTCCTTCAGGAGAAGGGCGGTATACAAATCAAATCAAATCAAATCAAATCAGATAAATAAATAAATAAATAAATAAATAAATAAATAAATAAATAAATAAATAAATAAATAAATGGAAACAAAAGTTGAGGAAGTGCAGTCAAGTACAAAAAGAGTTACAACCTTAAACTTTTGTTTTCCAGTTCTACATATGAGGGCAATTTGGAAATAAACCTCCCTTTGGTTATCCATGACAGACACTCGCAGATACGGAACTTTTATTATACACATTAGAAAAATACAACATTGCATTACTTTTTGACATAACTGCCATTCAAGTTGAGGCACTTGTCAAAACGTCTTACAAGGTTTGAAATTCCTTAATAGTAGTTGCTCAGCACCAAATGTGGGCTATTGGGGGGGGTGATCAAAAACACCCCAACAGAACTGCTTTAAAAGCTCTTGGGTGCGTCTAGCAGTGTGCGGGTGAGCATTATTGTGAGCCAACACCACACCGGAAGTGGTGCCATTGAAAATCGCACCAAATGTGAAGAGGCCAAAGGAGTTCTGTTAGTGAAGTTCATGGAGCGTGGTTTGACCATCAATTCAGAAGTCTACTGTGAAAAATGTTATGAAAACTCAGACAAGCCTCATCCATAACAAGCGCCTGGGTGTGCTGACTTCCAGTGTGGTGTTGGTTCACGGTAATGCTCGCCCGCACAACGCTAGACACACCCAAGAGCTTTTGAAGCAGTTCCATTGGGATGTTTTTGATCACACAGACCCAGCCCAGATTTGGTGCAGAGTGACTATTACTAAGGAATTTCAAACCTTTTGAGACGTTATGACAAATGCCTCAATTTGAATGTCAATTATGTCAAAAAGTAATGCAATGTTGTAGTTTTCTAATGTGTATAACATACTTTACAGGCCCTGGAATGAAGTTGTGGGTGCTCCAATGCTGGAGGTTTTTAAGAAGATATTTGACAACCATTTGTCTGAAATGGTATAGAGTTTCCTGCCTGGGCAGATGGTTGGAGACTAGAAGAACTCCAAGGTCGCTCCCAACTCTGTTATAAATTTATTCTGAGACCATTCCCCAGAATTTGGACACATTTGCAGTGGTGTCATTTTACTAACCCCCAAAAGCTGGATTTAATATTCCTGAAAACATTTCATCTCTTTATGCCCAGACAGGCCCTGCGTTGGGCAGAAGAGATGAGGTTCATTAGCTTCTCAACCCTTATTCTACTCCTTTGAAATATATTATCACATCTTTTTCTTAAGGCAGCAACTCCGGAGTGAATAGCCCTGTGGCTTGTGCAATCTTCTCTCTCCATGGGTGCTGAAATCTGTAATGCAAGCAGTAAAAGAGGCACATTGCTAACATAAAGCACTCCTAGAACTGGGAAGCTGGAGGGATTAGTCAAACTCTCCACAGTGTGCAGGAAAACCAATTAAACCATCCTCGAGACATTCAAAATCTCCAAAGAAGGAGAATCCGCCATCTCCATAGGTTGACAGTTCCACCGTTGTGCAAATTGTACTGCCAGGAAGTACTTATTTCTTATACTGAAAGAAAATATAGGTAGCTGAAATTTAAACCCACAACTTCTCATCTTAGTTTCTATGTCCACGGAGGAGAGTTCTTGATCATCTTTCCTGACCCCTATACCACTGGTGGGATTCAGCCAGTTCACACCACTTCAGCAGAACCGGTAGTTAATTTTTTGTTGCCCAGGCCCAAAACGGACTTCCGAAAGCGGCATCCACACAGAGAACCAGTTGTTCACCTATTTGAATCCCGCCACTGCCCTATACATGTAGTCCTCAACTTACAACCACAGTTGGGGCAACAATTTCTGTGGCTAAGCAAGGGATTGGTAAGTGCGTTGTGCCCAGTTTTATGACTCTTTTGCCAGGGCTGATAAGTGAATTTGTGTCGTCTTTAAGTGAATCTGGCTTCCCCCATTGAACTTTGTGTGTTGGAAGCCAGCTGGGAAGGTTACAAATTGTAATGCTGCAATTGTCGTAGCCAGTTGTCAAATGCCCAAATATTTATCACATGACTGTGAAGATGGTATGACATAGACCATAATCCAGTTTTTTCCTCCTGGAAATGAGAAACAAAATTTTCAAATCTAGCCATTTTCAGTTTCTATTTTTTGTGTTGGGGTATCCCAGGCAAGCCAAAGTTATCTGTGGTATAGGTCAGTGGTGGGATTCAGCCAGTTCGCACCAGTTCGGCAGAACAGGTAGCTAGTTTTTTTGTTGCCCAGGCCCAGAATGGACTTCCGAAAGCGGCATCCACACAGAGAACCGGTTGTTCACATATCTGAATCCCACCACTGGTTTAGGTCCCTGTACAAACTATGTACAAATATAGTTCCCTAGGGCTTAATGGAATAAGATCTCCTGTTTGAACAGGTGTTTGGACTAGAAGGCCTCCAAGGTCCGAAAGCACGTAAAAAATGGAGGTAGAAAAATAGGGACCACTACGGTGGGAAGGTAACAGCGTTCCGTGCGCCTTTGGCGTCTAGTCATGCCGGCCACATGACCACGGAGACGTCCTCGGACAAGCGCTGGCTCTTCGGCTTTGAAACGGAGATGAGCACCGGCCCCTAGAGTCGGAAACGACTAGCACGCATGTGCGGGGGAACCTTTACCTTTTTAAAATATAGAATAACACCGATTCATTTTATAGATTTTCTTTGCAAAGGAAGCAAATTTTAATGCTGGAAAAATACTGTATGAAAAGGCTTTCTGTCTATCTAAAGAAAATAGTTAAATGGTTTTTCAGTCTCCCTGGATTTGCTCATGACGGCAGGAGAAAGTCCATCCTCAAGCATGAATATAAGAAAACTCTTTTAAAATGAGAGAAAATAGCTTTTATTCTACCTTCCTGTTTGTACAATGTTCAAGTAGATATTTTGAGAGAAGGGTTGAATCACCTGCACTGTAAAAGGTCTTAAATTAAAATATTGCCAGCTCTAAACTGGGTCAGAATGAGGCTGAGATAAAAAAAAAACCTTGGAAAACTATTGTCAATTAATCATTGATTGATTGGTTGATTGATTTTTAATTCATCATTCCATATTTAGAACTCCTTATTTCAGAGATAAGACCAAAGTGAAAATGAGAGGACTTTTTATTGCCCGGCATCTTAGACACAGGTATTCTTGACTTAAAAGACTTCATTTAGTGGATCATGTGATCACCATTTGCAACCTTCCCACATGGCTTCCAACAAGCAAAGTCAATGGAGGAAGTTGGATCCACTTAACAACTGCTGTGATTCGCTTAGCAACCATGGCAAAAAGTCATAAAATTAGGTGTGACTCAGTTAACAACCACCTTGCTTAGCAATGGAAATTCTGGCTCCAATTGTGATTGTAAATTGAGGACTACCTGTACATGGGACAAACCCCAAAGGCATCTTTTAAGAAATAAACTAGAGCTTGTATCCAATGCAGGAGTGACCACTGAATGTAGTCAAAGAAAAGGCAAGATGGTGGCCATGATGGTACAATTGAAGTGCCACCCATTTTTTTTAAAAAAATGCATAAAAAACAGTTTCAATGGATTGAAGAATTGGAGAATTTTGGGAGTTGAAGTCCACACATCTTAAGGCTGCCAATGTTTGGAAATCCAGCTCTAGAGACACAGAAAAATCTTACATCATCATCATCATCATCAGAAGAAGAAGAAGAAGAAGAAGAAGAAGAAGAAGAAGAAGAAGAAGAAGAAGAAGAAGAAGAAGAAGAAGAAGAAGAAGAAGAAGAAGAAGAAGAAGAAGAAGAAGAAGAAGAAGAAGAAAAGGTTGGAAGGGACCTTTGAAGTCATCTAGTCCAACCCCCTACTCAGGCAGGAAACCCTATACCATTTCAGGCAAATGGCTGGTCCAGTCTCTTCTTAAAAACTTCCAGTGTTGGAGCATTCACCACTTCTGGAGGCAGGTTGTTCCACTGGTTAATTGTTCTCACTGTCAGGAAGTTTCTCCTTAGTTCTAGGTTGCTTCTCTCCTTGACTAGTTTCCATCCATTGCTTCTTGTCCTGCTTTCAGGTGCTTTGGAGAATAGCTTGACTCCCTCTTCTTTGTGGCAGCCCCTGAGATATTGGAACACTGCTATCATGTCACCCCTCACCATTCTCTTCGTTAAACTACACATACCCAATTCCAGCAACCGTTCCGTATATGTTTTAGCCTCTAGTTCCCCAATCACCTTTGTTGCTCTTCTCTGTACCCTTTCTAGAGTCTCAACATCTTTTTTACATCATGGTGACCAAAACTGGATGCAATATTCTAGGTGTGGCCTTACCAAGGCATTGTAAAGTGGTATTAGTACTTCACTTGATCTTGATTCTATCCCTCTGTTAAAGCAGCCTAGCAGTGTGTTGGCTTTTTTGGCAGCTGCAGCACACTGCTGGCTCATATTGAAGTGATTGTCTACTAGGACTCTGAGATCCCTCTCACAGTTACTACTATTGAGCAAGGTACCACCTATGCTATACCTGTGCATTTGATTTTTCCTGCCTAAATGTAGAACCTTACTTTTTTCACAATTGAATTTCATTTTGTTAGATAGTGCCCAGTGTTTGAGTCTGTCCAGATCCTCCTGTATCTTAAGCCTATCTTCTGGAGTATTGGCTATTCCTGCCAGCTTGGTGTTGTCTGCAAATTTGATGAGTTCCCCATCTGTCCCCTCATCCAAATCGTTGATGAAGATGTTGAAGAGCCCTGGGCCCAGAACAGAGCCCTGGGGCACCCCACTACACACTTCCTTCCATGTAGATGCAGTTCCATTGAGGGCCACACGCTGAGTACGGCCAGCTATGAATCCATGTGGTGGTGATTTATTTTATTTATTTTATTTTAATTCCATTTATATCCCGCCCTTCTCCGAAGACTCAGGGCGGCTTACAAGCTTAGCAGTAGCCTTCATTCTATGGATACGCCTGCTTATTAGGGCTTTCACACAAACCCCCCAAGCGGCATTATTACAAAGTCAGCTTATTGCCCCCAACAATCTGGGTCCTCATTTTACCTACCTCGGGAGGATGGAAGGCTGAGTCAACCTTGATGCCATCTAACCCACATTTTTGTATCTTATCAAGTAGTAGGTTGTGATCTACTTTATCAAATGTCTTACTGAAGTCCAAGTAAATTATATCCACAGCATTCCTCTGGTCCACTAATTTTGTCACTTGGTCAAAGAATGCAATAAGATTTGTCTGGCATGATCTGTTTTTGACAAACCCATGTTGACTTTTAGTGATAACTTTGTTCGCATCAAGGTGTTCGCTGATTTGTTGTTTGATTATCTTTTCCAGAATCTTCCCAGGTATTGAGGTCAGGCTAATAGGTCTGTAGTTTCCTGGATCTATTTTTTTTTTCACTTTTCTGAAGATGGGAACTACATCAGCTCTTTTCCAGTCCTCTGGTAATTCCCTAGTGCTCCAGGATCTTTGAAAAATATAGTTCAGTGGTTCTGAGATCATGTCTGCCAGTTCCTTGAGAACTTTGGGGTGTAATCCATCTGGTCCTGGTGATTTGAACTCGTCTAGGCTGGACAGGTGTTCACTTACCATTTTCTTGCCTATCTTAACTTACATTTCTATTCTGTTTTTTATGGCACTGGTTTTGGTAGGTTGCACTGTTTTTTCCCTTTGTGTAAAGACAGATGCAAAAAACGAGTTAAATAGTTCTGCTTTCTCCCTGTTGCTTGTCACCTTCTTGCCACTTTCCCCCACTAATGGACCAATCATTTCCTTAACTTTTTTCTTGTTTTTTATATGTTGAAAGAAGCTTTTTTTGTTATTTTTTACTTTGGACGCAAGCCTTAGTTCATTTTGAGCCTTAGCTTTCCTCACTTCATTTTTGCAGGCACGGGCTATTTGCTGATATTCTGTCTTAGTTATGTGCCCCTCTTTCCACTTCTTATACTTGTCCTTTTTATCTTTCAATTTATCAGAGAGTTCTTTATGCAGCCATGCTGGTTTCTTTTGAGAGCTGTTATTTTTCTTCTTTGTTGGTATTGTACTAGACTGGGCCTTTATTATCTCACTTTTCAAAATTTCCCAAGCTTCTTGAGTTGTTTTCCCCTTTAGGATTCTCATCCATGGAATTCTTCCCAAGGTCTCTCTAAGTTTATTGAAATTAGTTCTTTTAAAGTCCAAGACTCTCATTTGGCTGTGTTCTATTGCTTGTGCTTCCAGAATGTTGAATTCCAATATTGCATGATCACTTCCCCCCAAGGCTCCTGTGGCTTCAACACTTTCTATCATTTCATCTCTGTTACTGAGTTGCCATCTAGATTTTTCTAATCCAGGTTATGGATTAATGTCAAGTTTAGGATCATAAATGTCATTCAAACAGCTCAACCACTCCTATCCCATTGATTGGAAATTCTTCCTATTCTTAGGTCCCTTTTTTCTGACATCAATATCTAAAATTCTTTTTAATTGGAGATGCTGAGAATTGCACCTGAATCTTTACACATGTAACAAGAGTGTGTTAACTCCTTAGTCTGTTGCTCTATATTCCATTTTTCCTTTTTCTTATTAATATGTTTATAATGTTCCTGCTAATTAATCTCCTATACTGCACTTCCTATTCACTGCTAAAGGTCAGATAGAATACTTAGAAAGCATGCATTTTAATTCAGCTAATTAACTTGAGACATTGTTAACATTGTTGAGCATTTAACAGATTTAACAGATGAGATCAACAATTTCCCTCCTTAATTTAGGAGACACAATCACACCACGACATAAACCTCTTTAAGCAGGGAACTGTCTCCCTCTACTAATCTCCAAAAATCTTCCAATTCATTGCATGTTATACAGTACTGCACATGTGGTTAAGCTATAAAAACAGATCCCATCAAGTTGTTCCCTGATTGCAGATTCAGAAGTTCAAGGTCATTCTGAGATCACTTAAAGCTGGCCTCAATTCAGAATAACAGAGTTGGAAGGGACCTTGGAGGTCTTCTAGTCCAACCCCCTGCTCAGGCAGGAAACCCTATACCATTTGAGGCAAATGGCTGTCCAATCTCTTCTTAAAAACCTCCAGCACTGCAACACCCACAAATTCTGGTGGCAAATCGTTCAACTGGTTAATTGCTCTCACTGTCAGGAAATTCCTCCTTAGTTCTAGGTTGCTTCTCTCCTTGATTAGTTTCCATCTGGTCCATTCTGGTCCTGCCTTCATGTGCTTTGGGGAACAGGTTGACCCCTTCTTCTTTTTGGCAGCCCTTAGATATTGGAACACTGCTATCATGCTGCAATTCTAGAAAAATGAGCTTCATCTCAGATGTGAAGCAGAGTTGATTGTTTTTGTCTTGAAAGAGAGACCACCAGGAAATGCCAAGACTCTAGGATCAGCTCATAATGTATGTACAGTCCTTCTCAGGGCTACTTATGACCTAGATTCAAAGATCCAACAGCTGACTTCCTCCCTCTGGTCCCAGGATCACATTTTGGGCAGTTGACAACTGAACATGATTTATAGCTGTTTGTAGCATCCTGTGGTCATGCGACCAAGGGTTTTGATTTTTTTTTAATTTTTGCTAAAGCTGAGTTTACTTCCAATTTCCAGACAGTGGATTTTCTAAACAACAGCCACAAAAAAAGTAAAAAAAAAAGCAGGCACCATCATGCAGTGACCTGCTTAACAACCAGCACAACCTACAATTATAATTCCAGGTTCAATTACAGATGTAACTCAAGGGGAACCTATAAACAACAAACGAAACAACTCACCATCTTAGAAGAGTCTGCTGGCAAATTATTTCATTGCAGTTGCCAAGGAAGTTGCATGTTTAATTCATTAATTTATATATCACTTTATCTCTGCAAGGTTTTGTAACTGTAACCCTATAATAAAAGTGCTTGAGTCCCTTCAAAGGGCTGACATCAATCTTGAAACTCTGAATGTACCTCTCCCTCTGCCCTTTATTCTGAAGTGAACCCTTGAGATACTTCCTTGAATTGTATTCCTGCTTTGGGCTCAGAATTCTCTTATCTAATCTTTGCCGAAGTTGCCGCTCTCCCTCCTCTTCTTCCAGGTAACTTTGTCCACTAATTAGATACTGGTAGACAAGAAAGATGATTCCTTACATTGCCTTGATGGTTACAGGGTTTTTTTCCGCACACCCCACCCTTTACAATCACCACTGAAAGACCCAATCTATTTTATGGACATAATTCTCCTTTTTAATGACTGCCCCCTAGTGGTTCCACCGTGTAAAATCCAAAGATGAACAAACAAACGACAGCCATTTTGTTAAGGATCCCGCAGCAGCCATTTGCCAAAGCACAGTGTCAACTTTTCCATTCTCACAATAAGCAGCAAAATACTTCTATCACACTTCAGGAAGAGGCTGTTTAAGTAGTGTTACAACCGCCACCCAACGGGCCACTAAACCGTATCTCTGGAGATAAGATAAAACATCAAAGTGATTGATTCCTAACTGTGTATGTCATAGCTCAACATCACCAGTCAACTTCAGCTTATGAAAACTTAGTCCTTGTCGGCGTGAGACTGAAAGCGGAGAACGGGTTGTCAAATTCTCGATGGCTTTTTTTGGTCAACTTTATCTTCCTGCTGTTTGCGGCAATTCCTGTGCAAGTCCAATCATCTCTCTCTCTCTCTCTCTCTCTCTCTCTCTCTCTCTTTCATTCTCTTTCATTCTCTATTTTTTTCTCTCTTTCCTTCTGTCTCTCTTTTGTCTTTCTGTCTCTCTTTCTCTTTTTATTTCTTTCTCTGTCTCTCTCTTTCTGTTTCTCTCTTTTGTTATCCTTCCCTCTCTTTCTGTCTCTTTCTTTCTATCTTTCTCTCTCCCCCCCTCTTTCTTTCTTTCTTTCTTTCTTTCTTTCTTTCTTTCTTTCTTTCTTTCTTTCTTTCTTTCTCTCTCTTTCATTCTGACTCTATTTCTTTCTTTTTCGTTCTTTCTTTCTCACTCTCTTTTTAAAGTTCAACATGGTTTAACATTTATTTAACAGTTTTATAATCTGCATTAATATTTAGAATATGCCACCTAATCCTAGTCTGAATCACTTCCAAAACTTCAGCAAAGCAGACCGTGTATATTTTTGGGGAAAGGACATTTTCCTATGGGTGCTACTATACAACTAAATCTAGAATCAGTTTATGCAGGTCCTTTTCAGTTTGGATGGTCCTTTGACAAAGATAGAGCAATGACAAAATGGTCGCTTCAATAATTAGGCTAGGAAGGCCATTTGTAACTAACTTCTGTTTAGTCCTCCAGTCTGCTGCTGCTATGAACAGCATATCTGAGAAGAATATAGAGCAGAGTTTCTCAGCACTGGCAATTTCTTAGTATATGGACCTCAACTCCCATAATTCCATAGCCACCTTAGAGTCGAAGTCCATTCACCTACAGTTTGCCAAGGTTGGGAAACACTGATCTACAGCTTCGTGATAAAAAAAAACCCTTCTTATTCACTTCCATGCTTTCTACATGTTGCTCATTGTGATACTGAGGCAATTTGCTTTGCATTGTATTAATGGAAAAGGCTACCAGATTATAAAGCTGTTTCTCAACCATAGCAACTTTTAAGATGTGTGGGGAAGTGGCTGGAGATGCTGGGGGAATTTTGGGAGTTGAAGTCCACACATCTTAAAAGTTGCTAAGGTTGAGAAACACGGCTTTAAAAGAACCAGTCCTGCTTCCCAGAAGTTAACAAATTACAGGAGACCAATATCAAGTTAATACAATTATGTGCAATGAGTACACAAAGAGAGACATACACTGCGCAGACTGTGACTCATTCAGGCTATTGTGTTTCAGTAGGGATATGTTCCTGCAGGGATGTTCACATAGGTTCTGATTTTTGTGCATCCTTGAGACATAAATTCGGAATAGGTTGCCACATCTTCTGCCTTTGACTCAGTTAGGAGGATGTGGGTTCTTGGGCAGAATCCAGAATGGACAGATTAATTAAGGCAAGGCTTTGATTAGTTATTTATATTCTATTTCTTTACAGATATATAACAATTTTATTTATTTGTCAATTATCTATACTGCCCGTGTCACCTAAGTAACCCTGGACAATTTGCAAATAAAACCATAGAAAGAGACATAGTTAAAATCAACATTACAAACAGAGTAAAAAAGTTAAGGTCCTTCTCACAGTTATTGTTTTCAAAAACAGTAACTAGTGGACAATCACTTAAACATGAGCCAGTAGTGTGCAGCAGCAGTCCAAAACGTTAATGCTATCTTTGGTTGTATAAACAGAGGCATAGAGTCAAAATCATGTGAAGTATTAGTACCGCTTGATAAATCCTTAGTAAGATCACACCTGGAATACTGCATCCAGTTTTGGTCACCACATTATAAAAAAGACATTGAGGCTTTGGAAAAAGTGCAAAGAAGAGCAACTAAGATGATTAAAGGCATAGAGACTAAAACATATGAAGAACGGTTGCAACATTTGGGTCTGGCTAGTTTAGAGAAAAGAAGGATTGGGGAGACATGATAGCAGTATTACATCGTTTGAGGGGCTGCGACAAAGAAAAGAGGGTAAATTTATCTTCCAAAGCACCAGAAGGATGGAAACTAATCAAGGAGAGAAGCAACCTGGGATTAAGGAGAAACTTCCTAATAGTAAGGACAATTAACCTGTGGAATACCTTGCCGTAAGAAGTTGTGGATGTTCCATCGCTAGATGCTTTTAAGAAGAGACTGGACAGGCACTTGTTTGAAATGGTACAGGTCATGGGTCAGCAACCTGCAGCTCTGGAGCCGCATGCGGCTCTTTCAGCCTTCTCCTGCGGCTCCCACTCCTCCTCCTCCATTTGCAGAGAGAAAGAGACAGAGAGAGGCACTTGTGCTTCTCTCTCTCTCTCTCTCTCTCTCTCTCTCTCTCTCTCTCTCTCTCTCTCTCTTGCGGACTTGCCCCTTCGTGTGGCTCCTGATTGGCCTATGCCTAGGCACCCCGCCCCCTGGGAGAAGCGCAGCCAGGAAATCCCTTTCCTGGGCTGACCCTGTCCAAGGTGCACGTGGCCAAGGAGCTGCGCGGGGTGGCCCTGGGATCCCCCCTGGAGTGATGCCGGAGCCTCAGCTGAGCGAGCCAGCTCTCCCACGAGCCATGGCCCCAGGAAAGGAGTCTGCCCCATTTAGGGTCAGGGGCTCTCTTTGGAGTTGCCCCCGATGTCCCATGCTTCCCCTGAAGCCCACTAGGAGATGGGAAGGGAGGGAGTGGCAGCTGCTCTCTTAAGGGGCCTCTTGCCAGCCCAGTAGATCCACTGGGCCAGGGCTTTTCAACCAGTGGTACGGGTACCACCTGTGGTACATTGGCACCTGGCAGGTGGTACGTGATCATCCTAGAAAAGTGGTTGCGGGGAGGGGAATGAGCTGAACCGGTGGCAGCACCGCACAAGCCTGAGCGAGAGACAGCTGGAGCTGCAGGGCTGTCAGGGCTCAGCGGAAGCGCCAGGATTAGCGCCAGTCTCCAGATGGAGCTCGGCGCTGATCCTGGCGCTTCTGCTGAGCCCAGAAGAAGCACCGATCAGCTGGAATGTTGCAGCATCTCCAGGGTCTTGTGATGTACATTCAGATGCTTGGCAACTGATTCATATTTATGACGGTCACAGTGTCCCAGGGTCATGTGAAGTGACCAAAACCTGCTGCAACCACCCAGCAAACGGGGGGAATAAAAAGCAAACACCCCCCACCCCACCCCCGCTGCCAATCCTCAACAGAAATGCTCACAACAATGAAAACCTTGGACAGGAGGAAGAGCGCTGCTGGGCGGGCAGGCAGGGGTCCTGCTCGGCTGTGGCTTGGGGGGCACTTTTTCCAGTGCCACTGTAACTTAGAACAGTCACTAAGCGAACTGTTGTAAGTCGAGGACTACCTGTACCTCATCACTTTTTTCCTTTTTTTTTTGGTCATCAAGTTTTTGACACCTTGCTAGGCGACTGGTGGTACTCTGATGTTGCCATATCCTAAAAGTGGTAGTGGGTGAAAAGGTTGAAAAGCCCCACATTGGGCGACCCCTGCCTGGGAAAAGGAGGTAGGCAACAAGCGCCAGATCCCCTGTGGGGGAAGCTTGCTCTGTCCTTCCTTTCCTTCCGGGCACTGTTTCTGAAAAGACAGGGGGGACCCAATTGGAGAGGGAGGACCCCTCTCCAGCCCATCCCCACCACATCTACCGGGGTCCCGTGGCTTCCCAGGGAGTCTGGCTCGGGGCTAGGGGAGAGGAAGCCGGGCACTGTGGGAGCCTCAGTGCTGGAGGGAAGAAGAAGGGCCACCTGGAAGGATTGGCGCGTGTTGGGGGGGTTCCTCTCCTTGGGGCAGGGGGTCCTGGGAGCCCAGCTCCCCCCACAACCTGGTACTGGGCTTCCCCCCCCAGGTATCCTGCAGGCTGATTTTCAGGGGGGGCTGCAGGGGGGTCCCCAGATAGGCAGGGCAAGGAATTGGGTCTTGGCTGGGTCTTCTGTAAGACCCCCAGGGTGTCTCTTCCTGATTCTGCTCAGCTCCAGGTCTTTGCTCCGAAGCGAGCCCAACTGAGTCGCTTTGGTGGTCTTCCAAGGGGGGCTGGCTGTGCCGCTCAGTGGTCAGAGCTGGAGGGTCAATACCCGGGGTCTACAGAGCCCAGCTATGTCCTTGGATGGAGCCCCCAACTCAACCAGGAAGAGAGAGTGATAAAAGAGCTTTGGGTTCTAATTTCTCTCCCCGCAGGGAATTTGGATTGTGGCAGATGTGAACTGGCCTCGGGGGGGGGGGGAGGGGGTGGGGAGAGAGAGAGAGAGAGAGAGAGAGAGAGAGAGTAAGGAACGTTTAATGAAATATTTTGATTTTTTTAAATTAAGAGATGAGGTATGGGGATAAGTATGCTGTATTTAAAGATGGTAGATAAACTACTAAAATTGTTTTTACCTGTTGGGATGAAGGAGAAAGATTTTTTCCCCCCTTTCTCCTGTCCTTTTATTCCCCCTCTACACACAATTTTTTTTTCCTGTTTTTCTATTTGTAGTTTTTATAGTTTGCTCCGGCTTTTTATTTCATAAATACGAGGAGGACTCAACTAGACACTGAGTGTTTTATTTGAAAGTAACCTTCGATCTAGCGTGTGTTTTTTTTTTAGTTCAAAATGCTTTTGCTGCATGCAGAAATAAAAAATTGTTTTCTTTATAGCAGCTCGTTGATTTCATAAATGCAACACACTATAGTTTTTTTATACATAGCATAAAGGTAAAAAAACAGATATATGTAGTGTTATCTTCATTTCAGATGTCAAAAGGGTTTTGTGGCTCCTGGTGCTTTTTTTTCTGTGGGAAACGGGGGCTGGACTAGAAGACCTCCAAGGTCCCTTCCAGCTCTATTCCATTCCATTCCATTCCATTCCATTCCATTCCATTCCATTCCATTCTATTCTATTCTATTCTATTCTATTCTATTTATTCCATTCTATTCCATTCCATTCCATTCCATTCCATTCCATTCCATTCCATTCTATTCTATTCTTCTATTCTATTCTATTCTATTCTATTCTATTCTATTCTATTCTATTCTATTCTATTCTATTCTATTCTATTCTATTCTATTCTATTCTATTCTATTCTATTCTATTCTATTCTATTCTATTCTATTCTATTCTATTCTATTCTATTCCTCCTCTTTCCCCCTTTACAGCTCCCTTTTTGGTCTGTAACTCAAAATGGTATTGAATATATAGCCACACTGCTGGAGGTGGAACTCCAAATATCTGGAGTGTATCAGATTTGGGGAGCGCCAGTTTGGACTGTGATTGTTTTTCATTCTTTATCATCACTCAGAAATCACCCTGTCATTGAACATGCAAAGAACAAAACTGGTCCTTGCGTGATTCAGTACTAGGGTAAATGTAGCTTTATGAACTTCTGAACAAAGCCGCAAGCCAATCAGAAATGTAAATCTGCTATATGACAAAGGCAATGGATTTAATTTGACAATGAAGTGTCCTGACTTTGACATAACTTGCTTGCAACCCCAGAGAGAAGACCCCAAATAGATCCTCCAATATTAGATCCTGTTCCAAGTTTCCTTTGCTTTCCTGAACGGAAGCCAAAAAAAAAATTTATACAGCCTCTTATTTGGCAGAGAAAGGATGAGACAGTCTGTCTCCTGAATTTGAACAGCAGCACCTCTTGTCCAGTTGAGAAACTATGACCCTGTTATTCCAGTCCCTTCTGAATGTCCTTTTGCATCCCATTCAGGATTGATGTGTCATGATAACCCCCTTCACCAAGGCTGCAGGAACAGCAGGGCACCAAGGAGCTGGAGCTTCAGGAAAAGAGAACATAATAAATCTCAGCCTGGAATGGGGTAGGGAAAGTGCTGACTGGTAGAGAATAGGAGAAGGCATGCTGAAAAAAACATAAATGAGATAAGGATTGTGGAGATAGCCTTCACCTTCCAAAAATTTTTCAAAACTTTAACATCCCTCAGAAGAAGAAAGGCAGCACTTTTGTCAATCCAAAACAGGGCACAAAAGATGCTTGTCCATGCACGTACCCATGATTCATGTTCAACCTTCTTCTCACACTTGGTGCATGTCAGATATATGTTGGTGCTATGATTTCCCAACATGTTCAGCCAGCGTAGACAAACCTTAAAGGTAAAGGTTGCCCCGCACATGCGTGCTAGTTGTTTCCGACTCTAGGGGCCGGTGCTCATCTCCGTTTCAAAGCTGAAGAGCCAGCGCTTGTCCGAGGACGTCTCCGTGGTCATGTGGCCGGCATGACTAGATGCCAAAGGCGCACGGAACGCTGTTACCTTCCCACCGTAGTGGTCCCTATTTTTCTACTTGCACTTTTTACGTGCTTTCGAACTGCTAGGTTGGCAGAAGCTGGGACAAGTAACAGGCGCTCACTCTGCTACGTGGCACTCGGGATTCGACCCGCCAAACTGCCGACCTTCTGATCGACAAGCTCAGCGTCCTAACCCACTGAGCCACCTAACCCACTGAGCCACAAACCTTAGGGTGCTTCAATGTCTTCCTTTCTGCTTTGAAATCGCTTGGCATTTTTGTACGGAATTATCGGCATCCTGATCCGAGACACCATAAGGCCATCAAAGCTGTAGAAGGTTAATCAAGAGACACGATCGATATCTAAACTGGGCATTTCGTGGTGATGTCAGCATTTCCATTCTCCAAGTATGGAGGAAATGAAGTTGTACTTTGCAAAGAGCCTGTCAGAAGTGCATCGCCACAGTTAGTCCACCACACAGACTGGCAAGATTAACCTTTCTAAGATAGGTTGAGCGGGCAAAGTGTCAAGACAGTGCTTGATAAGGCAAATTCCGGAGGCCTCGTTTTCCTCCTCTCTTCAAAACTCTGCATGAGAATGGCGATAGTGCTTGACCCTTCTTTAACAAGAGGTCCATTCTTCTCCAATGTTTTGGTTTTGCTTGAGGACTTTGGGCGAGAGCTCTAATTACATCTTTACCCAGCTTCACTCTCAGACCGTTTGTGACAAGAAGACACATCTAGATTAGAGATGCTTCATTGACACTTGAATGCGAAGGGACCTGATTTTGTGTTTTTGAACTACAGCATGAAAGGAAATGTAGTATTTTTTTAACCTTTCTTCAAAAATACACTTCTTTGAATAGCTAAGCCACATCCAAATCACTGTTCATCCCACTAAGGTGTCTCTATGTTTCTTGACGGATGAGTGCTAATATGTACCCCACATTTACGAGCAATTTAAATGCCAATCACTGCAGTATTCCCAGCTTGGTTTATTATGCCATTGCTTTGGAAACTGGTCCATCAATCCAGAGCTGTAAAAGTACATCAATACGTGTTTGCCATAGATTGGAAAAATGGAACTGGGGATGTCTAATCTAGCAAAGAAAGGTTGGCAAGGTTGGCAAGATAGCAGTCGTTGAATATCTAAGGGCTGTCACAAAGAAGAAAGGAATCAATCTATACTCCAAAGCACCTGAAGGCAGGATGCTGTAAGAAGTAAGAGATGGAAACTTATGAAGGAAAGATCCAATCTGGGACCAGAGATTTAGTCTACTGAGCTTTCAAACTCTTGCTGAAGCTCCTCCTCAGGTAACTTCTCTCCTTCCAGAGCGTGTGCTTTGGGCTGTTCTGTGCGTGTGGTATTTACTGTATATGGAGCCTATTGTGTGTGGCTTTTTAGTTGTTGACTGATAAAAAGCCACACACAACAGGCACCATATAAATACTACACACACACACACTAGCCCAGAAGGAGTCTGAAAGCTCGGAAGTCTAAACCTTCCCAGCAACCAACCCAGATCCTGCAACGTTATCCTTGGACAGGTATATTCACTTTTATTCGTGAGATCCAATCTAGAACTAAGGAAAATTTTCCTAATAATAATTAATCAGTGTTCATTAATTAAGCAATTAATTAAGCAATTAATCAGCCTCCAGAAGTTGTGGGTGCTCAATCACTGGAGGATTTTAAGAAGAGACCGGACAGACGCTTGTCTGAAATGGTATAGGGCAGGGCTTTTCAACCAGTGGTACGGGTACCACCTGTGGTACATCAGCACCTGGCAGGTGGTACGCGACCATCCTAGAAAAGTGGTAGCGGGGGAGGGGAATGAGCTGAACCGGTGGCAGCACTGCACAAGCCTGAGCAAGAGACGGCTGGAGCTGCAGGGCTGTCAGGGCTCAGTGGAAGCGCCAGGATCAGCGCCAGGCTCCAGCTGGAGCTCAGCGCTGATCCTGGCACTTCTCATCCCAGAAGAAGTGCCGATCAGCTGGAATGTGGAAGCATCTTCAGGGTCTGGAGCTCGGCGCTGATCCTGGTGCTTCTGCTGAGCCCTGAAGAAGTGCCAATCAGCTGGAAAGCAGCACTGATCCTGGCACTTCTGCTGAGCCTAGAAGAAGCGTCAATCAGCTAGAATGTTGCAGCATCTCCAGGGTCTTGTGATTTACATTCAGATGTCTGACAACTGATTCATATTTATGACGGTCACAGTGTCCCAGGGTCATGTGAAGTGACCAAAATCTGCTGCAACCACCCAGCAGATGGGGAGGGGGGAATAAAAACCAAACACCCCCCACCCCACCCCCGCTGCCAATCCTCAACAGAAATGCTCACAACGATGAAAACCTCAGACAGGAGGAAGAGCGCCGCCGGGCGGGCAGGCGGGTGTCTTGCTCGGCTGTGGCTTGGGGGGCACTTTTTTCAGTGCCATTGTAACTTCGAACAGTCACTAAGCAAACTGTTGTAAGTCGAGGACTACCTGTACTTCATCACTTTTTTCTTTTCTTTTCTTTTCTTTTTTGGTCATCAAGTTTTTGACCCCTTGCTAGGCGACTGGTGGATATGTTGCCATATCCTAAAAGTGGTGCAATGGGTGAAAAGGTTGAAGAGCCGTGGCATAGGTATCTCCTGCCTGAGCAGGGGGTTGGCCCAGAAGACCTCCAAGGTCCCTTCCAAGTCTGCTATTCTGATGTTATTTTGTTAGACGCTGCCTTTTCCTATTCCATACCATAAACAGAGGCTTGTAAAGAGCTCTCAATGACTTAACAACCCAAGCAATTAAACTGATGGGGAAGGGGAATATATTGTTGATGAGGTGAAGATCACCTGACTTTTATGATTATTTATAAGGTCAGGCTGATATGTAGGTAACTTGTTAGCTTCCTGTATACTTCTTCCTTTCTGCCCTCTTAGAATTGATAATGGCAGCCGCGGTTTAGATCTTTTATTCAGAAGCTTTAAGTATTTTGAAGCAGAAAACCTGTGTTTAAAAGCACCCTTTTCAGCCTCTCCTATTAAGTATGTTTGAAATTATCATTGGGGCAGGAGCCTAGAGAACGCATAACATTGGATGAAGTGTGTTGATGCCCAGTAGAGAAAGTATCCAGAGGTGGATGTATGGTTGTGTGCATATGTTTGTTTTCTATAAAGGCAAAATGGTAGCAATGGCCATTCAAGCAGATTCCTGTCCTTATGTGTGTTGTGATTGATAGCTATGATGACATATGAAAGCTCTGCTTTCAGAGGTAGGACATTTCTAATCATCCCATGTTAAGGAAACTATTGTAATCTTAGCCAAATCTAGCAAAACATTCAATCTTGATTAATTAATATTTGAGAGGCTTAAGTAGGCATTATTATGAGCACATGATAAAATGCCAATAGAAGATAGAATTTGCAGTTCAGGGCTGAACTGTGGAATCCCTGGTGCTCTCTGGCCTTGGTTATTTTATTGTGAACACTTCGTTACCAAACTAATAATTTTATGTAGTTTGGTAATTACGACCAAGCTCAGAAAGGACCTCACACACAATAAAATATCAGTTATTTGCCACCTCCCTCCCTCCTTTCCTCTTATCCCTCCCTCTCTACTCTTTTTTCACTCTCTCTTTCTCCTCCCTCCCTCCCTCCCTCCCTCCCTCCCCCCCCCTCTCTCTCTCTCTCTCTCTCTCTCTCTCTCTCTCTCTCTCTCTCTTTCTTTCTTTCTTTCTTTCTTTCTTTCTTTCTCAGTCAATGACTGTAGGCTGCTTACACTTCCAAAACTATACACACAATAAACAAAATTTAAAAACAATAAAATCTATGTGTTTAGGGCACTTCTCAATCCAGCCATCTTGGTTCCTCTCATTAGCCACCATATTCATCACACAATCAAAGGTGTTTCATGCCATCCTGGACTGGATTAGAGGATGGGTAAGATTTCCACCTGAGGCCTTCAGCTTAGAAGGCACAGCCTCTCCCATAGAAACCTAGTTAGCTGCTTTGTGGTGCTTGGCATAACAGAGAAACACAAGAAGCCACTTTATGCCTATTTAAATGGTTTGTCTAGCTCAACATTAGCCATTTTGACTGGCAACTGCTCTTTCAGAATGCAGTCTAGAAACCTCTATGCACAACTCCAGTGGTCTCCACGTATCCATGGGGATTAATTGATTATGTGTCATCAAGTCCTTTTCAACTCTTGTCAACTCTTAGTGACCACATAGATTTTCTCAATGGGTGCCCACAGGGCAGTGGTCAAAAAGGTAAGATGGAGGTCCAAGAATGCAATTCCCCATCTTTTTTTTTAATATGCAACAATACTGTACTTCCATTCCACCTGTAAGAAGTTGTCTGGATCCACACCAAAACTGAAGCAAGATTGGGAAATTGTGTGAGGCCAGCCAGTTCTTGACCACTTATGAATACAGTAACAGATTGTGAAGAAATTCATGTAATCACAACAGCTTGCCAAGGATATCTGCAAGGGATAGAATCAAGATCAAGTGAAGTACTAATACCACTTTACAATGCTTTGGTAAGGCCACACCTGGAATACTGCATCCAGTTTTGGTCACCACGATGTAAAAAAGATGTCGAGACTCTAGAAAGGGTACAGAGAAGAGCAACAAAGATGATTGGGGGACTGGAGGCTAAAACATATAGGGAACAGTTGCTGGAATTGGGTATGTGTAGTTTAACAAAGAGAAGGGTGAGGGGTGACATGATAGCAGTGTTCCAATATCTCAGGGGCTGCCCCAAAGAAGAGGGAGTCAAGCTATTCTCCAAAGCACCTGAAAGCAGGACAAGAAGCAACGGATGGAAACTAGTCAAGGAGAGAAGCAACCTAGAACTAAGGAGAAACTTCCTGACAGTTAGAACAATTAACCAGTGGAACAACCTACCTCCAGAAGTGGTGAATGCTCCAACACTGGGAGTTTTTAAGAAGAGACTGGACAGCCATTTGCCTGAAATGGTATAGGGTTTCCTGGCTGAGCAGGGGGTTGGACTAAATGACCTCCAAGGTCCCTTCCAACTTCTTCTTCTTCTTCTTCTTCTTCTTCTTCTTCTTCTTCTTCTTCTTCTTCTTCTTCTTCTTCTTCTTCTTCTTCTTCTTCTTCTTCTTCTTCTTCTTCTTCTTCTTATTATTATTATTATTATTATTATTATTATTATTATTATTATTATTATTATTAATGTTAAGGCTCAGAACAAGATCTGGTTCTCCTGGGGAAAAAAAATCCAAAGTTCATTTTAATTGACCAGAATTCCAAAATCTCCTTTGAATTCCAGTTTTAGTGTTAGTATTCTGTCCTGTTGGATTGTGTCCCTAACCTCGGCCAGCACTTTTTTCCCTTGCCAAAGCATTCAGCCTGAAATAATATGTAGCATATGTGTCCCATTTTCACCTTAAAAAAGAAATCCAAGCAAAACTGTGAACAACAGAGAAAGAGCAATAATTAAACTGGATGCTTGGTGGATTTCATTGTGCTTTCATTTTTTTTTCCAAACAGAGGTAAAATATGTCACCTTAGTTGTAGCAAGCTATAATTCTTCCCTGATAGCGCTTGCATCATATGAAAAGATTTTTAAAAAAAAAAAACTTACTGTATTGTTTTTTCTCATGAAACTAGCAAAAAACCCGCTCCCATCCTCCAGATATTACTTTACTCAAGTTTCCATGTGGGTATCCCAAATGAGCAACACAAATCTTTTAAAAACAGTTATACTAGAATAATTCAGATGTATTATGTCTTCTCCTTCATCCTCTTCTTCCTCTTCTTGTTTATCTCCTTCTCCTTTTCATTCTCATTCCTCTTCCCCTGCTCCTCCTTTATCCTCTCCTTTTACATCTCCTCCTCCTTCATTTTCACCTTCGCCTTATTTATCTCTTTCTCCTTCCCCTTCTCTATCTTCTCCTTTCTCGTCTCCCCCCCATCCTCCTGACATGACTGATATGAAACTTCCTCAACTTCCTGCATTAACTTTATGTATTAACTGCATGGTCTTCCCTCAGAGCCGGGTGAAGTGAAAATAGCCCTAATGCAATATTTTTTCCACCTCTAAATTCTATGGGCTAGGCAAGTCGTTATTTGTATAAACACATTTAATGTCCTAGTTTATTTTAAAATAAGTGCAACCAGGAGGCAGAGTCTGAGTGAGCAAGACTGTTTAGCATTGAAACTCTCCTTGCCTAAACCTTGGGCATTTTAAGGGTTTATTTATCTGTGAATTCCAAAATAAATTGAACCAATCCATTTTACTGAACAACCTTTTGAAACATGGAGCCCAGGAGATGGTTTGGAGTTCATCTCCTGCCAGGTCATGCTGACATGCTCAGGGATTATAAGAGTTTTAGTTCAAAATATCCGAAGGGCACCAGATTGATTAGTCTTGGGCTGATGAATACATCCGAACACAGATTTCACACTTCTCTAAATGTTGATGTGAATTCTCAGTTTAAAAGGAAAAAGCATATAAAGTTGTGTATGGAGGGATAAAATATATTTAGAAATATGTACTTCTGAAGCAAATGCATTTAGAATTACCAATTCTATTTTTAAAATCACAAAGCATCATAAAAAAGGGGCAGTGTTAAATTATTAGGGATATGGGCCAAACACCCCAGATCTAATTCCAACCTGTTAAATGAAATCAGTTTGGAAAAAGGCACAGAATAACGGAAGGAACTTGGAGGTCTTCTAGTCCAAATTTCAGACAAATGGTTGTCCAATCTTTTTTAAAAAAAACCTCCAGTGTTGGAACATCTTCAGCTTCTGGAAGCCATTCCATTGATTAATAGTTCTGCCAGGAAATTTCTAGGGTGGTTCTCTCCTTGATTAATTTCTATCCACAGTTGTTAAGTGAATCTGCTGGTTTCCCCACTTGCTTGTCAGAAAGTCACAAAAGGTGATCACTTGACCCTGGGACACTGCAACAAATATGTGTCAGTTGCCAAGTGTCTGAATTCTGATCACATGGTCATGGGGTTGCTGCAACATTTGTAAGTGTGAAAAATGGTCATAAGTCACTATTTTTTCAGTGTGGTTGTAATTTCAAATGGCCACTAAATGATTGCCTGTCAAGTGCTGGGGAAATCAGGGGATTCAGGCAGTTCAAACAGGTATAAAAGTTTATTGCAAGCTTAAGCTCTCTAGAAGAATCTGACCCACTAGTGGTCAAGGGAAATGAGAGGGAGATAAGAAAGGCATTCAAGGTAGGCTAGGCTTAGATCTCTTGCAGGCACATAGAGACTCCTGACTGATGACGTGTTTGACCCCTCCCTCGGGCTCAACCTTGTCATCTCCTACATTGCCATTGTTAACAGAAGACTACTTGTATATCCCCATAGAGTCATTAATTTGAAGAGCAGTCCTTAGTTTTGGCAAAAACATAAATTTTGCTTGCTCTCCTCTTCAAGATCTGTGTCTCTGTTCTGGTGGCCATTAGTTAAGACGGGTAGGCAACCCTGGCTCTTTTATGACTCGTGGACTTCAACTCCCAGAACTCCTGAGCCAGCATGGCTCAGGATGGAAACCTCTCCCTTTCCCTTCACAGCATGGCTGGCTCAGGAATTCTGGGAGTTGAAGTCCACGAGTCATAAAAGAGCCAAGGTTGCCTACCCCTGGTCTAAGACAAGGCAGCTCACCCAAATTGCAAACATGGCTACCAAGCATGTGAGGATCAGCCACAAGTGCAGTTTGAGTTCCAAAACCCAACACAATTCCATCAAATATCACACAATCACCATCAAAATTCCTGAAAAGAAAGTAAGGAGGATCAAAGGAATTATCAGAAATTAAGATAGAGTAACAGCTTTGCAGCCTGCCCACCTCCTGTTTTGGGTTTAAAATGGGATGCCAGATTTGAATTTTGATGATGTTTTAATTGTTTTGGTGGAGAAGCAGAAGATCAATACATTCTACTAATTCAATCCTGAAAGTTTTATGTTAAGACTGTGTTCTTGAACGGGACAAAGGAAACAGAGAAAGTAAGACCTTCCAAGGAAGATGAGTTCAACCTCAGGATTTTTTTTTATTTTAGTTGTTTATTTGTTTTTTTTTTAATTTATTCACTAATTCATAACTGTTCCAAATTCATAACTTTCTTTAGGTCTTCCAAGTAGAGCAGAGAGAAACATTTATTTATTTATTTTTTCCCCTGAAACCTCAGCTGGATCTGTCCAAAGCTTTCTCCCAGTTCCCAAGTGGACAAATTAATATTTGGATCAAGTTAATTTTTTCCCATGACTCATGGCTAAGTGATTCAATCTCATTTTGAACAGCTTTAAAATGGAAATGACCTTTCTGTTCAACTGCAGCAGGCCCAGGTAGAAATTTTAAAGCCAGTGGAAGCTATTCACACATGCAGAGGCCAAATACCGAAAAAGGTTCATTAGACAGCATGTTGCACACCTAGGAAGAACTGCTTGTGCGACTTTGATTGCTCATAATTCCCTTGCTGTCTTTTCGAACAATACATTTAAAAGCAGTTTTAGACTAATACAGTGACAGGTTTCAAAAGGTTAACAATACACCTGGGGCATGTTTTTGCACCAAACACAACACAGGATTTGCATACAATTATAAAATTGGTTCAGAAAATACAACCTCCTCCTCCTCCTTTTTCTTCTTCTCTTCCTCCTTCTCCTTCTCGTCAAAACTTTTATTCCTGTACTGAAGCAGAAGAATTTGAATTTTATTGAATTTATATACCGCCCTTTCCCGTAGGACTCAGGGCGGTTTACAGGGTATATAAAACATCAATACAAAAATTAAGAGCAATTAAAAAAGATTAAACTAAATCCCTGAAAAAATATAAAACCCCAGTTAAAACCCCAATTAAAACTCAGCCTGGGCCAGAGAGCTCGAAGAGCCAGGTCTTCAGGTCTCGGCGAAATGATCGAAGGTTGGGGACAGTCCTAAGCTCCATGGGCAGCTGGTTCCAAAGGGCAGGTGCCCCCACAGAGAAGGCCCTCCCCCTGGGTGTTATCCGCCGGCAATCTTTTACCAGCGGCACCCTGAGAAGGCCCTCCATGTGGGAGCACACAGGACGAAGGGAGCTTGATGCCGGCAGCAGGTGTTCCCTCAGATATCCTGGACCCAAGCCATTTAGGGCTTTATAGGTCATCACCAGCACCTTGAATCTCACCCAGAGAGCAACCGGAAGCCAATGCAGCTCATGGAGCAGAGGTGTTACATGGGAGTAACGGGAAACCCCCCATCACAACTCGCGTGGCTGCATTTTGCACCAGCTGAAGCCTCCGAGTGGTCCTCAAGGGCAGCCCTATGTAGAGAGCGTTGCAGTAGTCTAAACGGGAGGTCACGAGCGCATGAGTGACTGTGCGTAGGGCATCTCGGTCCAGATAGGGTCGCAACTGGTGCACCAGGCGAACCTGGGCAAAAGCCCCCCTGGTCACGGCTCCTATATGGTCTTCAAAACTGAGCCGCGAATCCAGGAGGACACCCAAGTTGCGAGCCCTATCAACGGGGGCTAACACCTCACCCCCCATCATTAAAGATGGAATAGTCTGGTTAACCCGAGATGCCGGTATGCACAGCCACTCAGTCTTGGCAGGATTGAGACGAAGCCTGTTTCTCCCCATCCAGACCCGGACCGCCTCCAGGCAGCGGGACATCACGGTGAGGGCATCACTGGGTTGGTTCGGGGTGGAGAAAAAAAGTTGGGTATCATCAGCGTACTGATGATACCCCACCCCAAAACCACAAATGATCTCGCCCAGCGGCTTCATATAGATGTTGAACAGGAGGGGTGAGAGGACCGACCCCTGAGGAACTCCACAAACGAGAGGTCTCGGGGCGGATCTCTGCCCTCCCGTCAACACCGACTGCGAGCGGCCCAGGAGATAGGAGGAGAACCACCGTAAAACAGTGCCTCCCACTCCCAACCCCCTGAGATGCCGCAGTAGGATACCATGGTAGATGGTATCAAAAACCGCTGAGTGGTCTAAAAGGACAAGGACAGAGGAACAACCCCTGTCCCGAGCCCGCCAGAGAGGTCATCTCTGAGTTTCACACTCAAGAAGTGGATCAGAAATCAGGATGTGTTATTTTTATACAATTTACCACAGGAAACAGTCAAGTCTAGACTGGGGTCTTTCTTTTCAGTAAGGCTGTTTAGTTGTCCAGGTTTCATGCTTGGGAATCTTCTTTGTTATTTGGTGTCTCTGCTTGGAACTTCTTCAAAAGGTCTCATCTTAATAAAGGGATCAGACAATTGGCATGTACAGGAACTAATGACTTGATTTATTTTTCTCAACTTTGCTTTCAATGGGGGCCAAAGAAAGAATTTCTTATGCTTTTCTTATTGTTTATTACTATAAAAATAGTCTGTTTAGATATTTGGTAAATAATGGGGAAAGAGATTTAGTTATCACCAAGTGGGTTGTTCCTGAATCTACTAAAACGTTTCTACTCTGTCTTTGATTTGCTTTAGGGATTGGAGACTATAACATATGAAGAACTTTTGCAGGAATTGGGTTTGTCTAGTTTAATGAAGAGAAGGTTGAGGGGTGACATGATAGCAGTGTTCCAATATCTCAGGGGCTGCCCCAAAGAAGAGGGAGTCAAGCTATTCTCCAAAGACCCTTCTTGTCCAAAGCAGGACAAGAAGCAACGGATGGAAATTAATCAAGTAGAGAACCAAGCTAGAACTAAGGAGAAATTTCTATGGCAATGAGAAAAATTAACCAGTGGAACAACCTGCCTCCAGAAGTGGTGAATGCTCCAACACTGGAAGTTTTTAAGAAGAGACTGGACAGCCATTTGCCTGAAATGGTCTAGAGTTTCCTGCTTGGGCAGATGGTTGGACTAGAAGACCTCCAAGGTCCCTTCCAACTCTGTTATTCTGTTATTTTTATTTAGTGCTCAGGATCCAAGGACATCGTGCCCGCTTCCTGCCCCAGGCTCTATCAGTCTTCATCCAAATTGAAAACACCAATCCTAAGTGCCACAGGCCACTTACCTTTCTGGTGCTCGGGTTGTTGTTTTTTTTCCAGACAGCTCACCCATCTTTCCTCAGACTTCATGATTTTTGTTGTAAATTCCTATTCATTTGTTGTAAATTCGTATTGATTACTCTTTTTTAAAAAAGTCTCCCCACCCCCCTCTTATGTGAGAACACCTAAATAACAGAATTGGAAGGGACCTTGGAGGTCTTCTAGCCTAACCCCATGCTCAGACAATGGCCCTGTACCATTTCAGACAAATGGCTGTCCAGTCTCTTCTTAAAAACCTCCAGTGTTGGAGCATTCACCGCTTCTAGAGGCAGGTTGTTCCATTGGTTAATTGTTCTAACAGTCAGGAAGTTTCTCCTTAGTTCTAGGTTGCTTCTCTCCTTGACTAGTTTCCATCCGTTGATTCCTGTCCTGCCTTCGGGAGCTTTGGAGAATAGCTTGACTCCCTCTTCTTTGTAGCAAGCCCCAAGATATTGGAACACTGCTATCATGTCAGCCCTCGTCCTTCTCTTCATTAGACTAGACATACCCAATTCCAGCAACCATTCTTTGTATGTTTTAGCCTTCAGGCCCCTAATCAATCTTTGTTGCTCTTCTCTGCCCTCTTTCTAGAGTCTCAACATCTTTACACCATGGTGACTGTTCTGTACCAGCCTGCTACCGGCCCTGCAGAAAAGGCAACCCCTTTACAAACGGCAAGAGGCTGGAATTACGTCTGCCAAATTTATTACTACAAAAAACAAACAAGACACGAACCAAGATACAGGAGCTTTGAAACACTATCCGAGCGGTTGCTTTCAGCAAACCAGCCCTCCCCACACATTCCCTTTATAAAGAGTTCAGGGCGTGGCCTCTCTCTGCCTCCTTCCGAGAAGCCCCACAGCCTTCCTCTGTTTACTCCTGATTGACTGCCTCCTGCGTCGGGCGTCCTTGAACAGGGCCAGCTGTGGGTCATCTTCATCCACACTGTCAGGCTCACACAGCTGGGTCTCCATGGTGACCAAGTGGGAGGGGCCTGCCTGAGGGCTATCATCAGCAAGATCTTCAACCCCCTCAGCAAGGTCTTCAACACCCCCCTCCTCCTCTGAGTCGTCCGACCCAACTGCCGAACCCACAGGCTGACCCTGAATCACAACAGTGACCAAAACTGGATGCGGTATTCCAAGTGTAGCCTTACCAAGGCATTGTAAAGTGACATTAAAACTTCACCTACCTCTCCCCAGTTGTTTTGCATATCAAAACCAAACCAAGTTTAGGAAATCATGTGAAGCCCATTTCCTCAACTTGACCACCTATGAATATAGTAGCAGATTTTGAAGAAATTCATATAGTTATCGTAGCTTGCCAAAAAATATCTGCAGAAAATACTAACTGCATGCAAGCAAGAACTGATGGGACCACAAAACAGACAAAGTAATAGAAAATGTTTTGTATTGTTCCATGTCAAGAACTCAGAATTTTGCCTTCTTTTTATCTCATTCTTTCTCTCAACTGCCTTGCTTTTAATTCACAAATTTTATAAGAAATTTCTACTAAGTGAGAATTAGGTATCTCAGCCTCTCCAGCCAAGTTCTGTTACTTTTTCTTCAATATTGTTACTATTTGGTCTATAAACAGCAGATTCAGCATGCACTCATTTGCTGAATCCTTTTGATATCAGTTTGTAAATATTCTCAAGGAATGTCTAATAAGGCTTGTATGTTCGCCCAAGTTGGATTATGGGTACAAAAAATAAATGCAAACAGCCTGATCAGGACCCCTTCTCTATAGTGGTCCCCAACCTTTTTGACACCAGGGACCAGTTTCATAGAAGACAATTTTTCCATGGATGGGGAGAGGAGAAGGAGTGTGCAACCTAGATCTTGCCCATGTGTAGTTTCACTTGCCCGCCACTCACCTCCACCTATGTGATCCCCTCCCCAGGGATTGGTACAGGTCCATGGCCAAGACTAGAAGATCTCCACGGTCACTTCCAGCCGTATGCTTCTATTTGTCAGGATATTCTTTTCCAATTATATAAATCAGCAGAGAGGGAGAATGGGATATAAATCCAAATCATGTCTGATCATCATTCTCGCTACAGTCTGCCTTAAGGATGATTAATCATCCCTATTTTGTTCAAATTTACCTGAGGGGTTAGGGTCCTATAAAATTATTCTGTTGGAGCCTTTAGTAGTTTTCCAAGTTACTCTTTTAGTTTCCCCCAACATTATTTTGGGGGGGAGTGTCAGGGATGTACATCAGACCAAGATATAAAAGTGACAAATTACTTGTCTTCATCCTTGAAGCTGGGCATCTGAGCATGGAGCCGAATTTCCGTATGGTGGCGAAGACAAACTGGATGCAGTAATCCAAGTGAGGCCTGACTACTGCATATAAAGTGGTATTATCACTTCTCATGATCTTGATGCTATCCCTCTGCTCAAGCAGCCTAGAACTGTATAGGCTTTTTTCGCAGTTGCAGCACAGTGCAGGCTCATATTTAAGCAGTGGTCATACTTAAGCAGAGAGAGTTGAAGTTGCCAGAACCGTGGGCAAGAGGGACCATGTCATATTGGAATTCAATACAATGCAAACACAAGCAATAGAATATAACCCAGCCAATGTCTTAAACTTTAAAAGAGATGATTTTAACAAACTCAGAGAGACCCTAAGTAAAATTTCATGGATAAAAATCCTAAATGGGAAAACAACTCAAGAACTATGAAAAATAGGATCATAAAAACCCAGTCCAACACAATACCACCAAAAAAGAAAAACAAGAAATCCAAGAAGAAACCAGCATGGCTGCACAAAGATCTCTCTGATAAAGGAGGTAAGAACAACAAAAAAGGATAAGAACAACAACAACAACAAAATGGAAAGAGGCACATAACTAAGGCGGAATATCAGCAGATAGCCCAAATCTGCAAAGATGAATTCAGGAAAGTGAACACTCAGAATGAACAAAGACTTTCGACAAAAGTCAAAGAGGATTTTTAAAAAAAGTTTCTTTCAACATATAAATAATAAGGGAAAAAGTCAAGGAAACAGTCAGTCCACTAAAGACAGAAGATGGCAGGAAAGTCACAGGCAGAGCTGTTTAACTCATTCTTTGCATCAGTCTTCATGCAAAAAGAAACTATAGCCCAACTTACCAAAAACTTAACTGTAAAAGACAGACTAGAAATAAAAATTAAAAAAGCAAGAAAATGGTAAAAGAACACTTGTCTGACCCTGAATTTAAATAAATATGAATATAAATCACCGGGACCTGATACATTATATCCCAGAGTCTGAAGGAGCTGGCAAATGTTATCGCAGAACCACTATGCCAGGGGTCAGCAACCTGAAACAGCAAAAGAGTCACTTGGAACCGGTTCCGTCACACACACAAAAAAGTGGGAGCCACAAAATGTGCATGCACATGCGTGCACGCACATGCATGCGCAGAACAAGGCAAAACGTGCACCACCCCTGCCACGGAGGGGGGGGGAACTCACAGGCCGAGACGACCGCAGAGGGCCGCACAAAGATGAGGAAGGAAACTTTCTTTCAGAGGATCCCGCCCAGCCCCCCCTCGGAGGCAATGGGCCCTTCCCCGACCGAAGGAAGCCTCACAAGCGTCTCCCGCAGCGTGGCTCCCCCGAGCTGGGAGGCACTTGCACGGCAGTGGCAGTGGGTCTCCCTGGCGACGGGCGCTGGGTCGGAGCCACCCGAGCGCCATGCCCCTCCCCCCTGGGGCCTCCAATCCTCCACTGGCCCGTTTGGAGAGCTGCTGCTGCTGATTTCATCCATGTTTGATGAAGGCAGCAGCTCTCCAAACGGGCGGCGGAGGTTTGGAGAGCTGCACGCGCAGCTCTCCAAACCTCCGCCGCCCGTTTGGAGAGCTGCTGCCTTCTTCCGCATTTCTTTCGGCCCCGAAAGGCACCTGCTCTCCAAACCTCCACCGTCCCATTCTCTCAATGGGACTTTTTTACTCCCACTTTTTTTCCAGAACGGCGGAGGAAGACTGGGAGCCACAGGAGACGGCTTAAAGAGCCGCATGCGGCTCCGGAGCCACGGGTTGCCGACCCGTGCACTATGCCATATCTTTACAAAATCCTGGAGCACCAGGGAACTACCACAGGATTGGAAAAGATCTGATTCCCATCTTCAAAATGGGGGGGGGGGAACAGACCCAACAAACTACAGACCAATCAGCCTAACTTCAATACCTGGGAAGATATTGGGGAAAAATAATCAAAATACAGATCTGTGAACATCTAGAAACAAATAAAGTTATAACTAGTAACCAACATGGGTTTGTTAAAAACAGATCATGTCAAACCAATCTTATTTCATTTTTTGACAAAATGATTAAATTAGTAGACCAGCAAAATGATGTGGACATAGTATGCTTGGACTACAGCAAGACATTTGACAAAGTAGACCACAACCTACTTCTTGGTAAACTAGAAAATGTGTGATAGACAGCATCACTACCAGATGGATTTTTAACTGGCTGACAAACCATACTCAATGAGTATTTCTTAGTGGTACTACATGGAGGGAAGTGAGCAGTGGGTACCACAAGGTTCTGTGTTAGTCCCAGTACTCTTCAATATCCTCATAAATGACTTAGAGGAGGGAATAGAAGGGGAACTCATCAAATTTGCAGATGACACTAAACTGGTAGGAATAGCCAACACCTCAGAAGACAAGCACAGGATCCAAAAAGATCTTGACATACTTGAACAAGGGGCCCTATCCAACAACATGAAATTTAATATGGAGAAAAACAAGGTTTTACAACTGGGCAGGAAAAACCAAAGGTACAAGTACAGATTAGGCAAAACCTGGCTCAAAAACAGTTAACTGTGAGAGGGACCTTGGAGTCCTAGTGGGCAATCACTTAAACATGACCTAGCAGTGTGCAGCGGCAGCCGAAAAAGGTAATACAATCCTTGGTTAGGTAAACAGAGGCATAGCATCAGAATCACATGAAGCATTACTATCACTTTATAAATCCTTAGTAAGACTTGCCTGCAGAAGTTGTGGGTGTTTCATCACTGGAGGTTTTTAAGAAAAGACTGGACAGCCACCTACTAAAAGGATATGGGATCTCCTGCTTGAGCAGGGGGTTGGACTAGAAGACCTCCAAGGTCCCTTCCAACTGTATTCTGATTGATTGGTCCACTAGGACACCTAGATGATAATAATAATAATAATAATAATAATAATAATAATAATAATAATAATAATAATAATAATAATAATAATAATAATGATGATGATGATGATGATGATGATGATGATGATGATGATGATGATGAAGAAGAAGAAGAAGAAGAAGAAGAAGAAGAAGAAGAAGAAGAAGAAGAAGAAGAAGAAGAAGAAGAAGAAGAAGAAGAAGAAGAAGTTGGAAGGGACCTTGGAGGTCATCTAGTCCAACCCCCTGCTCAGGCAGGAAACCTTATACCATTTCAGAAAATGGCTGTCCAGTCTCTTCTTAAAAACTTCCAGTGTTGGAGCATTCACCACCTCTGGAGGCAGGTTGTTCCACCGGTTAATTGTTCTAACTGTCAGGAAGTTTCTCCCTAGTTCTAGGTTGCTTCTCTCCTTGACTAGTTTCCATCCATTGCTTCTGACATCCTGCTGACAGTCAAGCCAGGTACCACCTATTCTGTGCTTTTCAATGGTTTTTTTTCCTGATTAAGTGCAGGAACCTTGCTTTTCTCACCACCAAATTGCATGTTGCTGGATGGGGCCCAAGGCTCAAGTCTATCAATATCCTTCTGAATCTTGAGTCTGTTTTCCAAAGTGTTGGCAATTTTCCCTAATTCTGCAAATTTGATGAGTTCCCTTTATATCCCTACAACCAAATAAATGAATACCAGAGTTGGATGGGACCTTGGAGATCATCTAGTCCAACCCCTTGCTCAAACAGGGAACTGATACCATTTCAGAAAAATAGTTGTCTAATTTTGTCTTAGAAACTTACAGTATTGGAGCACCCACAACTTCTGGAGGCAAGTTGTTCCACTAATTAATTATTCTAATTGTCAGGAAATTCCTCCTTAAATTCTAGGTTGCTTCTCTCCTTGATTAGTTTCCATTCATTGCTTCTTGTCCTGCCTTCGGGCGCTTTGGAGAATAGAACCAGACCGAATAGCAGAGTTGGATGGGACCTTGGAGATCTTCTAGTCCAACCCCTCTGTTCAGGCAGGAAACCCTGTAGATCATTTCAGATCATTTATGAAGTTGTAGAAGAGCTTGGGCCCAAGAAAGATCCTTTAAGTACCCCTCTGCATATTTCCCTCCACATAGATGTAATCCCATTTAAAATTGCTCAACTTTTTGTGACTTCTATCGGAACTGGATATTGCTTCCAAGCATTGGATGGATTTTTTTTTCTTCCAATTTCATTGTCATTGAAGTTACATACATTTTTACCTTTTCTTGGTTGTCTGACAGCATACATTGAGATTACCATGCATTTTTTTATTTCTTCTAGCTCCCCTAAGGCTGGACTGGGGTCTTTGTTATCAATAAGGCTGCTGTAACTCTCTATGCTGCATGCTGTGCAAATCTTCATTATTATTTGGTCTGACTCATGGGTTAAGGACTTAAGGTTGCTTCTAACTTTTACAAAAGGTCTCATCTTAATGAAGGATCAGCCAGTCTGGCATATACAGGAACCAATGTCTTGCTTTATTCGTCGCAACTTTGCATTCAGTCAGGGTCAAAAAACAGACTTTTTTGGTGCTTTTCCTATTGCTCTTGCTACATACCAGTAGTTTGTGGCCAGCCTAAGAAGTGTTTGTGGTCTGCTGGCAGGTGTTAAAGAAGGGCTACTTCTGGCAGGAAGAGGCACAATTAATAACTTTGGTTACAAATTAATTGTATTAACTTATAAAGTCCATAATTACTTATTAATAAGTTAATAAAAATTAGGCAAATCTCCACTCATCTATATTCCCCCCTTCAATGCTCAAGTAACCTTTTAAGTTCTTTGATCTTTACAAATGTGCTCAATAACTCCTGTCTTTGTTATTTTGTAAGATCTTAGCACCATGCCCTTAATGTTTGGTTGTCGCTTTGGGGTCAGATTCTTTATCAGGTAGATGTACAGTGGTACAAAAGAAATATAACAACAAGCAGAACTGGATGCAGTATTCCAAGTGTGGCCTCACTAGTGCAGCATAAAGTGGTACTGTTGTGATCTTGATGCTATCCATCTGTTTACGCAGCCTAGGACTGTGTTGGCTTTTTTGGCAGCTGCAGCACAGTGCAGGCTTCTATATAAGCAGTGGTCTGCTAGCTAGGACACTTAGATCTCTCTCACAGTTACTACTGTTGAGCCAGGTACTGCTATTTCTACACCCGTGTGTGTTTTTTTCCTGCCTAAGTGCAAGACCTTACTTTTCACACCCCTGAATTACCGTAGTTTCGGGCATATAAGATGACTTTTTAACCCATGAAAATCTTCTCAAAAGTCAGGGGTCGTCTTATACCCTGGGTGCTGAAACTTTAGGGACAGGGCTGGCTGGAAAACCTGGAGCGGATCTTCCATTTAGTCTGCGCAGGAAAAGCGGGACCAATTGGAGTAGAAGCTGCAGTCTGTGATTTTTTACAGGCTGGGGTCTGGGCGTCTTTCCTTCTAAAGTTGAAGAGCAGCTGTAGGCAGGTGGGGAATGCAAGAGCAACTTGAAAGGCAGGTGGGGAATTCCGTAGCCAGAGCAGCTGCTTAGCTCTAAGGACACATTTGACTCAGGAACTGGGTGGGCTGGCTGGAAAACCTGGAGCGGATCTCCCATTTGGTCTTTTTTTTTTTAATCCCATTTATATCCCGCCCTTCTCCGAAGACTCAGGGCGGCTTACAATTTAAAGCACAAATCAATGTGCTTAGCAATAGCCTTCATTCTGTGTATATGCCTGTTTATTAGGGCTTTCACCACCACCCCCAAGCAGCATTATTATAAAGTCAGCTTATTGCCCCCAACAATCTGGGTCCTCATTTTACCTACCTCGGAAGGATGGAAGGCTGACTCAACCTTGAGCCTGGTGGGATGCAAACCTGCACTAATTGCAGGCAGCTGGTGTTACGTAAGGCTCTGCACAGGGAAAGCTTTAGAGTGAATTAGGAAAAGTGAAAAAGTGAATTAGGAAAATAGGAAACGGTTGCTGGAATTGGGTATGTGTAGTTTAACGAAGAGAAGGGTGAGGGGTGACATGATAGCAGTGTTCCAATATCTCAAGGGCCGCCACAAAGAAGAGGGAGTCAAGCTATTCTCCAAAGCACTTGGAAGGCAGGACAAGAAGCAATGGATGGAAACTAGTCAAGGAGAGAAGTAACCTAGAACTAAGGAGAAACTTCCTGACAGTTAGAACAATTAACCAGTGGAACTACCTGCCTCCAGAAGTGGTGAATGCTCCAACACTGGAAGTTTTTAAGAAGAGACTGGACAGCCATTTGTCTGAAATGGTATAGGGTTTCCTGCCTTAGCAGGGGGTTGGACTAGATGACCTCCAAGGTCCCCTCCAACTACTACTTCTTCTTCTTCTTCTTCTTCTTCTTCTTCTTCTTCTTCTTCTTCTTCTTCTTCTTCTTCTTCTTCTTCTTCTTCTTCTTCTTCTTCTTCTTCTTATTATTATTATTATTATTATTATTATTATTATTATTATTATTATTATTATTATTATTATTATTATTATTATTATTTATTATTATTATTATTATTATTATTATTATTATTATTATTATTATTATTATTATGTTTAATCCACTTGCACTGTTTTATGTTTACATGTTTGATGACAAACAGCCTTATGTTTATAAGTGACAGTTTTCCTACTAAGTACCTGCATGTCATAAGCATTTGAATTAAAATTACCATATTAAAATCAAATCTGATGTTTTTTAATTTTTATTTGGTGTGCGTTGGAAGAGGGGTAGTCTTACACGGCGAGTATAGCCCAAACCCTATAATTTAACAGGAAATGTAGGGGGTCGTCTTATACGCCCAGTCATCTTATACGCCGGAAAATACGGTACATCTTGTTGGATAGAGTCCAATGCACAAGTCTGTCAAGTTTCTTCTGAATCCTCAGTGTAACTTCCAGAGTCATAGCAATTCTCCCCAGCTTGGTGTCACCTGCAAATTTGATGAGCTCCTTTTCTATCCCTACATCTAGATCATTTATGCAGATGCTGAAAAACAGTGGGCCCAAGACAGAATCTTGAAGTATCCCACTGCATACTTCTAACCATGTAGATGTAGTTCCATTGAAAAGTTCTTCTCTTTTCCTGACTTCTACCAGAACTAGATATTGCTTTATGCAGAGAATGGAATTTCTTTTCCTTCGAAGTTACATTTTTACTTTTTCTTTGTTGTCTAACAGCCTATGCAAAGATTGCCACCGAATTATTATTTTTATTTCCTCTAGCTCCCCTAAGCCTGGACTAGGATCTTTGTTTTCAATAGAGCTGCTATAACTTTCCATCTTGTCTGCTTGTCAATCATTATTATTTGGTCTGTCTCATAGGTTAAGATTGCTTGTAGCTTCATCGAAAGGTCTCATCTTAAGAAAGGGATCAGATGGTTTGGCATAAACAGGAACTGATTTCTTGTTTTATTTTTGACAACTTTGCATTCAGTGGGGGGGGGAGGTCAAAAACAGGTTTTTTTTTTTCTTTTCTTCTTGCTTTCATTATATAGACATCTGAGGCCAGCCTAAGCAGTGTTTGTAATTGATCTTTCTAGTTCAACTTGCTAGCTCATTTGGAAGGGGACCAGGAGAGGAAAAATGGCAGCCAGGAATTAGGAAGAAAGAGAATTGGAATAATCCTGATTTCACAGTGGATCATGCAGACGTTTACAATTAGTCCCCAACTTATAACCACAATTGGGACCACAATTCTGGTTGTAAGTCATTGCAGTCACAAACTGAGGCATTATATGACCAGACCCAAATTTTATGACCATTTTTATGGCACTTGTTAAGTGAATCTTGCAGTCATAAGTCCAAATCCACTCTTCCAAATGGGCACCTTTTTGCCATTAAAAAATCTAGATCGAGAACTACCTGTATTTTAAAATATAGCAACATTTTAATTTTAAATGCAGCCAATATAAATGCCTTTGTTACTGTCAATAACAAATGTATCCAGGAACCTTCTATCATTATTCTATTTATGTCTACACTAAATCTGAGTTTTAAAATGGGACTGATCCAGCTGGGGGCTGCAGAGGAAGAATATTCAAAAATAATTATTGAGGGTAATGTTTCTAAAACGTGGCTACTTTTAAGATGCACGGACAGCAGGCTGGCTAGGGATTTCTGGGACAGAGAGATACCGACTTAGAAGCATTGCTGTGTTGCTTATTGCTGCACTCTAAGGCCCCCCCACCTTGTCACATGACACAAAGCAGAGCATTATGCAGCCCAGTTTGTGCTTTTCAGCATGCACAGATAATCCTTCCTTAACAACTGCTCTGTTTAGCGACCATTCCAATGGTACTGAAAAAGTAATTTTAGGACTGGTCCTTGAACTTATGACTATCGCAGTGTCCTTGTGTACTGTCATGTAATTGGAGATTCAGACATTTTGCAACCTGTGTGTACTTGCTACCATTCACAACGTCCCACTGTCACCTGACTCCACCTACACAGTTCACAGCCAGGTTCCCACAAGCAGAGTCAATGGAGAAGCTAGAAGTAAAACTGCAAATTATAGTTATGTGCTGTCTCACTTAATGATTGTGAGTGATTTGCTTAATGGCCATAGTGGAAACAAGATCATAAGTCAGCCACAGTCAGGTGATGTCTCACTTGCCAGTCCTAGTTATGGTCATTAGACAAGGACTACCTGCACTCACATATACACACACACATACACAAGCGTGCATACACAGAACATAAAGAGAAACACATAGAAACTCATACATATGGAACATATTACATTATCACGCAAAATATCACCCATGCCCACTGACATTAAAGGGGCGAATGAATTCAGAATGTGAGGCTTGGCAAATAGATTCACAAAGAATAGATTTGAAAAAGGTTGTACAGAAAAATAATTTAAAAAATAGGAAAATATGTAGATAATAGATACATCATTATTTACAAGATACAGTAAGTTTGGGAAATGTTTTAGTTTTGAAATGTTTTTTTCCCTTCTAAATATAATGTCATATAGTATAATAAGTGTGTCTGTGCATCTCAAGCTATATGGGTCCTTCAAGAAGAATTCTAAAGCAAATTTAGATAATAAATTCCAGGAAAAAATGTCTGTACTAGTCACAAGAGGTAAAAGAAATAGATGAAATAGATTCAAGTGGCTAGACACAAATGTGCAATTGAAAAAATCCTTATGGAAACAGATTGATCTGTGCTAGGCATTGTTGGGCACAGACTGCTATCAACCAGATCTTAAGCTACATTGGAATAAAATGTGCCTACCAAGGAAAACAATAGAATAGGGAGGACTAGAGATCTTTTCAAAAAAATTGGAGAGATGAAGGGAACGTTTAATGCAAAAATGGGCATGATAAAGGACCAAAATGGCAGGGACCTAACAGAGGCAGAAGAGATTAAGAAGAGGTGGAAAAATTACACAGAAGAACTATACAAGAATGAGCTTAACGTCCCTGATAATCACAATGAGGTGGTCACTGACCTCGAGCCAGACATCCTAGAATGTGAAGTGAAGTGGGCCTTAGAAAAGCTGAGCAACAACAAAGCTAGTGGAGGTGACAGTATTGCAGTTGAGCTATTCAAAATCTTAAAAGACGATGCAGTAAAAGTGCTACACTCAATTTGCCAGCAAATTTGGAAAACTCAACAGTGGCCACAGGATTGGGAAAAATCAGTTTACATTCCAATTCCAAAGAAAGGCAGTGCCAAAGAATGTTCAAACTATCACACCATTGCACTTATTTCTCATGCTAGTAAAGTTATGCTTAAAATCCTACAAGCTAGACTCCAGCAGTATGTGGATTGAGAACTACCAGAAGTACAGGCAGAATTTCGAAGAGGCAGAGGAACTAGAGATCAAATTGCCAACATACACTGGATCATGGAGAAAGCTAGAGAGTTCCAGAAAAACATCTACTTCTGCTTCATTGACTATGCTAAAGCCTTTGATTGTGTGGATCATAAAAAACTGTGGCAAGTTCTTAAAGAGATGGGCATACCAGACCATCTTATTTGTCTCTTGAGAAACCTATATGTGGGCCAAAAAGCAACAGTGAGAACTGGACACAGAACCACTGATTGGTTCAAAATTGGGAAAGGAGTCTGGCAAGGCTGTATACTGTTGCCCTGCCTATTTAACTTATATGCAGAGCACATCATGAGAAAGGCAGGGCTAGATGAATCAAAAGTTGGAATTAAGATTGCTGGAAGAAATATCAACAACCTAAGATATGCAGATGATACCACTCTAATGGCAGAAAGTGAAGAAGAACTAAAGAGCCTCTTGTTGCGGGTGAAGAAGAAGAGTGCAAAACTTGGGTTGAAACTTAACATTAAGAAAACCAAGATCATGGCTGTTATGTATATAGGGGATGTTTCCGCAGTAGTGAGCCACTGACACCACCAGGTGGCATGGTACCCTGTCCGGATTGGCAGGGTAGTCCTTGGCGGGAAATCCAAATAAGGGGATTGGTCCCAGGTATACCTGGCTAGGTATATGAGGGGCTAATAGCCCTTTGTTTTCAGTCATATGTTAACTTCAATAAAGGTCTATTATGCTGAGCCTTGTTGTTCGGAGTCATCCATGCGGTCCAGAACCCACTACATAATAATGGCATCCAGCCCTCTCAATTCCTGGCAAATAGATGGGGAAGAAATGGAGGTAGTGACAGATTTTATTTTCCTGGGCTCCAAGATCACTGCAGATGGGGACTGTAGCCAAGAAATTAAAAGACGCCTGCTCCTCGGGAGGAAAGCCATGGGAAATCTAGAGAGCACACTAAAAAGCAGAGATATCACCCTGTCAACAAAAGTGCGTATAGTCAAGGCTATGGTCTTCCCAGTTGCAATGTACGGCAGTGAAAGCTGGACCATAAGAAAGGCTGAGCGCCAAAGAATTGAGGCCTTTGAACTGTGATGCTGGAGAAGACTCCTGCGAGTACCTTGGACAGCAAGGCGATCAAACCGGTCAGTCCTAGAGGAGATCAACCCTGACTGCTCTTTAGAAGGCCAGATCCTGAAGCTGAAACTCAAATACTTTGGCCACCTAATGAGAAGGAAGGACTCACTGGAGAAGAGCCTAATGCTGAGAAAGATTGAGGGCAATAGAAGAAGGGGACGACAGAGAATGAGGTGGCTGGATGGAGTCACTGAAGCAGTAGGTGTGAGCTTAAATGGACTCCAGAAGATGGTAGAGGACAGGAAGGCCTGGAGAAACGTCCATAGGGTCGCGATGGGCTGGACATGACTTCACAGCTAACAACAACAACCAAGGTATCTTTCTGAAAGAGGAAATGTCCACTTAAACCTAGAAAAAGAGCTGGGTTCCATCATGGGTGGGTTGCTGATCAATATATTTACCGGTATTTGCTACAAAGATCTCCAACAGATGACTCTAAGCTGCTCATGGAGGGATGAACGGGCCTTTAATTAAGTGGTTCTATCACAATCAGAGACATTAAAGGTTTTCCGCTGTTTCTATTAACAATTGGTAAGTTTGCACTTTTTTAACACCCTTGTGGGAGGAGGCAATTCCACCTTGCCAATTCCTTCTTGGCTATGTATCAGACACCCATGAGCACTGCCAGCCATGAAGTTGGCACATCAATGGCTGCCCTTTGCAGCACAAAACAAGTTAGAATACAGAATATCAGAATACAGAAGGGATCTTGGAGGTGTTGTAGTCCAACCCTCTGCTTAAGCAGCTGACCCAATGCCATTCCAGAAAAATGGCTGGCCAGTCTCTTCTGAAAAACATTCAGGATAGAGCATCCACAACCTCAGGAAGGTGAAAGGAGGGAGGGAGGAATTAGAGGAGAAAGAAAGAGAGAGAGAGAGAGAGAGAGAGAGAGAGAGAGAGAGAGAGAGAGAGAGAGAGAGAGAGAGAGAGAGAGAGAGAGAGAGAGAGAGAGAGAGAGAGAGAGAGAGAGAGAGAGAGAGAGAGGAAGGAAGGAAGGAAGGAAGGAAGGAAGGAAGGAAGGAAGGAAGGAAGGAAGGAAGGGGAGCAAATTCTCGGTAAGCCTTTATTTAAAAAGTAATCCCGTTGCATAATGGGAATAGTGTTCTGCTTGTGAATCAGCACGGCTACTAAAAAAAAAAATCCAGCTGAGAGAAAAGAACATTAATGCACATAATGAAAGGTGATGCGTTTCCTTCCCCGTTCCCTTCTGTTTATTGCCTTACTTGTTTAATGCACTCAAATAACCAGCAGCTCATCTTCAATGGACTCCAATGCTTTTCACACACTGGTCTTTCAACCCTAAGTAAAGTGACCACTTTGAGATATGGTTGCCTCCTACCATACAATTTAGAAAAAGCTTTTGAGAGTAATAAATATATGCACATTGAGAGAAATGTGAACTTCTGCTTAGTGGTGTCAGGAAAAGAAATTCTAGAAATGTTTCAGGGCATCGGGTAAAATGACATCTTTGCTTTCTCATGAAATATTTTATTTTTGAATCTGCATTCAAAATCAAGAACTTAGTAAGGGGACTTTTAATGTTAACATTCTACGAGATGAAAATGACCATATATCACCCATGCCATCCACTCCACTCACAAAACCTGACCACTCCTGACCTGTCAAGGAATTCTCAAACAATAAAACACAAAACCCCTTAAGTCCTTCCATCTATATTGAAACTCAGGATGAAACTAAGTGCCTCTCCCATTAGAACTTTGGCAAATACTAGCAACTCAGTTATAATAAAAGAAAATCCCCTCAAAATATGGACATATTTCTTGGCTACGAGGTGTAGTCTAACAAAGAGAAGGACTGGTATGAAAGCAGCGTTCCAGTATTTGAGGGGCGGCCCCCTCCCTTTTCCTCCAGTCTGCCAACTGACAAAGGTTGGTGACCTCTGGCCTAGTTTAATGAAAGGAAGGGTGAGGGGTGACATGATAGCAGTGTTCCAATATCTCGGGGGGGCGGGGTTGCTACAAAGAAGAGGCAGTCAAGCTATTGTCCAAAGCGCCTGAAGGCAGGACAAGAAGCAACGGATGGAAACTAGTCAAGGAGAGAAGCAACCTGGAATCAAGGAGGAACTTCCTGACAATAAGAACAATTACTCCGTAGAATGGCTTGCCTTCAGAGGTTGTGGTGCATCACTGGAGGCTATCAAGAAGAGATTGGACAGCCATTTCTCTGGAATGGTAGAAGGTCTCCTGCTTGAGCATGGGTTGGACTAGAAGACTTTCAAGGTTCCTTCCAACTTTGTTATTCTGCATTCCGAAATCCTTTACTCACACAATGTGACTCTCTTGATGCCAGATGCATCACCCAAAATTCAACACCTAGACACATAAAGAAGCAGAGATTATCATATCAAGCAGGGTGAGAAAATTGTATTTCCTGCTTACCAGACTCTGTCTTTTTAACTCCTGGCCACCTCCGATTGCTAAGCTGTCTGTTACACTGTCAAATTAAGCTTTCCTTTGCTTCAAGCAGTTGTCCTGTGTTCTCATTGGAACCTGGCTCGGGATGAGCCAGAATTTTCTTCTCACGGTTCCTGTGGCTTTAGTTAGAAAAATAAATGTATCCATTAGTCTACATATGTCTACTCAGAATTAAGTCTGGCTCTACACGTTTATACAGCATCAGGCTAAAATGGGATTGAGCAGTTTGTTCTGATTTAGAATTTGACCCTCACACAGTGAGATCTCCATTTAACGGATCAATTTGGAGAAAGGACTGTCTGTTATTCGAGAATGTCCATTAAACCATATGTAGATCACTGCATCACTTTAGTTGCGTGATGGTGTCATGGTGTCAATAAATACGTTGTTGGTATCCATTTAGATTCTTTCTATGAAAATAACATTGCTAAATGAACTGCACTGATATTTAACAGGTAGTTGGGAATAATGGACATTATGCAAATGACATTGATGCAAAAAATGTCCTAAACTGATAGCAGTGACTTAATCTGTTATTTTGTGAATGCAGCAACTTCCATCATTTTCATTATAACATAATGCATTGTAAAGGTAAAGGTAAAGTTTCCCCCGCACATGTGTGCTAGTCGTTTCCGACTCTAGGGGCCGGTGCTCATCTCCGTTTCAAAGCCGAAGAGCCAGCGCTTGTCCGAGGACGTCTCCGTGGTCATGTGGCCGGCATGACTAGACGCCAAAGGCGCACGGAACGCTGTTACCTTCCCACCGTAGTGGTCCCTATTTTTCTACTTGCGTTTTTACGTGCTTTCGAACTGCTAGGTTGGCAGAAGCTGGGACGAGTAACAGGCGCTCACTCTGTTACGCAGCACTCGGGATTCGACCCGCCAAACTGCCGACCTTCCGATCGACAAGCTCAGCGTCCTAACCCACTGAGCCACCGCGTCCCTATAATGCATTGTGGATCAGCACAAAAATGTCTTTTACATAAAAATCCGTTGTATTAAGATCTAGTAATTCAGTTAATGATGCAGTGCTCAGTGGTTAAAGACTGTGAGCTTGTTGACTGGGAAGCCAACAGCTCAGGTTCAAAACCCGAGTGCTGTGCTATAGGATAACTCCCGTTGGGTTGCCTCAGCTCCTGCCCACCTAGCAGTTCAAAACATGTAATTGCGAGTAGATAAATAAGTACCACTTCAGTGGGAAGGTAACAGTGTTCCATGCACCTCGGCATATAGTTGTGCTGGCCACATGACCATGGAAAATGTCTTTGGACAACGCTGGCTCCCTTGACTAGGAAACGAAGATGAGCATCGCCCCTTGAGTCAGAAATGACTCTATAGGGGAAACTTTTACCTTTACCTTAAATCAAGCTACATTTCATTATGGCTTTTGGTGTTTTGACATTGCATCATCTATGCACACTGAAACAGTATTTTGTAAACTCAGGTTTGGGGTTAAAGACATTGTGTGAAACTACAATCTGAGAATAATCAACCACAGGTCAAAGTGGAACTTAAATTAACAAACGAATATAGAATGATTTCTCTTAAGTTTTTATCTGGAGTAAAAACATGCAATGCTTGGAACTAGCCAGATTATCCATGAAAAGATGCAAACTGTCAAAGAAGATATGAAAAAGAAAAAAATATGTGAAGATTACTCTTCTCCATGAAAAGAACAGTGAATGATCTTCTTCAGATATAAGCTACTTTTGATATTAATTTCAAACTTTCCTCTTCAACACCACCCTAGCAACTGATATGCCAGTCTGTGCAGAATCATTGCTATATTTTTTTATTACATTTATGTAAACACTTCACCTTCTGGAAGGTTTTTGTCTTCAGTGAAGATGTTGTGAAATGGAAATAGGTTTCGGAGCCTGTCTAAAATTAACTGGGCTGTTTCATTTACACCTAGCCCAGACATTTCCATATATGCAGCTAAGACCCTGGATCTTTATGTAATCTTAAGGATGAAAAGAACCAGTTCCTGTGTAACTTCTCTGAGTACACCACACTGTAAGATTTCTAGAGGTGTGATATAATCTATTCCACTTAGGGGGAAAAAAACCTCTTTTTCCCTCTCTGAAGAAATCCTAATTATTGCCAACTTATTGCAAGTTCCTAAAGACAAAAAAAAAGGAATGTGGTGGCTCAGTGGGTTAAGACGCTGAGCTTGTCGATCAGAAGGTCGGCAGTTTGGCGGATCAAATCCCGAGTGCCATGTAACAGAGTGAGCGCCTGTTACTCGTCCCAGCTTCTGCCAACCTAGCAGTTCGAAAGCACGTAAAAATGCAAGTAGAAAAATAGGGACCACTACGGTGGGAAGGTAACAGCGTTCCGTGCGCCTTTGGCATCTAGTCATGCCGGCCACATGACCACGGAGACATCCTCGGACAAGCGCTGGCTCTTCGGCTTTGAAACGGAGATGAGCACCGGCCCCTAGAGTCGGAAACAACTAGCATGCATGTGCAGGGGAACCTTTACCTTTACTTTTTAAAGACAAACAATAAAACAATAAAATAAAATAAAATGTAGGCAGTCGGGAATTTACAACCACAATTGAGTCCAAAATTTCTGTTGCTAAAAAAGATAATTGTTAAGTAGGTTTTGCCCCATTTTACGATCTTTCTTGTCACAAGTGAATCAGTGTGGTTGTTAAGTTAGTAACATGGTTTTTAGGTTATTCTATTTTCCCCATTGCCTTTGCTTGTCAGAAGATCACAAAAGAGGATCATGTGACCCTGGAACACTGCAACCATCATAAATATGAGCCAGTTGTCAGGTGTCCAAATTTTGGGGATTCTGAAACAATTGTGTGAAAAAAGTTCATACAGGGGGAAACAGAACATGGCTTAGGCCCGGGATACTTGCAGGATCATCTGCTGCCTGGAACGACTTCCCATCGCCCAGTGCGCTCACACAGAGAGGGCCTCCTCAGGGTACCGTCGGCTAGACAATGTCGGCTGGCGACCTCCAGGGGGAGGGCCTTCTCTGTGGGAGCGCCAGCCCTATGGAACCAGCTCCCCCCTGAGCTTCGGATGGCCCCAGATCTGCGGTCCTTTCGCTGCGGCCTCAAAACTCTCCTTTTCCATCAGGCTGACCTGGACTGACGGGGATTTTAATTATGTTTTTAATTTTTAACTTTAATTTTTAACTTATTTTAATTTTAATTTATTCTACAGGGGCCATTAATTTAATTTTCTTTTAACTTCTGTATTATTGTATTTTATTGTTGTTAGCCGCCCTGAGTCCTTCGGGAGATAGGGCAGCATATAAGTCCCAATAATAAATAAATAAATAAATAAATAAATAAATAAATAAATAAATAAATAAATAAATAAATAAATAAATAAATAAATAAATAAATAAGTCACCCTTTTTTCAGGCCTGTTGTAACTTTGCAGGGTCACTAAATGAATGGTTATAAGTGGAAGACTACCTGTAAAGAAAATTGTTGGAGATGATAAATCAGATTTAGGATTACATGAAATCAAGCTATTGGTTTTAAATGGGTTTAAAGTGGTTATCTAGAAGTGATAACATCTAAGATAAGATAACATTTACTGTCATTTTTTTTACTATGAACACACTGGCCCACATTAAAAATGAAATTCTGTTATCTGCTCTCAAAAGAAAGTATATATATCTACCCATACCATACATAACACACATGTACACCCATGGTTAACAGGAAGTGAACCAGACAGCTCCAAGTTCAAATATAAATTTACCGTAATAAATAAATAAGTTGCCCAGATGCGTTGCATATAAATAAATAAGTCGCAAGATGTGTTGCATATAAACCAAATAAATAAATAAGAAATGTCAGCTATCTATCCCAAGGAATCAATACTTCAAATCTCACTGCGTATCCTTGGGTCCACAAAAACTCAAGACTCACAATTTGGAGAGAGCCTGGAATCCACAAAGGCTATCAAGGAAGGAGCATCTTCATAATTAACAGTCATTAATTACATTTACATTCTTTTTCTGCTGGCATTGTCTCTTGGATACAAAAGCCAAGGGGCAATGATAATCCATCTCTTATTTACTCAGACGACCAGCTGATTAGAAAGAATTCCAACTTTAACGACAAAATCAGATGCGGTAGGTCACACCCATTCGGAAATGCAGAACTTCACAATTCCTGGCTGAATACAAGTAGTCCTCAAATTCTGACCATAATTAAGCCCAACATTTATGTTGTTAAGTGAGACATTTGTTAAATGTGTCTTATCCCATTTTATGACATTTCTTGCCACCGTTGGTAAGTGAATCACTGCAGTTGATGTTAGCCACCTGGTTGTTAAGTGAATCTGGCTTCCCCATTGACTCTGCTTGTCAGATAGTCGCAAAAGGAGATCAAATGACCCTGGGATGCTGCAATGGTCATAAGTATGAACCAGTTGCCCAAGCATCTGAATTTTGATCACATGATCCTGGGGATGCTGCAAAGGTTGTAATTGTGAAAAACCATCATAAGTCACTTTTTTCAGTGCCACTTTCTAAAGGTTGAATCATGGCAACTGGACCAAAGTTGTTAATCTTGAGATGTTTCGTTGCTCATCCAAGCAGCTTCATCAGTCAGAGCAAAATGAGTTAGGCAGAGAGTCAGAAAGCCGTTGGAATGTACCAACTCTTGCCACACCACCTTCAGGGGTTCTCTGCCTTACTCATTTTGTTCTGACTGATGAAGCTGCTTGGATGAGCAATGAAACATCTCAAGATTAATGAAGTTTGGTCAAGTTTGCTATGATTCAACCTTTAGACACCTTGGGCCTGGATGATTGAGTCTTCACTGATATATTGCAAGCCATTTTAGGGAGAAACCCCTGAAGTTGGTGTGGCAAGAGTTGGTACATTCCAACGGCTTTCTGACTCTCTGCCTAACTCATTTTGCTCTGACTGATGAAGCTGCTTGGATGACCAGCGAAACACCTCAAGATTAACAACTTTGGTCCAGTTGCCATGATTCAACCTTTAGATATCTTGGCTGAATAGTTTGCTGCTCTTACACCATATGCCTGATTTTTGTAAAAAAATTTTTTGGCATAAACAGTTTGCCATTTTCCATTTTTAGTTGCTAGGTCCTGCTGGCAAAGGAATTCTGGGAGTTGAAGTCCACGAGTCATAAAAGAGCCAAGGTTGCCTACCCCTGGGATACAGTCTCCTGCTTTGAACAGGAGGTCCCTTCTACCCCTACGATTTTATGTTCTATGTTACTTCTAGTGTATTGGGTTTCAGTTCGCAGACCAGAAATAGGTTTCCTTTTATGTATTGTAAGATTGTAATCTCACTCACTTGTCTGTGTCCGTATGCAAATGACTGTTAATGTTCTATTCCAAACCTTTTTTTTTCCTCTTTCAATTTTGTTATGGCAACTTGTCTTATAATCCATTGGAAAGAACGATTGTGGATAAAAAAAATAGTAGCATAATTTTACAGGGTGGAAACAGAGCTGCAGATGGATTATTATCTGAGCTTCTCCTCACTTCTAGCCTGCAATATACTGCTGAAAACTGAATTTTCCCTAATTTGCTTGTCCTGCAGTATTTTCAAAGCAAACAGATGTTTTGTCTAAGTTAAAAGCATGATGGGGAAAAAACCCACAATTATTAACAATTTGTTTTCAAAGGTTCAAACAGTGGGCTGTCTATGGTACATGACACTTTAGCTTCCACGTGCAAAATTTATGTGCCTGTTTTCCTAATTGTATTTATTTTCTCAATTAATTAGGCTTGTTCCCTGAGAGCTCACTATAAATTGAAAGGGAAAGAAAAATATGTATGATTTTGTACCTGGGGAAGAAATGAAATTGTTTATAATTTTAAAAAGCCACTATTTTTAATTGGAAAAGCCCAAACGGCAAAATAAGGAGCTGCAATGGCCATAACTTCAAAAGCCAATTGCAAAGTGCCTCATTCAATGCCGTTATAACTTTTAACAGTTATTGGTACATGAAAAGTGTGGACTACCTTTGTGTCTTAAATGGTTCATAGATAACGTATATTTATATGTATTTGTTGACGACTAATTTGTCAGATTTTCTACTATTAATGAACTGCAGATAGCCAGTTTTAGGAGTCATAATGAGATGCAAATATGGAACACAGAACATAGGAAAATAGGGTTGAAAGAGACCTTTGAAGTCTCCCAATCCAACCCCAGCTCAAACGGGAGATCCTTTACCATTTCAGTCAAATTGTTGCCCAATTCCTTCCTAAAAATTCCAGTGATGGAGCACCCACAACTTCTGAAGGTAAGCCACTCCACTGGTTAATTGTTCTCACTATCAGGAAATTTCTCCTTATTTCTAAGTTAGATTTCCATTTATCTTCCACCGATTACTTCTTGTCTGCCCTCAGGTCCTTTAAAGAATAGGTTGACCCCCTCTTCTCAGTTAAAAAGGTAAAGGTTCCCCCGCACATGCGTGCTAGTCGTTTCCGACTCTAGGGGCCGGTGCTCATCTCCGTTTCAAAGCCGAAGAGCCAGCGCTTGTCCGAGGACGTCTCCGTGGTCATGTGGCCGGCATGACTAGACACCAAAGGCGCACGGAACGCTGTTACCTTCCCACCGTAGTGGTCCCTATTTTTCTACCTGCACTTTTACGTGCTTTCGAACTGCTAGGTTGGCAGAAGCTGGGATGAGTAACAGGCGCTCACTGTTACGCGGCACTCGGGATTCGACCCGCCAAACTGCTGACCTTCTGATCTACAGGCTCAGCATCCTAACCCACTGAGCCACCGTGTCCCTTACTTCTCAGTTATAGCCACTCAAATACTGGAAGATTGCTACCATATCACTCCTAGTCTTCTCTTCATTAGATTAGACATACTGTACCGTGAGCTTAAATGGACTCCAGAAGATGGTAGAGGACAGGAAGGCCTGGAGGAACATTGTCCATAGGGTCGCGATGGGTCGGACACGACTTCGCAACTAACAACAACAACAACCTAGTTACCTCAATTGCTCATCCTACGATTTAAGCCTCCAGACATTTTGTCATCTTTATTGTTCTTCTCTGCACTTTTTTAAGGGTCTCATCATCTCTTTTGTATTGAGGTGACCAAAACTGATGCAGTATTCCAAGGGTGGTCTTACCAGGATATTATAAAGTGGTACTAACGCTTCACATGATCTTGATTCTATCCCTCTGTTGATATAACCTAGAACTTGCTTTCATCTTCAGAAAGTTGTGGCGACGTTTCGACGAAATCCCATCCGTCATCATCAGGCCGGAGTATTCCTCCTGCTGCTTTCAGGAGCAATGCGTGGTCTGTCTGTTCCTTTCCTTCCAACTGCCGGTGGGGCTGTGTTCCGACTGGGTGGAGGCGTGGCTGCTTTCTGATTGGGTGGGGGTGTCTTCCGACTGGGTGGAGGCGTGGTTGTCTTCTGATTGAGTGGAGGCGTGGCTGTCTTCTGATTGGGTGGATGTGTGGTTGTCTTCCGATTGGTTGGAGGCGTGGCTGTCTTCTGATTGGGTGGGGTGTGTTCTGAATGGGTGGGGTTTTTTGTTGTGTCGTAATATCCTGAGTGTTGTGATTTGGTGTCTTGGGGAGTGGGCTGTGTAGTGGCCTCCAGAGCTTTGGCTTGGCTCCGAGTTCGAGGACCCGCCATGCATCTCTGGTATGGGTCAGTCATTACATTACATCTCAAACTCAGCAACATTATTCACCCAATACTATGGGACAAAGTGAAACAACTGGCGGTTTGGAGAGTAGAAACAGAGACCATCTATAAAAACAACAGACATTCAAAGAAACTCAAACAATTAGAGAACTACAACAACCAAACAACCACACCACAACAACATCTAAAACAAGTAGTGCATAACATCTCCCACAGAAGACTAACAACAGCAGAAACAAACGTCCTAGCAAAAGGTTTCAACTTCGCTGTTGCACCAAAGAAAATTCCCACAGAAACCATCATATGTGGAGTGGAAACCAGCTTAACTAAACTCAATACAGACGAAGCAGACCAAGTCAGACATGAAGTCACCCACATCCTATGCACAAGCAAACCACCCAAAAGCAACCTAACAAAAGAAGAACAAGCAGCATTGCAAAACCTAAGAAAAGACAACAGCATAATCATACTACCAGCAGATAAAGGCAATGCTACAGTGGTAATGGACACATCAGACTATGAAGAGAAACTGTCCAACTTACTCAAAGAAACTACATACAAACCTATATATACAGATCCCACAACCTATCTAGAAAAGACCACCAAGAAAAAGATAAAATCAACTTCTATAAACCAAGAAATCCAACAAACAATCATTCCTAGGGAGAAGTCATCCAGATGCCCAAAACTATATGGCCTCCCCAAAATACACAAAGATGGAATCCCACTAAGACCCATAGTAAGTTCTATAGGCTCACCACTACAAAACTTAGCTAAATACCTAGCAAAACAATTACAACCTCTAGCAGAAATGGCAGCTTCATATGTCCAAAACTCATACCACTTTATAGAATTAGTGAAAAATCTACAGATAGACCAAAAAGACTTGCTAGTCAGCTTCGATGTGGTATCACTATTCACCCAGGTGCCAGTCCAAGAAGCTTTATCAACAATAAGAAGCAAATACCAACCACCTAACCATATTATAGAACTAGCAGAACACTGCTTATCAAACACATACTTCATACACAGAGGCCAGAGATACAAACAAATAGAAGGCGCACCAATGGGATCCCCTCTATCACCAGTTATCGCCAACCTTTTCATGGAAGAATTTGAAACTAACGCTCTAGAAAAGACTACAAACAAACCAAAACTGTGGCTCAGATATGTGGATGACACCTTCGTGATCTGGCCCCACGGAAGAAAGGAGCTAGAAAACTTCCTAACACACCTGAATAGCCTACATCCCAAAATAAAATTCACCATGGAGATTGAAACAAACAACCAGTTACCTTTCCTGGATGTACTTATATACAAAAAACAAAACGGAACCCTAGGACACACAGTCTACCAAAAGAAAACACACACCAACCGTTACCTCAATGCGCAATCACATCATCACCCAGCACAAATAAATTCAGTAGCCAAAACACTAATAACAAGAACCAGACGCCTTGCAGATGAAACACATATACAAACAGAACTACACACCCTGACAGACATATTGACAGCAAACAAGTTCCAAAAAAACAAAATCACCAATATAATTCAGCAGCAGACTCCGAAACAGAAAAACATCCAAGAAGAAGAACAGAACAACGGACGAGCCATCTTGCCCTACATAAAAGGAACAACCGACAAAATCAGTAAAGTACTACGCAAACATAACATCAAAACCACATTTAACACTGACAGAAAGATATCAACCATCCTGAGAAATCCCAAAGACAAAATAGAACTGGAAAACCAGGGCATATACCAAATCCCATGCGCCTCCTGTCCAGCAACATACATCGGACAGACTAACAGAAGAATAGAGGTACGTGTAGAAGAACATAAGAACTCAGTACAGAAGAAAGATCGCACATCTTCACTAGTACAACACATAAACACTACGGGACACAACATCAATTTTGAAGGTACAAAAACAATCGCCAAAATAGAACATCTCAATAGCAGAATAATCAGAGAAGCCATTGAAATAGAAAAACACCCAGACAGTATGAACAAGCGAGACGACATCTCCCGCCTACATGCCATTTGGAAACCAGCATTAATAGACAAACGAATTTCAGCAAACAAGGATTTAAAAAACCAACAAACAACCCCAAATGCCACCAGCCCCAGCAAGACTCATCCACACCCAGAACAAAAACTCTCCCACACAGAAGATAGAACAAGTCAAGCAAAAGTGCTATCACCCAAGCAGAAGAACACACACACGAACCTGACTGACCCATACCAGAGATGCATGGCGGGTCCTCGAACTCGGAGCCAAGCCAAAGCTCTGGAGGCCACTACACAGCCCACTCCCCAAGACACCAAATCACAACACTCAGGATATTACGACACAACAAAAAACCCCACCCATTCAGAACACACCCCACCCAATCAGAAGACAGCCACGCCTCCAACCAATCGGAAGACAACCACACATCCACCCAATCAAAAGACAGCCACGCCTCCACTCAATCAGAAGACAACCACGCCTCCACCCAGTCGGAAGACACCCCCACCCAATCAGAAAGCAGCCACGCCTCCACCCAGTCGGAACACAGCCCCACCGGCAGTTGGAAGGAAAGGAACAGACAGACCACGCATTGCTCCTGAAAGCAGCAGGAGGAATACTCCGGCCTGATGATGACGGATGGGATTTCGTCGAAACGTCGCCACAACTTTCTGAAGATGAAAGGAACGCGGGAAGAAACCCGAGACTCTAGACCTACATATATATATATATATATATATATATATATATATATATATATATATAGAGGCTCTTCTGTAAATTTCCTGTGGGTGCAGTAAATTCCAGGACAGGATGTCTTGCAAACATTTTCTGCCCAAACCTAAATTTATCCAGGAATTAGCTGCCCATTAGTAAATTATGGCGGTTGGTGGTTACTGATGCTTTGGTACTTTTATAAAAAAAGGGGGGGTCACGCAATGGATCCTTTAAAGAGTAAAGTTATTGCTCTTTCTTAAAAACAAACAAGCACAAATCACTGTGACCTCTACAATTTATCCCACCCCCCAAATAAAAGAATCGCAGAGGATGTGAACATCCATGTTCAGATATTTCTTAAGATGATTGTACGGAAGGGGAATTAGCAGCTGTTTGTGTATTGATTGAAAGGCTTGTCTGGCTGAGCAGAAATCCGGTATGGGGAAAGGAAATATTGCAGTCAGTTATCTTGGCCTGGAGTGCCCTAGACTCCTGTCTCCATCAGGAGTAAAAATTTATATGGGATCTCACCAGCAGCTGCTGGCCAGCTTCCCCCTCTTAAAAGGTTTGGCAAGTTCATTGTAGGCATTTTAGGGCAGTGCATAGTTTAAAAATGATGCGAAAATCTTCTTGTGCGAATATACCTTTTCTCAGTGCTTTTTTTGTAAAAGAAAAAGGTGCCGGAACTCACAAATGTCATACAACCCACCTTGCATAGCCTACAAGGTTCCATCCAAAAAAGGTGCCGGAACTCCGTTCTGAGCGTTCTATGACAAAAAAAGCCCTGCCTTCTCTCTATTCTTCGAAGCTGCCCCTCTTTGTATTAGGTTGGGGAGTTTGATTATTCTTCCAGTATTTGAGGGGCTGCCCCAAAGAAGAGGGAATCAAGCGATTCTCCAGAGCACCTGAAGGCAGGACAAGAAGCAAGGGATGGAAGCTTATCAAAAACAGATCCAACCTAGAAATAAGGAGAAATTTCCTGTCAGTGAGAACAATTAAACAATGGATTGACCTGCCTCCAGAAGTTGTAGGTGCCCCATCACTGGAGGCTTCTAAGAAGAGACTGGAGAGCCATTTGTCTGAAATTATATAGGGTCTCCTGCTTGAGCAGGAGGTTGGACTAGATCTGATGGGTTTAGGGGTATTTTAATGTTATTGTATTAATTGTATTGAATTGGGCTGTAATATTTAATATTTTTTTAATTTTTGTATGTTGTATTTTATTGTATTGCCCTGTACACCCCCCTGAGTCCTTCGGGAGAAGGGCGGTATAGAAATTAAATTATTATTATTATTATCTCCAAGACCCTTCCAGGTCTATTTTTCTGCAATTCTTTTCTTCTTCTGTCAGGTTTGAAAAAGAGTGGAATGCAGCCACAAAACGGCAGAAGTAGATAAGCAAAATGTTTTGAGGAGAAAAACAGGTCTATTATGAGGAAAGGTTAGAATCTTGGGACCTTTCTAGCTTAGATTTTAAAAAACTAAGGGGGTGATGTGTGATCCAGGTTTATAAAACCGTAAATGGTATCAGGAAGAGTTTTTCTCCTCTCAGCATTAAGACCAGAGGTTATCTAGTAAAGCTGATTGGAAGGAAATTTGGAAGAGGCAAATGAAACAATTCCTCCCATGTAATTTGTGCATAATTAACCTGTGAAATTTGAGATGCGATGATAACCATTGATCTGAGCACCTTTAACCGGAAACCGGATAAATTTGTGGAGGGCAGATCTACTAAATCTTGTGACTCAATGGCACCTCACTGCTGTAAGAATGAGAATGAAGTCTCCTATTTCAGAAAATTCTAGACTCATTCAGAAAGAGTGCAGGGTCTTCTAGATCAGCTAGTATAAAGACTGGCTTTGTTTATCTGCTTCTGCCCACTGTAGGACACAAAACCATGTACATTTAGTCCTTGGCATACGACCACAATTGAGCCCAAAATTTATGTTGCTAATGGAGACAATTGTTAAGTGAGTTTTTTTCCCCTTTTACAATCTTTCTTGCCACATTTGTTAAGTTACTAACGTGGTTGTTAAATGAATCTGGCTTCCCCATTTATTTTGCTTCTCAGAAAGCTGCAAAAGGTGATCACATGATCCTAGGATGCCGCAACTGTCATAAATATGAATCAGTTGCCAAGCGTCCAGAGTTTGATCGTGTAACCAGGGGGGAATGTCGCAACGGTCATGTGAAAAATGGTCATAAGCTGTAACTTCAAACGGTCACTAAATGAACTGTGGTAAGTCAAGGACTACCTGTATAAGAAAAAAGTAATAAAGAAAAATCTGTTTGGAGGATGTGGGTTCTGAAATGGATAGTCACACTTCATGGGCTGGTTATCTTACATGTTGAGGAGGGTTGGACTAGAGACGATCCATGTCTTTCCTTCCAGCTCTGCAATCCCATAATTCTGTGCTGCAGACTCTGCTGTAATTAAAGGAGGTCCTTTTGCTCTGGGCTATAGCCCCTCAATCTGTTTTGCATTAAAATCAATAGCTGGAAGGTCATTCCTAAGAATCTGTGCCTCTTCTTCCTGGAAGCCAGAGAATGCCACAGGATCCCCACACAACTCAATTAAAGCAACGCAAAAGTGGTGATATATATGCCCATGCTTAGCAGGGATACCATGCAGCTCGAAAATAGCTACCAGCAATAACAAAGATATTGATTTCCATCCGGAGAATTTACAAAATTCGTCTGCATTAGTCATCTACTTGATGTTTTCCAGAAAAGTTGAGTTATAATTTCCATTTCTCTTCTAATGGCCAAGAAGGCATTTTTCCCTTTTCTGAAAGACTCGCAACAACACTGAAGTTTTCTCCGAGGTCGCCAATTTAGCACTTTTAGAAGAGAATACTTAGCGCCTCTGTTGAATTCCATCTCCCAAATATTTTTAGGGAATTCATGATACCCCTGTGTAATAAAAAAGAGACATACAGGTGATCCTCGACTTACGATCACCATCGAGGCCCAATTGCAGTTGCTAAGCTATACAGTCATTAAACAAATCATTGCATGGCCAGATTCAATTTTAAAAATATTTTCAGTGTTAAGCAAATCATGCAATTGTTAAGTGAATCACACATTTCTTAAGTGAATCCAGCTTCCCAAATTGATTTTGCTTGTCAGAAGCCGGCTAGGAACTTGCGAATTGACGTTCACATAACCCCAAGATACTCCAACCATTGTACTTGCCAGCTGGTTGCCAAGTGCCCAAATAGCAATCACAGACTGTGGGGTTGTTATGACGGTTGTATCTTTGAGGACTTGCCATAAGTCACTTTTTCCAGCTCTGTCATAACTCCAAATCATCGTTATGTAAATGGTGGTAACTCAAGGGCTACCTGCACGTTCCTAGGCTTAAGGCCACCAAAGGCACTTGAGCTGTAAAACAGTGGAACTGCCTGTTTCCTGTAGTTGTGGGTGCTTGGGCAATCCTTTCTCCAGGGTGGTGACGATGATGACTAATTGATTGGTTGGTTGGTTGGTTGGTTCGTTGAACGATTGATATCCCACCTTTCCTATTTGTTATAAATATCTCAAGGTGGTGAGATATTCCTCCTATTTTTCACACAACAACATCAGTCTGAACTGTCTGACTACAAGTTCTCTAACCCTAACAAACTATGATCTTATGAATCTATTAATTGTGTTCCTCAGAATTGTGAGTGTAAGTTGAGGATACCTGTACTTTTTTGTAAGATTACATTGGCAGAATCTTGCAGGTCAGGAAGTGTGTGTGTGTGTGTCTGTGTCTGTGTGTCTGTGTGTGTATGTATATCCCCTCATTTTTACAGCCAAAAGTACTAGATGTGAGATGCTTGCCATGCCTCCATTACTTCTGCGGGTTCAGCTGCCTCTTATCTGACTGTTGCCTCGTCTGCATCTCTTACTCCTGTTTCCCAAGATCCCTTTCCATGTTACCCATTAGATCCCAGGGCATACAGATGGCTTCTACTCTACAACTGTTTTGAAAACAAGGAAAGCAGCTAAGGTTGTTTGCAGGGAGCTGGTGGAAGGATCAAGAGAGTCAAGATGGTGGCCACAACCATGCAACCATTACCCCTTTTTTGTATGTAAAAGGAGCTGGGGTTTCAGTTGCATGACTGTGATTCCCCCCCCTTAATTTTTTTTCCATACTTCAGTGATGTCTCTGCTGCTGGGAAGATTATTTGAGGTTCTATGTCCTCTGCATGCTGACCAACCTTCCCTGCAAATGACCTGCTCTACTTCAGTTGCTTTACCCGTTACTCGCCCCAGCTCCTGCCCACCTAGTAGTTAGAAAGCATGCAAACGCAAGTAGGTAAACAGGTACCCCTTTGGTGGGAAGGTAACAATGTTTTGTGTGCCTCAGCATATAGGCATGCTGGCCAGTTGATTTTCCAAAGATTTCTCTCCAGATAGTTTGCTATTTGGTTCTTCTTACAAATGACATCAGGATGTTTAAAGTTCTTTTGTTGGTTGGCTTTTATGGCAAGTCACAGTGTTGTTGCATGCTTAGATAGACACCACACTTATTCCAGTTTATTCTGAGTATCGTTGTTACAAGTTAGTCCTCGACATACAATAGTTCATTTAGAGACCATTCAAAGTTACAACAGCACTGAAAAAGTGACTCATGAGCATTTTTCACACACAAGACCGTTGAAGCATCCCATGGTCATCTGATCAAGATTCAGATGCTTGGTAACTGACTCATATTTATGACGGTTGTAGTATCCCAGATCATATGATAACCCTTTTCAACTTTCTGACAAGCAAACTCAATGGGGAAGACAGATTTAACAACCATGTTACAGGTAGTCCTCAAGTTACGACCACACTTGAGCCCAAAATTTATGTTGCTAAGTGAAACATTGGTTAAGTGAGTTTGTCCCATTTTATGACTTTTCTTGCCACAGTTGTTAAATGAATTATTGCATTTGGTAGTTAGTGACAAGGTTGTTAAGTGAATCTGGATTGTCATTGCTTGTCAGCAAGTCGCAAAAGCTGATCACGTAGCCACAGGACACTGCAACCATCATAAATATTAGCCTGCGGTGTCTGAATTTTGATCATGTGATCATGGGGGTGCTGCAATGGTGGTAAGTGTGAAAAATGATCATAATTCTCTTTTTTCAGTGCTGTTGTAACTTTGAATGGTCACTAAATGAACTCTTGTAAGTTGAGGACTACCTTACTAACTCAGCAACTGCAGTAATTCACTTAACAATTGTAGCAAGAAAGATTTTAAAATGGAGCAAAATTCACTTAACAAGTGTCTCACTTAGCAACAGAAATTTTGGGTTCAATTGTGTTTGAGGGCTACTCATATTGTTCTATGACGGATAAGCTTGCCCTCCTCAGTTGGGAAAGCACCTTGGTGCTGTGACTGAGTAAACGCAGTGTGCACTACAAACAGTTCCAGGAAACAGACTAGCATGATTTTTTTAATGCTTCCTCCTTTGACCTAATCCACGGAAGTGGTTTCTCCCAGTATTCTTAGCTAAAGACCTCAGGCCGCCATAAAACACATTTCCATGGTTTATAGCAAAAACAGGTCTTCCCTTAGTTATGGCCGTAGCTGGCTATTAGGAAACAGCACCACGAGATCTGTGTGTAGGTGGGTTGATTAGGTAGACCTGCAACTAAAGACAGCTCATTTTCTACAACCCCGCTGATCCGTCTGGCGTTTGCAGGAGAAGCCAATTCAAACATACCAGGGCAAAAGAGCATCTTCCAAGCAGAGTCAACCTATTTTCTGAGCCCTTCACGTTCTCACCTTTCCCTATAGCCTCATTGCTAGGCAACTAAATTTGCCAGAGTGGATTGACCAAGGCAACATGCTTAAATCCTCATTTGGCTGACAAAGAGGTCATAGTTGGCAGTCTCTAACTTTGGATCCAGCTGGCTGGACTTCAATTCCCACAATTCCCAGCCGGCATGGGAACATATGGTGAGGACACTTGATGCAGGAAGGCTACCACCCAACAATTCGCCATCACCACAAGTGTCAAGTGTCATTAGGAATTTCTCACAAGCCAACAATCTATGCAAAGATTGACAAACATTCTATGCCACACAGTGATACCTTTCCATCTGCTTCAGACCTGGAGCAAATGTTTCCCACTTCCCATTAGCCAATCCTCTTTCTGCAAGCATGTTCCATCAGCCAAAATAATCTTGAAGTCCTGAGGTGTAACAGATGGCGTATGCGGAATATCTCTCCCAAATTGACCTTCTGGGTGGTGGCCTATCTCTTCAAGCTTTGTTGCACCCAAGCTCTCTGCCCACTGCATTTAGGGCTGCCCACAAGACATCTGCCTAATCTCCATGCAGAAAGAAGGAGCAGAAATTCCTTCTGGGCCCAAAGGGAAGCAGCTGAGATGGAAGTCACATATTGTCCATCTACATTACATCTGAGGTGGCAGACTTCAAAATATGTACGAAAGGAAAGAGATGACAACCAAAGCTGGATGTCACATCCTCTCAGCTGGCCATTCCACCATGATGCCAGAGTCGGAAAAAGGCTCCCACTATCTTTGCAAAAAACAAAAACAAAAAGCAGCTAAATATAACAATGTGAAACACTTTCCATCAAACAAAGAATCATCTACAAGCTCCAGGCAATTACTGCCAAAAATTTGTATACTTGGCAGAGAATTTGATAAGCAGAATTTTTAGAAAAGGTGTATGATTTTTAACAGTTTAGACAGGAATGAAATTTTCCAGCCCTTCTTGTTTGCTTACCCTGTTTCCAAAGTAAATATAGTAATACAGCTAGTCCTCAATTTATGACTGGTCTTATTATCAACCGCTTCCCCCACCCACAAAAAAGGTACTTAAGACCTGGTTCTGAAGATCACCCCCCCTGGTCATGTGATTGCATTTTGGATGCTCAGCAACCGGCCCACATTTATCACTCTTTGCAGCATGCTGTGGTCAAATGACCATGACTTTTTTTTTTTGCCAAAAACATTTATTTCCAGTTGTTGACCAAAACTGCCCATAACAAGCAATGGGTTCTCTTAAAAAAGGTTGTAAAATTGGGTCGGTCATGTGGGTGACCTGCTTTACAACTATCATGATTAACAGCCTAATAGGAAAGCTCTATTATAGTTGTAAAGCAAGGACTACCTGTCCTTTGTTTATACATACCTCTTTAACTATCCATGCATCCATGCATTTATCTTGCTGTCTGCCTCACCAGATCCCTCTAAAAGAAGTTTATTAATCTTTACAGGGCCTGGTGAGTAACTGAAAAAAGTCAGATTTGAAAAACAGTCTAATAATAATAATAATAATAATAATAATAATAATAATAATAATAATAACAACAACAACAACAACAACAACAACAATAACAATAACAATAACAATAACAATAATAATAATAATAATAATAATAATAATAATAATAATAATAATAATAATAATAATAATAATAATAATAATAATAATAAAAAGTTGGAAGGGACCTTGGAGGTCATCTAGTCCAACCCCCTGCTCAGGCAGGAAACCCTATACCATTTCAGACAAATGGCTGGCCAGTCTCTTCTTAAAAACTTCCAGTGTTGGAGCATTCACCACTTCTGGAGGCAGGTTGTTCCACTGGTTAATTGTCCTCACTGTCAGGAAGTTTCTCCTTAGTTCTAGGTTGCTTCTCTCCTTGATTAGTTTCCATCTGTCGCTTCTTGTCCTGCTTTCAGGTGCTTTGGAGAATAGCTTGACTCCCTCTTCTTTGTGGCAGCCCCTGAGATATTGGAACACTGCTATCATGTCACCCCTTGCCCTTCTCCTCATTAAACTACACATACCCAATTCCAGCAACCGTTCCTTATATGTTTTAGCCTCCAGCCCCCTAATCAGCTTAAGATTCTTATCAGTGATTCCCCAGATCCTTACCTCTAAACGTTTGTTATTTTCACTCTTTCGTTTTTTTGTTTTCCTTGGCAAAACGTTCCAAATCTCTGGAAAATTATTTGCTAGCAAAAGGTGGAGAAAGAAACAGAATCGTGCTGAATAGAAACTTAGAAAATGTGGTGGCATGACAGCTGAAAACTGGCAACAGGAGTTCCTAACGTTACGAAACATTAATGAAACATAAACTTGCTCAGTTTCAGCCTCTGGTTTACACAGGAATCCCAGACTGAGTAACGTAACATTTAATGACCAACCTGAAAAAAATTTAGCGATGTTTTCCTGAGTTTTAGCATTAAAAGAAAAACCATTGCATTATACTCCTTCCAACCAAGGGTTTTGTAGAACAGGTAGGTAGTTTCTGCCTCTACTCTTTGGGAAAAAAAAAACTTCTGTGATCTCATAATTAAATAAAGAGAAAACCTAGTTTTGTTTCAAGTGCTCTCACTGCCCCGTTTGGAAACTTCAGAAATGAAAATTTCCCATTGAAGTTCAAAACTTGAGATAAATGAGAAGAACCAGGAATGTTTTGTTCTGAAATGGCCAAGAACATTATGCTGCTTTGTTTTCCTGTAAAATTCGGAGAAGCTTCTTCTGACCTGGAAAATCTACACAATTAGATACTGGGGGAAAGAGATTGAATGAGGCTTTTGAAAAGAAAAAGTTAAGATAGAATGGAAATCTTCAACTCTCATCCATGCATTCCAGCTGCCATCTTGACTTTTTTTTTCTTGTCCAATTTCTCGTCAGAACCTTAACAGTTCCAATAATCACATTGTCACCATCAGTTAAAAAAAAGACCCAATCAATAGGGGAATCTTCCTGAGTGTATTCCCCTCATCTGAGGAGCAAGTGGTTAGTCCTTCAATTTGCTGCTTGAAAGAGCACTGCTATATCCATGCTTGTTGTGTTCCATTGTACTGTGTGGAGAACCAATTTCTCAACTATCACGAAGCCTGTCTGTAGTCCTGCTTGATTCAGATCTTCAATGGATCAAGGACAAGAAAAATCCAAAACCAGGTGCTTTAGTTATTTGAGTATATTATTTGGGGAAGCAATTTAGAGATGCCATGAAAATCTATTTCCTCGCTCATCCTTTACCAGCCACGAAGCACGTTCGCCTTCCATTTGCTATTTTTACCGGAACGTTCACAATTTCCCTAAACACATAGCCATGCTTGCATATTACTCTCTAGCTTGGAAGCCCTGTCCTTCTACTTTACCTGCATAGTACCTGCACTCTACCAACAGGCCATATGGATTTATCAGTCTGTGAATGTGAGTAACAACACCTGCCAGACAGATTAATTAGGTTGGCAAACTCTCCTTGGCGGTATTCCCACATCTCACGGAAATCTCCCCAAAACTTTTTAGACCTGTGTTTTTATTTTCTTATATTGTTGTGAACCACCAAGAGTCACTTAAGAGACGGGCAGGGTAGAAATTTAGTAAATGTTGAGTGAGTGAGTGAGTGAGTGAATAAATATAACAATGAGAACAGTCAATGGCAAGACTTACCTCTGGAAGCTGTGGTGGCTCCACCACTAGAGGTTTTCAGAAGAGACTGGACAGCTATTTTATTCGGAATGGTGCAGAATCTGTTACAGCAGAACTTCCTAAATTTTTAAAGAGTTTGGTGAGATAAGCCAACAATTCTTGTAGCTCTTGAGTGCCCTCTAAAGATCAAGGATGGTGGATTTTCAGTGAAATTCTTGGCAAGGTGGAAAGCCAAATCTCAAAATTATTCTAGATTAGACTGGAATCCCAGAAGCTTCCAGCCATCTCGCCAACTTTGGCATTACTCCCTGGAAATTTAGGGAGCTGGGTTCCCACACTGGAGATATCAGTGTTTTGGAAGTATTTATCTCCTGGAAACGGAGATGAGCACCGGCCCCTAGAGTTGGAAACGACTAGCACACACGTGCGGGGGAACCTTTACCTTTACCTTTATCTCCTGGAAAACTAGCAATTTCAGAATTAATCAAATCCATAGCATGCTAATTTTCAGAAAGAGCGGAAGCATTTTACATAGAAAATTTCAGTAAGTATTTTTCTGGAGGTGAAGCTGGGTAAACATGAATATGTTACATTGCAGAACAAATCAATTACCTGCAGTTGTCTTTTTTGTTCCTCTGATATTTTTTAAGTAACAGGAGCCCTTTTAAAAAAAATCAAGAATATACACATATTGCTGCTATACATTTCTGGAGTTTAATTATAAAGTATATATGCAAATGCAACGTAGCCCTAGCAACCTTTTTTTAAAAAATCTTAAATAAAGTGTTGAGTTTTAAATAATCAAACCAGACTGCTGAATATGTCAAGATGAGATGGATTAAAGGTTTCTTAAATTCTATGGGCATGAGAAGATGTCTAATCCTTTCCCTTCCTTCCTTCTAGTTTGAAATGCCAGTTTAGACAACCTCTTCTAAATTCTCCATTTGTTTTCTAAAAGAAAAAAAAAGAAAAAAGATAACCATGGAGTCTCCACTTAAGCTCAATGCAGGAACTCCCCGATTTTCAATCATTTTTTAGTGACTGTTTAAAGTTTCAACAGCACTCAGAAAAGTGACTTATGACTGGTTCTAACATTTATGACTGTTGCAGCCTGTGATCAAGATTTGGATGCTTGGCAACAGGCACATACTTATGACAGTTGCAGTGTCCCAGGATCATGTGATCACCATTTGTGACCTCCCAGCTGGCTTCCAACAGGCAAAGTCAACGGGGAACACCAGATTCATTTAACAGATCCAGTGATTTGCTTAACAACTGTGGCAAAAAAGATCATAAAATGAGGTGCAATTCAACAACGGCCTTGTTTAACAATGGAAATTTTGGGTTCGATTGTGGACCTAAGTCAAAGACTAACTATACCTTGATTGCTATATTGTACCGTTTTTTTCCTGTTTCTAACAGAACTACCAATTCCCCCCCCCCCTGCTTTTTTTCTTTTTGTGAAGATTGGTCAAATGCCCAATCCTGCTGCCAAATCATTAAAATTGGTCTACAACTCTTGCTGTGGCCATGAACAACCCCATTAGTCTAGAAACATTTCCTTTAGAATAGTTGTCTCTCTAACACAAAAGCTATACATTAAAATTGAGGCTCCAGCTGTGATTCAGGGAATCACTGGAACAGATGTAAACATTTGCTTTCCCCTTTTAAAAAAGTGGTCTTTCCTTTTCATTTTTGCAGCTTAAAAATCAATTTGTGATGGAAACTGTGGTGCAAAGGTGGAACAACAAAAGGAAAACAGCAAAACATAACTTTGTGTAAACACACACCGGCACAGAAAAAGCTAAGGCAGGGACTCATACCTGAGCCTATAATTTTTTTTTTGGGGGGGGGGGGGGAAACAGAAGTCAGAATAGAAATCTTAGGAAAATCTTTATTTCAAAACACTTTACTCAAAATCACAAAATAACACTCTCAGGGCATCAACCTCTGTCAAATAAACAAGTTGCATATGGGGAAAAAATAAAAGCGGTGTGTTAAAACAGGATGTTAATTGGCCAATCTAAAGATGAGGTCCCTGTGATGGTAGTAAGAATTGCTTAGTCTGAAGAATCAAGAGAGATTTAAATTCAGCACAGTAATACCGTGAATATATTATAGTAATATATTACTACAAACAAAAAGCAATCAGTTTTCTTTAAAAAATAATAAAAATTGAGCTGGCCTAGTAGAGAAGTAAAGATACTCAAATGGCTGGATTCATACACCAAGGTATTATATGGGTCATTTGGTTTTACTTTCGTAAGTTGCCTGACCAAGACATTGTAAATCCAGTCACTGATGTTTTTGTAATTACATCACAGTTTAACAAACCATAGCCGTATATGTGAGCTCAATGTGAGATGTTATTGGAAGACATTTAAACAGAGTGTGTGTGGTTTATGCTGTATACCCAGATTTTAAATCAGAATTGCAGATTTAATCAATTTCCCATGAAGAAAGCAGTTGAATGGGCAGTGGGGAGGAGGAAGGAAGAAAATAGTAGATACCATTCTTAAAAATATCAAATTAAAATCAGTGATATAATCTTAACAGGAAAGAATAAAACAGTTCTAAAGCAAATATGTTAGAAAAGCATTGAACAAATAGCAATGGAAAAAACCCTGCTTATATTTTTTTGCCAGCGTTTCATGAAAGAATTCCCATAAATTTGAATATTTGATAGCTAACTTAGAAAAGCACCATTATCAACCTCCAGCACAGAGAATGTTCCAATTTTTTTTACAGCAAATTCTATATTTTTATCACAGGAGCAGAGCCAAAGAGATAAAGTTATGAAAGCTTCCTTAATAGCTACATCTCTGAAAATACAACACCAAACTTTTTTTTAAGTTCAACCAACTTTTCTTTCTCTAACTTCCGCTGTGGTTTTTTCAGCTAATTCTTCTTTCTTCTTGTTATACACCTTTAAGAGATACTCATCAGGTTCAATTCCTTTTTCACGTAACTCCGACATGATTTTGCCTAGTCTTTCTGGAGTCTTTGCATTCTGTAGTTTCCGAGTTGTGACATACAAAGTAAATTCTTCCAAGGTCATTAGCTTGCAAGTATCAACCTCACAAATATTTCTAACGTCTTCAGATTTATTCACTTCTGGAAAGAAAATAAGGCCAGACATTTTCTCCAGATCTTCAATGCCAACTTGGAATTCCTGGAGCTGATGGTCAAATCCAATAGGACGGTTGGGTATCACAAAGGCTCCAAGTAGCAAAGGTTCTTGCAGAACTTCACTCTGTCTGGCGAGAATGACTTTGTAGAGATGAGAAGGTACCGCCACCTCGTCTTTCCCAATTACCTATCAGCAGAAGGGAGAGATTATATCACTCAAAATTCATCGGTTTGTGCAGATTCTGATTCACCCAGGTCCTGGTTGTCTGAACGGTGCTTTTCCAAAAAGCAACTGGACTTAGTTGTTGTTGTTTTTCCCCTTTGAAGATATTTTGCTTGTCACTGAAGAAGCTTCTTCCATTCTAACTGACTGGTAGGGAAAGGAAGGATTTATATTCTTTGTAGTCATCTGTTCATTAGCACTCTCTCTGAGAGTCATGGAGGCCACTTGAGGATTTACCTGTATCCTCAGGGTCACCTGAATCAGAGCGCAAACGGGTGTGGAATTTTCTAGGGGCTGCTGAAAGGACTGCACTGTAATTAGGAGTTAGGTGGTTCCTTTGTCCTCCTCGGTTGAGAGCAGATCGTTCGGTTTTAATACAGATGGCTTCTTTGACTCCTCTTTCAAACCTGTGACGAATCGGAATCTCTGTCCAGAATGTGGACTTTGCTGACTTCAAAAGAGTCACCTTTGTCCTGCAGATTCAGCAGCCCATCTGCATCCCAACCATCCATTAGAACTGAAGAAGCTTCTTGGATGAGAAGCAAAACATTTTTCAAAGAAAAGCAAAAACCCAAGAAACGCCAGTTGCTTTTTGAAAAAAACAACACCTTGAAGATTCAAATTCATCTTAAATTAGGGCAATTAGATCTCATTTGGGTGAACATGGAACCGTCAAGCCAACAATAAGAGGAGTTATTGAATAAACACTAGCCAGCCAATGGTTGACAATGTTTCTACCCATTTAAAAAAACAATTAAAAGGGAAACCAATTAATTATCCTTCTAGGTTTTTAGAAGATATTGCAAAAAGATTGGAAAGAAGTTGTTAATTCCTGGGAAGATAGAAATAGTCCTCAACTCATGACCACAACTGTTGTTAATTGAGTCACGGCCTATCTTATGACCTTCACTGCCATTGTTGTTAAGCAAATCACTGCAGTTTAATTAATTCATTAATGAGAGCCTGTCTGGTTAAGGTTCTAAGCTAGAAACTAGGAGACTATGAGTTCTAATATTGCCTTAACCATGAAATCTGGCTGGGTGAATTTGGACTAGTCACTTTCTCTCAGCCCAATCCATCTCACAGGGTTGTTGTTATAGGGAAAGTTTGCTTCCTTGAGTTACCGTATATACTTGAGTATAAGCCGAATTTTTCAGCCCACTTTTTGGGCTGAAAAATTCCACTTCGGCTTATACTCCAGTCAACAAAAAAAAACTTACCGAGGACTTGTGCGCGGCCGAGGCTTTGGTGCTTCCGGGATCGCGCGCACCTCTCCCAAGCCACCGCCGTCCGGAGACCTGCCGAAGTTTGGGGAGGTTTGGGGAGGTGCGCGCGCACCTCCCCAAACCTCCCCAAACGTCGGCAGGTCTCCGGACCTCCGCGCCCTGCCTGCCTGCTTCTTTCCACAGCGGAAAGAAGCAGGCAGGCAGGGCGCGGAGGAACGGAGACCCGGCGACGTTTGGGGAGGTTTGGGGAGGCGCCCAAACCTCCCCAAACGTCGGCAGGTGTCCGTTCCTCCGCGCCCTGCCTGCCTGCTTCTTTCCGCTGTGGAAAGAAGCAGGCAGGCAGGGCGCAGAGGAACGGAGACCCGGCGACGTTTGGGGAGGTTTGGGGAGGCGCCCAAACCTCCCCAAACGTCGGCAGGTGTCCGTTCCTCCGCGCCCTGCCTGCCTGCTTCTTTCCGCTGTGGAAAGAAGCAGGCAGGCAGGGCACGGAGGAACGGAGACCCGGCGACGTTTGGGGAGGTTTGGGGAGGCACCCAAACCTCCCCAAACGTCGGCAGGTCTCCGTTCCTCCGCGCCCTGCCTGCCTGCTTCTTTCCGCTGTGGAAAGAAGCAGGCAGGCAGGGCGCGGAGGAACGGAGACCCGGCGACGTTTGGGGAGGTTTGGGGAGGCGCCCAAACCTCCCCAAACGTCGGCAGGTCTCCGTTCCTCCGCGCCCTGCCTGCCTGCTTCTTTCCGCAGCGGAAAGAAGCAGGCAGGCAGGGCGCGGAGGAACGGAGACCCGGCGACGTTTGGGGAGGCGCCCAAACCTCCCCAAACGTCGCCGGGTCTCCGTTCCTCCGCGCCCTGCCTGCCTGCTTCTTTCCGCTGCGGAAAGAAGCAGGCAGGCAGGGCGCAGAGGTCCGGAGACCTGCCGACGTTTGGGGAGGTTTGGGGAGGTGCGCGCGCACCTCCCCAAACCTCCCCAAACTTCGGCAGGTCTCCGGACGGCGGCGGCTTGGGAGAGGTGCGCGCGATCCTGGAAGCACCGAAGCAAGTCCTCGGTAAGCTCCGGGCGGTCACTTGCTTCGTGTCTCCTGAGGGAAGGGGGGGCGACTGGAGCGGGCGTGTTTCCTCGCCTGCTGGGCGCCGCGATTTGCCCGGGGAACGCGCGGGCCCCGAATGGCAGCGTGGAGCGAGGAAGCTGACAGCCAGGGCTTCCCCGAGAGCCGTGGCCACACAGGGTATTCCTGTGTATTCAGGCTTGCAAAATGGCGGATCGAGCCTCTGCTGGCGGCAGAGGCTTGCAGAACGGCGGATCGGCTTATACTCGAGTCAACAACTTTTTCCAGTTTTTGGGGGTGAAATTGGGGGTCTCGGCTTATACTCGAGTCGGCTTATACTCAAGTATATACGGTACTTATAGAGTAATAAAAATGGGATTAAAAACACCTAATAAATAAACAAATGTCATACACCCCTATAGATAAACACCTATGTAACAAATATAGGCAAATATATGTAACTGATAATTACCCCAAACATGTTATCAAAAGCCACACAAAAGAGAGACAGGACATTACAATATGTTTGACAATTAATTCAAATTTCAGTAAATAAAACCACTGTTTAAAAGTGTTGCTGGGACTCACTAGTGTGTGCTGGCTGGTATGTGGAAAATTCTTAAATTCATTATCCTTTTTCCTTTGGGGGGGTGTCTGTGTGTGTGTGGAGAACATTAGTAAAGAAAGCTTGGTGGTCCCACTGAAATTCTCAAAGTAACATCTGTGCATTTTATCTTTTTAAAGGCTAAACCCACTGAGTTCTGTAGAGATATAAGCTTTCCCCGCTTTGTTCTTTATTACAAGAGAGTTTGGAAAATGGGACATTCAGAACAGAGATCTGAAGCAAAAAGCATATCTGCATGATATCTGAGCCAGCATGGCTGGCTGAGGAATTCTGGGAGTTGATGTCCACGAGTCATAAACGGGCCATAGTTCCCTACCCCTGCCCTAGAACATCTGGAATGAAGGAATGGTGCCTATGGAATCACTGCTTTTCAATTCTAAGCAATAATATTCCTTTGTGATTTACGGGTGATGGCAGCATCTTGCGTAGAAATAGAATCTAACTATTAACCTCCTGACAAACATAGCAACTAAAATCTTATTTTCGCCATGTGAACTGTACTCTTAACAGACCTTTTATGATTATAAGGCATTCTTCAGAGAAGTAATGTGCATTGTTCCACATGATTGCTCAGCTCAAGGAAGCCGGGAAGGGGGGTGGGGGGAATCAGCATGTTAATAAACTATGTCTGTATAGATTTAGAAGGATTATCCTCATCCTGAAATATACCATGAGGAAATCCTGAAGCTTTGTGTGATGGTTTAGCGCCACCCAGAGGATGTTTTAGCAAACCTTCATAGCTGAAGGATCTGTCTGTCTCCTTTATTTAAACCCAACAGTTCTCTCATTGTCATTTAGGACAAACAGCTATGCCCTTCTATCGAGAGAACAGAAAATATTAGAAGATAAAGCCAACACAGGGCTAGGCTGCATTAACAAAGGGATAGAATCAAAATCACCTGAAGTGTTAATACCGCATAATAATAATAATAATAATAATAATAATAATAATAATAATAATAATAATAATAATAATAATAATAATAATAATAATAATAATAATAATAATAATAATAATTATTTAATTTTTATACCGCCCTTCTCCCGAAGGACTCAGGGCGGTGTACAGGGCAATACAATAAAATACAATATATATAAAAAAAGAAATATTAAATACAGTAGCCCAATTAAATAGATTAATACAAAATGGTAAAATACCTCTAAACCCATCAGACCAGGCTGGCTTGTTCAAATAAATATGTTTTTAGGTCACGTCGGAAGGAGCGAAGGTCGGGAGCCGTCCGGAGCTCCACCGGTAAACGGTTCCAAAGGTCTGGCGCACCCACAGAGAACGCCCTTCCCCCTGGGGGCCGCCAGTCGACACTCTTTGACCGACGGCACCCTAAGGAGGCCCTCTCTGTGGGAGCGCACTGGACAAAGGGAAGTTCATGCCGGCAGCAGATGCTCCCGCAAGTAACCCGGACCCATGCCATTTAGGGCTTTATAGGTCGTAACCAGCACCTTGAATAATGCCTTGTTAAGATAGAAATTGCTAATGAGGATTAACGAAGAAACGCAGATAGGGGGGATTCGAGGAAGTCACCCAAAAATGATTAGAAAGATTAGGAATAATGGAAGTTAAGTATTCTTTTTGTATTTTTGTTGTTGATTGTATTGTTTATGTCATGTCTTGTTTTTTATATGTATTTTTTTTGTTTAAATATATGTTTATATAAAAGCAATAAAAAAATATATAATGCCTTGGTAAGACCAGCCTTGGAATCTTGCATCCAGTTTTGGTTGCCACAATACAAAAAAAGATGTGAGACTTTGGAAAGGATCCAGAGGAAAGTAACGAAGATGATTAGGGCCTTGGAGTGGAACGACCTGCCTCCAGAAGTGCTGGGTGCTCCAACACTGGAGCTTTTCAAGAAGAGACTGGACAGACATTTGTCTGAAATGGCATAGGGTCTCCTGCCTGAGCAGGGGGTTGGACTAGAAGACCTCCAAGGTCCCTTCCAACTATCTTCTGTTTTTGTCTGATTTGTGAACACCTATTGTATCCACACATAAGAAATGATAAAGAACTCATTATTAATAGCAGTAGCAGTGAAACATATAAGCTACGGAACCACCATTTCTTCCCAGCTTAATAGCAACTTGCTGTGGTTAAAAGCCAGTATATATTAAACAAAATATAGAATTTTTATGGTGCAATTGCTTGACATCTTATGCTGCAGTACACTTATATATTCAAGTTTCTCCTCTTCTGAATGTCATTCTTGTAGTCAAGCCTCAATCTCCCTATTTAACTGAAATTAATATGTATCAACCTAGAATTATGTTGTGTGGGTGTGTTATTATTTTGGAATTCTAATTCATCTGAACTTATGTTGCTTGTGCTCACTTTCCCCCCATGTTTGGCATATCTGAACCTCACATTTGGATCTTATTCAAGATGTTTTACTGTTGCTGTTGCCTATTGGGAGACATAAGACTGTTTTTATTCCTATCTTCTAAACAGAGATAACCAGGAATATTAGGTTATAATAAGCCCCCACAGGGCTCGCATCAGAATTATAAAATGAGTAATAACAGAAGAAAGGATATTGGCGGGCAGCAGATAAGGGGAGGGAAATGGAGTTTAGGACTGCAATATGTTCAAAAAACCTTCAGTGAAACAAACACATTCTCTCTTTAATATCACCTGGCTCAGCTCCCCTTGATATTTCGTCTTTTGTGTATGTTGTGTTAAAAGGAAGTCTGCGTGAACTGTTCTGCTTAACCAGAAGACAAGAGATGACTTTAATGTGCTGCTCCCATACAAAGTAAAACAGTGTGAATCCAACCCTCTCTGCAGAGCAGCTGAGAACATGCCAAGGTATGAAAGCCTTAGGGAAAAAAATCCAGTCCTGAAACAGGAAGGCAAACATACAGGCAGCTCTCAACCTACGACCGTAAGGGAGACAGTGGTTAAGTACGGTACATTTTGCTCCATTTTACCAAGTGGTTTGTGCCTGATTTTTACGACCTTCTTTGGCCATCGTTGTTAAGTAAAATCACTGCGCCTGTTAAGTGAATCATGCAGTCATTATGTGAGTCGGGTTTCTCCCATTGACTTCCCTTCTAGGTAGCTGGCTGGGAGGGTTGCAAATGGTAATCACTTGACCCCAGGACACTGCAACTGTCCTAAATACATGTCAGATGCCAAGTGCCCGAATTATGGCCAAAAGACCGTGGGGATGCTGCAATGGTCATAAGTGCAAGGACATTTACACTCAGGCCAGAAAAACCAACAGACTAAGTGAAACTTGGCTTAATGCCAGTAACTGTGAGAGGGATCTCGGAGTCCTAGTGGACAATCACTTAAATATGAGCCAGCAGTGAGCAAAAGCAGCCCAAAAAGCCAACACAGTGCTAGGCTGCCTTAACAAAATCAAGTTGTAGTACCACTTTATAAAGCCTTAGTAAGGCCACATTTGGAGTGCTGCATCCAGTTCTGATCACAATATGAAAAAAGGTTGAGATTCTGTAAAGAGTGCAGAGAAGAGCAACAAGAATGATCAGGGGGCTGGAGGCTAAAATATGAAGAACAGTTGCTGGAATTGGGTATGTCTAGTTTAATGGAAGGGATGCGGTGGCTCAGTGGGTTAGGACGCTGAGCTTGTCGATCAGAAGGTCGGCAGTTTGGCGGGTCGAATCCCGAGTGCCGCGTAACAGAGTGAGTGCCTGTTACTCGTCCCAGCTTCTGCCAACCTAGCAGTTCGAAAGCACGTAAAAACGCAAGTAGAAAAATAGGGACCACTACGGTGGGAAGGTAACAGCGTTCCGTGCGCCTTTGGCGTCCAGTCATGCCGGCCACATGACCACGGAGACGTCCTCGGACAAGTGCTGGCTCTTCGGCTTTGAAACTGAGATGAGCACCGGCCCCTAGAGTTGGAAACGACTAACACACATGTGCAGGGGAACCTTTACCTTTACCTAGTCTAATGGAAAGAAGGACGAGGGGAGAAATGATAGCAGTGTTTCAGTATTTGAGGAGGTCCTACAAAGGCAAGGGGGTCAAGCTATTCTCCAAAGCTCCCGAAGGCAGGACAAGAAGGTTAGAACAATTAATCAGTGGAAAGATTTGCCTCCAGAAGTTGTGGGTGCCCCATTGTTGGAGACTTTTAAGAAGAGAGTGGACGGCCTTTTATCTGAAATGGTATAGGGTCTCCTGCTTGAGCAGAGGGTTGGACTAGAAGACCTCCAAGGTCCCCTCCAACTCTGTTATTCTATATTCTATGTACTTTTTTCAGTGTTGTTGTAACTTCAAACAATCAGTAAACAAATGGTCAGAAGTCAAGGACTACCTGTACTTAATGAGGATTATTATTTGATTATTGGGATGTATAATATTTTGGCAATAGCACATTTCTGTTTGAAGAATAATTTCAGTAAAGACATGCCTGGCATATTCATGCTCCATAGCTGTAATTAGAGTGCAAACTTTACATGCCACACAATGCAAAGAACAACTCTCGGAGAGCTTCTTCAATTCTGCGATATTAATCAGTACTGTACTTTGGTATAAGCTGTTAATATAATCCAAATGGAATCAGAAGAACATTGCTTGCTTTCAAGCCTGCCCCATTTACTGCAGTGGAATTTATATGTCCCAGTTTTCTTTCTACCATCGTTACAATTTAGCTTATGACTGATGACAAACGAAATAATCTCCAGTAGATTAATCATCACTCTTTCAATCTCTTTCTCCCTCTTGTTTAACAATTAATGCAAATGTCTTATATAATAACAAAACTTTGCTTTTTTCTAAATGTTAAATGCAATTTTAAGGTATAATGAAACATCCTTTTTATTGTAAGGAAAGGCGTTTTTTTTAAAAAACATTTTACATCTCCTTTTATGGTGGAACAATGCTGCAAAAGCGAAGGACTCTGACTGAGCTGGCATGCTAGGAGATCTATAATTCTAGATAGGCATCTCATTCTAAAGTGAATGATATTGGAAATAAGTAAATAAAAAGAAACTGACAATCCCACACTCTGTGTGGCAGATGTCCTCTTAATGAATGTCTGTTTTAAAATGAAAATACGCTGTTAAAAAGTTTGGATGAAGCGGACCTGAAAATAAAAACCATTTTGAACATTACTGATGTTTTTTTCTTTATTTGAAAGTAAAAACAGGATTGTATGAGTGAACAGGTACAAGAAGTCCTCGACTTACAACTATTTGTTTAGTGACTGCTTGAACGGCACTAAAAAAAAGTGACTTAGGACCGTTTTTCACACTTAAGATCATTGCAGCATCCCCGTGGTCATGTGATCAAAATTCAGATATCTGGCAGCCGGTTCACATTTATGATGGTTGCCATGTCCCAGGATCATGTGATCAATCACATTTGTCATATGTCAAGGACTATCTGTAATCTGAAGATCAGTGATCAGCAGAGTTAAAAATCTTGAACATTCAATCTGCATTCTTACCCTTCCTAGCTCTGATTTAACCCCTACGCTCCACTTGCCAGAAAGCTCAACATCTTTCTATTATAGCAGGGGTGTCACACTCAATTTCATTGAGGGCCACATCAGCATTGTGGTTGCCCTCAAGGGGCCGGGTGGGTGTGGCCAGGGTGGGCATGGCCTACTGGGTGGGCATGGCTAGAGTGCGTATGGCCTACTGGGTGGGCATGGCCAGCTCTACCTCGTTCGCATCAAGGGTGCCTATGGGGGCCTGGGCAGGAGTGGGACAGATCTGAGGGTCTCTGGCAGAAGGAGGGTCTCTGGGCCAGGGCCAAGGCAGTGGGGGCCATTCCCTCCCTGTTTCCAGGATGGCTTCGCGGGCCACATGAAACCACTTCGCGGGCCGCATCCGGCCCCCGGGCCTTGTGTTTGACATGTCTGTATTATAGGATCTTTTCCAACCATTTATTACTTATTACTTTTCTTAGGGTGTCTTGGAATCTAGACCTGATCAAATACAAGAGACAAACGATGGTATACTTATCAAACCTTGTTCTTAAAGTCAGCTTAATGAAAGAAATTCATTCAAAAACTTACAATATCCTAATGGGATATTTGAGGAAGCTTTTTTTGTGTGTACAAGTAGATGTATATTTATCGCCTTTGGTGCATGTATTTTTCTGTTACTGGTAGCCCTTGAGTATAATGACAGTCATTGGGACCAAAATTTTCATCGCTAAGCATACTAACAGAAAGTGTAATATGGGGAGAGAGAGGGAGGGAGGACTACATAATTTGCATTCTATCAGTTAAATTAACATTCTAATTTACCAAACAAATGTTGCAATAATACTTATTTTTTAGCATTTTAAAACTGTTACTAGTCAACTCTCAAAGTATTTGATCAGTAAAAAAAACAAGTTATATGATTATTTATTGTGGTGTAAAAATTCAAAGGGTTGGTGGGGAATACTGTCATTTTTTTTCTAGTGTAGAAAATAATATATACATTATTAAACTTTTAATTTAATTTATTATAAGAAGGCAAGATTTGTTTTCGAAAAGGAAGGAAAACCAAATGGAATTTTTATTCACCATTTATTCACCATGAGCAGCCTGAAATGTAACAGTGCAGTAGTGTTTTCAGCACTTCAGAATCCATGTGCACAATGCCATATAACTCTTTTTTCTATAAAGGGGAATATTTGTATCTCGGGGCTGAAATGAGGGGGGTCCGTGGTGCTCTCTGAGTTTGCAGGCCTTTCACTGCCCGAACTACTATAAGCAGAGGGTTAGAAGATAGTAGAGGACAGGAAGGCCTGGAGGAACGTTGTCCATGGGGTCGCGATGGGCAGGACAGGACTTTGCAACTAACAACAGAAGAATTTTGAGTACCTGTTTTGCTGCCATCTAGTGGCTGTTTAACTATGGTGCTGGAGAAGACTCCTGCGAGTCCCTTGGACTGCAAGGCGATCAAACCGGTCAGTCCTAGAGGAGATCAACCCTGACTGCTCTTTAGAAGTCCAGATCCTGAAGTTGAAACTCAAATACTTTGGCCACCTAATGAGAAGGAAGGACTCACTGGAGAAGAGCCTAATGCTGGGAAAGGTTGAGGGCAAGAGAAGAAGGGGACGACAGAGAAGGAGGTGGCTGGATGGAGTCACTGAAGCAGTAGGCGTGAGCTTAAAAGGACTCCAGAAGATGGTAGAGGACAAGAAGGCCTGGAGGAACGTTGTCCATAGGGTCGCGATGGGTCGGACACGACTTCGCAACTAACAACAAGAAGTGGCTGTTTGCAATTTGCAGGCCAGCTACGGCAGCCCTAACTAAATAAGAAATATCCTAGTTTGGGTCATGAAATGTCTGCAACAAAACAACCAAGCTCAGAGAGCACCAAGGACCCCTCACCATTTTTCCTGTTGCACCAAAGAATGTACTGAAGAAATTAATAGTAGTCGACACCTGAAATCAGAAGTTGCTTGCTGTATTGCAAGGAAGAGATAGAGTGTGAAATATGAATTTATCACGATCTTACAGACTCTAATACAAGGCCGCCAGAGTTAACAAAATTAGTGGTAATCCCTGGGCTTTTGTCACCCTGACTTATGCCTTGGGCATGACAATTACTTAAGACTTCTGCAGCTCAACAGAAATAAAATTCCATCAAGACCTGACAGTCGGAACACCTGACTAAGCTCTGCAGTTGTCTCTGTATTAAAGGCAATGTCAACGAAATTCAAAGAGAATCCACAAATATTCTCTTTGTAACCCACTGATCTTTTTGTTTCCAAAACTGCTTCTTGGTGTGAAGATCAAGAATAAACAAACAAATATACTCTGCCTTATTCTTAAACAGTGTTACTCAACTATAACTGAGGCCTCACCAAGTCATGCTACAGATAGTCCTCGACTTACAACGGTTTAATAACCGTTTGAAGTTATAATGGTACTGGGGGGAAAAAAAAAACAAATGATGAAATTTATGACCACTACAACATCCCCATGTGATCAAAGTTCAGGTGCTTGGCAACTGGAATGTATTAATGATGGTTGCAGCACCCAGGAGTCCTGTGAATCACCACTGCTGATCTCCCCAGATGATGTCTGACAAGCAGAGTCAATAGGGGATGCCAGATTCGCTTAATGACAATATAAATCTCTTACAGTAAAAATGACAGAGATTCACTTAACAGCCATGGCAAAAAAAAGGTTGTAAAATAGGCCACAACTCACTTAACAACTGCCTTGCTTAGCAACAAAAATAGGCAATTGGAGTCATAAGCTGAGGTACCAATAATGTCTATAAAGATGATAAATCAAGCCAGGGAGAGTCGAAAGTAAGATACGATGGCAATATCAACCGAGTTTGCTTACAAAGGAACTACTGTAATCCATTTTAAGAACTACTGATGCTACGGGCCACTAAAACATTTAGTTATATCATAATATTACTACCAATTAATTATATATGGCACAGACATTTATTGATTTAATTCCAGCCAAAGGCAATGGATTCTACTGTCAAACTGAACTGCAAACATTTCTGATATGTCCTGAATGAAATTAATTTAGCCACAAATTTAAAACCAAAGAAGAGGAAAGGTATTGATTAATTCCAGACATCCATTTAGTTGCAACAGTCTTCTGATACAAATTAAGAATCACAGTACTCTTGCTTTACATTAGGTTTAAGTCTTCTTTTGGCTCCAAAGTCCTAGTATACTTTACCTGAATTGATATTTGAGCGATGACACTTATCACGAAATATATTTCTACAGATAATGTCATCGCAAGTGTTCTGACAGCCTGGCATCCTTTAGCTACCTTAAAAGAGTCCTTTCGAGAAAGGGAATTAATAGCAGAGCTGAGTAGAATCCTCTCAATCACTAGAATAAGTAGGGTTAGGATATTTTATTGATTTTGTCTGGTAGGAGAAGCCTATCCAGCTTCTCTACCTGAAAATCCACTATTAAAAGAGTTTTTTCAGTGTTTTAAGTCAATATTAAGTAAAGTATTCTTTCTTTAATGTGTTTTGGGTCAACAGTAGGTGAAATCTTGATTTCTAGAGCTTTGAACCCCGTTTCACACACTGTCAGAAATTACGAAAACATGGAAGCTATACCAAACCAATTAAAACACAGTTCTTCAGAAAAGGGTAATAAATATTTTTCACAGCCATTTATAAAACAGCAACAAATCTTTGTTCACTTTCTTCATTACTTAAAAGGTCATTATTCTTAAAAAAAATTATGAGAAAACATTAACATATGCTTAGAATGCATTAAACTCTTACATCCAGCCTTATTGCTTTGTGTGTCCCGTTTTAAAATACTGATGTTACTCTTGGAAAAGATGTGCGCAATTGCGCTTTTTGTCTTAAACTGTAGAAGCAGCCCTGATATGTATTTGCTTTCCAACAGCAATATCATCTGAAAAGAAATTATAACTCTAAAGTTCACTGACTCAGTGCAATTATATAGCGCGCCTGACCTATGGAACCGTTTACCGGTTGAGCTCCGGATGGCTCCCGACCTTCGCTCCTTCCGATGCGATCTAAAAACCTATCTATTTGAGCAATCCGGTCTGGTCTGACGGGTTTTGTTTTAATTACTGTTTTAACTTATCTTCTACATTTGGGCATTAGGGTTTAATTTGTTTTCAATTTCTGTATTTGTGCATTTTGATATTTATGTCACTGTTCACCGCCCTGAGTCCTTGGGGAGAAGGGCGGTATACAAATCAAATATATATATATATATATATATATATATATATATATATATATATATATATATATATATATATATATATATATATATATATATATATATATATATATATTGATTGCCAGTCAGTTATAAAGTTTTCTTTTATGCTCACTGTTTTGTCTGCCAGATTTATAACCCCAATCATAATGCAGGAATGCACAACCGTCTACGCTGCACTCCCTTTTTCAATTTCTCTACCAACAATAACTGTAGAACTGAGGTTGGACTAAGAGAGAGCATTTGGCCCAAAGTCCTCAGCCAGTTTCCATGGTCAAGCATGCATTTGAAACTGGAACTTTTCCATAGTGATCCGTTAACTTAATCAAGACATTTGCTGGTGAATGACTGTGGAGATTCCCAGTCAGGTCTTGGCTGAAAGATGCTTTTTTTTTTCTTTTTAAACTTCAAAAGGCAACTGCACTGTTTTTTCTTTGTGGAAGAAGAAGAAGAAGACATTTTGCTTCTCATCCAAGAAGCTTCATCAGTTCTGATGGTGAGGGAAGGAAGTTCTCCCATCAGAACTGATGAAGCTTCTTGGATGACCACCACCTCCTCCTCCTCCTCCTCCTCCTCCTCCTCCTCCTCCTCCTCCTCCTCCTCCTCCTCCTCTTGGAAAAAAACAGCCCAGTTGCCTTTTGAAGGAGAAAAAAAGAAAAAAGGCCCTTTGAGACGGCAGCTGAATCTATCACAACGTTACCCTGATTGACTGGGGGGAAAAAACATTGTTTTTGAGAAAGCAGCTGAGGAAAGGCTTCAGAGATTTGAGTGTATTGCCAGGGAGGACAACGGAAGGGCAGAGCCAAACTGATGGTGCATTTTGCAGCCGACAAAAAACTCTCAAGGAATCGTAATTTCGGCACTTATTGAATGAAAGAGGTGTGCTCCTATGAGCACTGCTGCTGTGTATAAATAATGAGCCAGTCAACAAATTATAAAAGTATCTCTGTAACTGGCCAATCAGTTTGTGGGGAAATGCCCAACTCTGAAGCATTTCCAATTCACTTGATCACAGTATCACCTGGACACCTATCGTAGAAACATAGAAAGTCAGGGCTGGGACCGACACCGCTCCAATTCCCTACAGAAATCCTTCATAAAATCAAAGATGGAGGGATGGAGAGGAGGTGTGGGAAGTAACTGAATGTGTGTGTGTGTGTGTGCATGTGTACGAGAGAGAGAGAGAGAGAGAGAGAGAGAGAGAGAGAGAGAGAGAGAGAGAGAGAGAGAAATTATTCTATGATACTTAAAGAGTTTATGGCTTACAGCCTAAAATGATGTCATTTATTAAAACAGAACTGTATTTCATTCACTAAATATACTTTTTTTATCCCTTAATCCATTTTGAGATTTTTTGACAATTTGTCGCAATTCAGTAAAACACATGAAAATCCCTTAAACAAGATGATTTTGTTGAAATGTAAAATAAATATGAAGAAAAGCTCAAATCCCAGCAAGTGCTGCGATGAAGCTCAAAATTATGCATTTAATCTGAGTTTGATCTGAGTGAAGCAGAGGAAGAAAAATTATTGGAAAAAAAAGCTTATTTAGAAGCAAACGTTTTGCCATAGGACAAAATTTACTGAACAGGGGATCTCTGGTGAACAGCATTTTTTACTCTGTAAAGAAATGAAACGCTGTGTTTTGCCTTGCAGTGACATGAATTTTTCCTATGGGCATTATTTTACATTTCCACACATAAGAGTATATTTATATTCTGCAAGTGTGTCCTCAAATTCAAAGTGTGGTCATCACTCAACATGTGCAACAGACAACGTGTTGTTGTTGTTAGTTGCAAAGTCGTGTCCGACCCATCGCGACCCCATGGACAACGTTCCTCCAGGCCTTCCTGTCCTCTACCATCTTCTGGAGTCCATTTAAGCTCACGCCTCCTGCTTCAGTGACTCCGTCCAGCCACCTCATTCTGTCATCCCCTTCTTCTATTGCCCTCCATCTTTCCCAGCATTAGGCTTTTCTCTAGACAACTGGTTTGGGATAAACCAAATTCAGCTGAAGCAAACATTAGCCAAAAGACAGAAAAAATGTTGTGTCCGCTGGGTATAACTGGAACTTTTGAGAATATTTGTGTATTTATTTATATCCTGCTTTTATTATTTTTACAAATAGCTCAAGGTGGCGAGCATTTCTCATTCACACTTATCCTATTTTCCTCACAACAATCCTGCAAAGTAGGCTTGGAATGAAAGAGAGTGAAAATGAGTGATCCAAAGCCACCCAGTTGGTGTCCATGCCTAATGCAGGACAAGAATTCATCATCTCTTGGTGATTGGCTCAAAGTCACATAGCTGGTTTTCATGCTATAGGTGGGACTAGAATTCACCATCTCCTGTTGATTGGCCCAAAGTCATCCAGCGGATTTTTATGCTTACGGCGGGACTAGAATTCCATATATATATGCTTACGGCGGGACTAGAATTCCATATATATATATATATATATATATATATATATATATATATATATATATATATATATATATATATATATATATACATATATATATATATATATATATATATATATACATATATATATACATACATATATATATACATACATACATATATATATATATATATATATATATATATATATATATATATATATATATATATATATATATATATATATATAATTCCATACACACACACACACACACACACACACACACACATATATGACAGAGACTTAGTAACTATCACATATTGTCACTTATTGCCACTTAGTTTTACTTCAGTAATTTAAGCAGGGGTGTCATTAGTATTTATTGCATATAGTCCCATATATATATACACACACATACATATATATACATATATATACCCCCCACAGATAGGGCCCGCAACTTGGGAGTCCTCTTAGATTCACAGCTTTCCTTGGAAGACCACATAACAGCTGTGACTAGGGGAGCCTTTGCCCAGGTTCGCCTGGTTCGCCAATTACGGCCCTATCTAGACCGAGATGCCCTACGTACGGTCACTCATGCACTCGTGACCTCTCGTTTAGACTACTGCAATGCTCTTTACATGGGGCTGCCCTTGAGGACCACTCGGAGGCTCCAACTGGTACAGAATGCAGCCGCGAGAGTTGTGTTGGGAGTCTCCCGATACTCCCATGTTACACCCCTACTCCGTGAACTGCATTGGCTCCCAGTTGTCCTCCGGATAAGATTCAAGGTGCTGGTAATGGTTTTCAAAGCCCTACATGGCATGGGTCCGGAGTACCTTAGGAATCACCTGCTGCCAGCGTCAACGTCCCTCCGTCCAGTGCGCTCCCACAGAGAGGACCTCCTAAGGGTGCCGCCATTCGGAGAATGCCGTCTGGTGGCTCCCAGAGGGAGGGCGTTCTCTGTGAGAGCGCCTGACCTATGGAACTGTTTACCGGTTGAGCTCCGGATGGCTCCCGACCTTCGCTCCTTCCGACGCGACCTTAAAACATATCTGTTTAAGCAATAATCTGGTCTGACGGGTTCTGTTTTAATTATTGTTTTAAGATAACTATTTGTGCATTCTGTTATTTATATTCACTGTTCACCGTCCTGAGTCCTTAGGGAGAAGGGCGGTATACAAATCAAATAAATAAATAAATAAATATACATATACATATACATACACATACACACACACACACACACACACACACACACACACACACACACACATATATATATATATATATATATATATATATATATATATATATATATATATATATATATATATATGAGTCAAATGCTTGTTAACTGTTTTTTAGAATTACCTTGCTAGGCCCCAAACATGGGACAAATCTTTATTTCCTGTGTCAGCCTAACCTGAAGCCCATCGACAGGCAGTAGTCACACCGGTGACAGCTCATATTTGTGTAAATTTTTAAATTGCTAACAAAGAATTAAGGGAGACTGATATGCATTTCAAACTTATTAGTTTTCATCAGTCAGCCATACCCTTCTGAGATTCGAACCTGGGCTGATTGCACATTAGGCAGTTGTTTTCACCTCAAGGCCACAGGCTCTCTCTCGCTTTGTTAGCTGAGAAGCAAGGGGAGATATGAGTCAAATGAGTCAATATGAGTCAAATCTTTATTTCCTGTGTAGTGTGCATATATATATATGCACACTATAGTTAAAGACAACACAGCAAAGTACTCTTCAACTGACCAGGCACTTCTATTTCTGAAACTGATGCGAGAACTCAAGACTGCATTCATTACAAGTCCACACAAAGAAAGTGAAATAAAGAGTCCGGAATGCATTCTAACCTGGTAGATAACTTTTTTCTTTCCATCTTCATCCAATTGAGGTAACGTCAAGGGTCCTGAAACAATCCAGACATCTTCAAATCTTTCAGTCAGGTCCCGACAATACATCTCCACTCTGTAAATATGTCAGAAATACCAGGTAAACCGATAGGCTGGTTCCTTTAATAAAGTATCTCAGCTCACCCTGTATAGTAGTGGTGTCCAACCTCGGCAACTTTGAGAACTGTGGACTTTGAATCCCAGAATTCCCTAGCTAGCCATGCTGGCTGGGGAATTCTGGGAGTTGAAGTCCACAGGTCTCAAAATTGCGAAAGTTGGACACCCCTGTTGTATTGTAAAACACCATTATTTGTATTAGGCTGGAACTGCACTAACTAGGTTTTGTTTCACAGAACAGACAATGAATTCCCCAAGATAATAACTCTATTTACTTCTATTTTTCTACTTTTATCATTATTTCAAGGTGAATTGTACATTGTGAGATTGTTGGGGGCAATAAGCTGACTTTGTAAAAATGCTGCTTGGGGGTGGGGGGCGAAAGCCCTAATAAGCAGGCATATACATAGAATGAAGGCTATTGCTAAGCACATTTGATTTGTGCTTCTTAGATTGTAAGCCGCCCTGAGTCTTCGGAGAAGGGCGGGATATAAATGGGATTAAAAAGAAAAGAAAAGAAAACCATTTTTAGTGATTTTTAAACACTTCTAGAAGTGCAACTTTAAAACTGCAACTTCCTCACCAGGAAAGAGGGGGGGGAAATGTTGGGGTGTGCTTTGCTCTGATACAAAAAAAATATCAGATTTCTGCCTGAGGAAGCAGTTCTGAAGATACTGCCCCACTGCCAGCAATTCAGTCCTGATGGGGCTCAAGGTTGACTCAACCTTCCATCCTTCTGAGGTCAGTAAAATGAGGACCCAGATTGTTGGGGGGAGGGGGGGCAATATGCTGACTCTGTAAAGCGCTTAGAGAAGGCTGTAAAGCACTATGAAGTGGTATATAAATCCAAGTGCTATTGCTATTGAATTTGCATTTGGCTGATAGGGAGGAAACGAGGGACGGAGATGGTCTGATAAGAAATACCATGAATGGATGGATGGATCGATGGATGCTTGGCCTGCATCTTGCTGAGGGAATAGAGGTAACAACATCTCTTTATAGGCGGCAAACAGAGGACTAACTGTTCATCAGTAGCTATCAAATTAACAAAAATGATTACCAGACCTGAGCTACAAATATTCTCCTTGGTTGTTTTCTTGCAGAAGCCTCATGACTCAAACTAGGTAACGTAACCAGTGCTAGTGATGGTGATATTACCTACTTTGGGTAATGAAACATTACCCCTGAAAAATTATTAACGTAATGTCTGTCCCAAAGGTGCTCTCTTTCAAAAAGCAGCTGGACCTTCTTGTTTTGCTAGAAGAAATTTTGCTTCTAATAATAACAATAACAATAACAATAAGAAGGAAGAAGAAGAAGAAGAAGAAGAAGAAGAAGAAGAAGAAGAAGAAGAAGAAGAAGAAGAAGAAGAAGAAGAAGAAGAAGAAGAAGAAGAAGAAGAAGAAGAAGAAGAAGAAGAAGAAGAAGTAGTTGGAAGGGACCTTGGAGGTCATCTAGTCCAACCCCCTGCTCAGGCAGGAAACCTTATACCATTTCAGGCAAATGGCTGTCCAGTCTCTTCTTAAAAACTTCCACTGTTGGAGCATTCACCGCTTCTGGAGGCAGGTTGTTCCACTGGTTAATTGTTCTAACCGTCAGGAAGTTTCTCCTTAGATCTACATTGCTTCTCTCCTTGGTTAGTTTCCATTCGTTGCTTCTGGTCCTGCCTTCGGGCGCTTTGTAAAAAGCTTCTTGGATGAGAAGCCAGGCATCTTCTAGCAAAACAAGAAAGTCCAGCTGCCTTTTGAAAGAGAGCACCTTGGGAACAACCATGACCTGGACGACCGAGAACCTCCACAGACGTTCTTCATACTGCTTCCCTTGCTCAAAACAAGCTAATTCTGTCTCTCAGAATTAGCGTGGATCTAATTCAGGGCTCTTCAAACTTGGCCCTTTTATGACTCGTGGACTTCAACTCCCAGAATTCCTCAGCCAACGTGCCTGGCTGAGGAATTCTGGGAGTTGAAGTCCACGAGTCATAAAAGGACCACGTTTGGAGACCCCTGATCTAATTCATCAATTTTCATCCCCTTTCATTAGGATCTGTGTATGCCTTAAAGCAGCCCCCCCCCAACCCCAAGTCTGCAGTCCATTGGGAATGGGCCACACAAGCGTCCACGGAGCTGTATTTGCGCAAGTGGCGCGTGAAAAATCATCCCCGCTCTCCCCACCCCCAGCCTCAGAAATTGGGGACTGCTGCCTTAAAGTGTTTTTTTTAATTTTTTAATTTTTATTTTAATTCCATTTATATCCCGCCCTTCTCCGAAGACTAAGGGCGGCTTACAAGCTTAGCAGTAGCCTTCATTCTATGTATATGCCTGCTTATTAGGGCTTTCCCACACACCCCAAGCGGCATTATTACAAAGTCAGCTTAATTGCCCCCCAACAATCTGGGTCCTCATTTTACCTACCTCGGAAGGATGGAAGGCTGAGTCACAACCTTGTTATGCACCATGAGTATTCAAGAAGGGAGACGTTATTATACAATGTCTCCACTCACACACAAACACATAGAGAAACACTGGACTAATGTGTCCACCATACATTCTGGGCAAAATTTCTCTCCCTGGATGAAGAGATTGCAGAGGCTTTTGAGGCCAGATCACCCAAAGTCAAATAGCACAGATGGTCCTTGACTTGCAACCATTCATTTAGCGACCGTTGAATGTTGCAACGGCAACGAAAAACCAATCTTCATAACCGTTATCATCATCCCCATGGTGGGTGATCAAAATATGGAGACTTAGCAGCTCGCAAGAATTGGCATCAATTGCGGCATCCCTGGGCCATATAATTGCCATTTGCGAACTTCCCAATTAGCTTTCGACGAGCGAAGTCAATGGGAAAAGCCAGATTTGTTTAACGGCATGATTCATTTAACCATCGCAGTGATTTGTTTAACAACTGTGGCAAAAAAAGTTTGTAAAATCAGTTGCGACTCACATAGCAACAGTAACAACCGCCTTGCTAAGCTACAGCAATTCTGGAAGCAATTGTGGTCAAAGTCAAGGACGATTCTTTCTTTCTCTGAGAACATTTTCATGTTTTTTCCTCTGATATTTTTTTCCCCCAACTTGAAGTGTTGCACTTATTTTGGTTATTCTTCTTTCCAACTTTGGTTGAAGTGTGATGATAAAATTTAAACAAAACTCGTCCTGCATTTAGTATATTATTTGTTAAGCACACCCACCTATTCCAGAAACCAGCATTATTCTCATAGTTCTGAGGCACTATGTTGGATAGATAAAATGTTTCTGCCATGGCTTCCTATTTAAAAAAAAAGAATTAACATTGAGGTTCTGATGGATGCCTACATTAGTTAAGAATTCAGAATTAAACATCATATTAACAGAATGAAGTCAGACATCAAAGAAGAGCTTGTGTTCGGTAGAATATAAATAGACTGATCTATAATTCTTACATCAGTCAGCATTACAGTGCAAGGCTAGATCCTTCGAATTCTGTCTGCTTTTTTTTTTTAATCAACTTGCTTCCCTTCCCTAAAAACCTAGGTACAAAATTGCAGAGATTCTGTAAGATTCACATAATTGTTTGGCTGTTCCGTATTTATTTATTTATTTATTTATTTATAATTTATTTATTCATTTATATCCATCTTTATTAATTTTTACAAATAAGTCAAAGTGGTGAACATATCCAGCATTCTTTCCTCTCCCCCCCCATTTTCTCTATAACAACAACCCTGTGAGGTGAGTTGGGATGAGAGAGAGGGACTGGCCCTCTCTAATCCAGCTGGTTTTCATGGAGAAGGCAGGACTAGAACTCACAGTCTCCTGGTGATTAGTCCAAAGTCACCCAGCTGGCTTTCATGCCTAAGGCACCACTAAAACTTATTGTCTCCTAGTCAGTGCTTTTTTTTGTAAAAGAAAAAGGTGCCGGAACTTACACATGTCATACAAACCACCTTGCCTACCCTACAAGGTTCCATCCAAAAAAGGTGCCGGAACTCCGTTCTGAGCGTTCTATGACAAAAAAAGCCCTGCTCCTAGCGATTGCCCCAAAGTCCCCCAGCTGGCTTTCATGCCTTATGTGGGACTAGAACTCATCACCTCCTAGTGCCTGGCCCAAAGTTACCCAGCTGGCTTTCATGCCTTATGTGGGACTAGACCTCATTGTCTCCTAGTGACTGGCCCAAAGTCATCCAGCTGGCTTTCATGGCTTATGTGGGACTAGACCTCATTGTCTCCTAGTGCCTGGCCCAAAGTTACCCAGCTGGCTTTCATGCCTTATGTGGGACTAGACCTCATTGTCTCCTAGTAACTGGCCCAAAGTCATCCAGCTGGCTTTCATGCCAAAGGCAGCACTAGAACACATCACCTCCTAGTGACCAACACAGTCACCCAGCCGGCTTTCATGGTTAAGATGGGACTTGAACTCAAGAGTCTCCTGCTTTCTTGCTTGGTGCCTTAATTACTAGACCAAACTGGGTCTCTTTGCATTCCCTTTTTGCAAAAAAGAAATTTATTTTTATTTATTTTTTGAATTTTGCATTTTCGTGCAAAAAAGATTGCCTATTTTTATGTGCAGCCTTGTTTGGTTGAAAATGGCGTAGTGTGAACTGTTTTTAACATCCCATCCCTTCCCCTTCAAAGAAACAAGGGATCAAACTATACTGAGCAATCCTACCGATGAGTATTTGTTGTTGCCTGCTGGTGCCATATGACCTCGTGACCAGCCACTGCCGACATAATCTTCATTCACAGCACTGAACACTGAAGGGATGTTTGGGTCTGCTTTAAATTTGCAGTGTTTTCTGTCTGCGCTGCCTGTGGAACAAGATACCAAACAATTCGATTACATTTCCTTTTCAAAAAAAAGTTCTGTGCTGAAAGCAACTTACACAATGGCCAATTTTTTTAAAAAAGATATCTAAAGCAGACTTTAAATGGTTGCATGGCCTCCTTACTACAATGAGCAGAAAATGTGCCTCTAGCATTCCCGTACAGGCTCAATATATTGTATGACCATAATTGAGCCCAAAATTTCTGTTGCTAAGTGAGACCAGTTAATAATTTCACTTTCTTGCCACAGTTGCTAAGTAAATCCGGCTTCCCCACTGACTTTGCTTGTCAGACGTTCTCAAAAGGGGATCACATGTTCCCCAACCATCATAAATATAAGCCTGCTGCCAAGGGTCCAAATTTTGATCCTGTGACTATAACAATGCTGCAATGGTCGTGTGAAAAATGCTCACTTTTTTTCAATGCCATTGTAACTCTGAACGGTCACTAAACAAGTCAAGGGCTACCTGTATAAAGTTCTATTGTAGACAAGATGATCTGGCAGAATGCCGTGTGCCCCACCATTGGTTTTAATCACTGAGAAACCAGATATCGTTTTATATTATCTTTTTATCATTTAGTAAGCTGCCCGGAGTTGCTGCAACAGTGAGACAGGCAGCATATAAATTTAATGAATGAATAAATAAATAAGCAAGCATCTTAGATCTAAAGCTCCTTAGAATAAAGATCTCAAGATAAGAGATAACCTTAATTGAACTTAAGCCTCTCCAAATACTCAAAAATTATTCCAAATGTGTACTCATTAACAGTGTAAGCAGATATTTTACAAGACAAGAGGCTCTCTAAGGCTGTGAATTCCTTAAATAATGCATGACTTTATAAGATTTCCTCCATGAATATTTTTCTTTTAAAGAGCCTGTGATCCTTTGCATCCAGGTGGAGTCAGGGCGACTGAGTGGAGCTGGGCGTTTTCTGGCCAGATGCCCTTCCTGACACCTACACGGAGCTCACAGCAGATGTTTGCTCTTAGTCTCCAGAGATAAAAATATCTGCTACTACTTAGGATCAAACTCACAGCCACCTGATTGTGAGGCGAGAGCTCTACCACAATGCTCATAAGGTTCCCTCCATGAATAACGTTAGGGCAGACATGTCAAACACAAGGCCCGGGGGCCGGATCCGGCCCGCGAAGTGGTTTCATGTGGCCCGCGAAGTCATCCTGGAAACAGTGAGGGAACGGCCCCCACTGCCTTGCCCAGAGACCCTCCTCCTGCCAGAGACCCTCAGATCTGTCCCACTCCTACCCGGGCCCCCATAGGCACCCTTGATGTGAACAATGTAGAGTTGGCCATGCCCACCCAGTAGGACATACGTACTCTAGCCACGCCCACCCAGTAGGCCACGCCCACCCTGGCCATACCCACCTGGCCCCGAGGGCAACCGCAATGCTGATGCGGCCCTCAGTGAAATTGAGTTTGAGACCCCTGTGTTAGGGTAATTCTAATTCTAATAATAGTAATGAGGAAGAAGAGTAGAAGATGATGAAAATGGTGGGTGGGCTAGGATTTTTGTTCTTTTATGGCAATAAAGATGGCCTTTGGTAAGGCTGCAAAAGTTTGGGGGTTTGACCACACAAAGCCGGATTAAGACTAAAATGCAAGTCATATCATAAAATCATAAATATACAAGCCAAAGTTCACCCTGTTGGCCACTTCACTGTCCTGACCCAACATTTTGGAGCTGCATTGGAAGCCAGTTCCTATCAGCCACAGCCATCAGGATCACACTGAGAACAAGGGGAGTTGTAGTCCAACCTAATTGGAAAGCAGGACACAAGTGTCACTCAAGGGGAAACTGACTTCATCAATCTTGGTGTAAAATGAATACAGATAGTCCTCGAATTACAACCATTTGTTTAGCAACCGTTCAAAGTTATAACAGCACTCGAAAGTGATTTATGACCAGTCTTCCCATTTACAACAGTGGCAGTGTCCCCATGATCAAATTTCGGGTGCTGGGCAACCATATTTATGACAGCTGCATAAATACATGTGATTTGTGGGTCACCGTTTACAACCTTAGCAGCTCTTGCCAAAGGAAGCCAATGCTAGACTTGCTTAACAACTGCGAGAGTCATCTATCTACCAGGATGATTCACCTAAAAGCTGTTGCAAAAGTGGGTGTGGTTTATTTAATAACCATCTTGCTTAGCAAGGAAACTTATCTCTAGGTGTTGACTTTCATTCCTCTCCGGTCCCACCACATCACTACTACAGTGCTCGATCAGAGGTAGGCAACCTTGGCACTTTATTATGACCGGTGGACTTCAACTCCCAGAATTCCTGAGACAGCCATGCTGAGGGGAAAGGGAGAGGTTTCCAAGCTGAGCCATGCTGGCTCAGGAATTCTGGGAGTTGAAGTCCATGAGTCATAAAAGAGCCAAGGTTGCCTACCCTTGCTCTAGAATAACGCCAAGCCCCTTTCAGTTGCCTGTGGATGATGGGATAGGATTTACTGTACCTGGATACAAGCTGATTGGAAGGAAAGAAAGCAAAGCAAAGCAATCCAGCTTGCAGGGCATGGCAGTTGGAAGCACACTTGTGGCTCACCTCTTGTGTGCAAATGTCCCCAAAAAGCAAGCAGGAAGGAGAATGAACTTAAAGAGTTTACCGATCCAAAGCACGTATAAGTGGCAACCTCGATTCATTTTAGAAAATAACCCCATGCATACTTAATAATAATAAAGTTGGAAGGGACCTTAAGAGGTCATCTAGTCCAACACCCTGCTAAGGCAGGAATCCCTATACCATTTCAGACAAAAGGCTGTCCAGTCTCTTCTTAAAAACTCCCAGTGTTGGAGCATTCACCACTTCTGGAGGCAGGTTGTTCCACTGGTTAATTGTTCTGTCAGGAAGTTTCTCCTTATTTCCATGTTGCTTCTCTCCTTGACTAGTTTCCATCCGTTGCTTCTTGTCCTGCTTTCAGGCGCTTTGGAGAATAGCTTGACTCCCTCTTCTTTGTGGCAGCCCCTGAGATATTGGAACGCTGCTGTCATGTCACCCCTTGTCCTTCTCTTCATTAAAGTAGACATACCCAATTCCAGCAACCGTTCTTTATATGTTTTAGCCTCCAGTCCCCCAATCAACTTTGTTGCTCTTCTCTGTACTCTTTCTAGAGTCTCAACATCTTTTTTACATCGTGGTGACCAAAACTGCCCCTTCATGGATTACTGCCTTGTCGTGGCGAAGGGGCTTGCGTAATTCAATGAAGCTATGAGCAGGGCCACCCAAGACGGACAGGTCATAGCCGAGAGTTCTGACAAAACGTGATCCACTGGAGAAGGAAATGGCAACCCACTCCAGTATCTTTGCCATGAAAACCCTATGGACAGTACCAAAAGGCAAAACGATATGACGCTGGAAGATGAGCCCCTCAGGTCGGAAGGCGTCCAATATGCTACTGGGGAAGAGCAGAGGGCTAGTACTAGTAGCGCCAGAAAGAATGAAGCGACTGGGCCAAAGCCGAAAGGATGCTCAGCTGTGGATGTGTCTGGTGGTGAAAGGAAAGTCCGATGCTGTAAAGATTTTTTCTCCATAGGAACCTGGAATGTAAGATCCATGAATCAAGGAAAGCTGGACTTGGTCAAACAAGAGATGACAAGACTGAACATTGACATCTTAGGTATCAGCGAACTAAAATGGACAGGAATGGGTGAATTTAATTCAGATGACCATCAGGTATACTACTGTGGGCAAGAATCCCTCAGAAGAAACGGAGTAGCCTTCATAGTCAATAAAAGAGTAGGAAAAGCAATACTGGGATACAATCCTCAAAATGACAGAATGATCTCAGTTCGAATCCAAGGCAAACCATTCAATATCACAGTAGTTTAGGTCTATGCCCCAACCACCAGTGCTGAAGAGGATGAAATTGACCGGTTCTATGAAGCCCTACAGCACCTTATAGAACTAACACCCAAAAATGATGTCCTTATCATCATGGGGGATTGGAATGCTAAAGTAGGAAGCCAAAAGATAACTGGAATAACAGGCAAGTTTGGCCTTGGAGTACAAAATGAAGCAGGGCACAGGCTGATAGAATTTTGTCAAGAGAATACGATGGTCATAGCAAACACTCTTTTCCAACAACCCAAGAGACGGCTTTACACATGAACATCACCAGACGGTCAACACAGAAATCCGATTGACTATATGCTCTGCAGCCAAAGATGGAGAAGCTCTATACAGGAGCTGACTGTGGCTCAGACCATGAGCTTCTCGTTGCAAAGTTTAGGCTTAAACTGAAGAAAGTAGGGAAAAGCACTAGGCCACTCAGGTATGAATTAAATCATATCCCTGTTGAATATACAGTAGAGGTGACAAATAGATTTAAGGAATTAGATCTGATAGACAGAGTGCCTGAAGAACTATGGACAGAGGTTCGCGACATTGTACAACAGGTAGCAACGAAAACCATCCCAAAGAAAAAGAAATGCAAGAAAGCAAAATGGCTGTCTGAGGAAGCTTTGCAAATAGCTGAGGAAAGGAGGGAAGCGAAAGGCAAGGGAGAAAAAGAAAGATATGCCCAATTGAATGCAGAATTCCAGAGAATAGCTAGAAGAGATAAGAATGCCTTCTTAAATGAACAGTGCAAAGAAATAGAAGAAAACAATAGAATAGGGAGGACCAGAGATCTTTTCAAGAAAATTAGAGAGATGAAGGGAACGTTTAATGCAAAAATGGGCATGATAAAGGACCAAAATGGCAGGGACCTAACAGAGGCAGAAGAGATTAAGAAGAGGTGGCAAAATTACACAGAACTATACAAAAATGAGCTTAACGTCCCAGATAATCACAATGAGGTGGTCACTGACCTTGAGCCAGACATCCTAGAATGTGAAGTGAAGTGGGCCTTAGAAAAGCTGAGCAACAACAAAGCTAGTGGAGGTGACGGTATTCCAGCTGAGCTATTCAAAATCTTAAAAGACAATGCAGTAAAAGTGCTAGACTCAATTTGCCAGCAAATTTGGAAAACACAACAGTGGCCACAGGATTGGAAAAGATCAGTTTACATTCCAATTCCAAAGAAAGGCAGTGCCAAAGAATGTTCAAACTATCGCACCATTGCACTCATTTCTCATGCTAGTAAAGTCATGCTTAAAATCCTACAATCTAGACTTCAGCAGTATGTGGATCGAGAACTACCAGAAGTACAGGCAGGATTTCGAAGAGGCAGAGGAACTAGAGATCAAATTGCCAACATACGCTGGATCATGGAGAAAGCTAGAGAGTTCCAGAAAAACATCTACTTCTGCTTCATTGACTACGCTAAAGCCTTTGATTGTGTGGATCATAACAAACTGTGGCAAGTTCTTAAAGAGATGGGAGTACCAGACCATCTTATTTGTCTTTTGAGAAACCTATATGCGGGTCAAGAAGCAACAGTGAGAACTGGACATGGAACCACTGATTGGTTCAAAATTGGGAAAGGAGTCCGGCAAGGCTGTATACTGTCGCCCTGCCTATTTAACTTATATGCAGAGCACATCATGAGAAAGGCAGGGCTAGATGAATCAAAAGTTGGAATTAAGATTGCTGGAAGAAATATCAACAACCTAAGATACGCAGATGATACCACTCTAATGGCAGAAAGTGAAGAACTAAAGAGCCTTTTGTTGCGGGTGAAGAAGGAGAGTGCAAAACTTGGGTTGAAACTTAACATTAAGAAAACCAAGATCATGGCATCTGGCCCTCTCAATTCCTGGCAAATAGATGGAGAAGAAATGGAGGTAGTGACAGATTTTATTTTCCTGGGCTCCAAGATCACTGCAGATGGGGACTGTAGCCAAGAAATTAAAAGACGCTTGCTCCTGGGGAGGAAAGCCATGGCAAATCTAGACAGCACACTAAAAAGCAGAGACATCACCCTGTCAACAAAAGTGCGTATAGTCAAGGCTATGGTCTTCCCAGTTGCAATGTATGGCAGTGAAAGTTGGACCATAAGAAAGGCTGAGCGCCAAAGAATTGAGGCCTTTGAACTATGGTGCTGGAGAAGACTCCTGCGAGTCCCTTGGACTGCAAGGCGATCAAACCGGTCAGTCCTAGAGGAGATCAATCCTGACTGCTCTTTAGAAGGCCAGATCCTGAAGCTTAAACTCAAATACTTTGGCCACCTAATGAGAAGGAAGGACTCACTGGAGAAGAGCCTAATGCTGGGAAAAATCGAGGGCAATAGAAGAAGGGGACGACAGAGAATGAGGTGGCTGTATGGAGTCACTGAAGCAGTAGGCGTGAACTTAAATGGACTCCAGAAGATGGTAGAGGACAGGAAGGCCTGGAGGAATGTTGTCCATAGGGTCGCGATGGGTCGGACACGACTTCGCAGCTAACAACAACAACAACGACCAAAACTGGGTGCAGTATTAGTTCTATGAAAGTGTCCTTCACTATACTTAGCCTTATTTTCAGAAGAATACAAGTAGTCCTTGAATTACAACCATTTGTTTTGAAGTGACAATGGCTCTAAAAAAAGTGACTTATCGCTGCTTTTTCATTGCAGCACTGATCACATGATCAAAATTCAGCCATTTGGCAACTGACTCATATTTATGATGGTTGCAGTGTCCTGGAGTCATGTGATCCCCTTTTTGTGATCTTCTGACAAGGAAAGTCAATGGGGAAGCTGGTTCACTTAAGAACCAGGTTACTCACTTAACAAATGCAATGATTCACTGAGCAACTGTGGCAAGAAAGGTCATAAAATGGGGCAAAACTCACTTAAATGTCTCACTTAGCAACAGAAATTTCAGCTCAATTGTGATAATAAGTCAAGGACTACTTTTAAAAATAAGATTGCAGCCAGGGGAATAAATCTATTGCAGTTCTATGATTCATACATGGTAAGAAGTCCCTGTCTTCTTAGAAGGAAATTAATTACAATATCCAGGCAGAGAAACTGTTTAAGTACCTGAAGTTTTGTATTTGGAAATATGTTCAATCACCCATCTAGGTACTCGTTTTGCCTGATCATAAGAGAGAGCATGATTGGTATAATGTCTGATTTGAGTTCCAGCTGCAGGAAATCCGTATCTTTCCAATATAGACTTTGGCCCAGGTTCTAAGACAGAAAGAAAAAAGAACTTTTTTGAAACAAAGGCATAGAAAAATCATATCATATATTAAAAATCAGAGCTACATTTTTACAAATCAGCAAAATAATTATACAGTGTCATATAATATTTTAAATTTCTATTTTTATTGCATTGAACTCTCAACCTTATGAGTGGGAGGCAAGCATCTTCATCTCTAATGAAAAAGAAAGGAACAAAACCTACAAAATATATATTACATTAAAAAAAACTAACCTGATGCATACATTCATTTCGTATTATACAATTAATTTATGGGCATTTAGGTCAATAGGTGAGAAATTATGAATTGTCAACTTATGACAATTGAGTCCAAAATTTCTATTGCTAAGCAGGACGGTTGTTAAATGAGTTTTGCCGCAACCTTTCCTGCCACAGTTGTTAAGCAAATTACTGTACTTGTTAAGGCAGCAGCACAACTGCAATGATCATAAGTGTGAAAAATGGCCATAAGTCAGTTTTTTTCAATGCTGCTGTAACTTCAAATGTTCACTGAATAATTCTCCAAACAAGAGAAGGAAAGAGCTCGTTTGGACTAGTGGTTAAGGCATCAGGCAAGAAAGCAGGAGACTGTGAATTCTAGTCTTACCTTTGCCACGAAAGCTTGTTGGGTTAACTTGGGCCAGTCACTCACTCTCAGCCCAATCCACCTCACAATGTTGTTGTGAGAAAAATAAGAAGAGTGTTGTGTTAGAGGAAGATACGTTGAATACATCTGCCACATTGGGTTGTTTGTAAAAATAAAAAGGCGGGACACAAGTAAAGAAATAGTAGACCGCACTTTGCTCTAATGCAGTAAAAACACACTTTCCAGCAGAGGGTGGTCTGGCTGTGGAATTATAACCTCAAGAGAAGTTGAAACAAAATCTTAAGATAACCAATTCTTTCCTTCTTAATGATGTACTTAATATACTCAAACATTTTTTTAATTTATATCCTGCTTTTATTATTTTGATAAACAATTCAAGTCAACGAACATCTCTACTCCTCCTTCCTCCTCCTATTTTCCCAACAACAACCCTGTAAGGAGGGTTGGGCTGAGAGATAGTGTCTGTCCAGAAGTCACCCAGCCAGCTTTTCATGGCCAAGGTGGGGATTGAAGGCTAAGAATAATGAATGGAATGGAATGGAATGGACTAGACTAGACTAGGATGAATAGAATAGAATAGAATAGAATAGAATAGAATAGAATAGAATAGAATAGAATAGAATAGAATAGAATAGAATAGAATAGAATAGAATAGAATGGAATGGAATGGAATAGAATAGAATAGAATAGAAAATATAGAATAGAATAGAATAGAATAGAATAGAATAGAATAGAATAGAAAATATAGAATAGAATAGAATAGAATAGAATAGAATAGAAAATATAGAATAGAATAGAATAGAATAGAATAGAATAGAATAGAATAGAATAGAATAGAATAGAATAGAATAGAATAGAATAGAATAGAATAGAATAGAATAGAATAGAATAGAATAGAATAGAATAGCTGAGTTGGAAGGGACCTTGTAGGTCATCTAATGCAACGCCCTGCCCAAGCAGGAGTCTCAGACAAGTGGCTGTCCAGTCTCTTCTTGAAAGCCTCCAGTGATGAAGCACCAACAACATCTGAAAGGCAGTCTGTTCCATTGATTGCTTGTTCTCACTGTCAGGAAATTTCTCTTTATTTCCAGGTTGAATCTCTCCTTCATCAGTTTCCATCCATTGTTCCTTGTCTGGCCTTCGGGTGCTTTGGAAAATAGGTGACACACACAAACACACACACCCCGTGACAACCCCTCAAATATTAGAAGACTGCTATCATGTCTCCCCTGGTCTTTCTCTTCACTAGACTGGCCATGCCCAGTTCCTGTAACCGTTCTTCATATGTTTTAGCCTCCAGTCCCCTAACCACCTTTTTACTCTTCTCTGCACTTTTCTAGAGTAAGGGTCTTCAAACTTGGCTCTTTTATGACTTGAAGTCCACGAGTCATAAAAGGGCCAGGTTTGAAGACCCCTGCTCTAGAGTCTCAACATCTTTTTTATAGTGTGGAAACCAAAATTTGTTGCAGTATTCTAAGTGTGGTCTTACTAAGGCTTTATAGAGTGGCATTAGTACCTGACGTGATTGAATCCCTCTGTTAACGCAACTTAGGATTGCACTCCCCTTCATGGATTACTGCCTTGTCGTGGCGAAGGGGCTTGCGTAATTCAATGAAGCTATGAGCTATGCCATGCAGGGCCACCCAAGACGGACAGGTCATAGCAGAGAGTTCTGACAAAACGTGATCCACTGGAGAAGGAAATGGCAACCCACTCCAGTGTTGGCTATAGACAAGGGTGGCAAAGTCTTTAAAGATCTGAAAGGTCTCAGATTTTTCTTTCATAGGAAATACATATCCATATCTAGAATAATTATCAACAATTGTCAAGAAATATCTTTTACCACCAATTGTTGGTGTAAAAGGACCCACTAGGTCAGTGTGTACCATAGTTTCATTCCATACAGCATTAACCTTGTGAACTCTCAGGCTTCCTCCTTCCGTTATATATTCAAGATGGACAGTATTTAATATTTATTTGTTATGTATATGTATGGGTGTAGGTCTATACATATGTTGTATATAGTATGTTTTAGGTATGTGTCATGTATGCTAAGCTTGTAAGCCGCCCTGAGTCTTCGGAGAAGGGCGGGATATAAATGGAATAAAAATAAAAATAAAAATAAATAAAAAATGTGTTTCACTTTGAGAGTGGGCAACTAAATTTCATTTTTGATGTGTGCCATTGTGCCCACAGTAAAAAAATGACAATAAAGATTATCTAATCTTCTGAAAAGCAGAGTCAATGGGGAAGTCAGATTTACTTTACAAGTGTGTTACTAACTTAACAAGTGCAGTGATTCACTTAACAACTGTGGCAAGAAAGGCCGTAGAATGGGGCAAAACTCACGTAACTGTCTCGCTTAGTAACAGAAATTTAGGGCTCAATTGTGATCATAAGTCGAGGACTATCTGTACCCCATGATAAATTCAAGCTATTCCCTCCCATTCATAGAAATAATTCTGGGGAACCAAAAAAGCGTATTCTAACATGCTCCTTGGCACAGTAGGCTAAAAACAAATGGTAGAGATCTGATTAATGTGAATTTATATCCACTACATTTGGACACCCACAGATTTATGTCAAGAGAAGTGACTGATGGGATGTCACATCAAATCATGCTGATGCAAGGACTGTCTATACACCGTGAATTCCAAATTATCTCATCATCCAAGTACAACCAGGTCTAACTACCTTACATTCTGAATGGGTATTGCGATAAGCAATCACAGCTTATTTTAAAAAAACAAAAACAAAACCCGCCTTTGTTTTTTGCATGGAAGTGCAGCTGGAGCTTCCCGCCCTTGCGCACTCGACATCTAGCCTGGGCTCAGCCACGCCCACTCCTTTGTGTCATTTCGCCTTCCCGGGCGGGGTCGATGGCTCCGCGCTTGCGCAATCGCCTCCTTACCTCCCAACGGCGGTTGTGGTGGCGGCAGCGGTTCTTCTGGCTGGGACGCGGCGGCGCTCGGTGACTGGTCGGGGTTTCTGAGGAGTTTGTTGGCGAGCAGCCCCGAGACGGTGGCACCCAGGGCCGCTCCGCTTACGAAACCGCGGAAGAAGCGATTCCGAACGAGGCGGGCGCCTATCGCCTCTGCCATCGAGGCCGTCCGGAAGGCCGCGAGGCGGCGAGCGAGGCTCTTCTCCGCCCCCCTGCCCGGATTGCGCAGCCTCCCTGCCGCTCCGCTCCTGAGGGGGGAAAAAAAGCGCGCGAAAGTTGCTCTTCCCTCAGCCGGGCGTGTCTTTCCTCGTCCGTCATCCTATCGCAAATACAAGCAGTCCAAGACTTAACGACTGTTCGTTTAGTGACTGTTCAAAATTACAGAAAAAATAGAATGACCATTTTTCACATCCCATAGTCACCTGATCAAAATTCAGATGGTTGGCAACTGATCCATTGCAGTATCACGTGATCTCCCTTTGCAGCTTTCTGACAAGCAAAATCAATGGGGAAGCCAGATTCACTTAACTGTGTCACTAACTTAACAAATGCAGTGAAAGTTGTAAAGTGGGACAAAATTTAACAAAAGGTCTCACTAAGCAACATAAATTTTGGGCTCAACCAAAAGGACTAGCAGTGGCACAGTTTCAAGAGCAGGGGTCATAAGCAGTTGCCCTCTGGGTGAGATTTAAGGTGCTGGTACTTACCTTTAAAGCCCTACATGGCTTAGGCCCGGGATACGTGCAGGACCATCTGCTGCCGGGAACTAATTCCCATCGTCCAGTACGCTCACACAGAGAAGGCCTCCTCAGGGTACCGTCAGCTAGGCAATGTCGGTTGGCGACCCCCAGGGGGAGGGCCTTCTCTGTGGGAGCGCCAGCCCTATGGAATCAGCTCCCTCCTGAGCTTCGGATGGCCCAAAACCTCCAATCCTTTCGCTGCGGCCTCAAAACACTCCTGTTCCACCAGGCTGACCTGGACTGACAGGCATTTTAATTAATTATATTTAGAATTTTTAATTTATTTTTTAATCTTTAATTTTAATTTATTGCACAGATGATTTCAATTTTATTTTTATCTTGATTTCTGTACTTATTATATGTTTTGTTGTTAGCCGCCCTGAGTCCTTCGGGAGATAGGGCGGGATATAAATCCCATCAATCAATAAATAAATAATTAATGGATTAAGAGTCGGACAGGGCCTTGGAGGGCTTCTAGTCCCCAGTTAACAGCTTTGTGGACTAGCCCGGGAGGGGAGAAGAGATGGTTTTATGAGAGCGGCCGGCAAAATATGCACAGCTACGTTTGCATGAGCAGAGTGCATACATGCCTGCCGCTCATGCAAATGGAGCGCACGTTTGCTGTTCATGCAAGTGAAGATGCACGTGTGTGTGCTTCCAGCCATTTCCGTAGCCTGGTTGCAATTCCCTCACGGCCCTAGTGGGCTGTAGCCCACAAGTAGGGGACCCCTATTCTAGTCCAACCCCCTGATCAAGTAGGAGACCCTATTGTCATTCTAGACAAATTGCTGTCCAATTTCTTAACAGCCTCCAGTGATGGAGCACCAACAACTTCTGGAGACGATCTGTTCCCGAATCATTGTTCTCATTGTCAGAAAGTTTCTCCTTAGTTCTAGGTTGGATCTCTCCTTGATAAGATAACCCTTACTTCTTATGCTGCCCTCAGGTACTTTGGAGAACAGCTTGACTCCTTCTTTGTGGCAGCCCCTGAAATATTGGAACACTGTTGCCATGTCACCCCTCGTCCTTCTTTTCATTAGACATCCCCAATTCCTTCCACCGTTCTTCATATATTTTAGCCTCCAGTCCCCTGATCTTGTTTGTTGCTCTTCTCTGCATTCTTTCTAGAGTCTCAACATCTTTTTTTATATCAGAACTGAATGGAAGAACAGTTATTGTTCTCAAGGGACCACATGAGAAATAAACTGTTGTGGAGGGCTGCTGCCACCACCTCTTGCACCGCTGCTGTGGTGGGCTTAACAAAGATAACCAAAGGGCCAAATATGGCTACCAGTCCTTAAAATGCCCAGGTCTGCTCAGGAGTGTGTGCATAACATCCTTGTAACTCACTGGAATTTGGCCAGGAGGCATGAAAATAAAGCCACAGAGCAGACAGGGCAATATCTTGGATGGACTGAACTTGAACTGCTATCTCAAACAGACTACTTGTGTTGTGAACAAAAAAAAACATGGCTGCATCCATGAAATCACCCAGATTTGAGCTGAATTTAAAAGGGCCTTTAGTATCAGCAGATAGAGCATCTCATTCAACCTACCGTAGATGGACTCTGAAGCTAAGCAGCTTGGAGTACTTTATTTTATTTTATTTTTTCTCAGATGGGAGACCAACTACCAGGAAATTGTGGCGATAGAAAAGAAGGGAAAACCCTGAAAATGAGTGCCTTAAAACATGTCTATGTTGTTTGTATAAAATGTCACCAGGAGTCAAGCTCAATTTGAGGGTGTCTTTGTTGTCTTAAGGGACGCGGTGGCTCAGTGGGTTAGGACGCTGAACTTGTCGATCAGAAGGTCGGCAGTTTGGTGGGTCGAATCCCGAGTGCCACATAGCAGAGTGAGCGCCTGTTACTCGTCCCAGCTTCTGCCAACCTAGCAGTTCGAAAGCACGTAAAAATGCAAGTAGAAAAATAGGGACCACTACAGTGGGAAGGTAACCGTTCCGTGCGCCTTTGGCATCTAGTCATGCCGGCCACATGACCACGGAGACGTCCTCGGACAAACGCTGGCTCTTCGGCTTTGAAACGGAGATGAGCACTGGCCCCTAGAGTTGGAAATGACTATCACACATGTGCAGGGGAACCTTTACCTTTACCTTGTTGTCTTACATAGCAGAGGTAGTTTTTCTTCTCCTATTCTGTGCTACAGTTTGTGGGCAAAGTTGGCTGGACTTGTCAGGACCCACGGTTGTAAATCCCAAGAGCTTCACTCCATAACCAAGACAAAACTATACCAGCTCCACATGGCTTAGTGTCATTTGTGAACCAATTTAATTTTGCAAGGAAGCCCTTTTTAAGAAGTATTTGAGGTTCAACTAGTGATATCTATAGAGGGGAAGGCATAACAACAATTAAGATAGTAGTTGTGACACTAATGCCTGAGCAGGGGGTTGGACTAGATGACCTCCAAGGTCCTTCCAACATCACCATCATCATTATTATTCCTGTTCTTTTGCATGTGCTGCATTGCATGTACAGGTGATCCTCTACTTAAGACCATTTGTTTAGTGATTTTGAAGTTTCAGTGGCACTGAAAAAATGACTTATAACCAGTCCTCACACTTATTTACCACTGCAGCATTCCCCCCTGTCTCATTGTCAAAATTTGGGCACCTGGCAACCAGCACGTATTTATGATGGTTGCAGCTTCTCAGGTCACATTATCACTATTTGCAACCTTCCCAGTTGGCTTCCAATAAGCAAGATCAATGGAGAAAGCCACTCAATAACTGTGTGTTTCACTTACCAAGTGCAGTAGTTTAACAACTGTGGTAAAAAAGGTCAGAAAATTGGGCAAAATTCATTTCACAAATGTCTTGCTTAGCAGCGGAAATGTAGTCTCAATTGTGTTATAAGTTATGTGCAATCATCACAATAGCTACCACCTCTATCCTGACTTTTGTTAAACCTCATGCCCCACACATGGGTTCAGTGTAGCAAAGATATTTTTCAAGTAGAATTCATTGTATTAAACATGGTTGGATTTGCACTTCCCTAGTGTTTCCCTTTTAAAAGAATATATAGGTACTGTAGGTGATGGGTCCACATAGTTGCTTTTTATGTTTAATTGCACTCTCGTGGTGAAAATAAACAAATGATTGCAGGGGCGAGAAGAAAAAATTAGGAACAACTGGTAAGTAGCAATAAAATGTGAAAGGTTTACAATTAAAGGTGAAATGTAGCAATAGCAATTGCCAAGCACTACTGTTCTAAATGGATATTTGTTACCTTTATGTGCATTTCCCCCTTCATGGATTACTGCCTTGTCGTGGTGAAGGGGCTTGCGTAATTCAGTGAAGCTATGAGCTATGCCGTGCAGGGCCACCCAAGACGGAAAAGTCATGGCAGAGAGTTCTGACAAAACGTGATCCACTGGAGAAGGAAATGGCAACCCACTCCAGTATCTTTGCCATGAAAACCCTATGGACAGTACCAAAAGGCAAAATGATATGACGCTGGAAGATGAGCCCCTCAGGTCGGAAGGCATCCAATATGTTACTGGGGAAGAGCAGAGGGCTAGTACTAGTAGCGCCAGAAAGAATGAAGCGACTGGGCCAAAGCCGAAAGGACGCTCAGCTGTGGATGTGTCTGGTGGTGAAAGGAAAGTCCAATGCTGTAAAGATTTTTTCTCCATAGGAACCTGGAATGTAAGATCCATGAATCAAGGAAAGCTGGATGTGGTCAAAGAAGAGATGACAAGACTGAACATCGACATCTTAGGTATCAGCGAACTAAAAGGACAGGAATGGGTGAATTTAATTCAGATGACCATCAGGTATACTACTGCGGGCAAGAATCCCTCAGAGGAAATGGTGTAGCCTTCATAGTCAATAAAAAAAAATAGGAAAAGCAATACTGGGATACAATCCTCAAAATGACAGAATGATCTCAGTTCGAATCCAAGGCAAACCATTCAATATCACAGTAGTCCAAGTCTATGCCCCAACCACCAGTGCTGAAGAGGATGAAATTGACCGGTTCTACGAAGCCCTACAGCACCTTATAGAACTAACACCAAAAAATGATGTTCTTATCATCATGGGGGATTGGAATGCTAAAGTAGGAAGCCAAAAGATAACTGGAATAACAGGCAAGTTTGGCTTTGGAGTGCAAAATGAAGCAGGGCACAGGCTGATAGAATTCTGTCAAGAGAATACAATGGTCATAGCAAACATTCTTTTCCAACAACCCAAGAGATGGCTCTACACATGGACATCACCAGATGGTCAACACAGAAATCAGATTGGCAGCCAAAGATGGAGAAGCTCTATACAGTCAGTAAAAACAAGACCAGGAGCTGACTGTGGCTCAGACCAGGAGCCTCTCATTGCAAAGTTGGCTGTGAAAGTTGGACCATAAGAAAGGCTGAGCGCCAAAGAATTGAAGCCTTTGAACTATGGTGCTGGAGAAGACTCCTGCGAGTCCCTTGGACTGCAAGGCGATCAAACCGGTCAGTCCTAGAGGAGATCAACCCTGACTGCTCTTTAGAAGGCCAGATCCTGAAGCTAAAACTCAAATACTTTGGCCACCTAATGAGAAGGAAGGACTCACTGGAGAAGAGCCTAATGCTGGGAAAGATGGAGGGCAATAGAAGAAGGGGACGACAGAGAATGAGGTGGCTGGATGGAGTCACTGAAGCAGTAGGCGTGAGCTTAAATGGACTCCAGAAGATGGTAGAGGACAGGAAGGCCTGGAGGAACGTTGCCCATAGGGTCGCGATGGGTCGGACACAACTTTGCAGCTAACAACAACAACATGTGCATTTCAGTTGTGAAATTTGATTAGTGTGTAATGTTTGAACTTCACTGTTATTCAGTGCTTTTTTTGTAAAAGAAAAAGGTGCCAGAACTCATTCATGTCATACAACCCGCATTGCCTACCCTACAAGGTTCCATCCAAAAAAGGTGCCAGAACTCCGTTCTGAGCGTTCTATGAGAAAAAAAGCCCTGCTGTTATTTATCTGTTTACAACTTTCCTTCATATGTGCAATTTGACTTTCGCACTTCTGTATTTATCAGCCATTTTTTATTCATCCGATGGAAATGGAATGTAATCCTGGTGTTAAAATTCTGCCCCATTAAAATTGATCTTTGAGTGCCAATGTTCAAGTACATCTGATTAATTATCTTTACACTTTAAAGCTATGAAGTATTTCCCATGAAATTAGTAATAGTAGGAATTGCCAAAAAAAAAAGCCAATCAGGCTATTTTTATCTTGTTTTCCCTTTTTTGTAACTAAAAAAATATCTGTTCAATTGGGCTTATCTTTCTGTTCTCACCAGACCAGAATTTGTTCTGTAATCATTAGAAAGAAATATTGATTGACCATCCCAGGCAGTAGTTTCATACGATTCACCGTGTCTTGTGTCTAGAGACTGGCTCATATAGTGACCATCTGAGTTTACAATGGTGATGAAAAAGTATCTTTGCAACCAGTGCCTGCATTTACCCTTGCAGTGTCCCTCAGTCCATCATCACCATTACAGTCAGTATGCATTATCCTGTGCCTGACTCTTCTCCCCCTCCCTTGCAGAGTGGAGAAATTCTTGGTGCTCTCTGAGCTTGCTTGTTTTCTTGCAGATGTTTCATTACCCAAACTAGGTAACATCATCAGTGCTAGTAAGGAGTATTAACTAGTTTGGGTAATGAAACATCTGCAAGAAAACCAACCAAGCTCAGAGAGCACCAAGGACCCATCAATGTCAGCCCTGAGCTACAAATATTCTCTTTTATTAGTGGAGAGATTGCCTAAGCAAGCTATATCTTCCTGAGCTCTTTTTCTCCAAAAGTGGAGCAGGTCCTAAAAAGTGTTTACTGCAAGTTAACAAACTCTGTTCTGTGATCTTAATTAGTTGATTAGCATTTTTCACTCAGTGACCATTTTGCTTAACAACTAAGTTACTGGTCCCAACTATAGTTGCTAAATGTGAACTACCTAAAAAGTGATAATAATGAGCGTTATGTTTTGATACACATAATCATTTGCACAACAGTGTCCTCTTAGAGTATAAGGAAGCCCACTTTAGAAATTGGGGCTTTCAGCATTCCCCGCATTATAAATGTATTCTTACCAATTGTTCTGTCCAACATAAATTTTCCCATTTATCCTGCATTCAAACTGTAAAATGCTTGCATTCCAAGTGTATGGTAATACTGATCAATGGATAACAATGGTTACAGGAATTAGAATAAATGAAACAGCTACCACAAATTAAGTATAGGTGATTTACCAAAGTGGCATGTTACTGAACTGCAAAATCTGTCTTTTATGAAAAAGAATAGAATTAGAATTAAAAACCACAAAACATGGACAATTTGCCATTTAATGTTTATTTTCATATAGGAAAAAGATAGACTTTGAAATAGTTCTTTCTACATTTCCACCCCCTATTTGCTGGAGAGGAACTGCTTCACACAAGGCAAAAATACTACATTCATACTGTTTTAATTGGGCACCCTGTACTTGAAGCAGCGATACCCAAACTGGCAGATCTAATTTTCAAACATGAGACTCATTTCTAAAATACGACAGTAAAAAGAAACAAAGATCTATTGCAAATGTATGAATTAGGATACAATGCTTCAAAACATTTCCATTTAAGAGCTGCAGTACAGTGAATGTCTTCTTTAGGCCATCTTACATATGCATATCTATATTTATATATAATATAATATATATATATATATATATAAAAATCAGCACACTTTTTCAGTTCAAAAGGGGTTACAGCTATGAGCTCTGTTTAAATCTCTTTCTTTTAAGTGGATACTTATGTTTTGTTAACTCAGTAGTACAAGCTATCTCTGATCTACATTCTTTTTTTTTCTTTTTAGCTACAAGAGTGAAATATAACCTACAATATTTACATTTCACATATCTTGGTATACAAACAGTACATTGGAATATGAGCCAAGGACTGATATCTTTTGAATTATTTCACGATTTGATAGAGCTTTCTGCATTTAGTGTTTCCTAAATTAATTCTCATTTCTGAAATTTGTCAGGAACCCCAAACTGAAAATTTTGTAGAAGCCAGCAAACTCCTTTTTAGACCAGATAATATAATTTATTAATAAGTTGCAACTATTCATCATAAAATTACTATGTTAAGGTAATTTTAAGATCTTTATCCGGTTTCCTTGAATAAACCTCACAATTTAGAAATCCTTGAAAAAATGAACCACCACCAAATATTTGGATTAAATTAGGGATTTTTGTTTTGTTTTGGTTTCCTTCCAATTTTTGTTCTTCAGCTTTTAGTGTAAAAATCCAATGCTGCTGAATAATACAGAAAGCTCTTTCCTTAAGAATTGCCAAACTGTACTTAGGTTGACTTTACATTAGAAAAGTCATCAAACTTAGGGACAACAGATATTCATAGGTGAAAGACTGTACAGTTCCATTTGCATTTTAAAATGTGGACAGCAGCAAGACGAAGGCCCTTGGCATTTTGTAAATGTAGGGCATAGCACTGGAGATGAAGAATTGCAATCACTTTAATGTGTCCAACAATATAAATTAATATGGAAAATAGCTTTAGTAGAGAGGATGTTTTCCTCTCATCACCAGAAAAATTACGAATGATCGATGTACTTATACGTTTAAAAAGAAAAAATACATGGGTGAAAATTAATTTCTGTTGTACTACCAAACTTGAATTTTGATGGGAAGATTTTAATATGTTGATGACCAGCAATGAAAGTTATGGGAATATATAAATAGATTTTTTTTTTTAAAAAAAAGTGCAGTTCCCTACAAAGTCAAGATTAGTGAAATTAATGCTACAGAATTTTATTCCAGAGAAAATGGTAATGTTCTATTTTGCTGAAACAAAGTAACGGGTAGACCAGTTTCTTCTAATGGGCTCAGTAAATAACTCGTGCTCAGTCTGTTACACCCCTTCCCCAAACAATTATCCTCTCGTGATATCCTTCGGTACCTCTTTGCTATTAGAAGTAGAAAGCAAAGTTGTCAAGATAATCAGGAAATTTAACCTAATAGAAAACTGAAACAGTAGAAATCCAAGCATTATAGAAAAGACGCATTTATTTTTCTTGCCGCTAAATAAATCCAAGAAAATTGTGTATTTGACAAAGAAGCCTGTTAGATAAATATTTGTGGGAAATAACCACCAGCTTATTTTTACGTTCCTTGAGGAACAGTTCCATTCCCTCTCCCTCAAATTTCTTCATTTTATAGAATGATTTCTTGTTTGTGAATGCTGCTACATTGTTAAGAAGTACCCAAAAAGAAATACTGAATTAATGTGAAATTTCAAATAGATTGGATAAAAGATCAAACCCAGAAAGTTATAAAAAGCAGCTTCTAAGTCTCACTTTGTCTTAACCCTGACTGAAAAAAAAAGTTTAAGAGTTTACAGCAGTTGCTTTGCATTAAAATAAATGAAGGCACAAATAAAAAGCATTAGAATTCATAACTATCGGCCCTGAAATCGTAACTCCCTTGTCAATCTGTCCACTTAAATAGCCAGCTGTGTTTATGACTAAGGGACACTAAACTCAAGTCTCAGATCTCTAAAAATATTCAGAAAGAGCACATAGACCTTACAGATTTTAGAAAATTCATTGAAAACCTTTTATTAATTAATGAACACTGAAATAACTATTAAGTGGTGGACCTACTGTATATTCTGTGCCATTGTCTGGCAATAGATTCACCTCTAGAAAAAGTAGAAATGCATAAAATAGAATCTACTGAAAAGATAAAGGAGAACACGTTCACACTAGTACATATATGTTTTAAACCATTAAATTGATTTAAGCTTTTTGCTGAACTGCCTAGGATTTCTACTTCATATAGCTCACAATGCATACATTATTGATAGATAAAATGGCACCACAATATGAGGTTTATACCCCACAATGCTAGAAGATAGCAATGGCATATCTTTCCCTGTCTCCTACCAAGCCAGCCAAATATAGCATAAGAAAGACCCAAGTGATTTCTCTTACTGAACATGGATTCCTACGTAGGTTATTAGATTTTACTGTAGGATAACTGTTGCCAAGTGGCTATGGGCTCTCAAAACAATTATGTGGCTGATCATTCTGGAATTCTCAGCATATATTTAAAAATATGTTTAATGTAGGAATGTATCCCTGAATCAAAAATTCAGATATCTATAAAAATAAACCACTACCTTGAGATATAAAAAGCCAAAACACATCTACAGGGAATTCTATCTCATGCATATTGCCTTAGCAAATCCTGACTTAATTCAGTTTGCAGAACATTTTCCAAACATTATCATGATTAAGAATTTGGGAGAACCAAATTAAAACTCACACTTACATGATTTTCTCCACGTCTCATATTTTGTTGCTAAGCTTGGTATACCACTGCATCTGAACTAGGGCAGTGGTAAACATAATTAGCTTTTCCACTACTAATCAATGTCAAAATCAAGTTTCAAATGTTTTTATCCTGTCACTATTGCTAACATTGCGAAACAGAATCACTTGTACTGACAAATGAGGAAACCCTGTATGTCTTAGACTCTTGGATAATCATGAAAATGTTGCATAACACTGAGGGCTCTAAATATGTGCTTTAGTTCTTAAAAAAAAAATTTTTGCTTCTAGATAAGAATTCAAACTTGGCAGTGTCTAAGTGGCTTAGATTCTTTACTTGCCTATTTGATTTTAATTTAAGTTGCCCTGTACCAAAGAAAAATAGCTATGTGGACAGGCTAATCCTGGAGATACAAACATCTTAATTGCGTAAACTTTTTTAAAAAATTGGACATGGATTGGATGATTTCATAATTCGCACATCACACTAAACATATTTCTCCAATTCCATTGTGGCTTAATGTGATGAGTGAATACAGTATAAAATGAAGTAAGCTTCAAGCTATATCTCTATAGGCCGCCCCCCTTACCGGAGAGAAAATCCCACTTCTGTTATGTAAAGGACAGCCTTGTTTAAAAAAAGAAGCGGGGGATCCCTATTTCAGCAAATGAAATATATTCAAACCACCACTACTTACGGTAATTGGCATAGTTCTATGTAGACCAAATCTTATTTGAAAATATTTTTTTTCCTCTCATGCATAGCTATACTTGTGATTGAGCTCTCTTATTGCTATATCAAGAACCTTCTTAACATTAAATATATAAGACCAACTGAAGGCCAGGAAGATAAAAGAGATGTGCTGTTTAGGAAAAAATGCAATTACACAACAGGAAAACTGCATCATTAATAGGTAAATGTGACTGTCAGACACCGGAGATGCTATAGGCTAACCTTTTTCCACCTGGAGTCTGCCAGATGGGTCTGGATTGCAGAATTTTGAGCCAACAGCAGTTTTGGCCATGCAGTGTGGGAATTGTAGGAGATGGGTCCCACATATGGGAAGGCTGAGAGTCCAAGAAGCTAACAAAAAAAAAAAGATATGGACAACATATATTAGCTAAAGAATATGTAAATGGTCACATTTGAATCATAGCTAACCAAAGCAACTGGCAATGATCTGTAGCAAGGAAATGTAAGTAAGAAGAAGTCAATCTGGTGTAAAATTAGGTTTGACTCAACCTGTATGATGGGTATGAATATAACACAGATATGCTACTCTCTTTATACAGGAAGGACTAAGAACGCTCCGAATGGACAAAAGACAAAAGCAACCTCTATATGGCACTTTCTATCAATACTTAAAGCTTCTCGAAACTTTGTTTCTTGGAAAAGCAAAGCAAATGCTGTACCAAGCTTATTTTAACCATGATAGGAATAATGCTGCAAGGCAGGAAAAAGCATACTTGAAGCAACACAGCAATTTTAACAGTGAATCCTTCTCACTGCTAACCACACACCTTGACTGTTAGTGACATATAGATGTCAAGGTTTATTTCATCCCAATCGATCTATTTTCCTTCACTTTCTTTTTCCTGAAGCCTCTCTTTTTAAGGGCAACGTGATCATTCATTAGAACTTTGTTGATGCCTCATAATTGGTGGCCTTCCGAATACAGCCTGCTACTCCCCCTGTGTAAAATTATAGTCTCTGCTCAAAAAATTACTTACACTGAGACTGCAAAAATCAAAGGAGTTGTTAATAACTTGGCAAGTCACAGTACATGGTGGGTCACAAATTGTCTTAGTTTGGTTCTGCAGAGTGGCTTGAGGCTTTGCAGAGCAAATGCGCCAACCACTTTCCACCCATTGTGTATATTCTGAATGCATTAAATCACTGACTCTCTAAGATTTTTTTTAATAGAGCCAGTGCTGAATCAAGTTTCTGAGTCAATCAGATGCTTAATCTTGATATAAAACAGAGCGAAGAGCGATGAAAGTCTATTCCAGAAAAAATGTACAATCCATGACCAATAAAACTATCATCCTGTTTAGTCAATCGTATGCAGAATTGGTCTTTAAGATACTAGTCACTGACAAATGTTGAATAAATCCCCAAGAAGTTCACAGCGCCTGCAGAAGCTGCAATGACACCAAAATGACATCTGCACAGTGATGTAATTCTGCAAATGCCGCCAGTATGTACAAGTTGCAGGACACCTGAGACAAATATATACATTAGGGCAGCTGTAAGATTACATACATGCCACCACTTGTTCCCTAACAGAAGCCCACTCCCAAAGTACAGAAAAGGTGTCTGCATTTTTGAAGTAATAAATTAGGTCATCTTCCTCAATTAATTTTAACTTATGCAAAAGCAAACCTAATATATTTCAGTTAAGTCCAGGGTTGCTCATAGTTACCTTAAATAGTTTTGATATTCAAGCATTGAGCAAAGAGAAGAAGCATCAATATTTCTGCTCCCTTATTAGAGAAGCAGCTGTTTCTCAAGAAAAGGATAAAATCTCAAATTTCAGTTCTTCCCCCCCCCCCTTGAAATAGTTACAGAAGCATGCGGAGTGAAACTCTTTTTTTTTTTTTTTGCACATTCACAAGCAGTCAAAAGCAACTCTCTCTTGTCTTACAAAGCGAAAAAGGCAGTTTGTTTTGGGCACCTCTGCTACCACATGCCCACTTGGCAAGATTACTTTCCTTTTTGCTGTTCTTTATTTGTTAGAAAAGCTTTTCTGACATTCTTCTACGGTTAATTAAAATGCCTTGGGGAAAAGGAATTGCATTGCAACTTTTGTGTTTTTACTGAACGATCATTTGTACTGTGTTAACTGGGTATCAGTTAACCAATAGCTGAATAACAAATCTAACGAAAATAATTTTCATTCATGGATTAGCATCTCCCAGGGAAAATACTTCATAAAGGAAATGCTGTACTAATAATTCTTTACTTAAAACAACTTGTGCTCCTACTACTCCCACCAAAATTTTTAAAAATGGAAACAAGCCTTCACAAGTAATGCTGAATATGTCCAGGAATCTTGTATAGCCAATTCCTCTATAATTGTTTACACTTATTTACAATGGTGCTTTATAGAAAGAAAAGGAAAAGAAGTGGTAGCATTTTCTAAAAGATTGGGGAATTTTTTTTCTTTTTTCTTCATCTTTTTTTAAAACTCCCTTTTCATAAAAGCCAACTTACATTAAAATTTACATACTCCAAGATAACACAACTAACAAAATATATAATAAAACTCATACAAGTAGAAAAATTTTGAGGTATTTCTGGTTTGAGGTGGTCTGTGGTCATGAAGGTTTTTTTTTTTTAGTTTAAAACCTCAAAAGCCACTTCATGTGTATGTGTATTCTAAGTTTATTTCTTTTATAAATCATTGCATGTCTTGCAAGTTAAAAAAATATTTAAATGTTATATTGGCAGCATTAGGAGTATTCACTGACTAGAGCGGATTTTATATGGCGTAGTAGAATTAAGTGTATTGAAAATATGCACCACTGTTAAGACGAAAAAGTTGGGTGACAGTCTTCAGAGAATGAAGAATCAAGAAAAATCAAACCCATCAATTTCAACCAGCTATGAGCTATGTTGAAAGCAAAGGAATTTGTGTATAAAGTGTAAAAAAGTATACTTAGAAACAGAACTCTTAAAAGATGTGAGTTGCCAAGGTTGAGAAACATTGGCCTAAACTACACCTATCCTTACCATAAATCAAAGATAGACAACTGTATTCAACCGCCATGACTTTTGCCAAAGGACTATAGAGACATGGACAGAGAAGGTGTCAAAAAAGTTAAGATGGCCATGATCACAGCTGCCATCTTTATTTTTTTTTAAATATATACACATACATTCCCATGAAGTCTCAGGGACAATTGATGATGGCGTTTCTATGTGTCCTTAATGGGGAATGATTATCCATCTTTACAATTCCTGATAGTCATAGCAGCTAAACAGCCTTGACATTTGCCCTGCAGATGTTAAGATCTAAGAGTGAAATTGAATTTTATTAGTCTTGGCTACATTTACTTGGAAGTAAGTTTTACTGATTTCAATGAGTCTTCAAAGAAAGGCTGTTTCACATCATGAATGACATCGAATACTGAATGCCAATACGTAACTGGATACTAGGCTGGGCTTTTTTTAAAGCTCCAGGTCAGATGCTTGTTGTCTTCCGTGTTTATTTATTTTTTTGTATTACAATGGCAGAAAAATCGCTTAGGGCTGTAACACTGCCCTGTTAAGACAACTGAGGGAAATCTGCAGTAGTTGAATCCTAAGACCTCATTCTCTGAACTTATAAATGTAATAGGAAGGGTTGATTTCACTTAACATTACTCAAGCCTGAGATATTTAAGAATCCATTTGTATCAGTGATATTGTGACCCAACTTTTTCTGCATGTTGCAGCAGTTTAATAGTCTGCCTCAAAACTTGCCCATCCTCTCATTAACTGTTTTCCTGAGAAGTAACTCTTTAGCCACTGTTTCTCCAAATGCTGCAATAATCCACCCTCTCTTCCCCACCCAGCTTTAACTTCTGGTCTTCAGTTCTACCACCATCATAATCAGTTAATATTCTTGACTCAATCACTCTTCCCCCACCCCCACCCCCCCACAAGCACGGCAACACCCGTTAGACCCGTAAAAGACACATCTGCTTTTTTCTTTTTTTCCTTTTTTAAGCTCACTGTCTAAAATACAAAAGAAAGAAAAGTAAAAGTAGTAGAGGGGGAGGGGGATCCATTTTCTGAGAGGTATGATCTCATGGAACAGTCTTGATTTTGCAGCACATATAAGAAGATGAGTAGGTTGTTTTCTTGTTATCACTGATATTTGGTGTAAAAATTGCAGGTTAGTTAGAAGAGAAAATAGGTTGATAAAGGAAACAAAGAGAGTTCACTGAGGTTTTGAGGTACCTGCACTGTAACTGCATTCATTAGTCGGCACCTGGATGCTTTCAGAGAGATGTCTTTCTCTTATTATTATTTTTTTCCCTCTTTCAATACAGTAGAGCAATATGCTGGTAAATTGATTCAATCAAAACAACAACAACACAACAACAAATAATAACAATAGCAAGAAAAGTCAAGAAAATAGCAGCTGCATTCATGTATATGTATGCGTGTGTGTGTTGAATTCTGCAATTTTTTTTTTTGAAAAAAATCCACTGCATCTGAAGAGACCAGTGGGGGGAAAAAAAGGCAAACAAGGATTTAGATACTTGACTCTTTGGGCAGCAAATCTACGTTGGTGACAGAGGTCACGATGGAAACAAGGCAGTCGAGGGTACTACCATTGGCTGATTTGCGAATCTGGGCAATGCGCTCTTCCACACAACCGGCTGACAGTCTGGCCTCCGCATCATGATCCCAGCATTCTTCAATTGTAACACACAGCTGGGCTATGCCCTGGGTGCCCAAAGAGAAAGGAAAGAAGAATTTAACAAGAGAAAGTGGATCGATGTAGCTTTAGGAGGCCAGATGTACAGGCTGCACTCGTGGTACAGCCGCAGTGCGGCTTCCTCATTACAGTTGTAAGTCGTAACAGCCACAAGATGAGTCAGGTCATGTGACTGATTGGATTTGACTATCTTTTTTGTGGTGGTCATTAAGCAAACATGGTAGACATAAGGGCAAATGCCATGATTGTTAAGCAAATGTCTTAGTTGTTGAGTAAAGACATTGTTGGCCACGATGTGGTTTTGCCAAAAAAATGCCTATGTTTCCAGGGTTTTTTTGGGCAAAACTCATAAACGTTTTGGGACACTGCAAATGGCTGCAATTGTGGCCATGTTGCTGTGTGCCTAGAGTACAATCACATGCCCATCGGGAGGAAGACAGTCAGAAGTTCAGATTTTCAGGTAGGCTATAACTTAAGCAATTGGTTGTAAATTGAGGACTGTAATCTCTGCATAGGTTGCATTTTAGATTGTAGAACGTGATACAAATATGGTAGTGATTTCACCTTGCTCTTCCTTCCAATTCAGAACAAAGCAAAATCAAAGAAAACTTTATAATCAATCATAGATTCCCATTCTGCCCAATTGAGAAATTACACATTGCAACTTTGCAGTGGGTTAGCTTATTTAAAAAAAATGGTTTAACATCAGCTTCTTGGAAACTAAAGCATCTTGTTCACCCAAACAAAAGACTTCAGTTAATGAAGGAGTTATTCTTTTCCCACCTGTGCAGATAGAAAGAAGCAGCAGGAATCCTGGCCAAAGGTATTTATGCTGGCCTATCAAACAGGAGTATTGACTGTCCAAATGGGAAGACAGGTAGTCTTCAACTTACGACCACAACTGAGCCCAAACTTTACGATGCTAAGTGAGAAAGTTTGCTAAGTGCCCCATTTTACAACTTTTCTCGTCACATTTGTTACGTGAATCACTGCATTGTTAATAACACAGTTATTAAGTGAATCTGGTTTCCCCATGGACTTTACGTGTCAGAAGGTTGCAAAAGGGGATCACATGACCTCAGGACATTGCATAATGTCTCATAAATGGGAGTTAGTTGTCAATCATCTGAATGACCATGGGATGCTGCAATGGTCGTTAGTGTGAAAAATGGTCATAAGTCACTTTTTTCAGTGCTATTGTCGCTTTGAAAGGTCAGTAAGTGAACTGTTGTAAATGGAAGACTATTTGTATGTAACTTTTACAAATTCTATTAATTTATCATCTATTCTTTTAATAATCTCTAATTGGATGCTAAAGCACGCTAAGGCATCTCACTGATGCCAACGGATCCAGAAATGGCTTCCAAAACATGAAAGCAGAAGTTACCCTGAAAGTACAAACACAGGTAGTCCTCAGATTGCAACCATTCATTTAGTGACCATTCAAAGTTGCAACAACATTATGACCGTTTTCCACACTTTAACAACCGTTGCAGGATCCCCATGATCACATGATCAAAACTTGGATGCTAGTCAACTGGTTCATATTTATGATGGTCACAACATTGCCGGGGTCATGTGATCAACTTTTGTGACTTTCTGACAAGCAAAGTCGATGGGGAAGCCAGGTTCACTTAACAACCACATTACTAACAACTGCAGTGATTCACTTGACAGATGTAGCGAGAAAGGTTGTAAAATGGGGCAAAACTCACGGAACAACTGTGTTTCTTAGCATTGGAAATCTGGGGGTCAATTGTGGCCATAACTTGAATTCTACTAAATCACATGGACATTTGGGGGGGAAAATGTAAGCATCAAGGACCTACAGGGTGTTTAAGCCAATGGTCCTTGAACACCGGGCGCATCTTCTTGTGGACCACAATCTCCTGCAGCTCCTCAAGAGATGGATGCTGGCCAATTTCTTCTTCAAAAGGCAGTAAGTACTCATCCACTGGACCTGTTTTTGCAGAAAAGAAGTCATTGCTACCAAATACAGACCACTGGAACCAAAGGGCAACTCCGACTAATTGGTATCTCACCCACAGCGGTATTAAACTGTATGCTTCACAGAAATATGTACTGTCTACTTATTTTCTTGTTTAAATGGAATCATTTATTTGAGGTTAATGTTGGAAATCAGCATTGTTTAGTTTTCTACCCAGCTTTGCAGTGGTGTAGGGGCCATAAAACGGATCCTTGGTCTGATTCCCTCCCTTCCTGTGCATCCCCCTTGCTTCCTCCTCAGGTAATAGCTGTAATGTTTATTTATTTAATTAAAATGTTTATATAGCTGCCCATCTTCTAAGCAACTCTGGGCAGCTACTTAAAGAACTTCTTACTGTATTCTTATTAGTTCTCTCTGAACAAGAGATAGATTTGCAGAGGATGGGATTTTTGCCCTGAGCTGGGTTTTTCCCCCATTTATTTTGTTGGTTTTTTTTAAAGCTAAGAAACATATTGTGTTGATATGCTACAAGTCAACATCTTGATTAGTTTAATTCATATTGGAATTTGCAAAAAGTGAATTCTAGGAAGATTCCTGAGAAATGTGGGTAATCTCCATCCCATAACTGTCGGAAAACTCAAATCTTTTCCTCACTAAAGGATCATGCTCATAAATACAGTTCAGGCATGCCCTGTTCGTTATTTCATTTATTAGCTTATTATTTCTCAAAGACTCTACTGTACAAATTCCAGCTTACAGGAATTAGGCTTATAAAACACGTATGTGACAAAATCTAATTGATTATTTATTTATAAAACCTTTTGTTTTCTCTAAATCTTCTGCTTTGAATGAAAATCTGTCATTTTAACAAAGACTTTGTATAATTTAAATGTCTCAAAATGCTTACAAATTTAAACAGTACCCATTATATGGGAGTGGATATAGGTATGAGAATTATCTTGAGTGGGTTAGGTAGGTTTCTACCAGGAAAAAGTTCCACCCAGATGTTCTGAATTAAATCTCCATTATCTAACACCAAATGGGTTGGACATACAGTATTCAACCCAACCTTCGCTTTATTGCGAAGGTTGTTGACAGCGTGGTAGCACAGCAGCTCCCGTGGGTCCTGGAGGAAACTGAGTATCTGGATCCGTACCAATCGGGTTTCAGGCCCGGGTACAGCATGGAGATGGTATTGGTCGCACTGGTGGATGATCTCTGGTGGGCTCGGGATAGGGGTTATTCTTCTATCCTGGTCCTATTAGATCTCTCAGTGGCTTTTGATACCATCGACCATGGTATCTTGCTGCGACGTCTCCGGGGGTTGGGAGTGGGAGGCACTGTTTTACGGTGGTTCCCCTCCTACCTCTCGGGCCGTTCACAGACAGTGTTGGCAGGAGGTCAGAGGTCAACCCCGAAGCCCCTTGATTGTGGGGTGCCTCAGGGGTCGGTCCTCTCTCCCCTCCTGTTCAACATCTACATGAAGCCACTGGGTGAGATCATACACGGTTTCAGAGTGAGGTATCATCAATATGCTGATGATACCCAGCTTTTCATCTCCACTCCGAACCAACCCAGTGATGTCCTCGACGTGATGTCCCGTTGCCTGGAAGCGGTACGAATCTGGATGGGGAAGAACAGGCTCCAACTCAACCCAGCCAAGACCAAGTGGCTCTACGTGTCGGCATCTCGTGTTGTCCAAGATTTACCATCTTTGGTTATGGGGGGAGAGGTGTTGCCTCCCATTGATAGGGCGCGTAACTTAGGCATCCTCCTGGATGCACGACTCAATTTAGAAAATCATATAGGAGTTGTGGCCCGGGGGGCATTTGCCCAGGTTTGCCTGGTGCGCCAGTTGCGCCCCTATTTGGACCGAGATGCCTTACGTACGGTCACTCATGCACTCGTTACCTCCCGTATAGATTACTGCAACGCTCTCTACATGGGGCTGCTCTTGAAGACCACCCGGAGGCTTCAGCTGGTGCAGAATGCGGCTGCGTGGGTTGTGGTGGGAGCATCCCAATACTCCCATATTACATCCCTCCTGCGTGGGCTGCATTGGTTGCCGGTTGCCCTCCGGGTGAGGTTCAAGATGCTGGTTCTTACTTATAAAGCCCTACATGGCTTAGGCCCGGGATATCTGCAGGACCGTCTGCTGCCAGGAACGACTTCCGATCGCCCTGTGCGCTCACACAGGGAGGGTCTCCTCAGGGTGCCGTAAGCCAGACAATGTTGGCTGGCGACCCCCAGGGGGAGGGCCTTCTCTGTCGGGGTGGCTGCCCTTTGGAATCAGCTCCCCCGAGAACTTCGGATGGCCCCAGATCTCTGGTCCTTTCGTCGCGACCTAAAGACATACCTTTTCCAACTGGCCGACCTGGACTGACGACAGGGGTTTTAATTTTGTTTTAATTTTTATTGGGTTTTTAGTGGGGCTTTGTAAAAATTTAATCTCTTTTAATATTTGTATTCATTGTTTTTATTTTGTTTTATTGTTGTTAGCCGCCCTGAGTCCTTCGGGAGACAGGGCAGCATACAAGTCCCATGACTAAATTAAATTAAATTAAATTCATAATTTCTGAGGAAGCAAAAACAGTATGGAAAAAGGATATTGGAACTTGCCGTCAGTGGCTGTGCATCTGGAAACCAATTCCCACAATACCAGGCCCATGGCATACATATCAATTCTCAGGAAGGAATCTCTCTGGAAATTAATTGCTCCCTCCAGGACTTCAGGCGCCATGTATCTTCTTGTTCCCACCTATAATAGACACAGGAATCAGTTACTGGGCCTAAACCTGAAAAGGAGATTCCCATACTTTTCAAAAATCTGGTGAGAGACAGAGACAGAGACAGAGAGAGAGAGAGAGAGAGAGAGAGAGAGAGAGAGAGAGAGAGAGAGAGAGAGAGAGAGAGAGAGAGAGAACAATAAAAAGGAAAGGAAAAAGAGAAGCAATAGCAATAGTTGTTGATATTACCTTGGTTACAGATAGTCCTTGAGTTATCACGCCTTGTTCGATGACTGTTGAAAATTAATATGGTGCCGAATGAGCGTACTTACAACTGGTCTGTGAAGTTGCAGCTGTCACAGAGTCCTCACAATCATGGGATCACGATCTGGGTGCTCGGGTGTCCAGCTTGCAATTATGACGTTGTAGTGAGCCAATGGTCACATGATTGCCTTTTGCAATCTCTCCCGCTGGCTTCCCATGAGCAGAGTCAATGGGGAAGCCAGCAGGGAAAGCCAGAGGTTGTTTCCACTGCTTTATCTCCCAGGGATCTCATACTCTGTGGCACAGACCATCCTCCCCAACTGTTCTCTACAGCACCTTACTATGGTTCCTGCCAAGACCCCCACTGGATAGTAGCCGTGATGACTAGTTGGGTAATGAAACGCTTGCAAGAAAACAACCAAGCTCAAAGAGCACAAGGATCCCACAGTTCAAACTTAAGCTAAGAAGATTCATCATCATCATCATCATCATCATCATCATCATCATCTTCATCATTTTGACAAGATCAATTGACTTGCTGATGCTTCCTAAAGAATATAGGTAGTTCTCACTTCCTGACTGCTCGTTCAGCGACTGTTCAGAATAACAGTGGTGCTGGGAAAGGATAAATTGTATATACTATCATGTGTATACACCAATTGTGACTTGTTTTTTTGAAGATACAGAACCCAGGCACTAGATTTGTCTTCTCTTGTCTTATCTTCGCCCACCTTCCAAATTAGGTTTGCGAAATGAAGTAGTGCAAGCTAACCTGGAGGTTTACCTGTCCGTGAGTATCTCCTGGAGGCTTCCCGGGTTCAAAGCGTACAGCCAGTCCGAAGTCAGCAAGCACGGCAGTTAAGTCATTCTTCAGAAGTACATTCTTGCTCTTGAAATCTCTGCAAGAAAACGAAAAGAGATGGACATTTAATGTAGCGCATTATCAACCTCCAAAGAAAATCATGTATGTGAGATTTTTGCCACCAATAACATCAACAGGTGGACGCAAACCCAATTTACGGGAAAGATCCCAAAGGAGGGGAAAAATCAGTGAGGATAATAGGCAGGCCATCATTAACACAAGTCATGTGCAATGGCATCCTTCTTTTATACCAGGGGTCTTCAAACTTGACCCTTTTATGACTTGTGGACTTTAACTCCCAGAATTCCATGCTGGCTGAGGAATTCTGGGAGTTGAAGTCCACAAGTCATAAAAGGGCCAAGTTTGAAGACCCCTGTTTTATAGTCTTAATTGCTTAGCCAGCAATTTTCTAGAAATCATGCTTGGCATCTAGAATGTTGCCTTGGATTTTGACCCCTACCTGGAGTTTCATTCAGCTTTATTTCTTCTTTATCTACCTCTTAAATTAAACCCCCTGTGCTTACTAAGCTACTCCTGGAATTTTCCTTCAGTAGTGGAAGAAGAAGAAGAAGAAGAAGGGGGTCGAATATAATTAAATTACAGACTTGAGCCAGCAGATGGTAGACCCACGTGTGCTTGGCATTATAATTCTCTTGCCATCAATTCAATTGACCGGCTGGATCACAGGACAAGCGTGGGGCCAAGCAATATAATTAATGAGGGCAGATTCTGGGGTGTTTTTTTTTCCCCCATGAAATGCTCTGTCAGAATATGTCACGAAGAGAGATGCCACTATGGAGAGAGAACAAGAGCTCAGAAAAGGGCGGAGGGGAAATGCAATGAATTCCCAGGGTGTACAGTATCCTGAAGGAAAGTTTTCACCCCCTCCTGACCCACAATTTTTTGTTTTGTTTTGTTTTTTCAAGGAGGGAAAGAAAGGAGGAAAGATAGTTCCCAGGCACTGGTTTTACGTTAAAGCTGCTAAAAGTTGGCGGAGAAACCATCAAGAGACCTTATGCCAGATTAGTCAAACTTCTGACAGCCAAGTACACCCAAAACCAAGATTCTCACAGAGGCTTCCCCTGTCCAGATTTATTAAAAAGAGAAAGGGGATTAGGCTACAGAATTCACAACAACTAAATCCTTTCATTATTCGGACCCCGTTTGAATTCAGTAAGCTGTAGCTTTGTGTGTTCTCCTAAGCCGCCGATGAGAGGTCTGTTTTCCAGATAATGAAAGAAGAAGTGCAAATATTCTGGGCTTGTAGTGTTTTACAAACCACCTTTCTCTTTTACAGGGATTGGAAAGACTTACATTATTTCTACAGACTACCTGGTGGATGAAAAGGTTAGTTAAGACAGGAGTGAGCATTCTATATTTCTCTGAGTCCCAGCAGCTGTTTCGTGGCCCTTAAGAGTTGTGGACAAGGCCACTAATTTTTCTCTCCTCCTCTCTCCTCCCCTCTCCCTCCCTCCCCTTCATTTTTGTCCAGATGAAAGGAATAGGAAGAATATCTTCACTGAAGGAAACGGTAGTTCCAATACATAAATGAATGAAGGAATGGAATATGTTTGAAGTGGATTTATTGTATCTGGAATTACGTGCCATTAGGGGGCAGCAGCACAGCAGCAAAAAGCTACCATGACAGTTCTCCTTTTCAAGCTTAGTAGAACCTCTTCTGCAAGAGCCTATTGGTTAAATAATCCCGGTGCAACTGGCATGGAAACTCTCAGATGGCTCAGGATGTCCCATTATATTGCTCTTCCCCTGTCCATGCTCACCCTCTTCACTCGCCCCCAGCAATTGAACCTGCTCCTTCAAAGGAAAACCAAGGAATAATTAGTGTTCCCATAGGAAGTCACAATTCCCTTGAGCTGTGCATACATACTGTTTAGATTGGAAGAGGAAGAAATCAATGCATCACCTTGAGCTCCTTCTCAAGAACAGCAGCGTGAACTTCTAGAACAGGGGTCTTCAAACTCAGCCCTTTTATGACTTGTGGACTTCAACTCCCAGAATTCCTCAGCCAGGCATGTTAGCTGAGGAGTTCTGGGAGTTGAAGTCCACAAGTCATAAAAGGGCCAAGTTTGAAGACCCTTGATTCTAAAAGTAAGTAAACAAACTTTGATTTAGTGTTGCAGTAGACTAAAAATGGGACTTACCTGTGTGCTATAGCAGGCTTATGTCCCTCTCCCTTGCACCAAGGAATGTCCTCATGCAGATAGGAAAGTCCACGGGCCATGCTTTCCGCCACCTGGCACAGTTCATTCCAGTTGACAACATTCCCCTTCAGATAGTCAGTCAAAGACCCCTGGGGGAACAAACCTAGATGACGTCTATGACTCTAATCAGATCCGTGTGTGTGTGTGTGTGTGTGTGTGTGTGTGTGTGTGTGTGTGTGTGTGTGTGTGTGTGTGATTTACAGTGAGCCTGGCCAGTATTTTAAAGCAGGAATCAGCATGTTTCTCTGGAAGTCAGCCCAAGGGCCAGTTCTAAAAGTATGACTCTGCATAGAAGATACACACACAGGGAGTGCCCACAATAACAGAAAAACAGAAGGGACCTTGGAGGTCTTCTAGTCCAACCCCCTGCTCAGGCAGGAAACCCTATAATATCATTTCAGACAAATGGTTGTCCAATCTTTTCTTAAAAACCTCCAGTATTGGAGCACCCACAACTTCTGGAGGCAAGTCATTCCACTAGTTAATTGTTTTAACTGTCAGGAAATTTCTCCTTAGTTCTAGGTTGCTTCTCTGCCAATGACATTCATCTGCAGGAGAGAATTAAACACGAGCTTAAATATCCTCCAACGGAATCAATGGGATTGAAAATTAATGCTAGGTTTGTTGGGCCATTTCTGAACTTACAGCACCACAGCTACAATGACTCAGCCCACTTACAGGTAGTCCTCGAGTTATGGCCATAATGGAGCCTGCCTATGCTGGTCATAACGTTACACACCGTGAAATGACCTGTTTTATGACCTTTCTGGTGGTGAAGTGGATCACTGCAGTGCCTAAGGCAGGGGTGTCAAACTCAATTTCACTGAGGGCCGCATCAGCATTACGGTTGCCCTCAGGGGGCCCGGTGGGTATGGCCAGGGTGGGCGTGGCCTATTGGGTGGGCGTGGCTAGAGTGCGTATGGCCTACTGGGTGGGCGTGGCCAGCTCTACATCCTTCGCATCAAGGGTGCCTATGGGGGCCTGGGCAGGAGTGGGACAGATCTGGGGGTCTCTGGCAGAAGGAGGGTCTCTGGGCCAGGGCCAAGGCAGTGGGGGCCGTTCCCTCCCTGTTTCCAGGATGGCTTCGCGGGCCACATGAAACCACTTCGCCGGCTGGACCCGGCCCCCGGGCCTTGTGTTTGACATGTCTGGCCTAAGGGAACCAATGGTTCATGATGATAGGTTTTGCAAAAAAAAAAAAAAAACCCAACCTGAAGTAAATGCTGGTTTTTCACAAGAAACATCATAAAACGCAGTCATATGATTGCAGGATGCTGCAAACAGCTGTTGATGTCACCCAGCCACTGAGCCTTTGAAGTGTGGTTGCTGACCGTCAGAATTTTGAATCCAGACTGTAAATACCCCCCCTCCCCTCAAGTAAGTATTCTGGAACTTCCAACGGTCATTAAGCGGCCGGTTGTAACTCAAGGACTACCTGTACTTAGATCTGTAGGAGAAGCTCATCTGAAGAGGCACCTGTTGCCAGAGGTTTGGCTCAGCTGGGAGAGGGGCTCCCCCTGTGTTGCTAAGAGTCTTTTAAGTGCTCCCCACGAGGAGGAGGTGCGTCAACAAAGCCTCAACCTAGTCAGCCCTCATTACCTTATCATGGAAATCTGTGATCAGCCAAAGCTCCATCTCCAGGTTGTTTCCCCTCTTCTCAGCTGCAATAAACTGCAGAAGGTTTTCATGCTTCATTCCTGGGGTGTTGAAGATGTCCTTCTCGCTTTGCCAAGACTGTTTGTCCTGGAGACAGGGCAGAAGGTTAAAGAGTGGAGAAAGAAATGAATCTGTTCGGAGAACAATGACATCTCTAGACATCGGCGATGTTACAGCCAGCTGGGTGCTGTTTTTCAACTCCATCCATCAAAAGATAGTCTCGTTATCTGACCACCTTTGCATTTCTTCCCTTTCTTATTTTCCCAGAACTTTTTTTGTTTTTGCAATTACAGGTAGTGCGCGATGCACAAGCGCCATTAAGCCGAACATTTCTGTTGTTAAGTGGGACATTCGTTAAGTGCTTTTCATGGCCTTTCTTGCTGCAGATGTTAAGTGAAATGCAGTCATAAGTCACCACTGTAACTTTGAACGGTCAGTAAATGAATGGCTGTAAGTCGAGGACTACCTGTAATAAATGTAATAAATAAAAATAATATAGGTAGTCCTCGACCTATGACCACAATTCAGCCCAAAATTTGTTAAGTGAGACGTTTTGTTACCAGTGAGTTTTGCCCCATTTTACGACCTTTCTTGCCACAGTTGTTAAGTGAATCACTGCAGCTATTAAGTTAGTAATTCAGTTGTTAAGTGAATCTGGCTTCTCCATTGACTTGGCTTGCCAGAAGGTCACAAAAGGGGGTCACGTGACCCCAGGACGGTGTGACCGTCATAAATATGAACCAGTTGCCAAAATGCGGATTTTGATCACGTGACCATGGGGATGCTGCAAAGGTCGTAACTGTGAAAAACCATCCTAAGTCACGTTTTTCAATGCCGTTGTAACTTTGAATGGTCACTAAACGAACTGTTGTAAGTCGAGGACTACCTGTAATAAATGATTCCAAAGATACTTCCCCATTTTAAGTATCTCACGTGTTTGGCATTGTTTAAATTTGTATGATGAAAGTCTCACAGAAGCTTAAGCTATCAAAAATCTGTTACCTAGTACTGTAAAATTTGCTTTCTTAGATGGCCCAGGAAAGAAGAATAAAGTTTCTAACGATTCCTGTCAATCTGAACATAATAGAGTCTCAGGTCTTTGCCAAGTGCATTATTTATGTTTAATTCTAGCAAGGATGGGCAATCTTTTTGAGATTAAAGGCAATGACAAGCCATAGATTTAATGATTTCCCTCTTCTTGCATTAAAAATTACAATCCTGTGGCAATTTGGGGAAAGGCTTTAGGATACGGTTCCAAGACTTTGGAACCAAAGCGCCTTGTGATTTGAAATATTTTATCCCTGCTGTCATGCCTAAAGAAGCTGCCAAGATAAATAACATAAAACAGCAATATATAAAATGTTTGCAGATTCACGGAGCTGGGTACTTATTGCCATTCACTTGTGCATAGAGAAGAGGCTGGCTGCACACTTAGAGAATAAATAATGGCTTAGCGTGCAATCGAAAACAGACCCCCAAGCCATTTGGCTATGTCTTGAATCATGCAACTAGGTTGCAGTCTGTTCATCAAGGGAGATGTGGCTGTGCAAAGCAGTGAGAGGAGCAAAGTACCTCTAAGGGGGAGAAACAGTAACTCAGCTTTGAGGAAGTGTGAAAATAACCCTTGATTTGTTTGGTATAAGATGGAACAGAGAGAAACTATTAAACTTTCAAGTTTGAGTTTTTCTACCCACTAGGTCAGGGGTAGGCAACCTTGGCTCTTTTATGACCCGTGGACTTCAACTCCCAGAACTCCTCAGCCAGGCATGTTGGCTGAGGAATTCTGGGAGTTGAAGTCCACGAGCCATAAAAGAGCCAAGGTTGCCTACCGTTGTACTAGGTGTTTCTCAATCTTGGCAATACTTAAGTGATGTACACTTCAACTCCCAGAATTCCTCTGCTAGTATGGCTGGTGGATGAATTCTGGGAATTGAAGTCCATCAACGTCAAGTGGTCGAGGTTGAGAAACACTGCTAGAGACTTACCTACCTTGAAGACTTAGAACGTGGAACTCTTGATAAAATTGCTAGCCTGGAATTCTGTAAACATTTTTACCTTGCTCCAGGTGTTACTGGAAAGTAATTCCATTCCTCACCTGTACGGGGAAGATTTTCACTGCTACATACTCATTCATCAATTGTGCTTTCCAGACACAGCCAAAGCGACCCCTGGCTTTGACCTCTAACAGCTGCAATGGCTTCAGTCCAACCATTGGAGAAGGAGGTGGGGGTCCTGGGTCCTAGGAAGGAAAGGTAGAGGGTGCTAGGAATCAGATAAAATTGAAATATTGTCAAGGTACAAAGGAATTTCTTGTAGGAGTTGCTATGGAGCTGGCAAGTACCGATAGTGACACAAATTGAGAGAAAGTCTATAGAGCCGTGGTGGCGAACTTATGGCATGCGTGCAACAGGTGGCACGCAGAGACCTCTTTGTGGGCACGCGTGCCATTGCCCCAGTCCTAGGCCTTCAGCTGGGTTTTATAAAACCTTTTCGCTTTAGGCCTCCGCCACCATGTGCAAAAAAAAATGGTTCAATCAATCAATTTCAACTTCTCGCAGGGGAAAAAAAAGATCTCGCAAAGATGGAATTGGTTTTTTTTGAACTTTTTAGTTCCACCCAGTCTGCCGTTACCACCATAGCCACAGCCACCCAATGGGCCACGCCCACCCGGTACCCGAAGATACATAAGTGGGTTTTGGGTTGCAGTTTGGGCACTCGGTCTCTAAAAGGTTCGCCATCAAGTGCTATAAAATATCTTCTCCTCTCTCAATAGAGCAGTTTTTAGACAATTTGGTCTGGAGGAGTAAACCAAGAATAGGAAATCCAGGGATTGCAAGGCAGGAATCTTCCCCAACAAGGAAGGGTCACGATTTTCACCCTAGTTTTGTTTTTGTTTTTAACAAGCTATACAGTGGTGGTCTACATAAAAAGGCAAAAGTTTTCCCTGTTGGTTGTGTCCAACTCTAGTACATGATGCTCACCTCTGTTTCTCGGCTGAGGGAGCCAACATCACCTGAAGACAATTTCCGTGGTCATTCTTTGGCTATACGCCAAAGGTGCACGGAACGCCGTTACCATCCCTCCAAAGTGGTACCTATTTATCTAGTCACATCGACAAGCTTCAGAACCGCTAGATGAGCAGGAGCAAGAAATGGGAGCCCAGCCCGTTGCGTTGCAGTAAGTGTCGGACCTGGCCTGTCAGCTCTCCAAGTTCAGTGTCTTTAACCGCTGAGCCATCGCGCCCCTACCCCCTACACTCAAGTTTAAATTCAATTTATTTTTCATCCCTGGAATTTTTTTTATTTTAATTCCATTTATATCCCGCCCTTCTCCGAAGACTCAGGGCGGCTTACAAGCTTAGCAGTAGCCTTCATTCTATGTATATGCCTGCTTATTAGGGCTTTCACACACACCCCAAGTGGCATTATTACAAAGTCAGCTTATTGCCCCCAACAATCTGGGTCCTCATTTTACCTACCTCGGAAGGATGGAAGGCTGAGTCAACCTTGAGCCTGGTGGGGTGCGAACCTGCACTAATTGCAGGCAGCTGGTGTTACTTAAGGAGGCATTAAAGTAAAGGTAAAGGTTCCCCCGCACATGCGTGCTAGTCGTTTCCAACTCTAGGGGCCGGTGCTCATCTCCGTTTCAAAGCTGAAGAGCCAGCGCTTGTCCGAGGACATCTCCGTGGTTATGTGGCCGGCATGACTAGATGCCAAAGGCGCATGGAACGCTGCTACCTTCCCACCGTAGTGGTCCCTATTTGCCTACTTGCATTTTTACGTGCTTTCGAACTGCTAGGTTGGCAGAAGCTGGGACGAGTAACAGGCGCTCACTCTGTTACGCGGCACTCGGGATTCGACCCGCCAAACTGCCGACCTTCTGATCGACAAGCTCAGCGTCCTAACCCGCTGAGCCACCGCGTCCCTTTTTAAGGAGGCATTAGCCCACTGCTAATGAAGGACCACATTGAGTTCCTTGAACAGATTGCTACTTTAGCAGAAACCCTTCCCATCTTACATACCTCGCTGACATCGACATGCCCATACGGAGGCTTGCGGTGACGATACATCCAAAAAGCGAGCAAGATGGCAATGGAGAGAGCAGTCATGGGAAACAAAGAATAAACGACAACATGGAGCAGCGAGGCGTTGGGAGGCGGTGGCTCATAAACCACTGAAAGAAAGAAAATGGAAACTCCGTTTAGACCAGACACAAATGTCAATCTCCGACATCCCGCCTTCAAGCCAAGATAGAAGCTACAGGTAGTCCTCAACTTACGACCACAATTGAGCCCAAAATCTCCGTTGCTAAACAAGACACTTAGATAGGTTTTGCCCTGTATTGCAACCTTTCTTGCCACAATCGTTAAGTGAATCACTGAAATTGTTAAGTGAGTAACCCTGGTGGTTAAATGAATCTGGCTTCCCTGTTGACTTTGCTTGTCACATGATCAGAGCGCCGTCATAAACATGAACCAGTTGCCAAGCCTCTGAATTTTGATCACGTGACCATGAGCATGCTGCAATGGTCAGAAGTGTGAAAGAGGGTCACAAGTCACTTTTTCAGTACAGCTGTAACGTCAGATGGTCACTAAACTGTTATAAGTCGAGGACTACCTGTATCCTAATGTGACTATTTCAGCCAATTTGATGTGAATGTTAGTATTCAGCCCTATTAATAACAGCTACACTTTTCTGAAGCATTCATAAGCTCCACAAAGTCTATCTTTATCTCTCCTTCTATGAAGAGCCCCAAAAAAATCTTCCCCCAAAATTATAGTGCTTAAGAGCTTTACCATACTTTTTTTTTCTTTTTCCCAGGTAAAATCAATTTGAAAGAGAGATGAGGGGAAAAATTTTGGAGGGGAGGTCTAAGCATTCAAGCTTTAGCTTCAATTAAGTTAAACCAGCAGGAATTTCTAAAACATTATATTGTGCCTTTTAAAATGTTATTTTAATCAAAACATTTTAGAGAAGCATGCAAATATCATTGAACAGGCTCCAGAATGCTTTGATTTTGGCTCCTGAAAAATGGCCTATTAGGGACCAATATTTTTCATAATTAGCACATTCAGCTGACAGACTGAAGCAAAATAGCAGCACGGTGGCTTAGCTAGGAATGAATAGTCTATTGATCCAAAATCATCCAGTCCTGTCCACCAACTGTCCCTTAAGTGGGCATCATTAACAAACGGCAGTTGTTTTGAAGATGGTTCAACATGTTTGCCATGTCTTCAGAACAAGAGATTCTGAACAGCAACATCTGCAAGAATCTGCAGTAAAGCTGAAATGAAGAAGCAAAGGTCACGACTCTTATCACACAAAACATGTGTGTTACGGAATTTGGCTCAAGTATTAATTCACATTTGGCATCACGACATCACTGTCATCAAATTTCATGAAATTTCTTATTTATTTATTGTTTCGTCAAACTTCTTATTCCCCCTTACATCAAGCCATCTGCGGTTGGTTCGTGGTGCTACTTTATGGAACTGAGATATTGAATCAACAGAGCACAGCAGTTCACTGCTCATGACTTAAATGGTCTCAGGAACTTTGATTCAATTTTAAAATCAGCTATTTCTCATCAGGACAAAGAGCAGACAAGTCGGTTTGGTTTATAAAAGAAGAACATTGTGTTCTGTTTTCTTGGATGGACACTACATTCCGGATTACTTTGTGTCTTCTGGATCACTAATGCCTGACCTCCTGCATGCCCTTAAAAGAATCGTAGGAAGCAGTGTGACTTGACCTACTATTAAAGATGGCCCTAGCCTAAAATAAAAACCGACCAATCAAAACCACATTTTACACAGTTGAAAAGCAGGAGGAGGAGGTTCAGAACCATGAAAATGTTGAGCACATTCTTTCTGTGGTCATAGACTTTTCAATCCATGACCTTTCAACTCTAGGAATGGACTTTTAAAAGTCAGCTCTTCCAACAAACATTCAATCTGCTGGAATATATCCTATTATTCTAAGGGGGGGGGGGAAAGGAAACGTTTTATTTTTATTTCAGAAAATTGCATTGATGCATTCATTTCAACCAGAGTGACAAGAGTTGGAAGGGATCTTGGAGGTCTTCTAGTCCAACCCCCCTGCTCAAGCAGGAAACCATTTCAGACTAATGGATATCCAGTCTCTTCTTGAAAACCTCCAGTGTTGGAGCACCCACAACTTCTGGAGGCAAGTTGTTCCACTGGTTAACATGTTCTGTCAGGAAATTTCTCTTTAGTTCTAGGTTGCTTCTCTCCTGGATTAGTTTCTATCCGTTGCTTCTTGTCCTGGTTAGAAGAATAGCTTGACCCCTTCTTATTTAAGGCAGCCCCTCAAATACTGCTATCATGTCACCCCTAGTCCTTTTCATTATACCAGACATACCCAATTTCTGCAACCGTTCTTCGTATCTTTTAGCCTCCAGCCTCCTTTTTGCAGAACCTGGAAAAAACTACATTTTGTAAAGGAAAAAAAAAAGAAAAACCAAAAACGGAAACTTACTGAACTCGGTTCAAAGATTTATAGTCTTGACTCTCACCTTGTGGGCCAGTAGCTTCAGGTAAGTGGGTGAACTTTTCATTGCAGAAATTCCCTTCACAACAACAGAAATATACTTGTGGGTTCTCTTCTGTGGCCACACATTCCTGCCTATAGATTAAAACAACACAAAAGGAAAGAAGCTAAGCCAGTGAATTCCTGTGTTGTCAACGCAATTCAACCTGTGCAAGCAAATTCTTTTTATTTTCCTATTTTGCTGATGCACCATATTTTATGCTATAAGAGTTTTTAAAGGAACGAAATTCCCGGTGAGGGATCTTCCAACCTTGAAAGAAACTTGCAGGAGGTCCAATTTGAGGAAGTAAATATGTAGTTATAATAGTTGCAGGTAGTCCTCAACTTACAACCATAATTGGGATTGGAACTTCCGATGCTAAGCAAGATGGTTGTTAAGAGAGTTGTCTGATTTTACAACCTTTTTTTACCAGTCATTAACTGAAGCACATGGTAGTTAAACAACTCTGGCTTCCCCCTATTGACTCTGCTTGTCAAAATCTGGCTGGGAAGGTCACAAGGTCATTGTGGTTACATGACCCCAGGACATCCCAGATATCATAAATCCATGCCAATTGCCAAAGGCCGAAATTCTGGTCATGTGACTGCAGGAATACTCGAATAGTTAAGCGTAAGGACCAGCATCATCGTAACTTCACACAGTTGCTAAATGAATGGTTATAAGTCATGGATTATCTATACCAGACATAACAAACACAAGGCCCGGGGGCCGGATCTGGCCCACGAAGTGGTTTCATGCGGCCTGCAAAGCCATCCTGGAAACAGTGAGGGAACGGCCCCCACTGCCTTGGCACTTGCCCCGGTCCCATCTCCTTCTGCCAGAGACCCTCAGATCTGTCCCACTCCTGCCCAGGCCCCCATAGGCACCCTTGATGCGATGTCGAGCTGGCCACGCCCACCCAGTAGGCCATATGCACTCTAGCCACGCCCACCCAGTAGGCCACGCCCCCCCTGGCCACGCCCCCTGCCCCCCCCCCAAGGGCAACCGCAATGCTGATGCGGCCCTCAATGAAATTGAGTTTGACACCCCTGATCTATACAATATTATTAGATTGTATATGTTATGCAGAGCCACTGTTCTTGACCTGGGAGGCCATATAAATCTGATTAATAAATAAATAAACTACGTATAGCTCATAGGTTTGTGTTCTAAGAGAACGCAAACAAACACACACATAATCTCTCCTTTGGGTTTTGAAATAATATTTCCAGCAACACATACAGATGGTTCTCGACTTACAACTACAATTGAACCCCAAATTTCTGTTGTTAAGTGAGATATATGTTAAGTGAATTTTGCCCCATTTTACAATTTTTCTTGCCACAGCTATTAAGTGAATCACTGCAGTTGTTAAGCAAGTAAAACAGTTCTTAAGTGAATCTGGCTTCCCCATAGACTTTGCTTGTCAGATGGTTGCAAAAGAGGCTCATGTGATCCTGGGACACTGCGACCGTCATAAATAAAAACTGTCCATTGCCAAGCATCTGAATTTTGATCACGTGGCCATAGGGGTGCTGCAATGGTTTTCAGCGTGTAAAATGGTCGTAAGTCTCTTTTTTCAGGGCTGTTGTAACTTTGAACACTCACTAAATGAACTGTTTTAAGTTGAGGACTACCTGTAGGGTATCACCACCAATGAAATCTTTTATGTTGCAAATCCACACAAAACTATCTGAAATGCCAGTGGCTTCTGATGTTTTAGCCTGCACGGAGGGTAGTGAAATAAAGTGGTCAGTATATAAATGATGGGGCCTTCACAAAACACGGCAACCTTGTGTAGCATCCAGGATGGTTATCAGCTTGTAACTATGAACTAATTTTCACTGGGTTTGTCCCCATTTTCTGTTGTTGTTGTTGTTGTTGTTGTTGTTGTTGTTGTTGTTGTTGTTGTTGTTGTTGTTGTTGTTATTATTATTATTATTATTATTATTATTATTATTATTATTATTATTATTATTATTATTATTATTATTATAAGAATTTCTGATTGTCCTTCTTCTATGGCAGGTTGGCCTGCCCTTTTGGCTAAACCAGGGGCCAAAGTGATGCAATGCAAAAAGACATTTTGTGATAAACAAACTTTGGCTTCAACCTCTTGATTCTTACGTTCCAGTTTATCATGCCGAAATATCTGGGCCGTAGTTTGTAAGCTGCACCCAAGTGGCCTATTTGCACAAATAGTTGTGTGAACCCATGGTAAAGTTCTCCCTTAGGAAATGCAGAAAAGAGTATTTTGGAGAACAAACGTCCAAGAAGAATCGCTTAGTCTTCAAAGGTACCCAAGAAAAGTTGGCCCTTTAACCCCATATCCAGCAATTCCAGCCTAAATGGGTAAAATTTCTTGGAAGCTCAGTTTTGTTTCCTTGGCTGTATTTAGCACATCCTTCTCTGAGATGCCACCAAGATTGATCACATGTCCTCCTCGTGATAGCAACCAGAGTTTCTTCCATCCATGACATGGGAATTCCATGCTTCATCACATGGACAACAGGGAATCAGAAGTATGCTCAGCTGAACAGAGTGCCGAGTCCTTGACTTATGACTGGTCACTTAAGTTCTGATGGATCTACCTAGAAGTACTTAAGACCCACAGTCAACCTTCTGGGAGCCCTCTATGGTCATGCGAGGACACTTTGGGGTGCTCAAACTATCCATATGGTGTAGTAACAACAACTTGCACCTAAACATCGGCAAGACGAAAGAGATGGTGTTAGACTTCCCGAGAAAAAAGGAGGAACCTGCCCCACTTTACATCGGGGAGGACTGTGTAGAGAGAGTTTCCTCCTTTAAATTTCTGGGAGTCTACCTCTGTGAAGATCTGACCTGGAAAGTTAACACAACCCAGGTGGCTAGAAAGGCCCAACAGAGGCTTCACTTTCTTAGGATCTTGTGGAAGAACAGGGTAGAACAACAGCTAATGACCCTCTTTTACCGGTCTACTACAGAGAGCGTCCTCTCGTATGGTATTGTGGTTTGGTATGCTGGTCTGAGAGCCGCGGATAGGAAAGTATTGCAGAGGGTAGTGAGCACAGCACAAGACATTGTGGGCTGTTCCCTGACACCACTGGATGACATCGCCAGGGCTCGTTGTCTTGGAAGAGTGAGGAAGATTCTCAGGGATGACTCACACCCTGGACGGTATCTCTTTACTCTCCTACCATCGGGTACGAGATATAGGAATATAGCCAGCCGTACCAACAGGCTGAAAAATAGCTTTTATCCGTGGGCTGTTAGGCTTTTAAATGGGACATAATCTTATGCAGAATTGACTTGGGAGGCCGGTGTGTGGTGTAGTTGGTTCACATAGTGTGGTGGGATGGAGGGTTTGTTGTCACTGTGTGTTGGGGGGAGAGAGCACAGGGGGAGGCTCAGCTAATCTCAATGTACACATGTTGTACTTTGACAATAAAGGTTTATTTTTTTCAGGAACTGGTCACAATTTCACAACCAGGTCATAAGTAGCTTTTTGGAGGTCCATTGTAGCATCAAGTGGTCACTAGCCAACCAATGATAAGTCAAAGACTACCTACAGTATAATGCAAACAGGGATTCCATGACCTGTTCCTGATGACTGGAGTGCTTGCAAGAATCATGATCACTTCAAAGAAATGTTCCCACCATCAGCCCACTTGGAATGCGACCCCCGATAGGTTCAGACTATTTTGTTTTTCTCTCAGCCATGACCATCCTCCCACTTCTTGCTATAAATCTAACTTTTTTCTTTCAGCCACTGTTCCTGATGTGGTTGTAAACATTTAATAAACTCCTGGAGCAAAGAGAAAACCAGCTAAGTGAATTTAAAGGGAATACAGCTGAGTGGTTTAGCTGACGCCATCAAAAACAAAACAAAACAGAACGTGGATGCTTGTGTGGCCATCCTGAAACGGGCAATTAATGACAATAGTAGCTCAAAAGCAGGCCCACGGTTCCAGTCATTCTGCCCTTCAGATTGCCACTCCAAATGATTAATTTCTCCTATTCTACAGCAAACAAGACCACGTGGTTTGCCACGTACAGGACATTCTCTTGAACAGGCTGGAAAGGACTGGGCTTTCATTGTGCAAAAACACCTGGGAGATATTTTTTTTTTACTTTCCTGGATTCTACAATTACATGGGGGGAAAAAACAGGCAATGGTTGACCTAACCTAGAGACTTTAAACTGAAGTCAGCATGACCATCAGTCTTCTCACTCCTCAAAGTAGCTGTGTGAAAATAACCCCTTTCAGCAGAGATTACCTGGGGTGTGTGTGTCACGGGGGGGAGGGGAATAAGGGAACTATGATTTGCAGAAGCTCTGGCTAGTACAGATAGTCCTCGACTGACGGCCACAATTGAGCCCCAAATTTCCGCTGCTGAGACACTTGTTAAGTGAGTTTTTCACCCCATTTCGCAACCTTTCTTGCCACAGTTGGTAAGTGAATCTCCGCAGCTGTTAAATTTAGTGACACGGTTGTTAAGTGAAACTGGCTTCCTCATTGACTTTGTCAGATGGTCACAAAAGGTGATCAAATGACCCCGGGACGCTGCAACCGTCACAAATATGAATCAGTTGCCAAGCATCTGAATTTTGATCACGGGGATGCTGCAACAGTCATAAGTGTGAAAAACACCATAAGTCACTTTTTTCAGTGCCGTTGTAACTCCGAACAGACACTAAACGAACTATTGTAAGTCGGGGGCTACCCGGAGAGCCATGGGGAAACGGTGGTTTGATCACTTTCTTTTTAGCTTGGAGCTCAGCTTCATGGCTGGTTAAGGCAGTCAGTAGTCGTAAAATGAAGGATTTGGGGATGGACTAGTGGTGGTGGGGGCTTCTCACTCTTAAAAAGTTCTGGGAGTAGGTGTTGGGGTTGAGGAATTTTGCCAAAGGAAACACTGTAAAACGTGATTTTTTAAAGACTTTTTATCAGTATGTGATGAGTGACTGGGTTGCTTTAGCAGAATGGTGCCAAATTGGCTGGCCTTTTGTAAACTCCTGGCTGTGTGCCCAGGTCTTGAATCCTGAGTATGTGAAGGGACCCATTTATTTAGATCTTTTAAGCTAAATAAACAGAGAACAGTTGGTAACCTGCGAGCTCTTTCATCTGTTTGCCTTTGTTTGCCTTCTGCCTTCTGCCGCTTGCTGCTTGCCGCTTGCCGCTTGCCTTCTCCGGACCGCCTCTCAGCTGTTCGTGGCCGCCTCCGGCGTTCCCTATTGTTCCCTATTGTTCCCTGCCGTGCCGGACCAGCGGGGCTGCTTGCTGTTCTCAGGCTGTTCCTGGTCGGCGAGGAGGTCGAGGAGGACGCTTGTGGGTTCGTTTGGGGCGGCAGTGATGGCGGCGGCGGCGTGGGCGGCGGCCTAGGCGCTGGCGGCGGCAGTTTCTCGGGCTGCGCTCGGTGGCGGCGTTTCTTGCTTCCCCGAGCCGTTTCGGGCCGCCCTTAACATCTTCGGGCTGCCTCTGGTTGCCGAGAGAGACGCCTGCGGGTCCGGCTTGGCGGCGGCGATGGTGGCGACGGCGTGGGCGTTGGCGTTGCCGCTGGTAGCGGCGTCTCCTGGGGCCGCATTCGACGGCAGAGATGGCCTGCATCCGGCGACGACGACGACGGCAGCAGTGGGCTCTGGCCGTTCTCAGCGACCAGCACTAAGCGGTGGCATTCCTGGGGCCTCCTGGCCCGAGTGGCAACACTTGACCTGTTTTTGGGCCACTTCGGCGGCATCAGTGTTTTCTGGCCTATTTGGGCCGCTTGTGGAGGCCAGTGACTGGCTGCGATGTTTCTCGGGCTCTTGGCCCCTCTCGCCGGCGGTGGTGCTTCCATCTTACCCCAGACTGCATCAGGCTGCTTTTAGTGACGCTATCGTCCTCGGGCCGTTCTGGCGGTGGAGAGGGCGACTGAGAGTTATCCTAGCGGCGATGATGTTTCCTGTGCTGCCTCGGACTGCTTGTGTTGGCAACGGCGTCTTTGGACCGCTTCAATGGAGCAACAGGCGGTCTTTATACCACCTTTGGACCGTTCTAACGGCGGTGACGCTTTTAGACCATTTCGCCCATTTTGGCCCGTCTACTCTTTTGCCTGAATATATAACTTTGTCTGCCTCCCCCTCTCCCCTTTGGATTTGGTCGGTCCTGGGTATCAGCCATGGTGGGAGAGTGGCTGACTTTTACATCTGCAGCCCCATAGAGGTGGGAGCTCTATGGGGCATGCCTACCCAGAGTATATCTTTGACCATCCCCAGGTACAGAGTTGCAACTTGCCGTGAGAGGGCGGGGGGGACCTGTTTACTGGGGCACCCAGCTAAGTGGCAGTGCAGCTGGGTGTGGATCCAGATATTTTCTTTTCCGGCCTTCGACCCTCCTATGGACTTGATCATCTCCAGGACTACCTATTCTGGACTTGCTGGACTAACATGCGACAATATACCAGCACGGACTTGCTCGCCCTCAGGGGTGCCCCCCTCGCCTGGGTGCGACCCGCCTCTTTAAATTCTAACCTCGATGAAGGGCCCGAGTTTTGGGTCTCTGAGAGATGGCTGGGCAGGGGTAGGGGCCGTCAACATAAATGTAATAAGAGGCCCCTGATTTTGTTTTTATCAAAATTTTTTACGGGGTTGGGGAGGGGGGTGGGAGATAGGGGTTGTCTGGCTTTGGGGGGCGGCCAATCAACCATAGTTCAGGCCAGACTTGGGTCTGACCGCGCGGGGGGAGAACGAGGGGTCGTTGTCTCCGGGGCTCATGAGCGGGTCGTGGGATTACCAATTCCCACGATGGGGAATGGCAGCAGGCGGATAGACAGGGGGCCATATCGTTACCGGGAGCGCCGGCTCCGCTATTTGCAAGCGGTGGGGCGCTCCGACCCTCTGCCTCTTTCCCGAGGTTCCGGGAGCGATGATGTGCAGCCTCCTGAGCTCCGGCTGGTGTACTTGAATGCCAGGTCCGTGGTCAACAAGGCTCCCCTTATTAGGGATTTAGTTGAGGGTGAGCATGCGGACCTGGCTTGCATCACGGAGACTTGGTTGGGCCCAGAGGGTGGGGTCCCTTTGGTTGATCTTTGCCCACCAGGCTTCCGGGTGCTGCACCAGCCTCGAGCTCAGGGTAGGGGTGGGGGTGTGGCGGTGATCGTTAGGGAGACCTTATGTCCGCGGGAGACCACCGTTCCTCAGATAGTCGGGTGTGAGTCTCTCTTCATGAGATTTGGCTCTGGGGCGCAGTTGGGCTTGCTGCTCGTGTACATCTCGCCTAGTCGCGTAGCGGCAGCCCTGCCCGAGCTGCTCGATGTCCTCTCAGGGTTGGTGGTTGAGTTCCCCAAACTTATAGTTTTGGGAGACGTCAACCTACCATCCCTGGGAGGTTCATCTGAGCTTGCTCGGGAGTTCATGGCTTCCATGACGGCCATGGACCTGACGCAGGTAATTTCTGAGCCAACTCATGGGGGAGGCCACACCCTTGACCTGATTTTCTTATCTGGACGGTGGTTGGATGATCTTGGTGGGGGCTTTCCATTTATTATGCCCCTGTCATGGACCGATCATCACCTCCTGCGGCTGGTCTTCCATTTTGCCACCCCCCGCCGTGGAGGTACGGAGCCAACTAGATGGTACCGCCCCAGACGCCTAATGGATCCTGAGAGATTCCAAGCGGCGCTGGGGTCTCCACCTGCCTCCATTGCTCACAGCTCGGCGGATGCCTTAGTGGAAGCCTGGGAAAGGGCAGCCACTGAGGCACTCGACCGGGTTGTACCCTTGCGGCCCCTGACCCGGCGCAGATCCCAGCGAGCTCCATGGTTCTCCGCGGAGCTCCGGGAGATGAAGCGTCGGAAACGGGGCCTAGAGAGCTGCTGGAGGTCCAGCCGATCTGAACCCGACCGATTGCGGTTAAGAACCTACATTAGGTCTTATCTCGCAGCGATGAGGGAGGCGAGGTGTAATTACTTCTCCACCCTCATCGCGTCCGCAGATAATCGCCCGGCCGCCTTGTTTAGGGTGACTCGCTCCCTTCTTAATCAGGAGGTGAGGGAGGATCCCTTGCAGGGTCGTGCCGAGGAGTTTGGTCAACATCTGTCGGATAAAATCGCTCGGATTCGGACCGGTTTGGACTCCAGCTGGGCAGAGTCTGACGATCAGGACACGGGCGGTCTTGTCAATGTTATCTGGGAGGAGTTTGATTCTGTGACCCCTGATGAAGTGGACAGGATTATGGGGAAGCTGAGTTCCACCACATGTTTATTGGACCCGTGCCCTTCTTGGCTGGTTTATGCAGCTAGGGAGAGGACACGAGGCTGGCTCCAGGCGGTTATATCTGCTTCTTTGAGTGAGGGTTGTTTCCCCACCATCTTGAAGGAGGCGGTGGTGAGACCTCTCCTCAAGAAGCCTGCCTTGGACCCAGCTGTATTGAACAACTTTCGTCCAGTCTCCAACCTTCGCTTTCTTGCGAAGGTTGTTGAGAGTGTGGTGGCGCATCAGCTCCCTCTGGTCCTGGATGAAGCGGATTATCTGGACCCTTACCAATCGGGTTTCAGGCCCGGGCACAGCACGGAGACGGCATTGGTCGCTCTGGTGAATGATCTCTGGAGGGCTCGGGATAGGGGGTATTCCTCTGTCCTAGTCCTATTAGACCTCTCGGCGGCTTTCGATACCATCGACCATGGTATCCTGCTGCAGCGTCTCAGGGGATTGGGAGTGGGAGGCACGGTTTTTCAGTGGTTCTCCTCCTATCTCCTGGGACGCTCGCAGTCGGTGTTGGCAGGGGGGCAGAGGTCGACCCCTAGGACTCTCGCTTGTGGAGTTCCTCAGGGGTCGGTCCTCTCGCCTCTCCTGTTCAACATCTATATGAAACCGCTGGGTGAGATCATTCGTGGTTTTGGAGTTGGGTATCATCAATATGCTGATGATACCCAACTTTTTATTTCGACCCCAAACCACCCCAGTGATGCCCTTGCTGTGATGTCCCGTTGCCTGGAGGCGGTTCGGGTCTGGATGGGGAGGAACAGACTTCAACTCAACCCTGACAAGACTGAGTGGCTGTACATTCCGGCTTCCCGAGACACCTGGGATGTTCCACCTCTTTCTATGGGGGGTGAGCTTTTACCCCCTGTGGATAGGGCTCGCAACTTGGGAGTCCTCCTAGATTCACGACTCACTTTGGAGGATCACATAGTGGCCGTGACTAGGGGGGCTTTTGCCCAGGTTCGCCTGGTGCGCCAGCTGCGGCCCTATCTGGACCGGGAGGCCTTGTGTACGGTCACTCATGCGCTCGTGACCTCTCGCCTAGACTACTGTAACGCTCTCTACATGGGACTTCCCTTGAAGACTACTCGGAGGCTCCAACTGGTACAGAATGCGGCCGCGAGAGTTGTCTTGGGAGTTTCCCGGTACTCCCATGTTACACCTTTGCTCCGTGAGCTGCATTGGTTACCAGTTGTCTTCCGGGTAAGGTTCAAGGTTTTGGTTATGATCTTTAAGTCCCTACATGGCATGGGTCCGCGATACCTCGAGGACCACCTGCTGCCGGCGTCGACTCCCCTCCGCCCTGTGCGCGCCCACAGAGAGGGCCTCCTCAGGGTGCCTCCTGTCAGGGAATGTCGACTGGTGGCCCCCAGGGGGAGGGCCTTCTCTGTGGGTGCTCCGGCGTTATGGAACCAACTGCCGGTTGAGCTCCGGATGGCATCAGACCTCCGATCCTTCCGTCGCGGGTTGAAGACCCATTTATTCGAACTAGCGGGTCTGGCCTGATGGGGGTACTTGGGTTTTTTATAGGTTTGTTTTATTATTCTGGTTTTAACTTGGGCATTAATTTAATTATCTTTTAATGTTTGTACTGTTGTTTATATTTATGCCCTGTGAACCGCCCTGAGTCCCTTTGGGAGAAGGGCGGTATAAAAATCTCAATAAATCTTAAATCTTAAATCTTTATTTATTTATCTTATATTTTAGAAATCATTTTTGTACATAAGGCAGTGAGCTGTCTAACACTCCTTCCTTCTCCTCTTCCCCCACCACAACAACCCTGTGAGGTAGGCTGGGCTGAAAGGGAATGGTTGGCTCATAGTCACCCAGCCGACTTTCATGCTTAAGGCAGGACTAAAACTCATGGTCTCCTGATGACTGGTCCCAAGTCAACCAACTGGCTTTTCTTGGTTAGTGTAAAATTTAATTTTGGCATATGTATTTACATTTTGGTTGGATAAAGTTTTGTAGTTGCTGGAATTCAAAAATGACTTGATGGCACATAATCAGTCAATCCATCAATTAATTAATCCAACTTACTGCATTTGTGTGTTTTTTAGTTTTAATTTTGTTCACTGCCCAGTCACCCAATTGCTACCTGACTCCATAGCAAGTCTGCTTGGTGTAAGATGTTAAAAACAATTATTTTAACTTCCATTAAGTCTGTTTTGTAAATCTCTACCTAAGCATCAAAAAGAAAGAAAATCAAATGGATGGCTTTTGGCTACCATAAGACTTTCAATGCCCTACTCACTCTGACCCACTGATAGAATGACATAAATAAAATAGGGGGGGAATGGCGTGATTTAGTTGTTACAGAAGAGCAGGCTGAGCTGGAAAGCGGAGTTAAGTGTCCCATCAGTTCAGAGTCGTTGCGTTGCCAAAGAGATTCAAGTCCAGCCCCCTGACCCTAACCCTAACCCTAAATTCAATTCAATTCCATTGAATTTAGCCAATTTAACTCTGAACATTAGTGGACTAAATTCTTTTTTATAGGTAGTAATAATAAACTCTTGTGCTTTGAACTCAAGGAATGCTCCTGGTTATTTGTGCCTGACAGTTCTTTACATTAAGAATATGAACCACGGAGCCAAAATTCCATTGCTGGCATCCAGTCTGTGACCATTCCTGTGATGTGAACTACTAAACAGGATTTTAGGACAATGTGCCTATTTCATGAAAAGATAACTCCTACGTCTTGGCTCTTACCTGTCATAACAATTGAAGTCATCAAGCCAACACCCTTTTTTCACTAGTTCAATGAATCCAGAGTTATTCCTCCAGGATGCATAGCAATGCAGGCGCTTGTCTTTTTCACCTTCGCAACGCTCCACTCCACTCTGGTTAGTCTTTTCCAGTTCCCAGTTGGCATTGTAATAAATGCATTCTCTTGTCTCTGCCTCTCCCTGGCCAGATCCTGGAGGAAGATGCAAAAGAAATCAAAGGTTAATAATAACCATGTTGTGGGTAAGAAAAATAATGAAGGCTGGTCGTTGATCACACTGAACAGGGATGGTGACACTTGTGGTCCAGAACATCTGAAAGACACCAGATTGAGGAAGGTTACTGTCCGTATTTCTTACATCCCCAGAAAGACATAAATAGAATATAAAAAGAGAGCAAACCCCACCCCACAAACTGGTGATGTTACCTAGTTTGGGTAATGAAATGTCTGCAAGGAAAGAACCAAGCTCAGAGACCATCAAAGACCTCCCAAAAGGGACACACAACTCAAAACCTAAATAAAGCTAAACTCCAGACCTTCCAACGTTCTCACTACTGCTATCAGGGTTACTGGATGACCATGCTTGACGTTCTAAAGGATTAGATTGCCCATTCACAGAGTTTGCACATCACTTAATGACCGGCTTGAAGTTACAACAGACCTCTGCAGAGCTACGTAGAACCAATTTCTCGAAGTGGTGATGGCCTTCATCAGAAGCAACAAACACTATAATGTCAAAGCATCAAAGGTCATAAAATTAGGGGATAACGTGTCTGGAAAACCAAACGAAGGAACCGGTGATGTTGCTTGCATAAAATCCAAGACGTCAGTCTTGGATGACAAGATCAGAGGAAAAGGACAAGGTTATTATGGTGACCAGGATCCACACTCAAAGCCTCCTTTAAAAGGGAAGGCCACAGTGTTGGAAACAGAAATGTAAATTGGATAAGGGAGCTTTTCTCTAGAATAGAAATCAGCCTGAGAATTCACTTCTCATTATTTGCAACTTAGTTTTTAAAAACAAAAACAACACCAACACCCCTCCTGTTTTTGATTTTCGGCCAATTCATTTCTCAAGGGCTAGAAGGTTGCCATTCCCACATTTATACAACAATTTTCGCCAGTCAGTTGGGAAATGAAGATTGCATAACCCACAACTGGCAATAATGTCCTACCATGTCCTAAGGTTTCTTGGATGAAAAGAGAGGCGATGAACTCATAAAAAGCTAAACAAGAGATTAATTTGCATCTCTGTGTTTGCTATCTATGGTTTCATCTATTTTTAGCCGCTCTTCATCTCATTTAAGGCAATCCTGCTCAGTTTCCTTAAACTTCCAAAGCACAATCCAAATGACTTAAGAAATAGAATATTGATCTTCCTAAGGTCTATCAGATTTCCCAATCTGCTGACATTCCTAATGCTAATTGTTTAACAAAAGGCTCGTGTTGGGTGCTCATTTTTCACATCCACTGATCTAACGCAGGGGCATATTTTTAAATTACAATGTTCAGAAAATTACTTTAGGCTAGAGAATTGTGACACGTTTATATCCCTGCAATTAGCAAATATATATAATCCCCATAACAGTGAAAGATATGCTGTACTACTTTTTTTTTAAGTTGGAGCAGTTAAATCTGTTTTAAAATAAAGACAATTTCATATTTTACTGATTGATCAGTAAGAATAGTATATTCCTACTTGCAGAAGGATTTATTGTTAACAATTTGCAACCATACTGATACAGCCAAGGAAATAATTGCAGTTTCAAAAATGTGTCAATAGTTTTGAAGATTAACAAAATTGGTTAGTGCAGATGTTGACAATATCAAAACTATTTTTTTTGCCTCCTGCAATGTGTAGCAGAACAGGATCAGCTTTATTGTGCAGACAGCTATCTCTCCGCATTATGTAGAATTTGGGCATGTATAAACAGAAGAGGTCTTCTGGAATGGAAAAAAAAATGTCAAGAAATGATAATTATAACAACCTTAACTAAGCTTCATCTTGGTATCGAAAGTGAATATATATGGCAAGAATAACTTCAGCTTCCACATATGGCAGTACAGCATATATTTCACTGTTATGGTGATTATATATATTTGCTAATTGCAGGAATATAAACGTGTCACAATTCTCTAGCCTCTCATTATATATATATTTCCAATCCTCCTCACCTAAGCAAGGAAAATATAGAAGCTAAATGCAACTGTTGCATTCTTTAAGGCTTTGATGCTGGGAAAATGCTTCGGAAATCAAAGGAATTGTTTTCAGATAACTTTGTTTCTCAACACAACATAGCACTTCTGCTTTTGCAGAAAGATTAAAGAAACTCCCACAGATTCCCAATTTAGTGATCAGGTGAGCTATGTAAGCACAGGAGAGCCGCAACAGAAGGATTCTATAAAACTTTCCAAGATGGGGCAATTCTCACACCAGACTGTTCTTTCTTTCTTTCTTTCTTTCTTTCTTTCTTTCTTTCTTTCTTTCTTTCTTTCTTCTTTCTTTCTTTCTTTCTTTCTTTCTTTCTTTCTTTCTTTCTTTCTTTCTTTCTTTCTTTCTTTCTTTCTTCTTCTTTCTTTCTCTTTCTTTCTTTCTTTCTCTTTCTTTCTTTCTTTCTTTCTCTTTCTTTCTTTCTTTCTTTCTTTCTTTCCTTTCTTTCTTTTTCTTATTTCTTCTTTTTCTTCCTTCCCTTTTTCCTTCCTTCCTCCCTCCCTCCCCTCCCTGCAGTTTTTTTGGCAAGCCATTTTTGGGGGAAAATTGGTTGCTGTTGCTTCTTTCCTAAGACAGAGAGAGACTGATTGGTCCAAGTCACCCAGCTGGCCTCATGCCTAAGGCACGACTAGAACTCACAATATCCTAGTTTTCAACCTGATGCCTTAAATCAGACATATCAAACACAAGGCCCGAGGGCCGGATCCGGCCCACGAAGTGGTTTCATGTGGCCCGCGAAGCCATCCTGGAAACAGTGAGGGAACGGCCCCCACTGCCTTGGCCCTGGCCCAGAGACCCTCCTCCTGCCAGAGACCCTCAGATCTGTCCCACTCCTGCCCAGGCCCCCATAGGCACCCTTGATGCGAATGATGTAGAGCTGGCCACGCCCACCCAGTAGGCCATACGCACTCTAGCCACACCCACCCAATAGGCCATGCCCACCCTGGCCCTATCCACCCGTCACCGAGGGCAACCGCAATGCTGATGCGGCCCTCCATGAAATTGAGTTTGACACCCCTGCCTTAAATGCTACATCAAACTGGCCCCTAGAAGATGCAAAAAAGACAATATTGAAAGAAGGATAGTTTGCCCACTATAGAAGAATGGGTGTTTAAAGTTTCGAATCTTGCAGAAATGTCTAAGATTTCTGCTTATTTGAAAGATCATTCACAGGAAAGATATATTTCAGTTTGGAGGAGATGGATAGATTATATTCAGAACAAATATGGGACTAAAAAGTTCCATTTAGCTTATGAGTAGATTTTAGAGGGATATTGTTACTGATCTTAGTGTTAGTACTTTGTATGTATCTATGTTAAAGGGGAGTTAAAGCACATTATGAATTTGGTTAATTTTATATTATGGATAATCCTTATTTAGAATATGATTATTATAACTATAACCCTGTATTTAGCTCTGGGAAGTGGGGGGGGGGGAAGTGGGGTGGTTTGGGGAGGGGGGAATTTGGGGATGTATTGTAAAATCTTGTTTCTGTAAAACTCTTTAATAATAAAATAAAAAGAAGAAGATGCAAAAAAGAAATGTGTTTATGAAAAAGATAGGAAGAGCAAAATCAATCAGCCAAGGTGCCACTGGCCCTTTTTCCATGATAAGATCACCCTAGGTGATAAAGACATAAAAGAGCACTTTATAGGGATGTATTTTTTTCAGGGAGGAAAGGGTAGGCTGAATTACATTGTCCCACACATGCCTAGTAAACCACTGTGTTGCGAAACTTACTGAGATAACACATTAACTAATAACTTGTCTGCCTTGAATGAAAAGCACTGATTTGCTTGATTACTTCTGATGGCTCTGAAAATAGAAGATCTAGGCCAGTATATTTCAACCCTGACAACTTTTTAAATTGCATGGATTTCAGCTCCCAGACTGGCTGAGGAATTCTGGGATTTGAAGTCCGCTCCTCTTAAAGCGGACAGAGTTGAAAAACATTATCCAGGGTAACACTGTCCTGCAAACACCTGACAGCTTGTTTAAGAATAACATCCAAGAATTGACAGAGGATAAACAGATGTTTTCATAGCTACCTTGAGCACTTCGCTTCCCACAGCCAAGTTCTAATCCATTTCTGTACCTATTATACCCTGTCGAAAAAACAATTCCATTTTTGCAGACAGAACATAGTATTTCAGTACATACTCAGTCATTATTATCCTGGAACCTGGCTTGCTTTTTTGGAGAAGCTTCCCATCTCACTCTCCTTAATAAGCTTTCTCTTTTTCTACTTTATGATCAGTGTTTAGGTATTCCTTCCTCATTTTTCTTGCAGTTATTTAGGAATGCAGTTGGAATTTGAAAGAGGGTTGTCTGCCAGTAAAGAGGAGGTACAAAAAAAGATCTCTTGGCCAACTCATGACTAAAGACACCACCATATTTCATTCATCAGGATTTGCCAAAATTCCTTCCTCCTTGGAAAGAAATTGCAAACACCCATTTTCCTCCTGGTTAATCAACGCATCATGAGTGAGAGTTAGTAGAAAATAAATGTGGGAGGCTTTAACTTTGTATTCTGAATGGGATAAATCAGAACCATAAGCCTGCTTTTTTCTCATTGATCATGCCTAAACTGCTTTTGGAGGCATTTTTGGCTGAAGAATAGCTTCAAAAATGTCATGAGTGGATGTATGAATGAACAACAAAGTTGTGATACTGGGACTGCTAATTCTTCTTTGATCAATCTCACGTCTGTTGGATTTAGTTTTATATCCTACTGTGGAGGTTTAAGGATACCATGCTGAATGTGTTAATTTCCCCCCCCCTACATCTTCCTTTTCTTCAAGGAGTCGAGGGAAGCCTTTTATCCCAACAACAACCCTGTGAGGTAGGTGGGAAGAAAGAGTAATTGGACCAAAGTCCTGCAGTGACCTTTCATAGTTCAGATTGCACTTGTCAGATAGATCCCCTTGTTCCTAATCCACACCTTAACCACTGCCAGAAAATATCTTTGTTCCTGATGATCAGAGGTAAACATTATAAAGCAATTAAACAGATAAGAGGGGAAAGTCCATAAGCCTGCACTTACAAGGGAACCTTCCTTCAGAGCCATGACTGTACAACTGCTTTGTTAAAAACAAGTGGTTTTTTTTAATCCACAAGAGGGGGGGGGGAAATACAGAATATACAGCTTTTAAGATCTAACTAGAATAATTTCAGATCAGAAGTCACTTACTGATGCCCTAAAGCAGCTTATCAGATGTTCTAAATCTGCTTCAAAAGGTGCTGAGTTGAGCAGGATTGCTACTCCTACCCTTTTGATATTCCTATTGGCCCTTCTTGACATTTTCAAGTACCACAGTTCTAAGTCACATGGCCTGATCATTTAAGGAGGGGCTGGGGCTGAATGCAATACCAAATAAGCAGGCAAGAGAAGTTTAATTCATAAGGGCAAACTTCAGGTAAATCAAGGCTCCTAAGAACTAAATTGGATTTGTTTTTCATTGTCGGTACCTTCTTGCAGGTGAACAATCCAAGTTGTTCATCCATCTTCTTGGCAAAAAACAACAACAGAAACTGGACCGCGTATCTTGGGACTGCGAAGACAGACTGTGTTAAACAATGTTATGAAGTTTTCTGCACATCTGAATCCAAATATATTAGGAAAGATGCCTGAGAAACCCTGAAATGGAATTACTCAGTTAAAGGTGCCCAGTGTTGTGATTCAGGGTCAGCCTGTGGGTTCGGCAGTTGGGTCGGACGACTCAGAGGAGGAGGAGGGGGGTGTTGAAGACCTTGCTGAGGGGGTTGAAGATCTTGCTGATGAGAGCCCTCAGCCAGCCCCCTCCCACTTGGTCACCACGGAGACCCAGCTGTGTGAGCCTGACAGCGTGGATGAAGATGACCCACAGCTGGCCCTGTTCAAGGACGCCCGACGCAGGAGGCAGTCAATGAGGAGTAAACAGAGGAAGGCAATGGGGTTCCTCGGAAGGAGGCAAAGAGAAGCCACGCCCTGAACTCTATATAAGGGGAATGTGTGGGAGGGCTGGTTTGCTGAAGGCAACCGCTTGGATAGTTCCTGTTTCTTTAAGCTCCTGTTTCTTGGTTTGTCTTGTTCCGTTTGTTTTTGTAGTAATAAATTTGGCAGGCGTAATTCCAGCCTCTTGCCTTATTGTAAAAGGGGTTGTCCCTGCCTTTTCTGCAGGGCCGGTAGCAGGCTGGTACAGAACACCCTATTCTTAGTAAATCTTAATTATGACTATATCAACAAGAAAGGAAAAGCAAAATCTCCACCATCCCTGATTTAAATAGAAAAATGAACATTTGTCCAGCAACTAATTTTTGAGGGATAATTCTTTTAGGCCAACCCATCCCATTAGTTCAAGGCCTAATTCTTTGAAGAAGTCTACAATGCATGGAAAGATGGAAAGTAAAAGAAGACAACCAGCATCAAGGTGGACAGACTCAATTATAGTAGTGATGAATGCATCTTGGAAGAGCTGAAGGACCAAGTTAGAGAGAGAACATAGCGAAGAAAAATCTATCTATGTGGTGGCTAAGAGTCAACTTGGCATGTAACCAATTATATTTGTGAATACCTTGTTTGCTCATTTGTACCTTAATTTTTATCCCTTTTTTATCCTAAAAATATTGCATTTAAACCTGAGAAATATCCGTGGAGGTTCATTGTATACCTAGGGCACCTATGGAATGAGATCCCTACATTGAATCAAATGATTAGTCTTTGTGTTGCCTTATGGAATCCCCAATGTGTTTGCTCTGAGGATCATAATTGCTAACAACATACATATATTTAATGTTTCTATGTTTATGAACACAGTGATAAATGCATCTACAACATCTCCACATGGGAACAGAATTCCCAGTTCTCAAAAAAAATAATCTTTAGGGAGTTATTAAGCCACAGATGAAATTGAACTGCAGATACATTTAATAAAGCTTGCAACAAAGGGCAACTGACCAATTTTTCACCTAATGACAGAACAGGCCATCATTCCCGACAAGAGTGAATGCGCTTGACCAATCTTAATTTCCCCAATCAGGTCAGATAATTTGCCCTATCTGCAGCAAACTAAGTTCTGCATGGTTGGAGGACCAACACTGGAGCCCACAGGACCTTCTGAACTATGCAGAATTAGTTTGCCAGAATAGAGGTTGAGCATCCTTCTCAACACAATTTTTAGACACAAGTCAATTTCATTCTGTTAAACTGAGTGTGCATGTGATTGCCACTTATTTCCCAGCAGGCCAAAACAGTATTGCATGAATAGACCTCTGCCTGGCTGCCTTAAGCAGGCATGCATAGTTTCAGGCCCTCTTCCAACAAACCCATTGCAGCTGCAGAAATGACTCTTGTTCCAGTTAAGAGCAGGAGAAGTGACCCAAGACTGCTGTTTAACAGAAAAGGCTCCACAATCTATCATAGAATATAGAACAATAAGGTTGGAAGGGATCTTGGAGGTCTTTTAAGCCAGCCTCCTGCTTGCCACTCCAGACAAATAACTGTCCCGGCTCTTCTTTATTGCCAAAAGATGTCCATCCTTTGCTCTGGAATTAATAGCCTTAATGAAAAGAACCATACATTCATAGTAGAAACAGATTCACCAACGGGAGGCAAAAAAGCAGTAAGAGCAACAGTGACTTCCAACTTCCAGCTGGTTTCCCCAATTACTCTCCTGGTGGGAATCTGGAAAGGACCACTGGAAACCTAGTCTTCCTTTCCCAGTAGGCTAGTAAGTGGCTGATGCTGGGCAGGGTAAGGAGCAAGGGATTGTGTGACTGCCTGGGAAACTGTCATAAAGCATTGAAAATGAAGGTCATATGACTGCAACAGCAGCCCAATGGCACAGTAGCAGTCAGTAGCACTTTATCAGCCACAACTTTCCCAAATTTCATTTCCATGGGAGTCGTGGGTCCTGGATTTTGGACATATTCTGTAAGGTAGCGCATTTGAGGTACTTTAGGAAAAAAATATGGTTGCTCTATGATGCACCATTTCGCCCACTTAAGGGCGAACAGGACAACTAGAGTTTTAATAGAGAAAAGATCAATGAAAATATAATGCTAAGAATTATTTCAATAGAAAAGCTTTTGTTTCTAGCCTCTCACTTCAAAACGAAAACAAAAAAGCAATGGAAGATAATATGAACCTGCCACAGGTTACAGTGGAAAATTAAGTGTGTGGTGGACGGGTGATCTCCAAATGAAGACTTTGCCCCTATTTCTATCACGGTCTTAAAAAGTTCAAAGAAGATTCTACCCCTACTTAAATACAAGATACCTAGATGTTCTTCCTTCCAAAGCTAGGAGAAAACTCAAGGAGGTAAGTCATGTCCCATCCTCTCCCCCTCAAGTCCAAACTGGAGAGGAAAGCAAATTTCTTTCCATGATCCCTGCCAAAAAACAGTGGAAAACATAAGGCCAAGAGAGTTTTGGAATGCTGTTTACAAACAATTTTCTCTTTTTCAGCCATACATATTGATGGGAGTAAGTGACCTTAAATGGGCTTCTTTTAAAGAACAACAGACCCATAAAAATCTCTCTCTCTCTCCAATGTTTCCATAATCCAAACCACTTCGACTTTTTAGGATTCATCTAATAACATGCAGAGGCAAAAACTGCCTCCCCCCCCCCCCCGCATTTCCTACAAAACGAGAGCTATTCTCTCAAGCTTCCTCTCCCCACTGGCTTTGAAGTGAAATTAACCTTCAGCTAACAACCAAACAAAGGAGACAAGTTGTTGCGTTTGTCTTTTTTTTTTTAAAAAAAAAAAAAGGGTGGCATCGGGGAATCAGGAAGCCTTGCAAGACAACACTGCTCCTCCAGAGGCCCAGAAGGAAGCGAACAGATTCCTGACATACTTCACGAGGCGGAAGAAGCCAAAACCCATAAAAAGATGACTTGGGTGCCTTGGGTTTTCACATTCCAGGAAAGAATTTTTAAAGCCACTCTCCCCTACCATTGTATTTTAGGGGTTAGCTTCCTACTCTGTTGGGTATAATCTATTTCAGGGACCACAGAAGTATCTTGAGGCAATTGGAAAATTCCAGAAATTGTCCTGCCTCCCAGAGTATTGCTGCAAATACAAAAGACAAAAACAAAAACAGAGGAACAAGTTAGGAAAGTCTAGAAGACTTGTCCATTTTTGTCAAGGTGCCTCTGTGGTGCCCCGATTTCTTTTTATCCCTCTGCTCTTTGCTCTCCCCATTTCCGTCCTTCCGTTTGGCCACCCCTGCTGTCTTCAGACAATTTAGTCCCTTTCTGGGGAATCTCTTAATTCTTTTGCTTTACATCCTTAAGCCTTTTCGCTAAGCTTCGTTGTTTCTCTTCGTTGTTTCCTATTTTTGCACTTCATTCTAAAGCTATAATAAGTCTGTTTTCAGACGGCACCAATCCAAAAGCAGGGTGGAGCTAATTCACTGACTTCCCCCCCCTTTTTTTCATATGGAGGTTCCATTTGCAATTGAAGAATTAAAAATGGAAGAATATACATCATCTAGGCTTCCCATGCAGAAGGCAGGACAAAGACAACCTAGAACTAAGGAGAAATTTCCTGACAGTTAGAGCAATTAACCAGTGGAACAACCTGCCTCCAGAAGCGGTGAATGCTCCAACACTGGAAGTTTTTAAGAAGAGACTGGACAGCCATTTGCCTGAAATGGTATAGGGTTTCCTGCCTGAGCAGGGGGTTGGACTAGATGACCTCCAAGGTCCCTTCCAACTTCTTCTTCTTCTTCTTCTTCTTCTTCTTCTTCTTCTTCTTCTTCTTCTTCTTCTTCTTATTATTATTATTATTATTATTATTATTATTATTATTATTATTATTATTATTATTATTATTATTATTAATAATAATAATAATAATAATAATAATAATAATAATAATAATAATAATAATAATAATAATAATAATAATAGCTCCCTCTGGAACGACCACCCAGGTTGACAAATGGGGTGTTTTTTGGTTCCAGCCAGGAGTCTGTTGGGTCCCACCCTAGACACCGAAAAGCTGTCTTCTTATATCCTTTTTTTCTTAAATTTATTTATATCCTGCCCTTATTATTTTTATCAGTAACTCTAAGCATTGCTACCTTCTCAGGGGGCTTCTGACAAAGCCAATGGGGTAAAGCTGGATTTGCTTAATGACCACAAGAGAAAGGTTCATAAAATTGGGTGCAGTCACCTGGTGACTCGCTTAGTGACCACATCACTTAGCAATGGAAGTCCCAGTCGCAATTGTGGTCACTAGTTGAGGACCACCTGTAAAGGCAAGAGGTGTTTCAAAAGGTAGACCTCGACTTACAACCACTTGTTTAGTAACCATCTGAAGTTACAACAGCACTGAAAAAAGTGGCTTGTGGTTGTTTTTCATACTTACGACCGCTGCAGCGTCCCCGTGGTCACGTGATCAAAATTCAGATGCTTGTCAACTGGCATGTATTTATGACATTTGCAGTGTCCTCTGTGTGTGTGTGTGTGTGTGTGTGTGTGTGTGTGTGATGTGATCCCCTTCTGGGACCTTCTGACAAGAAAAATCAACGGGAAAGCCAGTTCCATTTAACAACTGTGTTACTAACTTAACGACCGTGCAAGGAAGGTCGTCAAATGGGGCAAAACTCACTTAACAATAGAAATGTGGGTTCAGCTGTGGTCGTAAGTCAGGGACTACCTGTGAATGTAGCCATTTCTTTTCTGATCATCTCAGCCATCTACCAGGTCTGTCATTCTGAAGTGCTTAGCTTACATCTCCGAACCCAGAAGAGCTACAACAATCTTACCCCACCTTGCCAGAAGTGCTGGGGTGACGAGTCTTCTTCCCAGCTGGGGCTAAGAATTCTGGGACCTACGCTACATTTCCAAAGACATTTAAAGTAAGTAAACCCAGCTAGGATTTAAAAAAGATGAAAAATACAGCCACCCATAAGAAAGTCCATCTGCTCTCTCTCTCCTCTTTGTAAATAAAGAGTGCAGGATTCACGCAGGGAAGTCATAAATACCGCAAAACATGAATCCAGCTGAATGGAGCACTTTTTCCATTATAGGTTGGCCAAACATCTCTCAGGAGGACCATCCTACTGGAAGAAAGAGCATCCTCATCTCATTCCAGGGCGACTTCTGACTCCATTCAGCCATTTATTGGAGCAATATATTTCCTTGCACATAAATGCGTAGGCACCTAAATTAAAGGCTACGGGCTGTGTGCTTTCCAGCCCACTTTTGCTGAACTTTGAGAATGCAGCATAGTTCGCTGAGGTCCAAAGGCAGCAAGTGTGTGGGAAATACCTCATGCAGTGGAAGCTCCAATTGCAACTGCGGTCATAAGTAGAGGACCATCTGTAAAAGCAAGAGGTCTTCAAAAGACAGCTGGCTGGTGTAACTCTTTAGAGGACCAGCACAGTGTTTTTCAACCTTGACAACCTCAATTTTACAGTCTTTTTTGTCGAGCAGTTATTAAACAAATCACTGGTCGTTAAGTGGATCATGCAGTCATTAAGCAAAAGTGCCAAATGGCAATCACACAACCCTGGGACACTACAATGCATGCCAGTTGCTAAGTGCCCGAATTTTGATCATTTGACCATCAGGATGCTGCTACAGTCCTAAGTGCGAAGTCTGGTTATAAGACAGTTTTTTCCAACCCCGTTGTAACTTTCAGTGGTCATTAAATGAGCGGCTGTAAGTTGAGGACTACCTTAATAAGTGGAGCTACAAAAATGACCGCTGAAAGTGACTTGCAACCAGCCCTCTCAGTTACGACAGATGCTGTAAAACTACTCTGCTATGGAGTTAAAATCTCAACAGTTTTGCTCTCTAGGAAGCTCCTCAATTGTCCTACGGAAACATCTCTGAAATAATATCAGCCTCTAAATTTCCTTAGCCAGGTTTCCTCTTCTTCTTTTTTTTTTTTAATTCCATTTATATCCCGCCCTTCTCCGAAGACTCAGGGCGGCTTACAAGCTTAGCAGTAGCCTTCATTCTATGAATATGCCTGCTTATTAGGGCTTTCACACACACCCCAAGCGGCATTATTACAAAGTCAGCTTGGCATCTTACAGAAATAATGGTACAGCAATTCTCCAGCTGCCAAGTCAGGGAAGATGTTTCTTTAAAGGTTTGAGAGATGTGAGAATAAAATGCACTGGAAAAGCCAGCTGCCCCAAGCAAGGTTAACATCTTTGACTAGAAAGTCTATAGTTTTTTTCAATGGTTATGCATTTGCCTCTCCCCCCCCCCCCCAACTTGGGATCTTTCAGATGTCCTTCAGCCATTAGGGCATTAAAAATGGTAATTTAGGTCCAGCCTATCTGGAAAGCACTAGATTAGGAAAGGCTGTTTTGCTGAAATCATCACATCAATTCTTGGGATGATACATGGGCATATAAGTTTCCGTGAATCTCTTGATAGGGCAGTTATGTCAGGATTAAATACTTAAAACATCTTTATGAATGAAATGCATGCAATTCTTCACATACTCATGAACTTGTAGCAATCATTGTTGGAGGAATGGCAGAGGAAGGAATGGGTCTAAATCCCCATTGATTGGCTGGTTTAAGTTGGCGATTCCTCTTCCCATTTTCCTCTTTCCCTTCCCCTCCCAGCAGACAGGTAAATGTCTGGCGCTGAGTGGGAGAGGGAGTAAGGGATTGCAAGAGTGGCTGGGAAACTGTCACAGAAGGTTGAAAATAAATATATGACCACAACAGCAGCTGATAGCACTGAAGTAGCCACAACTTTCCCTACATTTTAGATGAACTCTGTAAGTTAGCCCATTTAAGGTGCTTTGGTTCAAAAACTATTGCCCTATGATGCACCGTTTGGCCCAGTTAAAGGTCATGATAATGAGACTTTAGTAGTATATAGATTTTAATTCCCCATAAATTTAAAGATCAGCAGGCTGGGGAAGCCTATAGTGCATCATCTACTTCCTGTCCCCACACACTTTCAAATATATACCCTTTGTAGTGAAGCATCTGGTTCAGATAGGATCATTAAATGTTCCTCTAGATTTTCTCCTTGAAGATGTCATCGTAAATTCAGGCTGTTCTCTCTGGCTGTGAATAGTTTGCTGAAAATGAATCAAGGCAAAAAGGTATTTCCCCAGACAAGCCTGAGTTAAAAGGCAGCCTTCAAGTGCACTAAACTGTGATTGCAGACTGAGGAAAAAGGGTTTTTTCTGCCTGGGCTCAGCAATTATTCTCACTGGGAGGGATATTGTCGCTATTGCAACTCTGTGGTTCATCCTTGTTGCTTTTTCTTTCCTGCCAAAAGTAATATGCTGCACAGAGTCAGCTGGAATGAAGTCAGGTAGAAATGCTACTAACAGACCGATGAATAAGATTGTAAATATGCAGGACAAATTCAGAGGCCAGAGAACAGATTCCAGTATCAAACTGGTTCAGGTGGGTTACTTACAGAACGAGTAGTACGTCTGGATAACATAACCCAAACTCCTTCCCATTTGATGAATCTTCTCTAGAGAATTACTGTCTTTGGCTTCCTAGGTTGGAAAAAAAATATCTATGGATAGAGGTGAACCAACAGCTACCGGCCATTGCAGCAAGTTATTTAGCAACAAAGTAAGAAGCTTAAACTAGCACTAACAAAGCAAAGAGAATGAAACTCAAATACTTTGGCCACCTAATGAGAAGGAAGGACTCACTGGAGAAGAGCCTAATGCTGGGAAAGATTGAGGGCAAGAGAAGAAGGGGACGACAGAGAATGAGGTGGCTGGATGGAGTCACTGAAGCAGTAGGCGTGAGCCTAAATGGACTCCAGAAGATGGTAGAGGACAGGAAGGCCTGGAGGAACGTTGTCCATGGGGTTGCGATGGGTCAGACACGACTTCGCAACTAACAACAACAACAACAAAGCAAAGAGAAGAGATGAAAAGCAGCAAGGTGGCAAGGCTCAGTTATGCCATGACTGCACTGTTGGTCAACGTAAAAGAACAAATTAAGGATAGATCATGGAGCAAATAAATGCACAGGTGGTTCTTGACTGACAATCAAAATGGGCACCAGAATTTCCCTTGCTAAGCAAGGCAAATGAGTCGTGCCTAATTTTACAACCTCTTTTGCCACAGTATTCAACAGATTACTGCAGTTGTTAAGCAAATTGTGTGGTTGTTAAACGAATCCAGCTTCCCACATTGATTCTGCTTGTCAAGAGCTGGCTGGAAAGATTGCAGATGGTGATCACTTGCTCCCAGGATGCTGCAGCCGTATCACATGCTGGTTGCCAAGCGTCTGAATTTTGATCTCATGACTGTGGGGATGCTGCAATGGCCACAAGTGCAAAAACTTTTCCCAGTGCCATTTTAAGTTCAAACTGTCACTAAATGAATGGTTGTAAGTCAAGGACTTCCTGTACTGGGAAAACAATAAGGACTTTTAAGAGGCAGTTTCTTTTTTTTCATCAAAGCAAAAAAAAAAAGGATTTGAAAGCCCTGCAGGGAAAAAAACTCACTTTAGTTATCTTATTTGTCTAGCTAATTTAGCCTATAAGGGCAGTTTGATACAATAAATTACATCCAAATTGGGATGCAAATGAGTAAGGGAAGGAAAGCTATTATGCTACTGAGTATAATTTGTTTCAGAAGACCTGAAGGACCAGGTTAGGAGAAAATCTATCTAGGTAGTTGCTAACAGTTGACACTGACTTTATAGCACATAATTATCATCAATCATCGGCAAATAGAAAGTATCATAAGGTTTGGCTGTGCAATTTGAACCTTCAGAGCTTTTTTTTTTAACTCCTTGGTGTGTTAGATTTTAGAAGCTATCATCCTTCAATCAGGAGGGTGAGAACAATGAGAGTCGGAATCAAACCCATTAAAAGAGGAGCCTGGAAGATCAGCATAGTCTATCTTAGCACAGGAAGCTCTCTCTAAGACACAATGTGGGGTGTCTGGAAAAGGAACGGAAGAAAGAGTAGATATAAATTGTGAAAAAGATAGAAATGGAGTCAGTTTGCAGTGTAAGAGAATAACAAGAGTTGGAAGGGACCTTAGAGGCTGCCTAATCCAACCCCCTGCTCAAACAAGAGACCCCAGACCATTTTAGACAAATGGTTGTCCAATCTCTTGTCAAAAACCTCCAATGTTGGGACACCTACAACTTCTGGAGTTTAGATCGTAAGATCAGCCGAGGTGAGCAGAACGCTGGAAAGAAGCATTTCAAAGTATTGAAAATCATTTCTCCTTAATGAACTTGCAATTAAACAGAATTGGAAATTTCCTATTTTGGTTTCCAAAATTTATCTGGATTTGCAAGAAAGATATCTTACTGAGATCTATGAAGGAGAAAGCTCCCTCAGTGACCCTTAGATCCTGCAAAATGCATGTGCTTTTACTGCAGAAACGAGACAAGTATGTCGTTTTGCTTGGATTTAAGCTTTTTATTTAATTTGCATTTAATAAACTCTTTGCTACAAATCTCTAAATTCAAAATCACTGTTGCACTTCCTTTCCTTTATTTTTTTTTAACGAGGCTTCTGCTGATGTTTAATGTTCATAACCGTAGCCTCTGGCAAGGGAAGCTTAATTTTTATAAAAAAAAAACAAACAAACATCAAATTGCAAGCTTTTTTTTTGGCTCTTTTGCTAAAAAAATAAATAAATGTCCAGACAAACACACCATTTTGGGCTGTTGTGTGTTAAGAGAGCCAAAATTAAAATTAAAGGAGCACCCTCTCCTTTTCCTTGCCACAGATTTGAGCATTTTGTTTCCAGAAAGAATGCTGGAAAGATAAAATACCATTATCTTGTAGAGTATGAGAATTTGGGCATTAACTGAAAACTTTGTGTCTCAACCGTGCTTCCCAGATGGCATTTCAACCAAACTTCTGATAAAGGGAAAGTGACTGGTATGAAACACCCACAGAGTGGTTAGTTTTCAGAGGAAAACGCATTTTCTTAAATCTGTTCCACTTGATTGAAAAGCATTGGTTTTAATGTCCCCCCCTTTTTTTTTAATTGTTTGGTTTTGAAAGTTGAACGGATTTTCAGGGGTTAGCAGATGGCCCTCGAGTGCACAGAAATGCCCGCTCTTTCACTTAAGAAACAGCTGCCCACCCATCTGAAGTTTTCCCCTCTTAAGTCTCGAGGGAACTAGTCAACGTTACAGCAATGTGTTTTTTCTAATACTTACTAGCTTCTCCATCCTTTCCTTCAGGGCCGTCGTAATTTCAAACGGTTGCTGAATCGAGGACTATCTGTGTTATATTCGCTACTTCTAGAAACAAAGGCTAGAGAATCACATTTTATGTAAGGCAAAGGGATATCTGACAGTCACAAAGGAAAGAGAGAGAGACTGTAGCCATTTTCCTTGCCCCCCCTGCATCAACAACCGTCCTTATGCAGAGCAGCAGGCTACGAAGGCTGCTGCTTATAAAAGCAACCAGTATTTACAAGGGGCTACATCGTACTTTCCTTGATTAACCTCAATATGCGTGGACCACTCCCAGAATTCCTAGCAAGGACCACGCTGGCTGGTGAATCCTGGGAATTGGCAGGCATCCATGTCTGCTTTTTTTTTTTTTTTTGCTTTCAGGAAAATGATGTAAGCTACACTCTTGGCTGTATGCAGGACTTCAGGGTACGTGTGTAAAAGGGACGGGCCCGGGTTTGTGTTGCACTGGCACAACACTGCTTACCTCCATCTCGGCTGCCCCAGTGAAACTGCTGCACCTCATCTGCAAGACCGGAAAAATAACAACTGACGCTCCAGATTCATCAATACTAATCAAAAAGTAAGTAGCCGCTTAATACCGAGTTTGCTCTCAGTGACAAGAGGCAATGGGTTTCCTCTTTCATACCAACTTCCTGCTTTATTTTATTTTAATTCCATTTATATCCCGCCCTTCTCCGAAGACTCAGGGCGGCTTACAAGCTTAGCAGTAGCCTTCATTCTATGTATATGCCTGCTTATTAGGGCTTTCACACACACCCCCAAGCAGCATTATTACAAAGTCAGCTTAATTGCCTCCAACAATCTGGGTCCTCATTTTACCTACCTCGGAAGGATGGAAGGCTGAGTCAACCTTGAGCCTGGTGGGACGCGAACCTGCACTAATCTGCAGCCTCCACGGTTTTTTAGAAACCCCACCCCCCACCTGCCTAGTCTCAAAAAGAGATTTGAGAAGGTCTTCCAAAAGAAGAAAGCTATAAGCAGGCATTCTTCCTTCCTTCCTTAGTCCTTCTTTCCTTCCGTTCTTCCTTCCCCTTCCCTCATTTCCTTGCTTCCTCCCCCTTCATTTCTATTCTTTCTTCCCCCACCTTTATTTCCTTCCTTCCCTTCCATTTCCTTTCTGACTTCCCCCCCTCCCATTTTATTCCTCCCTTCCTTCCTTGCCTCTCATTTCTTTCCCGTCTTAATTCCCCTTCCCCGTTCATTCCTTCCTTCCTCCCTCTCCTTTTCTTTCTTCCCTCCACCCTTATTTCCTTCCTTTTTCCTCCCTCCCTCCCTCCCTTTCCCTTATTTCCTTTATTCCCCCTTTCTCATTTCCTTCCTTCCTTCCTTCCTTCCCCCTCCTCCATTTCCTTCCTTCCCCTCCCTCATTTTCCTCCTTCCTTTTCCTTCCCCTTCCCCAATTTCCTTCCTTTCTTCCTTGCCCCTCCCTCATTTCCCTCTTTTTTTTCTTTCCTCCCTCCTCCATTCCTTCCTTTCCCCTCCACCCCCAGGCTTCCTCTCTCCCCCTCCAGATTGACACTTCTCCATCGCAATTATTTCCCTCTATTAACTAACCTTCCGCCATCGTGTCATAATCGTATTTGAACTTTTGTGCCTGGGTTCTCTTATCCTTGTCGAGGATCTTCCTCTTTCACCCTGCCCTGGGAAGAAAGACAGGCCATTGGCCTCGCTGGTTCCCACAACCATCTTCTGGCAGCCCTGCTCTCATCTCTGAACTATATAGCCAAATAACCATGACCTTTCCCGCATCTCAAAAGGGGAGGGGGGGTCTGGTGCCCTTTCACACACACACACACACACACACACACACACACACACACACACACACACCACAGATGCTTGGAGATGGGAGTTTCCATTCCTGAAACAACTGATCTCAATCCCGCCGCTTTCAGACAAGATCACCTTGCTTAGACCCATCACCACAATTCCCCAGAGGAAACAGGGCCCGGCCTGTTTTCATGGTTTTCAAGGGAAGACCTTAGTTCCACACCGCCCAAAATAAAGACACCTCATTTCTACCAGCACTACTGCAAGAGCTCCCCGGCAATTAAAATCGGTACAGACCTGCCCTAGACGAAGCAAGAAAATAGAAGGGTTTAGGGTAAAGTGACTTTCAACACCCTACCTGTTTTTGTTTTTTTAATTGATGTATTTATTTTTGGCTTGGAGGAAAATACCCGCCAGCAATATCTAAACAGGAAAACTCTCTCTCTCTCCCTCCCTCTCTCTCTCATTTTCCCCTCCCCATCAGCCCCCACCCCAACAGCACTTCATTTGGCAAGATCAAAGAAAGATTAGCCATTCAGCTGGTTGAAAAGAATCCTCAAAAGGTTCACATTCCTCCCATTTTGTACCTAAACTGTCAGGAGCCCATTAATTTATTTTTAGGGGGGGGGGAGGGGGAAATTAAAATAAAATCCAATGATCAAAAGAAGATTTTGAAATAGAGGAGGGGGTTGACAAGGCCTTTACCGGCATGAAAAGGTGTTGCAACACTCTACACATTACTCCTCATTTACAGAGAACCCAATCTTAATAACTAATTATCCATTGATTACCATATATATTGCCCTGTGTACTCCTTGCATGAGTAGCTCATCTGAAACTCTGCAACCTGCAAGAAAATTTGAATTAGAGGAGGAACAGTCAGTTTTCTCACGCTTCTTAAGAGCCCCCCAAATATGGAAAGGGCAGAAGAACTGTTCTATTGATCCAGAAATTCACAGAAAAGTGTGAAGGTTTGGCTGGGGGGGTAGCCCCCTGTTTGCTACTCTTTCGCAAGACACTTGAGGACATAGTTTTGCCAGCAGGCATTGGGTTTTTATTTATTTGTTTACTTTCTCACTTAAACTTTTGAGTAAAATACAGGTGTTTGCTTTCTGCAAACTGCCCAGAATCACCATGAGAGAGTTGGGTGGCCATATAAATTTATAAAAAAATAAAATAAAATAAAATAAAAAACACCATATAACTGCCTTGCTTTCTTGACTCCTCCAAGATTTCCAGCTGTATACTGCAAAAATCCAGTCAACACCAGAGGGAAGCAAAAGCAATGCAGGAAAGGGCATGTCTTTACTGCCACCTAGTGCCGGCCTGTGCTTTTTGCAGCTCTGAGAGAAGAAGTAAGTAGCCCTGCATTTCCTCCCTTCTCCATTTTTTCTGGCCACCGGGTGTGCCTAACAAATTGTAGTCATTATGTTCAGACCTACACTGTGAAAAGAAGGGGAGGCAAAGCACCCAAAGCCACAGGAACCTTTGATGTTATCTAAGGGAGGAAAGGAAGACGGGTCTTCCTCCCTCCTTCCCACGCTACCGCCATGCATTCATTTGCAGAGGCAGCTGTCTGTTTGGCAAGCAGCCAGCTGGAAAATAAGAGGGATTTTCCTTTTCTCCCACTTACCCTCGCTCAAAAAACTTCTTTCTCCCGTACACAATGCTATTTATAGCTGCTGGCGAGAAACCAGCTTCAGTTCAACCACAAAACCACAGATTTAACTCACGCAGAAGCACCCTTGTGATAATCGGCTGGCCGCGCAGAGCATAAAGAAAGGGTGCTTCCTTGGGAATCAGGCTGCCCATCGTCCACCAAGGATGCTGCCCATTAAAGAAGGGGGAGGGGTAGAGGGCAACGGAGATTTGTCATTGAAATGATGAATCAGGCAATTATCCCCTTTTTTGCCTAGGTGGTAATACAGGTAGTCTTCAACCTAGGACCACAATTAAGTCCAAAATCTCCATTGCTGAGCAAGACAGTGAAGTGAGCTGGGACTAGACGAGAAGACCTCCAAGGTCCCTTCTAATCTTAATATTCTACGTCAACGTTTTTCAACCTTGGCAACTTAAAGATAGGTGAATTTCAACTCCCAGAATTCCCCACCAGCCAGTTTGCTGAACTTTTGATGAAGGACTCTGCATGTGGACCAGAGAAAAGTCACTTTATGGCACTAAAGGTAAAGGTAAAGGTTCCCCCGCACATGCGTGCTAGTCGTTTCCGACTCTAGGGGCCGGTGCTCATCTCTGTTTCAAAGCCGAAGAGCCAGCGCTTGTCCGAGGACGTCTCCGTGGTCATGTGGCCGGCATGACTAGACACCAAAGGCGCACGGAACGCTGTTACCTTCCTACCGTAGTGGTCCCTATTTTTCTACTTGCATTTTTACGTGCTTTCGAACTGCTAGGTTGGCAGAAGCTGGGACGAGTAACAGGCGCTCACTCTGCTACGCGGCACTCGGGATTCGACCCGCCAAACTGCCGACCTTCTGATCGACAAGCTCAGCGTCCTAGCCCACTGAGCCACTGCATACCTTTTTATGGCACTATTAGCCCCCCCAAAAAAACCAGGAATAAATCCAGGAAGGACAAGGGTTTCTCAATAGTGGCCCCCTTGTATGACAGGATTACAGCTCAGACATGCTCCAAGCCTTGCCCCACCACGCCAAAGGTTTCCAGATCCTGTTTTACAGCCCTGCTTTTTATTTTTGATCAGGCATGCTTTATTCTAATTTTGTCCGAGTTATTTTTGTAAGATGAATAGTATATACACGCATTAAATAATCATGAGCAATAAAGATCTTCTGCCAGCCCACAGGGGAAAGGCGATACAAAGATTGAACAAATAAATCCATCCAGATACATTAAAAAAAGAGCAGGGCTCTGCTTCTTAAACTGTCAACTTTATTCTGAATGCCAATAAAACTGAGGGTTCCCCTGCATAAGGGAATAAATAAATCTCCCTGAATATCAAAAATAAAAACAAGTGGGGGGGGGAGAGAAGCTTTTCAAATTTACATCTGAACAGGCTGAATTTAAAATATATATTTTTTTCTTTTTCATTCTCCACTGAGACAGTATTACATAATTTTCCAATTTGCAACTGGCTTGTTTTACTCCCCTAATCCCCTAAAACATTTAACTAGGTTTATATTAAGCTGAAATTGGTTTGTTTGGTTTTAGCTTACATTACGTTATGATGTGTATATATATTAAAACTGCTCAGTGATTACGTGAAGTTATGCTCTACCTCAGAGGTTCCCAACCTTTTGGGCACCAGGGACCGGTTCTGTGGAGAGAGGTTTTTCCGCGGACCGGAGGGGGCATGGTTTTGTGTGCTGCCTGCATCCCACAAATGGGACTTTACTTGTTTGTGCAGACCAGTTGCTGGCATGCCGCAGCCCGGTACCATTGGGGATCCCTGATCTACTTGAAAGAGGGAACTTAAGAACTTGATCCGAAGTTCCGATGGTCAAAAGTGCTCAGCAATATGGTCACATGTACAGCCGCTGTGTCCTCCTGTCACCTGACGATGCTTTATGATGGTTTCCCCAAAAAACACCGCTATGGCAAAACAGTGCCGTAGTAGTGAACAATGAATACGCTTAACAGTTGCAAAATTGGGCTGGACCAACCTGTTTTATAACCTCTATGACTCACGCCCATCATGGGCAGGCTCCATTATGATCGTAACTCGAGGACTATCTGTACCACGATTTTTTATTATTCAGTCTGCGCTTTCAACAAACCACTGTTTAAATCGTGGTACACAAGCCCTGCCCCTCTAATGAATCCCAAACGTGCTGCTTTGTAATTCATGTTAAATTGTTTCTCCCCACTATTCCCTAAAAGTATCATGCAGAATAAGCAGAATGTACTTCGCGTGATTTATAAAGGCCACAAGATGTTACTTTATTTAGCTTAAAAGGTTGCTCTTCTCTATGTTATTCAGAAACTCTGAATATAACTTGTAAGGTTGCTTATTCAACATAGAAAGTGTCTGTTTGGCAATTCTGGCTCCCACTCCGCACATTTTCTACAAGGCATGAGCTCTTCCAAAGGTGATGGTGCGTACGAGCTGTTTCCTATTGTGCGTTGTAATTATTTGTTATAATAGGGAATAAAGGCTTAATTAGCTTCCAAGCTGCAGATATGATTTAATTAGCTCTTGCGCTGTATGTAGAGCACCTGTTTAGTTAAAAACCAGCACTTGCTTATTCTGTTCCGAAAAGAACAATTGGATGGGCACCTTGCAATTGATTGATTGATTTTTATCCCACCTTTATTATTTTTATAAATAATCCAAGATCATGTTTAAGGGGGGATTATTCAGTCTCCGATGTATTGGCCCAAAGTCCCCCAGCCAGCTTTGATGCCTAAGGCAGAAAAACAACAACAACAACTTTATTGATTAGCCCTTGGGCCATATCAAAGTGCAAATTCCCAGCACAAATTGTTACTAAAATTTGATACAAGCAATATAAAATGGAATTTGATAAAATACAATTTAAAATGGAATTAGAATAAAATACGATTTAAAATGAAATGGTAATAAAATACAATCTAAAATGAAATTGTAATGTACAATAATTTAAGATATAAATAAAATATGATAAAATTATATTTCATAGTCGCCCTTGCAATCTACCCCAATCAGCCCTACGTATGCAGATCTCAACTGGACCATTTTGTTTAGGTACTGTGCTACGTTAAATGTTATTTTCAAGTTCTGGGCGGACATAAGGTGTTTTGATATGGGGATCCCAATGGGTCATTCGTTTGGTATATAGACCAAGATACCTGTCTCTCACCCTCTTATACGGGCAACAGTCAAATAGGATGTGAGCCAGGTCTTCTACTTCTGCTACTCTGCAAATGCAGAGATGCTCATTATGGGGTATAGCATGAAATCTCCCATATCTGACCATTGTGTCAAGCTGTTCGAATCTTGCTCGCGTAAATATCTCCTTGAGGTGTTTTGGGAGTTGTGACTTCAAATAACTGTCTACTTGAAAAGTATGTTGTTTGTATTTACTCAGCCATTTCAAGTTACCCACCTTACCAAGGATAGCTATATCAGTTTGTGCTTCTATAGATGAAACTCAAAAAATTAGAATATCATGCAAAAGTTCATTTATTTCAGTAATGCAACTTAAAAGGGGAAACTAATATATGAGATAAACTCATTACATGCAAAGCAAGATAGTTCAAGCCGTGATTTGTCATAATTGTGATGATTATGGCTTACAGCTCATGAAAACCCCAAATCCACAATCTCAGAAAATTAGAATGTTACATGCAATCAATAAAACAAGGAGTGTACATAGAACAATATCGGACCTCTGAAAACTATAAGCATGCATATGTACTCAGTACTTGGTTTGGGCCCCTTTTGCAGCAATTACTGCCTCAGTGCGGCGTGGTATGGAAGCTATCAGCCTGCGGAACTGCTGAGGTGTTATGGAAGACCAGGATACTTCAATAGCGGCCTTCAGCTCTTCTGCATTGCTCTTCTGCATTGTTCGGTCTCATGTCTCTCATCTTTCTCTTGGCAATGCCCCATAGATTCTATATGGGGTTCAGGTCAGGCGGGTTTGCTGGCCAATCAAGCACAGTAATCCCACGGTCATTGAACCAGGTTTTGGTGCTTTTGGCAGTGTGGGCAGGTGCCAAGTCCTGCTGGAAAATGAAGTCAGCATCCCCATAAAGCTCATCTGCGGAAGGAAGCATGAAGTGCTCCAAAATCTCCTGGTAGATGGCTGCATTGACCCTGGACTCAATGAAGCACAGTGGACCAACACCAGCAGATGACATGGCTCCCCAAATCAACACAGACTGTGGAAACTTCACACTGGACTTCAAGCATCTTGCAGTGTGTGCCTCTCCATTCTTCCTCCAGACTCTGGCTGCTTGGTTTCCAAATGAGATGCAAAAGTTGCTCTCATCAGAAAAGAGGACTTTGGACCACTGAGCAACAGACCAGGTCTGTTTTTCTTTAGCCCAGGTAAGACACTTCTGACGTTGTTTGTTGTTCAGGAGCGGCTTGACAAGAGGAATACGACATTTGAAGCCCATGTTCAGGATCCGTCTGTGTGTGGTGGCTCTTGATGCACTGACTCCAGCCTCAGTCCACTCCTTGTGAAAGTCCCCAACACTTTTGAATGGCCTTTTCCTGACAATCCTCTCCAGGCTGCGGTCATCCCTGCTGCTTGTGCACCTTTTTCTTCCACACTTTTCCCTTCCACATAACTTTCTATTAATGTGCTTTGATACAGCACTTTGGGAACATCCAGCTTCTTTTGCAATTACCTTTTGAGGCTTTCCCTCCTTATGGAGGGTGTCAATGATGGTTTTCTGCACAACTGTCAGGTCAGCAGTCTTCCCCATGATTGTGATTCCTACTGAACCAGACTGAGAGACCATTTAAAGGCTCAGGAACCCTTTGCAGGTGTTATGGCTTAATTAGCTGATTAGAGTGGGACACTTTGAGCCTAGAATATTGCACCTTTTCACAATATTCTAATTTTCTGAGATTGTGGATTTGGGGTTTTCATGAGCTGTAAGCCATAATCATCACAATTATGACAAATCATGGCTTGAACTATCTTGCTTTGCATGTAATCAGTCTATCTCATATATTAGTTTCCCCTTTTAAGTTGCATTACTGAAATAAATGAACTTTTGCACGATATTCTAATTTTTTGAGTTTCACCTGTATATCCTTAATTCTTTGGGCAACTCTTTTTTGGGATTCTTCTCCTGTTACGCAAGAGACGGGAAGGCCACAGCTTCTTACAAAATTTGTTAGTTTGGTGATCCAGGAGATTTGTGATTGTAGTTTTATTTGCTCTAGTAGGCATAACTTACAGGGACGCGGTGGCTCAGTGGGTTAGGACGCTGAGCTTGTTGATCAGAAGGTCGGCAGTTTGGCGGGTCAAATCCCGAGTGCCGCGTAACAGAGTGAGCGCCTGTTACTCGTCCCAGCTTCTGCCAACCTAGCAGTTTGAAAGCAGGTAAAAATGCAAGTAGAAAAATAGGGACCACTCCGGTGGGAAGGTAACAGCGTTCCGTGCTCCTTTGGCGTCTAGTCATGCCGGCCACATGACCATGGAGACATCCTCGGACAAGCGCTGGCTCTTCGGCTTTGAAACGGAGATGAGCACCGGCCCCTAGAGTTGGAAACGACTAGCACGCATGTGCAGGGGAACCTTTACCTTTACCTTTAGGCATAACCTGGGGAGTCTATCAGTCTCCATTTCATTAACTTTGCACCAGTAGTTATAAGCTCTAATTTTAGATAAAGTATGAATTGTATGAATTCCCAATTCAGCTCTAACTGCTGCAGCAGATGTTCTCGAATCTACACCCAAAATACATCTCAAATGCTGGGACTGTGTTTGTTCTAGGACTGTGGTTGAGTAAAGACCCCACGTTTCTGCTCCATACAAGAGCATTGTGGTAACCTTAGCCTTATAAACCTTGATTAATGGGGCTAGGAACCCTGGGTAATTATGGTTCTTTAGTTTGAGCAGTAAATTCAAACAGGCTTTTGCTCTAAATGTACTCTGTTGATGATGGCAGGCCCAAGATCCAGTCTTTGAAAAAGTTACACCCAAATATACAAAGGTGTTAACTTGTTCAATTGGTTCACCATCTAATTGCCACTTATGTCTCTGATGGTTTCTTCCAAACACCATTATTTTTGATTTAGATTTGCTAATGATTAGGGAGTTATCCTGGCAATAGTAATCCTACTTGTGAGTATGATAATAAAATCATATCATCAGCATAAAGCAAGCTGTTACGGTAAGTATTTAGGATCATCGGCATGTGTACCATGGTATCCTTCATTAACCCAGGCAAGTCATTGATGTATAAATTAAATAATAATGGGGCCAGGATACACCCTTGCCTTATTCCTTTATTTGTGTGAATCCTGTTAGTCAGGGCGCCATTTAACCCCATAGCACACCCTCAAACAAGTACTTGTGTAAAGGGCTTTAATCAAAACCAGGAGTCTGGGTTCTATTTTAAGGGACTAAGGCAGAACTAGAATTCACAGACTCCCTGTTTCTAGCCTGGGACCTTTACACCAAACTGGCTCTGTAAGATCTGAGCAAAAGAAAATAGGAAGAAACAAACATAAAAAAAATATGCTTATGAGAGTATAGCACACTGTGCTTGGAAGCACAAAGATGCCTGAAACATTTAAGCAAGAGGAACATGGATTTACAGTCCTCAGGTTGCCCCATAAAGACTTTTTTAGATTTATGCACCCACTAAGAAAGCGTAAGTGATAAGAAGCAGCATTAACTCCTTTTTAAAATAAGATCTGACTTCCTTCTGAGATAAAGGTGAGCAAGTGATTCATTGATGATAGTTGTGGGAGGAAAAGAAGAAGAGAGCTGCACAATTTTAGTACAAACTTAAGGACTTGACCTCTCCATCTCCCTTTGTTGTTGGGTGGCCCTATTTAAATTAAAAGTCCTATTTTTAGAACTGTGGGACACCTGCAAGGTTTAGCCAGGGAAAAGAATAAAAATAAAATTAAAAGCACCATGCAGACTTCCCAGCTCTGCCATCTATCATTGACTTTTCCTTGCCTGTCCTAAATTAACACACTTCCCAATGCTTATAAAACAACTCAAGATTATCAGTGCAATTCTGAGCATCTTAGGTCAGTGGATTTTTTTTTATTAAAGAGTTTTACAAAAACAAGATTTTACAATATATCCCCAAATCCCCCCCACCCCAAACCCACCCACTTCCCCCCCCCACTTCCCAGAGCTAAATACAGGATTATAGTTATAATAATCATATTCTAAATAAAAATTATGCATAATATACAATTAACCAAATTCATAATGTGCTTTAACTCCCCTTTAATATAACTAGAAACAATGTGCCAATAACAATATCCCACTAAAATCTACTCATAAGCTAAATGGAACTTTTTAGTCCCATATTTATTCTGAATATAATCTATCCATCTCCTCCAAACTGAAATATATCTTTCCTGTGAATGATCTTTCAAGTAAGCAGAAATCTTAGACATTTCTGCAAGATTCGAAACTTTAAACACCCATTCTTCTATAGTAGGCAAACTATCCTTCTTCCAATATTGTCCCACCAGTAACCGTGCTGCTGTTATCATATTCAACATCAAATTAGTTTCTTTAACATCACAATCTACAATACCCAATAAAAACAATTGCGGAGAAAACTTTATCTTTCTCTTAAAAATCTTTTGAATGTTCCACCAAATTTTAATCCAAAAAGCTTTTATATTTCTACAAGTCCACCACATATGAAAATAGGTGGCTTCTAAACTACCACATCTCCAACATTTAGACTGTAAATTAGGATACATGTTAAGACAACTTCTTGGGATCCAGATGCCATCTATAAAACATTTTATAAAAATTTTCTCTTAAGTTTTTGAGCCTGAGTAAATTTAACATTTCTGACCCAAATTATCTCCCAAGTGTCCAGGTCAGTGGATTTGAAGGGGCCAATGATGTACTGAACTTGTGCATATGCTGAATAAGTAGGCCGATGTGGCCCACAAGTCTACCTGGGACAAACCACGATCTGAAATCTTCATTCAAGTCCCTTCCAATGCAGCATCTCTGTAAGAGGGTGGTTCACAAACTTTGAGGTCCTTTGAATCCCTAGAATAATAGGGAACTTGGTGGAGCAGTGGGCTAATGCCTCCTCAAGTAACACCAGCTGCCTGCAATTAGTGCAGGTTCGAGTCCCACCAGGCTCAAGGTTGACTCAGCCTTCCATCCTTCCGAGGTAGGTAAAATGAGGACCCAGATTGTTGGGGGCAATAAGCTGAGTTTGTAAAAATGCCGCTGGGGGGGGGGCGAAAGCCCTAATAAGCAGGCATATACATAGAATGAAGGCTATTTCTAAGCACATTGATTTGTGCTTCTTAGATTGTGAGCTGCCCTGAGTCTTCGGAGAAGGGCGGGATATAAATGGGATTTTTTTAAAAAAAACAACTCATGTTCTGTCTAGATAGGCATGGGTTCCCCCCCCCCCCCCGTCATAGCTCCAGGGTTCTGCTAGTCCACCCTTTCTTCAGAAGTGGGCCTTCCTGTGCTTTTCCTGGAGGGGGGGCATGAAGTAGGACAGCAAGTCGTGTTGAAGCCCAAATGTCCTGTGCTGGTACTTCTTGAAATGGCACACAAGGTCAGTGTCAAGATCCAGCAGGACCATTCTCTGAAAAACCTAGCCTTGGAAGAGGGAAAAGCAAGTCTAGAACAGGACACTAAAAGGAGCTGACCAGATTGTGCTAGGTGGCACTCAGAAGCAGGGGCCACAGCTGTAAGCTCAAGGGCTACCAAACTAAAGTCCTAACCTCAACTTTCGACACCAATCCAGTTTTAGATTGGAAGGCTGGTGCTGGATCCCTGCAGGCAGGGCTTTTTTTCTCATAGAATGCTCAGAACGGAGTTCCAGCACCTTTTTTGGATGGAACCTTGTAGGATAAACAAGGCGGATTGTGTGACATGTGTGAGATCCGGCACCTTTTTCTTTTACAAAAAAAAGCACTGCCTGCAGGAGATCTAGCCAATCTAAACAGAGAACCCTTATGTGACTATGGGAAGGTGGTAGATATCACTCAGTGGATTTATAATTTTATGGGATCAGGGTACCACAAAGTTTGAGATCCATTGTCTTCTGGAGGTGCTGCATTGGAGGAAACCAATGGGGGTGGGTGGGCTAGATCACTCTTGTCTATCCCAAATAGACCTATGGGACACATCTAGATGCTTGAGTTGGTCTACTTCAAGGGTCTTCAAACTTGGCCCTTTTATGAGTTGTGGACTTCAACTCCCAGAATTCCTCAGCCAGCGTGCCTGGCTGAGGAATTTTGGGAGTTGAAGTCCACAAGTCATAAAAGGGCCAAATTTGAAGACCCCTGGTCTACTTGTTCAGCTTATGAACAGTATCTATCACTAATTGGCTGCTGCACATCTGCCATATTTGGGAATGGAGTCAGGAAAGACTGTCATTAAGTGAATCCAGCTCCCTCCATTAACTTTACTTGTCGGAAGCTGGAGGGGAAGGTTGCAAATGTTGATCACGTGACTCAGGACACCACATCTGTCAAAAATACACATCAGTTGCAAAGCGCCTGACTTTTACGTGGGGATGCTGCGATGGTCATTAAGTGCAAGAACTGGTTGTAAGTCACTTTTTTCAGTGTTTGTAACTCTGAATGGTCGCTAAATGGATGGTTGTAAGTTGAGGACTACCTGTATCCTTTTTGCCATTGTTTAAAGAGTACATCACTTGGTCATAACAGGTATTATCTGGGGAAAAAAACCCACATCTTTCTAGGTAAGATATTCATTATTATCACATAAATTCTCCCCCACCGTGACAGTTTTAATTTCTCCCATCTTAACATGTCCTTCTTAATTTCATTCCATGTCTTAATCTAATTAATTCAGGGCTTCATGATTTTTAGTCTAACCACTGGGTAAACTGGTTCTGTAATGGTTCTTGCCTATTTTTCTCCAGGTTATCTCCCTGATACTCTACGCCAGAGTTCTTCAAACCTGGCAACTTGAAGATACTGTATATGGACTTCAATTCTCTGAATTGCCAGCCAACTGTTCTTCTACATCCACACACAAGACTCTTATACCTGTTCGTTTGCATATAATAACATCCCATCCAAGGTGCAGCTTTTCAAAATTAAAAGTGTCAATTTTACCTTATTATAAGGTAAAGGTAAAGGTTCCCCCTCACATGCGTGCTAGTCGTTTCCGACTCTAGGGGCCGGTGCTCATCTCTGTTTCAAAGCTGAAGAGCCAGCACTTGTCTGAGGACGTCTCCATGGTCATCTGGCTGGCATGACTAGACGCCAAAGGCGCACAGAACGCTGTTACCTTCCCACCGTAGTGGTCCCTATTTTTCTACTTGCATTTTTAGGTGCTTTCGAACTGCTAGGTTGGCAGAAGCTGGGACGGGTAACAGGCGCTTTCACTCTGCTACGCGGCACTTGGGATTCGACCCGCCAAACTGCCGACCATCTGATCGACAAGCTCAGCGTCCTAACCCACTGAGCCACCGCGTCCCTTACCTTATTATAGAATTAGAGAAATGATTACTTTGGGGAAGAGAAAAGGGGACCTCCTGAATTTTACCACACTTCCTCCAAATACTTTCAGGATTTACATGCATTTCCCCCCCCTCAAAGTAATCAAATGTTTGCAAACCAAATTCTCACCTTCAAACCCAAAGCTGGCTAAACCATTAACCCCATTAAAAAAAAGAAAAAGAATAAGTTATCAACTGCTTACAATTTTATTCCATTTTAAAAAAAAGTATGGTAGGTTGTTTTCAGTAAATGAAAACTTCTGGAGAATGCGCCAAATTCTTCTGTGTCAGCTGGAGGAAAGGGGCAAGTTTGAAGAAATAACTTTGTTAGAAGAGTTTGCTAACTTTCCCTCAACTGACAAGTTGGTTGTTTTCATTTCAGCAGGCTGCACAGCCACCCACAGGAGAGAACACACAAAAGAAGCTTCTTATAAACCCCTTTCATGGGGACAGTTCTATTGACATGGCAGCTCTGAAAACTCCCAAGCCAATTTGAAATTTAAATAACATTCTTCTGTTCCTGTTACTATAGTCAATTGCAAGCACGCACGCGCACGCGCGCGCACACACACACACACACAAACCCCTCAGCTATTTTCGCTGTGCAACTTTCTTCCCCACCCCCCAATTCCTCTCCATACACAACTCTGCCGTCCTCAAAAGAAGGCAGAAGTGAATGGGTCACAGGGCAATGGATAGCTAGCAGCAAAGCACTGCCATTTATACAAATGCATATTACCCTCCATGGGAGCACCAGGTGTTTAGCCATGTTTCCCACACACCCTCACCCCGAGCCACACACCCTTTTTGTTTCTTTCACAAAGAGAGCTAGACGCCCTCGCAGTTGGTTTGCAAGCCCCCCGCTCCCCCACCCAATGCGCACCCTCTTTAAAAATCTGGAGGCTCCTTTAAAAAAAAATAATAATAATCACAAATCTCACTTTCCTAAGTGATGGGGAGATAAATCCAACCGGAAGAATGTTGGTACAATTTCTCACCACTGTGTAAATGCAACTTTGTAAACATGGAAGCTGCAGAGCAGGGCCCTTTGTGGCTGCTAATATAGAAAAATGCAGAGCAATTCCCCCCCTCCCCGCTAGTGAATCTGTGCGAAAGGACTTTAGTTTTCTCTCTTGCACCCCAAATCCCCCATACCTCAACTTGTCTACTACTTCCTGCAGCTGGCTATCTCTGCATTTCATACAATTTTTTACAGCTTTGCTTCAAGGAGTTCAAAATCAACAAGGGGTGTATGTGCTGGGAGTCCAAAGGTCATTGGTTTTAGGGCTGTCGAAGCTGTGTTTGCAAACACCTACCAGCAGGGGGACCACTAAACACTTGCTGAAACATTAGCCTTCAATGTAATCAATGAGTCTATTAAACAAAGGAAATTAACAATACATCTCTGGATGGAAAGCAATACATTATTCATTAGTGTGTAGCAGCAGTGCCTCCAGGCCATATTTGGGGCCAATTTCCACATGACATTTCCATTCAAAACAGGCACTTACATACAGCTGGTAGGGTAGCCGCTTTGGTGTTCAAGGAGGAACAGACCAGGAATATTTTTTAAGACAATCAGGACTTTTCTATATTGAGGAAAGAAAAGAAAGCAATATGCCAGCCACTTGAGCCTTCAGGACACGGAAGGAGGTGTGGGTTAATGGTAATGCATGCACTTCCTATGTCAAAGGTCTCAGGTTTCAATCCTAGTATCTCCACACAAAGCTGGACGGTGGGACCCACAAGATGTCCTAGCCAGCCTGCATGAATTGGACAGGTAGAAATACCTAGGAGAAGATAGTCCTTAATTTGAGATGATCTTATGTATCATCCCACAAAGCAACACCAGGCTTGTAATCTCAGCCAGCTCCAGATTTCGTTTAGTGGACTATCACAAATGCAAGCTGTTCTGGCAAAGCAGAGAAACCATCAGAGCTGGGTCCAACCTATCTCTATGAGTGTGTGTGTGTGTGTGTGTGTGTGTGTGTGTGTGTGTGTGTGTGTAAAAAGGGATAAATGTGCTATCCACTTTGGGGGGGTTGGTTGGGGAAAAATATTTCAAGGCATTACAGAATTCCTACTTTGCTCCGATTGTGCAATCTGACAGCTGGCCAAACAAACTGTTCTTGCAACATGAAGGCCTTTATCCAAATACAGATTTTTCACTCCTGCTCTTGCATCCCCCCTTTGCAAACTGACTTAAACAAATAGTTGAAAATATGTTCCCACACATAAATTAACACATGAAACTACTTGCTTAAGAATTATCTTGACCTGTCTCAACAAACGAGATGCACCGCATTGTATTCTGGATAAGAGTTTACTTTAGACCTGTGTTTTCAGTCTCAGCAACTTTAAGATGAGTGGACTTCAACTCCCAGAATTCCACACTGGCTGGGAAATTCTGGGAGGGAGGAAGGGAAGGGAGGAAAGAGGAAGTAAGGAAGTGGAGGGGAAGAAGAGAATGAGAAAGGGAGGGAGGGAGGGAGGAAGGAAAGGATGTGTGAAGGAGGATGAGAGCTTGGGAGGAATAAAGAAAAAGAGGAGGGAAGGAGGGAAGGAAGGAAGGAGAGAGGGAGAGAGAGAGGAAGTAAAGAAGAAGTAAGGAAGTGGAGGGGAAGAAGGAAGAGGAGGGGAGGAGGGAGGAAGGAAGGAAAGAATCGGAAATCATCAGAAGCAGAAGTTATACCCTTTTTATTTAAGGCTGCAAAGATCGACTTTGTATATTTCAAAAATCTGGAAAATAGGAGAGGAATCCAATTGTCTCTACAGGAAATATTCTTTTCCATTGCAGCATTTGCAAGAAGCTGCTATATTTTCAAAGTTAGCATTTGACTCTGATCAGATAACTTCCCAGAGTAATAATCAATCAGTGCTACCCAAAAGTTTACTCATTAACAGAAGCGAAGAAAGTTTTTTTTTAAGTGGCAGTATTACAATCTTCACGTTTCATCTAATTTTGAGGATTCAGAGGGTCTTTTTTTTCTTCAATGTTTCAAATTTTAAAAAAGGCCTCTTTAAACAGAATGGTGCCACAAACACCTCACATATTAATATATTTAAAGTTTTCAAAGCCCTAAAAAGTCCAAGGTTTAATTCATATAAACACGGCAATGGGCTTGTTAAACAAGTTGGCCCATGCAAAAAAGCAAGTGGTGCTTTAAATCTAGTATAACTTTAATTGTAATTGAATTTAAAATTAATTTAAGCCTCCCCCTTAAATAAATGAATAAATCTATTTTTTGTCTGCCATCTTGACTTTTTCGAACCTAATCTGCAACACCGCTAAGCAGAAGCAAACCACAATTTCAGACTTGGTGCTTCCTTGAATACTACCTGGTTCAGGTGTGGGTGAACCTGGTGGGCTTTTCGTAGAAGCTGGCATTTCATCACTCAGCTACAACTTTTCCAATTTATTAATCTAATACTTCAACAGCGCTTTCAGATCAGTTGTTTGAGGCCCATTTTGCCCAGAGGGAGAACAGAGGTTGTAAAAGTAGCTTATCCTACATTACCGTGCAGCAATTCCATGACTAAGAAGGGATTTAAATCTTAGTTCTGAAAATTCATCTATAACACAAACACCACCATTTATTTTAGCTTCTAACCCAAAAGACATCTTAAAGATATCCTGATTTTTAAGGTACCAATTAATATGTTTTAGGTATATAAAGTCTGAGCCAGTTTGGTTTAGTGGTTATAAGGCACCCAGCTAGAAAGCAGGCGATTGTGAGTTCTAGTCCTGCTTTAGGCATTAAAGCCAGCTGAGTGACTTTTGGCCAATACCTAGTAGGGCTGTATTACTATTATCCTGCTCATCTTTTCTATTACCTTAACTTCTTATGACTACAACTTCATTGCTTGTATCTTGCGATTTATATTAATTGTTTCATTTAGTATTCTAGTATGATTTATGTTGATTGCTTATTTAGTATCTTGTTTAGTATCCTTCAACTAAGTGTTGAATCATTGTTTATGATGAATATTTTTATGATTATAATTATGATTTATCACTGGTTGTTTGTATGTACACTGAAAGCTTATGCACCAGAGACAAATTCCTTGTGTGTCCAATCACACAATAAAGTACTGTAGTCTGTTCTATTCTATTCTCTTCTGTTCTATATTTTTATTCTATTCTATTATTCTATTCTATTCTATTCTATTCTATTCTATTCTATTCTATTCTATTCTATTCTATTCTATTCTATTCTATTCTATTCTTCATTCCTCTATTCTATTCTATTCTATTCTATTCTATTAGCTATTATTCTATTCTATTCTATTCTATTCTATTCTATTCTATTCTATTCTATTCTATTCTATTCTATTCTATTCTATTCTACTCTATTCTATTAGCTATTATTCTATTCTATTCTATTCTATTCTATTCTATTCTATTCTATTCTATTCTATTCTATTCTATTCTATTCTATTCTATTCTATTCTATTCTATTCTATTCTATTCTATTCTACCAGGAGATGGGTGACTTCTAATCCCACCTTTGGCATGAAATTTAGTTAGGTGACTTTGGGCCAGTGCCTGTCTCATAGCCCAACCTACCTCACAGGGCTGTTGTGAAAAATAGGGGGAGGAAAGACTATTAAGTATATTTCATCACCTTGGGTTATTTATAAAAATATATATAATAAAAGTGGTATTAAAAAAGTTTTAAATCTAAATAAATAATAAACAAATTTGCCAAATGTGGCACACTGTACCACCCAGTTTCAAGAAGAAACAGTGATCAGCTGCAGATTCAGAGAAGGCACTCCAGCAAACCCAGTTAAATTTGCAGGAAGCCACCAAGCTGATTGCCAAACAAGCATTTCCCCATTGCGGAATTCAGTGGGAGAAAAAGTGACTTCCTGGGGTTAGCTGAGGACAGGAAGAAAACAATTTGTCCTCTTTTCCCGGGATAGGTGAGTGAAGGTAACAGGGCAGGAACCAACCACACAAGCACTCTGTGCAATTGGAATTTGTAAAAGATGCAACAATACTCGTCTCAAAAGGGATTGATTTTACTTGAGGGCAAAGAGGTTGATTTCCTTGTTTAGATGCTGCCAATCAGATTCTGGTCACAGTGGAGAAAAGCAAAGTGGATCTGATGCATTAACTCACCTCAAGCTTGCAAAGGCCTCTATGAGACAATGTCCCCCCCTCCCCCCTCCCCAGAAGATTCACTGTGTGAGCCAGGGAAGTGTCTACATTGCCGGAGTAGATGCACCACAAAAAGCACCTTGGTTTCTGACTCAGGGGAAAAACCCCAACCCTCCTTAAATTGCCCCCTACTGTTTGAGACCAAAGCCATTGGCGTTTGATTGCAAAGTAAAATAAGTTGCTCAACCTGATAGGCAGTTTTGTTTTGTGTTTTTTTTAAAAGTGTGGCTAGATACAGGAAGCTGTATTCCCACACACAATAAACCTTAGCTGGAAATACTAGAATACTGGGCCCCCTGCACACAAGATGTGTGCAAAATCCCTGTGCCCAGATCAGAAGTGTGACACAGAGACTAAAAGGGTGAGACTAGGATTACACAACGCCACTGTTCCCACACTAGCGGGCTGTTGAGGTTACAATGTTGGGCCGGCATTGGGGAAAACCTCCTGTTCAAGTCCTACCATCAGCCCCAGGTAACTTTGAGACTTCCTTCCTTGATCTTCCTTTCTCCCTCAGCCCAATCTACCTCATAGGGTTGTTGTACTGGAAGTAAAGAAGGGAAGAGAAACATTTTGCCTGCCAGCCGGAATTCCAGCCCAAAGAGCAAGGTATCAGTTTAATAAATAATGAATAATAAATGAATTGAAAGGAGAAACTGCGGGTATGTCAGTGCTCCTGTGGCATTCAGTAGGTCTTCTCAAAAGGGGGGAGGAAAAAAAAAAGGCCAGGCCACTACAGGGACTCCTCGACTTACGACCACAATCAAACCCAAAATTTATGTTGCTAAGTGAGAAATTTGTTACGCGAGTTTTGCCCTGTTTTGCGACCTTTCTTGCCACAGTAGTTAAGCGAATGACTGAGATTGTTAAGTTAGTGACACGGTTGTTAAGGAAATCCAGCTTCCCCATTGCTGGCCAGAGGGTCCCGAAATTTGATCACGTGACTCCGGGACGCTGCGACCGTCATTAATATGAACCAGTTGCTGAGACTCTGAATTTTGATTACGTGACCTGGAGATGTTGCAACAGTTGTAAGGGGGATCATGAATGTGAAAAATGGTCATAGGTCTCCCTTCTCCGTGCTGCTGTAACTTCAAACGGTTACTAAGAGAACCGTTGTAAATCAAGGACTACTTGTACTTTTATCTGAAGGCAGAAGGATTATTTCTACAGCAACACAGAAACAGTCTCCCAGCCACAAACACACACACACACACACACAGGGAGGGGGCTGCACTTCCCCTATCCGTGAAGGATGGGGATAGAGTGGGGTGTTATTTAGATTAGGGAAACTATAAAATCCTCCTCCCCCCTTGCCAGTACTATCCCTTTCCCATCTTCCATGTCAGAGATAAGCACAGGATAAACCTTGTTTGCTGCCAAATTCCCAGAGACAAAGGCGAGAGATTTCTCTCTTTAGAAATGTTGATGCGTTAACCTCCTCCTTCTTTTGCTTAAAGAGTCTTTTGCAAAGAGATTCCCAAGACATACCAGAAGTATCTTCCCTGCCCCCACCTCCGGAAATTTCCAATCAGGCATGACATACTAACCCTTGCTTAGTTAGTTAGTTCGTTAGTTAGTTAATTATTAGATTTTTATCCCGCCTTTATTACTTTATAAGTAACTCAAGGTGATGAGCATACATAATATTTCTCCCCACTTCTATTTTGCCCACAATGACTACTTCAAACGTATTATGCCTCAAAATCTCGTCTGCCCTGAGTTTGAAGCCAGAAGGTGGAAGTTCGCAGAGATTATACAAAGAATTGGTTTCTTCCTGAAAATGTCAGGCTTTAAACTTGAAAATGCTCAAAAGTCTAGTTCTTATGCAGGTAAGAAGAGTACAGGTAGTTCTCGACTTACAAGCACAGTTGGGCCCAAATGCTAAGCAAAACATTTGTTAACAGAGTTTGGCCCCATTTTACTCTTTTGTTAAGTGAATCACTGCAATTGTTATGTTGCTAACACTGTTGTTAAGTGGATCTGGCTTCCCCATTGAGTTTGACCACCAGAAGGTTGCAAAAGGGGATCACGTGACCCCAGAATTCTGCAACTATCATACATACAGGCCCGTTGCCAAGTGCCTGAATTTTGATTATGTGACCATGGGGATGCTGCAGCAGTTTTAAATGTGAAAAATGGTGGTAAGTCACTTTTTTCAATGCTGTTGTAACTTCGAACGGTCACTAAACAAAATGTTGTAAATCAAGGACTACCTGTGTTGGGACAGGAGCTTGAAAGGGGTTTTCTTCAGCCAAATAATCCACGCACCATGTTTAAACATCCAGAAGACAAGATTGTTGATTCAACAACAGAAGACATTTGGGGCCACTATTATGAGTATCTTTTACCATACACTGCAGACATTCCTGTCTTTGTGCATAAAAAGGTAAAGGTTCCCCCGCACATGCATGCTAGTTGTTTCCGACTCTAGGGGCTGGTGCTCATCTCCATTTCGAAAGTCGAAGAGCCAGCGCTTGTCCGAGGACGTCTCCGTGGTCATGTGGCCGGCATGACTAGACGCCAAAGGCGCACAGAACGCTGTTACCTTCCCACCGTAGTGGTCCCTATTTTTCTACTTGCATTTTTACGTGCTTTTGAACTGCTAGGTTGGCAGAAGCTGGGACGAGTAACAGGTGCTCACTCTGTTACGCAGCACTCGGGATTTCACCCACCAAAGTGCTGACCTTCTGATCGACAAGCTCAGCGTCCTAACCCACTGAGCCACTGCGTCCCTTCTTTGTGCATAGCCCTTCTCTAACATAGGATTCCCCAGGCACTTCCATTAAATTTTAGGAAGTTTCTGCTCTTACTTCCTTCTACTTGAAGAGACAGAGACAGTTGTAGCCAGAAGACTTTTTGCAAGGTTCATCTGATGCACCAATTGTACCTATCCTGGTTCAAGAGACTCTTTAGACCAGGGGTAGGCAACTTTGGCTCTTTTATACCTCGTGTACTTCAACTCCCAGAATTCCTAAGCCAGCCATGCTGAGGAGAAATGGAGAGGTTTCCATCCTGAGCCATGCTGGCTCAGGAATTCTGGAAGTTGAAGTCCACGAGTCATAAAAGAGCGAAGGTTGCCTACCCCTGCTTAGGCAGTCACTCATAGCTTGGCCATCTTTCTGTTGAACGTTTGTAGTGACCTCTACTTTAGGTTGACCTGCAAGACTATTCAGAAGCTACAGATGGTCCAGAATGTAGTGATATGGGGAATAATAGATGTAGAACACGCCCATATCCTTCTTGCTTCATAAGCTCTACTACCTACCGATTGCCTTCCAGATGCAATTCAGGATGTTGGGTTGTCACCTAAGAGGTTTTTCATGGCCTAGGACCTGGTTACTTGAGGGACTATCTGTCTCCCTATGTTTGGAGACACTTTTTTGGCTTTTTAGTTCTTTTTAGTTCAGGGGGACGTCCTTCTCTGTGGGCGCCCCGGATTTATGGAATCGGTTGCCGGTCGAGCTCCGGATGGCACCCGACCTTCGCTCCTTCAGACGCGATCTGAAGACGCATTTATTTGAACAAGCCGGCTTGGCCTGACGGGGGATGGGTTGGGTTTTTATTGTCATTTTTAATATATGTATTTACTGTTTTTTAGCTTGGGCATATGTTTAATTCTTTTTTAACTTTTGTATTTTTGTATTTTTTATATGTTTGCCCTGTTCACCGCCCTGAGTCCTTCAGGAGAAGGGCGGTATATAAATAAAATTATTATTATTATTATTGTTATTGTTGTTGTTTTGTTGTTGTTGTTGTTGTTGTTATTATTATTATTATTATTATTATTATTATTATTATTATTATTATTATTATTATTATTATTATTATTATTATTATTATTATTATTATTATTATTATTATTATTATCTTCCAGTCAGATATATATATATATATATATATATATATATATATATATATATATATATATATATATTCCTCATGTACGTTGTTTTCTTTTAAATGTTTAATTGTAAGCTGACAAGCACTTGCTGTGGAATTGGGACAACCTCAAAGTAAATAAATAAATAAGGAAGGAACTTAATACTGGAGCTTATGGAACTTTCTTGGGTTTTTTTTCCAGCCCAGCATTTGTTGGTTTTAACCAATGCTGGTGTGTTGATGTTTGAAAATGCCCTTCCATTTTAATCATTGGGGACAAGGTGGCTTACATGCTGGATCAGAAATTGTATCCTTAGGACGCTGAAACATGGAAATGTTTCCTTCCTCCTCTTCCTTCCTTCCTTCCTTCCTTCCTCCCTCCCTCTTCCTTCCTCCCTCCCTTCGTGTCTCAATACTGAAGTTCTTTGCCAAACCGTAAGGAAGAGGGGTTGAAGACCTAGCTTCAAAGCCTCCTTTTTCCTTCTTGATTGAAAGTAAGAAAAGTCTTCCCATTTTGTTGTCAAATGGTACACAAATGTACTGAAGTGTAGTCTATCTAAGAACAAGGACTGGGCCAAATTCCTACCTGTCCATGTGATTCTTCCTTGGTTTTCTCTGACAGAATAACAGAATAACAGAGTCGGAAGGGACCTTAGAGGTCTTCTAGTCCAACCCCCAGCTCAAGCAGGAAATCCTATATATTTATATATTTATATTTATATTAAATTTTTATACCGCCCTTCTCCCGAAGGACTCAGGGCGGTGTACAGGGCAATAAATATAAAAACGAAGTACAAAAGTTTAAAAAAACCAATTAAATATTATGCCCAATATAAACAATAATTAAAAACCAGGTTAAAACCCCGACCCCTAACCCATCAAACCAGGCCGGATTGTTCAAATAAATAAGTTTTTAGATCCCGCCGGAAGGAGCGAAGGTCGGGGGCCATCCGGAGCTCGACCGGCAAGCGGTTCCAAAGGTCTGGCGCGCCCACAGAGAACGCCCTCCCCCTAGGGGCCACCAGTCGACATTCTTTGATCGCAGGCACCCTGAGGAGGCCCTCTCTGTGGGAGCGCACTATATACCATTTCAGACCAATGGCTATCCAATCTCTTCTTAAAAACCTCCAGTGTTGGAGCACCCACAACTTCTGGAGGCAAATCGTTCCACTAATTAATTGGAAAATTAAAAGAACTTTGAAGTCCTTCACGTCTATGAAAAGCAGGGAGAGAATTTCAGAGTTCTATTCTCTTTCAAGTTGATATAAATAACTTTTCTCTTTGTTGAATTCCTATAACCTCATTCCCTATTTTATTCTGGGCTCATATGATAACCGGGACACAACAGGGGGCCTTGAAAATAAATACTGAGTCAATTATAAATACGATGGAATGCTAGGAGGGACCCCCATGGAATGCAGTGAAGTGCTAAATGATAAAGAGGCACAGACTTGCTGTATTTAAGAGTCCAATCTTCAACTCTTAATTTCCTCCCCACCAAGAGTATTACAAAACAAGGAAATGATAAGTGTGTTTCCTTCCCCACTCTCTACATTCTTGTTGCTTTCTTTTCCTCACTCTATATAACCCACGAAACTACTATGGCTCAAGAAACTATGTTCATTTTTAATCATTTTGGGTCCTTCCATAAACTTCACAGCAGATCGCTGTGAAGAAAGCCAAAGTTGTCCAATTTTAAAAGGACTAAATTATATGATTAGTTCTTAAAGAGAAGACCACCAGGAAACCTCAAGGCTGTTGACTGACTGGGAAGTCACAAGGACATCCCAAAGGAAATGGCAAAGCACTTCTTTGTAGCCACGAAAAGTCCAAATCAGTTTGAGGAATGCTGTATTTTGATTTGATTAAAAAGGTAAAGGTAAAGGTTCCCCCGCACATGCGTGCTAGTCGTTTCCGACTCTAGGGGCCGGTGCTCATCTCCGTTTCAAAGCCGAAGAGCCAGCGCTTGTCCGAGGACATCTCCGTGGTCATGTGGCCGGCATGACTAGACGCCAAAGGCGCACGGAACGCTGTTACCTTCCCACCGGAGTGGTCCCTATTTTTCTACTTGCATTTTTACGTGCTTTCGAACTCCTAGGTTGGCAGAAGCTGGGACGAGTAACAGGCGCTCACTCTGTTACGTGGCACTCGGGATTCGACCCGCCAAACTGCCGACCTTCCGATCGACAAGCTCAGCGTCCTAACCCACTGAGCCACCGCGTCCCTTTGATTTGATTATGCACCATCAAATTGGTGTTGACTCTTAGCTACCAGATGTATGGATTTCAGGTACACTACTGAATATCCAGAAGTTCTTAAAAATTGGGAAGTACACCATTAAAATTACTGTGATTAAATTAGATATTATAATATATTTTTATGATTATTGTGTAGAAGTTGGGACGCGGTGGCTCAGTGGGTTAGGACGCTGAGCTTGTCGATCAGAAGGTCGGCAGTTTGGCGGGTCGAATCCCGAGTGCCGCGTAGCAGAGTGAGCGCCTGTTACTCGTCCCAGCTTCTGCCAACCTAGCAGTTTGAAAGCACGTAAAAATGCAAGGAGAAAAATAGGGACCACTATGGTGGGAAGGTAACAGCGTTCCGTGCGCCTTTGGCGTCTAGTCATGCCAGCCACATGACCATGGAGACGTCCTCGGACAAACGCTGGCTCTTCGGCTTTGAAACGGAGATGAGCACCGGCCCCTAGAGTCGGAAACGACTAGCACACATGTGCGGGGGAACCTTTACCTTTACCTATGATGAGAAAAGTTAACATTTCCTTTCTTCCTCCCTCCCTCCCTCCTTCTCCGTCCTTTTCCCCCCTCCATCTTTCTTCCTCCCCATCTCTTAATCATCCCTTCCTCCCTCCTTTTCTTACTTCCTCTTTTCTTCTCCCTCCCTCCCTTTTTTTACTCCCTCCCTCCCTCCTTCCTTCCCCCAATGTATATCCTGCTCTTCTACCTTCAATACAGATGTGCCATCTCCAACAACTATCCAATGTCTGACTTGCTAACCATTATACCCCTTGTACATTACTACCTTTCCCCAACCTGGTACCTCCCAGAAAATTTGGGCTACAATTTCCATCATCCCCAACCAAGAGCTCTTTTTATGGATGATGGGACTTACAACTCCCAACACCATTCAAAAGCATCAGAATACCGGCACCTTTTCCAAAATAAGCATATTTTCCAAAATATGGATACTTTATAGGCCATGGAGTTAAGTTTTTCAGCCACGCGCTCATCCTGTAAATATTCTGAAATGGAAACGCAACCACTTCAGGAACCACACTAAGCTGGTGTTTTCCTTACTGTGCAAAAGGGCCTGAAGGAAAGACAAATTATAAAAAAAACAACGGTGATAAAAAAAACACCCAGCTCAGTATAACAGAAAGTAAGCTGGGTCTTCCCAAAAGCTAGGTTTTGCTCTTGCTCATGCGCAAATAGGTAAGTAGGCATGAGCCAACAAGAAAAAATGCCATAGTCCTATAGATGGGAGTTTTGTGTGTGTGTGTGTGTGTGTGTGTGTGTGTGTGTGTGTGTGTGTGTGTGTGTTAAGTTAAACAGTATGGTTGGCAGGAAAGCAGCATTCGTGGGAACAGATTCTGATTCTTTTCAACTCCTTTATTGCAGAAAAGCCCTCCTGTTTTCATTCTGCCTTCTTTAAAATAGTAGCTTGAGCATTGATGAGCCAATGGGAACTTGTTAAATAATAATGATAATAAAAGATTATTTCTCCATGACCTTCCCAGGAAAACACTGATAAAAGTTAGCTTTAAAAACCCCATTCCCCAAACCACTTGGGTGTCAAATAATGTGCTTGTAAACAAAAAGTAATCAAAATAGCCTACGGGCAGACTCTTAATGACTATATTAAAGACGTATAATTAAGCAGCAACATTTGGTAGCAGCAAACATATCTCCTCACCTAAAGTGCAGCTGCTGAGTGCTGTCAAGTCCTGCCACTCACAGGCAGCCAAAGGATTCCGGAGCAACGTAGGAGATCCACTGCTCTTTACAATTTGATGGCGTGATCAAAAGCACGCTTGGGTCGGGTTTAAACAGAAGACTTGGTTCCTGTCCCAGCTATTTTGGACTCCACATTGGTGTTTCTCAACCTTGGCAACTTGGAAGATTGAATGGACTTCAACTCCCATAATTCCCCAGCTGGCCAATCGTTCATCAAACTGCATGCCACCCTTGCAAAGCATTAACAATGCAGTACAGTTTTAATTGGAAGGGAATTAAAACAATGATTAAAAATGCAACATCTGCACAGCATTCATTCATTTACCTTACTTAGCTGGCTAACAGGACCACTCCATTCAACCAACGACTTTTATATAAACAACAAATGCAAAGACGTTAGTTAGAAAGCTTTTGTGCCACTGGGGAGGGGGTTGCTGGCATTGAGAAGATGAAAAAAATATAAGTTTTTTGAAATGGTTTTGATTAAATTTCAGTGTTTACAAGGAAGGCAGACCAAAGAAGATTGCACCAATCTCAATGCTGGGTAGGTTGACCCCAAAATTTCAGCTTCCTAAATGCCTATTCAAACTTGGCTTCTTAGGTCAGTGTCAAAGTCATAGAAACCTTTCTACCTCATGACATCTAGTATCTTACTACAGCTTTGCATTTCTGTTTTGACCTTAGGGAGTGGATCTGCAAAAAGTCATAAAATATTCTGCACCCTGCACAAAAAGGCAAGGTTCAACTCATGAAACCTTGCATTAGCAAGGAATTTATTTTTTTCCCCAGTTAGTTGCAACGCTCTGGGATATAATATCAAAGGTCATCTTTGTTAGCAAATGACAATCTTTGCCTGCAACTTTGAAATCTAGATCTGGATCATCTCTGAATGATTTTGCCTGTAAAAAGTTTTAGCATGGCATTGAGTTCAACACTATTAAAAAGGTAAAGGTTCCCCCGCACATGCGTGCTAGTCGTTTCCGACTCTAGGGGCCGGTGCTCATCTCCGTTTCAAAGCCGAAGAGCCAGCGCTTGTCCGAGGACGTCTCCGTGGTCATGTGGCCAGCATGACTAGACGCCAAAGGCGCACAGAACGCTGTTACCTTCCCACCGTAGTGGTCCCTATTTTTCTACTTGCATTTTTACACGCTTTCGAACTGCTAGGTTGGCAGAAGCTGGGACGAGTAACAGGCGCTCACTCTGTTACGCGGCACTCGGGATTCGACCCGCCAAACTGCCGACCTTCTGATCGACAAGCTCAGCGTCCTAACCCACTGAGCCACTGCATCCCTATATCAACATTATTAAGACCCTTTCAAAACAAAGAGAAAAAGAAAATGAAAGATGCCATGCACCGAACAATCAATATTTATTTATTATTTATTTATTTATTCGGTTTATATACCGCCCTATTCCCAAAGGACTCAGGGCGGTTTACAAGGCAAAATTTAAAAACAATCCAATATAAAATTAAAATAAATTAAATTAAGTCTAGCCACAAAAATTAAATCACAATTTAAAAACATTACACCCCTCAGTCCAGACCAGATAGATGCATAGCTTTAAAAGTGTACAAAAAGCCTACTTATTTTGGAAATATCAGTAGGATTTCATAAGATTATAAAAGTTACGGATAGCTTTCCCTCCATTGTGGCAATAAAATGGCTGGTTTGTTTGGCAATCTGCCCTTATCATGGATTCAAATAAAAGTAGAAGCTTTTAGCATCTCCCTTTCAGAAATGAATGCAACAAAGTGGGCCAGGTGTGGCAGGCCTCACCCTGCAGTGATGTCATAGTATAAGCCCCTCTTTTTCCTGTCTTTGCTATGAGGTTGTTGCTGGCAGTGGGCTTTTGCCAATAAGAAATCAGTGAAACATTTTTATTTTGCCACTCTTTGCTTGGAGTTTTAAATAAAGTTTCTGAGAATCACGTTAGGCCAATTTCCCTGCTCTCTGTCCATATTTAGCATCCTAGCCCTCTCCCTGATGTAGACAGTGCTAAGAAATGTTACCTGGACTTTAAAAAGATCCATTGCTAGGAATATCAGAGCTGCCCTGGTCATTCTGGCTGGAAATGTAGTCCACAACTGTATTAACAGTCCCTGGGAAGCAGTCTTTGATCTTTCTCTTATAAGGACAATATTTAGAAAAATATCCAGCCAGGTGGCTAAAAACAGCTATGTACCTTCTTGGTCTTCCTTGCACTACATGGCTAACAGGTACCAACAGACAGAGAAGGCCGTGTTTTCTGGGCAGGAAGCTTGGGAGCCCAATACATACAGTCCTCCATTTGCAACTACCATTGGGATCAGAAAATTTGTCATAAAGCAAGGCATTATGTGACCATACCAGGTTCTTGGCCCTTTTTGCCATGTTAAGCAAATCACTGAGGCCATTAAGCAAAACATCACATGACTGCAACTTGCAACTTTGTGACACTAGAACTCAGGTCTCCTGGTGATTGGCCCAAAGTCACCCAGATTGCTTTTGTGAGACTAGAAATTACTTTTGCCTGGTTATTGACCCAAAGTCAGCTAGTCATTTTTTGTGCCTAAGGCAAGACTAGATCTCACAGTCTCCTGCTGATTGGTTGAAAGTAACCCAGCTGTTTTTCATAACTAAGATGGACTAAAATTCATAGATGCCTGGTTTCTAGGCCAGCACCTTAATCACTCCATCAAACTTCTTTTGTCTTTTGGCCCAATTTTTAAAGTATTAATGTGTACTTAGGACCTCATAATGTTGTCTCTTAATATTGGTTCTAGAGAATATGGTAACTTTCTGTCTAATTGTTATCAACGGTGACTGCTTTAGCTGTGTTTTAAGATTTTGCTGTGTTACTGTTTCTACCCAAATTGCATTCTCTTTTTTTATATTTTATCTAACGTTTTGCAAGCTATCCTTTTATTTGGTAGGGTGGAATACATTTCTTTCAACAACCAGAGAAATGAATGAATGGGTTGCTGCATTACATGGGCTGGTATCAGGACTGGAATTCAGCAAGGCCTCTATAAAAGAGGATAAATTTATTTGTAATCAATTTCACACACACACAACCTGCAGGCAGAAAAAAAAGAGGCAGTAGAGAATTAAATTTGTATCTACCAAACTTTACGGGAGAAATACCAGCTGCATCCAGAGCCTTGGTGGAGCAGTGGGCTAATGCCTCCTTAAGTAACACCAGCTGCCTGCAATTAGTGCAGGTTCGCGTCCCACCAGGCTCAAGGTTGACTCAGCCTTCCATCCTTCCGAGGTAGGTAAAATGAGGACCCAGATTAATTAATTAATTTAATTTATTAGATTTATATACCGCCCTTTCCCGAAGGACTCAGGGCGGTTTACAGCGCATTTTAAAATCACACCAATACAAAATACAAAAGTTAAAAGACAATTAAAAAGATTAAATTATCCCTGAAAATAAAACCCCAGTTAAAATTCTCAGCCTGGGCCAGAGAGCTCAAAGAGCCAAGTCTTCAGGTCCAGGCGGAATGAACGCAGGTCAGGGGCAGTCCTGAGCTCTACGGGCAGCTGGTTCCAGAGGGCAGGCGCACCCACAGAGAAGGCCCTCCCCCTGGGTGTTATCCGGCGGCAATCTTTTACCGGCGGCACCCTGAGAAGACCCTCCCTGTGGGAGCGCACTGGATGAAGGGAACTTGATGCTGGCAGCAGGTGTTCCCTCAAATATCCCGGACCCAAGCCCTTTAGGGCTTTATAGGTCATCACCAGCACCTTGAATCTCACCCGGAGGGCAACCGGAAGCCAATGCAGCTCACGGAGTAGAGGTGTTACATGGGAGTATCGGGAAACCCCCATCACAACTCACGCGGCCGCATTCTGCACCAGCTGAAGCCTCCGAGTGGTCCTCAAAGGCAGCCCCATGTAGAGAGCGTTGCAGTAGTCTAAACGGGAGGTCACGAGCGCATGAGTGACTGTGCGTAGAGCATCTCGGTCCAGGTAGGGTCGCAACTGGCGCACCAGGCGAACCTGGGCAAAAGCCCCCCTGGTCACGGCTCCTATATGATCTTCAAAATTGAGCCGCGAATCCAGGAGGACGCCCACGTTGCGCGCCCTATCAACGGGGGGTAACACCTGTTGTGGGGGCAATAAGCTAACTTTGTAATAATGCCGCTTGGGGGTGGGGGGCGAAAGCCCTAATAAGCAGGCATATACATAGAATGAAGGCTATTGCTAAGCACATTGATTTGTGCTTCTTTGATTGTAAGCCGCCCTGAGTCTTCGGAGAAGGGCGGGATATAAATGGGATTATTATTTTTTTAAAAAAAAAGGAAATATGGAAAAGAAAAGAGAGAGAGGGGAAAATAAGGAGCGATAATACTTTCAAGATAAAGAATATTTTCTCCCAGTCCACGTATTTGTTCCCTGGGCAAGTCTTTTAATTATACTTACATTTTTTGACATTACAGGTTGCAGGAATGGGCCAGGATAGGAGTTATGTATGTTTGGGAAATAAATGCTTGCTTTCTTATTCTATTTCTTTTAGTTCCTATATCTGGGGACTATATAAGAATGCGCCCAAGATAAGCCTTGGAAAGCAATGTTTGCATAACTCCACCCGTCTTTCTGCCAATGAATGACAGCGAAAAGTAAGGAAGTGCATTTTTCAAGACTAGCTATGATGCAGAGAGGGGCAAAATAGCAACTTTGAAGAGAACATCAAGTTTTGAGCTGCCATGACAAGAGATAAACACCAAGAATGGCAATGACCAAGGGTTTCAAGGAGTGAAATACAGGCAGTCCCTGACTTACGGCCACAACTGAGGCCAAGGTTTCTGTGGCTAAGAGAGGCCGTTGTTAACTGAATTTTGCCACCTTTTACAACCTTTCTCGCCACAGTTGCTAAGTGAATCCCTGCAGTTATTAAGTTGGTAACATGCTTATTAAGTGAATCTGGCTTCCCCATTGACTTTGCTTGTCAAAAGTTGCAAAAAGTGATCATGTGACCTCGGGACGCTGCAACCGTCATAAATGCATGTCAGTGGCCAAGCACCCAAATTTTGATCACATCACCCCAGGATGCTGCAAAGTGTGAAAACTGGTCATAAGTTTACTTTTTTTCCAGTGTTGTTGTTCTAATTTTGAATGGTCGCTAAATGAATGGTTATAAGTGGAGGACTATCTTTACAGGTAGTCCTTGACTTAGGACTGATTGCTTAGTGAACATTTGAAGTTGCAACACATTTACATATGATCAAAGTTCCAATGGTCAAGCTCCCAATGGTCAAGCTCCCAATGGTCAAGCTCCCAATGGTCAAGCTTCCAATGGTCATGCCCACGTAACTTCACTTTGGATACTTGCCTGTGTTTATGGCCATTTGTATGGGACCACATGACCGTCTTTTATGGCATTTTTGCTGAAAACTGGCATTTAACTTCCAGTTTTCAGCAAAACTGTTTCCACAGCAAACTACTAACTTAGCATTAAGGTACCTGCAAAAAAAAGGTCATTAAATCAGGTCAGTCATGTGATTGACTGCTTTTGCAACTGTCATGATTTGCAACCATGATGGGTAGGCTCCGTTACAGTCTTAAGTTGAGGACTAACTGTAAACATGCATTTAATTCCCCTGCAAGCACAAGGGCTGTGGGGGAGACATAAAAGAGATTGCAAGATGCATGTTCTAAATATCCCTAGGAGGATGGTGCTGTTGCATTTTGTTCCCAGTATTTAAAGCAGGGGTCTTCAAACTTGTCCCTTTTATGACTTGTGGACTTCAACTCCCAGAATTCCTCAGCCAACGTGCCTGGCTGAGGAATTCTGGGAGTTGAAGTCCACAAGTCATAAAAGGGCCAGGTTTGAAGAGCCCTGCTTTAAAATAACTGGCCTGGGTCCCTTTCATGTGAAGCCCACCTGAAATCCATGCCAATTATACTATTTTGGAAGCAGGGAATAGTAAAGGGATAGCAACAATCTACTTGCCTTTGTACTTTTTTTTAACCAGATCCTTATTCTGCAAATTATCGCGATGGGCTTACTCATGCATTTATTGCATTCAGATCCTGTCTTTCTTCCAGGGACTTAAATCAGGATAACTGCTATTCCCCACATGGAGAGAGAGAACTGTTACTCTGATCTCACCACTTCCGGGATGAAAGTGGATTTGAACATACAATACCCTATTCCAACACCTTCACTGCTAACTACATCATCCTGCGTCTTAAACATTTTGGGAGGCTACTGGACTACAGATCCCAGCATTCATCACTACTGTAATTGTTGTAGCTGCTGAGAACCATGGCTCATCAATATGTGAAGGGCTAAAAATCCTTTGGGATTTCAGATCACTTTGTAAATATATATATATATATATATATATATATATATATATATATATATATATATATATCCTCCCTCTATTTATTTTTATAAATAGGGTGGCAAGTATACTCTTAGGTAAAGGTAAAGGTTCCCCCGCACATGTGTGCTAGTCGTTTCCAACTCTAGGGGCCGGTGCTCATCTCCGTTTCAAAGCCGAAGAGCTTGTCCGAGGATGTCTCCGTGGTCACGTGGCCAGCATGACGAGACGCCAAAGGCGCACAGAACGCTGTTACCTTCCCACCGTAGTGGTCCCTATTTTTCTACTTGCATTTTTACACGCTTTCGAACTGCTAGGTTGGCAGAAGCTGGGGCGAGTAACAGGCGCTCACTCTGTTACGCGGCACTCGGGATTCGACCCGCCAAACTGCCGACCTTCTGATCGACAAGCTCAGCGTCCTAACCCACTGAGCCACCGCGTCCCTAGTATACTCTTACTTTCTCCTATTTTCCTTAAACAACAACCCATTGAGGTGGGCTGGGGTAAGAGAGATTGAGTGGGTCAAAGCCACTCAAGTCAGCTTTCATGCCTCAGGAGGGATTAGAACTCATCACCTGTTTTCTAACCTGGTGCCTTCTGTTGAAAATCTCATATGAAGTATTGCAGGCCAAATTTAGGGGTGTGTCACGTACTATGCTGTGAGCCCCTCAACATGCCCTCAGTTCTGCATTGGTTACTGTTGTGATTCTTCCTCCAGTTAAAAAGTTCTACGCTTTTGTTTTTAGACTATCAAGTAATGTTTCGTTTTGATACATAGTCCTCAACATTTAACAACTGTTCAAAGTTACAGCAGCAATTTGTAACTAGCAAAGTTGCCATCTGCAGCATTCCACAATCCCATGACCACAATTGTTGTTTTTTTGGTGGTTTTTTTCCCACCATTTACTTCCTATTGGTGGAAAATGGATTGGGGAAAATGGGCCATGGTTGTTTGCTTAAGAACTGGTGTGTTTGCATAACAACCACAGTGTTCATTTAATGACCGGCACACACACAAAAATATAAAAAAAAAACAGGTCTGGTCACACAGTGCCCCAACTTACTATAATTCTTAGTTCAGTTATGGTTGTTAAGGACTCCCTGGAACTGGCCATCATTGCCCATGATGTGGCAATGCTAAAAGAATTCTTCAATTAGGGCAGAAGATAGTAAAATGTGCTCAGTCATGATCCTTATCTTTTCAAATTCTGCCAAATGGGTCTTTCAGCAAGAGTATTTCCAAAGCTTTAAAAACAGCTGCCTGTTTCAAACAGGATTTATTTGAATGCCATTAACTCTGATCATGTTATGCTCCTCGTCCTACTGGTGGCATATGTTTGAATTTACTTTTACTACACTTAAATTGGAACATGATGTCAATTTTTTAAAACATTTATCCCAAATATCTTTATCCTACTTTTCTCTTTAAAAAAAAAGTTAGGCCCCGTCATCTCTGCTCAGAAATACAATCCTGTGCCAAGATTTGCATTATCTCAGCAGACCACAAAGTGGTTTGCTTAGCTTGGCTTATCACAATGTTTGAATAAAGGTGCCAAGGGCAGCGTGATTTACTTTTCAATTAAGTTTACTTAGGGCTGCAATTTAAACAGTAATCATAAGAAATCTGGAAACCCTACAGGAAACCTAAGTAGGAGGGACTCGGGAAAAAAAGAATTAAATCAGACAAATCCAAGAAGTTTGGGTTTTCAAAGGATCTACGCTTACTCATAAATGAAGTTATCTTGTATGTGTTTAGCTGAAGGTAAAACCATTTAAATTCAGTAGGATTTAATCCTGAATGAAGTTACAGCCCTGAATTAATTGTCCTGCCTTTCAAAAGCAAGCTTTGGGCCACGCTGTTATAAGCTTCTAACATCTAGACAAAAAATAAATGGGCCACAATCTTCCATACAAGTTCCTGTAAAATAACACTTCTGTTTAATTATTAAGAGCTGGGAAGGCTGTAGATCCCAACAGGCAGAGAACAGCTGTTAGCTCAACAGAAAGTCATTCACATCGCAAAGTTGGAACTCTGAAATTCTATAAACAATAACTGTAAAATGACTCTAGGAACGCTCAGAGTTTTGAACTGGCTTTCATATTTAGGAGAGCTATTTTTAGCTAACTTGGGTTTGTCAAACACCAACTTTGAAGAGTTTTACACTTCAGGAACAATCTGCAAGCAAATAAACCAGAAAGGGTAGATACACATTGCACATTTGACCAAGTTTATTTTTTAGCATCAATGCTTGCAGAAGAAAATTAATCACTGGTGACCCAGCCTTGTGCATAAACAATTAGGAAGTGATTGATCCAAGGACTGTAGACCTTTGCATGTTTTCCTAAAAGTTATGTTCCATCAAACCCAGAAGGTGTTTACCACTACATAAATATTATTAGGATTGCTTTTGACTTTATTAAAGTTACAGTCCGCAAACAGAAACCTCATTGTCAATGGAGGTTTGTTGCAGAACCTGATTGTATTTTTCCCCTGATACTTTAAGTCATGCACATACATCCGAAGATGGATGAAGCTGTTGAGGTGTTGGGATTTGACACTGAAAATAAAGTTGAAAATCCTAACATTCAAAAGAGATGCTAAATTTACACTTCATAATTCTCAAATGCTGGGCTTGATCTAGACCAGGGGTGTCAAACTGCCAGCCCATGGGCTGGATGCATCATAGCGAAGCCGTGCCCACCCTATTGCCAGCAATGGCAAAAAAAAATCGAGATATGTCACGACACGTCACATGATGTTGCAAGTTTGACATGCCTGACATAGACTCTTGTCATAAATGCAGTGCTATGTCCTGACTGTTTGTAATAAATGTCATTGTGATGATCCAAATATCAATACAAGTAGTCCTCCCTTAATGACTGCCCTGTTTAGTGGCCATTCAAAGTTACAACAGCACTGAAAAAAACTTGAGTTGTCTTTGAAACTAATCACAGTGATGGGTTTGGGGACAACTGGCAATCAGCATGCATTTACAACAATTCCAGGGTCACGTGATCACCATTTGTGTACTTCACTGCCAGCTTCCAACCAGCAGAATCAATGGGGAAAGTGGCATGTGATGTCTTGCTTAAGTGCTTGCATCACTTATTCCAATTGTGTCTGTTAAGTGAGCACTACCTGTAGGAATGTGGAAGACAATCTATGGAAATGCAGAAAGTCAGTTTCTTAATAGACTTACCCAACAGGAAGACGATCCTTAACTTAGGGAGACTAGACAGGGGAAAAGCTATATGGACAGAACACACCCTTGAACTACGCCCAATTGGCCAATTAGACTTCCCATCTCCAGCTGATACCAACGTTAGAGCATCACCCTCAATACTTTTGACTTTGTGCCAATCACCAGGAGACAGTGAGTTCTAGTCCTGGCCTTAGTCAGAAAGCCAGCTGGATGACCTTGGGTCAATTTTTTTTATTTTTTTATTTATTTTAATTCCATTTATATCCTGCCCTTCTCCGAAGACTCAGGGTGGCTTACAAGCTTAGCAGTAGCCTTCATTCTATGTATATGCCTGCTTATTAGGGCTTTCACACACACCCCAAGCGGCATTATTACAAAGTCAACTTAATTGCCCCCAACAATCTGGGTCCTCATTTTACCTACCTCGGAAGGATGGAAGGCTGAGTCAACCTTGAGCCTGTTGGGATGCGAACCTGCACTAATTGCAGGCAGCTGGTGTTACTTAAGGAGGCATTAGCCCACTGCTCCACCAAGGCTCAATCCCTCTCTCAGCCCAAGCCCACCTCATGGGGTTGTTGCAGGGAAACAGGTAGAGTTGCATCTTAACTTTGGCCACATGATGATGGGCATACAGCAACAGTTGTGCAAAAAATGGTCGTAAGTCACTTCTTTTCAGCACCACTGCAACTTCAGTCACCAAATGAATGGCTGTAAGTCAAGGAGTACCTGTACAGATTTGCCACTGTTATTTACTGGAATATTCTGATTTTCCTTTCTAATCTGCAGGCCCTGGATTTCCTAATGGCCTCCCATCCAAGTGTTATTTAGGCCTGACCCTATTTAGCTTTCAAGGCCAGCCAAGAGCTAACCACTCTCTTCCTAAACTTCCAAAAATCAGCCTTTCTGCCTAACAATGGTCTGCAGAAGACTCAGATGGCATGAAACCCAGGGGATCGGATGGGTGGCATCCATTTACCAAGCCCCAGTGCCAATTGCCCAATATGAGCATTAATTAAGGCAATCCAGCCAGATCACAGCTTCTTCTTTGTTCCCTTGTGCATGGCAGACATGACTTTCATTCATTAGAGGTGACCGTGAGATGAGGATTATACTGAAATAAAAGTATTTGAAATATGGCCTGTCTTGTGATGCCTGTTTGCTTATTGAGATCACTTGCCACAGAATGGCTTTGGAGGTGTGGGATATATTAACCCCTTTAATGCTGGCTTAAATGAGACCACAAATGATGTCACAGCTAACACCCTCCATTGTTGCTTCTGAATTCCCTGGTGGTTGTGTTCATATTGACAAGCAGTCAATTAATAGCTGGTTGGGGGTTTCTGGGATTTAGAATAGAATAGAATAACAGAGTTGGAAGGGACCTTGGAGGTCTTCTAGTCCAACCCCCTGCTCAGGCAGGAAACCCTATACCATTTCAAACAAATGGTTGTCCAATCTCTTCTTAAAAACTTCCAATGTTGGGGCACCCACAACTTCTGGAGGCAGGTTGTTCCACTAGTTAATTGTTCTAACTGTCAGGAAGTTTCTCCTTAGTTCTAGGTTGCTTCTCTCTTTGGTTAGTTTCCATCCGTTGCTTCTTGTCCTGCTTTCAGGTGCTTTGGAGAATAGGTGGACCTCCCTCTTCTTTGGGGCAGCCCCTGAGATATTGGAACACTGCTATCATGTCCCCCCTCGCCCTTCTCTTTATTAAACTAGACATACCCAATTCCAACAACCGTTCCCTATATGTTTTAGCCTCCAGTCCCCCAATCATCTTTGTTGCTCTTCTCTGCACTCTTTCCAGAGTCTCAACATCTTTTTTACATCGTGGTGAACAAAACTGGATGTAGTATTCCAAGTGTGGCCTTACCAAGGCATTGTAAAATGGTATTAACACTTCACGTGATCTTGATTTTATCCCTCTGTTAATGCAGCCTAGCACTGTGTTGGCTTTTTTGGCAGCTGCAGCACACTGCTGGCTCATATTGAAGTGATTGTCCACTAGGACTCCAAGAAATGTGAAATTTGTAAACCACACACCTTAAAAGTTGCCATGGTTGAGAAACATTATGCTAGGATGATGGTGCCTCCCCTTCATTGGGTATCTTCCAGCAGAAGATAGGTAGCTTTTACAGATAGTCCTCAACTTACAATAATTCGTTTAGTGACCAAAAAGTGACTTAAAAACTGGCTTTTGTACTTATGACCACTGTAGAATTTTGGTCACATGATCAAAATTCAGATGCTTGGCAACTGGATCATATTTATGACAGTTGCAGTGTCCCGAAGTCATGTGATCAACGTTTGTGACTTTCTGACAAGCAAAGCAATGGGGAAGCCAGATCCACTTAACAGCCGTGGTCCTAACAACCGCAGTAATTTATTTAACAAGTATGTGTTCAGAAAGGTTGTAAAATGGAGCAAAATTCACTTTGTTTTGTTTAACAACAAATTTTGTGCTCAGCTGCAGTCGTAAGTTGAGGACTACCTATATTTAGCTGCTCATGAAGGAAAAGGATGGAGAACTTGCACTTCTAAGATCGCATAAGGCACTCAAATACAGTTTTTACTGCTGTCCTCTCTCTTCTCACTATGGTTACTAAAAAAGATTGCTTCTTGCCATAGCGATTTGCCTAAGCTAAGTAGCCAGGAACAGGGCTAGAATTAAGGAATTGCTGAATTCCATGAGAAGAAAAAAAATATATGAAAGGAACTTAAAGTAACAGCATCATAGCCTTTAATCAAGCAGGCATCATCTTAACTCATTTGATTTCTGTTGTGATTCCATTTTAACCAAAGGAAAAAAATCCCCTCCCCCCCCCAAACAAAAAGGTTTTATAGGAGATTGTAGGTATTACCACCATCTGCTGTAATTTGTGGGTAAGTTTCAGTCGCTGGAATCTGCCAAACAGATGTGAAAATGATCAAAAGCACTGGCATGCTGATTGGAAAACATGTGATTTCTTGGCCGCAAAAACTGATGTTTGGGGAAAAGACATTTTTGTCCTTATTCTCCTACTTTACCACAAATTATCCCCAAAGCCAGGAAATGGGAGGGGCCACCCCCAAATCTGCTGAATGAAAGATAACACAAATCTGTGTTGAAATTTTTCTAAAGGGAAAGGTTTTCTGGTGTCAACAGTTAACTGAGACTTGATGGATCCTGACTTTTTAAAAAAAAGTATCCCAAGAAAAGTTAATTTTTTGATCTCTGCCTATATGAAAAGTCTTAAACATCTGCAGGTACAGCCCTAGAATACCTGAAAAAAAAGTCTGACAAAAACCCAAATTGTTCCCCTCAACAATTTTTGCAATTTATCTTTAAAATGTTTTTTTCCCCTGTCCACCCACCCCTTCCAAAAAGCAGAGGAAGGAAACAGGGGGGGGGGGAACAGTAGACTGAGCAAATGCTTTGAAAATATAATTCCAAGAAATTCAGAAAGGGCATCCTATTCTGGCAGCACCCTCAAAGCGTCTTTGCAATTTTAATGAAACAGTTATTTCATTACTTTATTTGAGAAGAGTCTTGACATTATGGATTCTCCACTGTCCGAGGATTCATCAGAAAAATATCATTAACAAACAGAGCTGAGAGAGAAAAGAGAAGCTGAAAACGCAATCGGCACCCGGTTTCATAACCTTACCTAAAAGAATCTTATTAAATCTTAAGGGATTTAATATTTCTTCACCATACAATTTAACTAGGTCAGAATTAACAGAATTTGCCTCAGCTAGGTCGATGTGGGGACTAGTTCTGTTGGGTTACGTTAGTTTGCTGTTTGAATCCTTAGCAATTAGCTTCAGATTCAGAGCATGGTGCAAATCAAAAAGTGGTCACTCCCATTAAGCTCATAATGTGAACTGAACGCTGCCAAGGTTTTGCAATAATTAGGGTTTAATTGATCATAATCACTGGGTGCACAATTTTCCAGAACCCTGTCATGTGTGATGTCAAGTGGCCACTATAAACTACAGTCATATTAAGAGTGGATCCACTTGTTTCAGTACCTACAAAGGGAAATCTTTTTTTAAAAAAACCTGACTGCTTACCATCCATTGTGGTTTAGCAATACATTCAAACCAAGCCATTCACACTTGTTCCACACAACACACTTAAAATTTCTGCCTTATAGGTAGTTATATCCCCATAACTAATGCTATCTCATCCTGTAACTGCCTATCTACCATTCAGACTGCTGATGAACAATTAAAACCTAGACAAATTTAAAGGAATATTTCTATTTTTAAAAAAAAATCACAGAAAGAACATTTAATAATCTGAATGCAATACAGCCCTTTATATTAAAAGAGATGTTTCAGAATTCAGTATAGTACAGAAAGAGCTGTAAAACCTGATGCACATATGCCTAGAGAAAATCTTTGAATTTTCCTAGTTAAAGACCCCAAAAGGGACTAACAACTCAGTTTGAAGTTCTGATGGACAGGGGTCCGTGCTTGGCAACCAACTCACATGTGCAGCCATTTGCAGCATCCCACAGTCAAGCGACCACAATTCATGGTTTCTCAAAAACTCGTGTTTACATCCTGCTTTTGGCAAAGCAAAAAACAAAAAAATCCCAACACCCCAACAAGTGGTTCTTTGAACAACCACACTATACAACCATAGCATTTGTTTAATGACTTCTGCCCAAAAGATTGTAAAATGGAGCTTGTTACAGTGACTTAAGTAACGGTTATCATGCCTTATGACTATAATTGTGAGCTCAATTACACTCATAAGTCTAGGATTACCTAAATATGTATGAAAACCAGCCACAACATTTCCAGTTCAAAATATCTACTAGTTAATTTTCACTCCAGGACTTGGCAACTTTCCAGATGAGTTAGGATCACAACTTCCAGATTGCCAGATCACTGGGGAGGTTACAAAGGATGGTCACATGACCCCTGGGGTACTGCCACCACCATAAATACGTGCCAGTTGCCAAGGCCCCAAATTTTGATCACATGACCATGGGGCATGCTGCAAGTTGTAAATGTGAAAAATGGTTATAAGTCACTTTTGTGAGTGCCACTGTAACTTTGAACAATCACTGAATAAGTTATACAAGTTCTACAAATATTTTTTTTCTAACAAAACAAGAATGTGGATACAATCAAAATACATTTTTGGGTGAAATCATCTGTCTGGGGTTGACTTGAGAGGGTTTAGATTAGATCTTGATTAGATTTATTGAATTTATATGCCGTAAGGTGTGTAGAATCTACCAATCACCCTTTTGCTCATCTGATCTCAGCTGATTCACTGCTTTGTGGAAACAAGATGCAAATCGGAGAACCGGCTTCCACTAATTGATGTATATGGAATTCATTCATAAATTGTAACCTAAACGGACCAGGATTTCAAACACACTGAGTCTTTAACTCTTGAAGCAGCAGCAGTTATTATATAGGATTACAGTTCATAACAAATCTGGATGTTATTATGGGATCTAGTAGCATTTCCTTCTAGAAACAGAGTACATGTGTTTGCAATTCTCATTTTCTCTCTCTCTCTCCCTCCCTCCCTCCTCCCACCCCCCTCCATAAAAAGGTGGGGCCTCTAGAATTGATACTTGAGAATAGTTTAAAATAAGTCAATTATAGATATATGTTAGGGTTGTCTGAAATGGCACACTGGTGATCTTCAACTTACCACCATTTCTTTAGTGACCATCTGAACGGTTATGACTGTTTTTCACACTTATGACCACTGCAGCATCTCTGTGATCACATAATCAAAATTCAGATGCTTAGCAACTGGCATGTATTTATGACGGTTGTTACCCCCTTTTGGAACCTTTTCGACAAGCAAAGTCAATGGGGAAGTCAACTTTACTTAAACAACCCTGCTACTAACTTTTACAACTGCAATAATTCACTTAACAACTGTGCCAAGAAAGGCTCTAAAATGGGGCAAAGCTTGCTTTAACCTTGCTTAGTAATGGAAATTTTGGGCTCCCTTATGGTTATAGGTCGAGGACTACCTGTAGGTGTTTATTGTTATGGGTTTAAGCCACCCAGAATTAAAACGTACAATGTGGGGAGCCCTATCAATCCTTTGAATAAATCACCACCACCACCCCCTTACACTTTATTTCCAAAGCTGGGGGAAACACACAAGGAACAGGAAAAGGGACTTGAATGGATCAGTACAGAAGTGCCTAAGGATAAACACAGATAAAGGTTACTCTCACATTAACAATAAGGGCAACTGATCCAATTTTGAAGGAGAATAACATCCATATGCAATGAAGGCTGGAACATCTAAATAACTGTTCGGTGCCTCTTAAAGCAACCGTGTCCTCTCCTAAGCTCATATGACTGTGCGGTGGGAGAGGGAGATAAAATTCATTAAGGTGGTATTTGCACACATATACGTGTTCCATATTTTCTTCTTCAATTACACAGTCCTAATGGAATGAAATGGTTGGGTATTAGATGGGTTCTGTCAACAGCCCCTAAACAATCCTCAACCCATTCCTCTAAGTCACCTCGCAATTTTCCAAATTTAGGCTGAGATTTCACATTATGTTTTGAATGTAAATAGATGAGATTTGTCCAGAACTATTTTTTTTTATTGACAGTCATTGCTTCCTTGTCACTAAATACTGATTTTTATTTCTTCTAACAAGCTGCAGCTGTCATAAGTTGCCTCAATTTAGTATTTATTCTACATCTATCCATGTGTTGGTTAGAAACATTTCTTGCCCAATCAACAGATAAAACACACTGGGCATTTTTCAATGCAAACTAAATCATGTTGCCATTTTTTTAATGGTTCCTAAACCCACACCAGTTCATGAAACAGGACATGGCTTGTTTTGAAATAAACTACAATGAAACTACAATGATTGTGAAAGTAACTCTTCTCAGTAACATTTGTGGTTAGGTCCAAACCTGATTCCTGGGTCATATGATCACAGCCTCCCTTGTGTTTGTACGATATGTTTGAGAATTTTAAAAAAAACACTGAAGAAGATCAAAATTCAAGTCTGAAGGACTGGAAGTAAATTTTGCAGCCTGTTTTACAGCAGTCTTTAAGTGAATATTGTGGCTGTTAAGCAAATGCAGTAGCTGTTAAGCAAACATCACAGTTGTTAAACAAAACCATTGGTTTAAACAGGTGTTTTTTTGACAGAAACATTGAGAAATGCCGTCACAAGTGAGGAACACCATAACTAGTCACTAAGCTGACTCACCCAACATCTGGTCATGGGACAGCTAATTGTGTTCTACAGGTGTTTCAAGGTTCATAAAACGACAGTCATAAGTCAAGGATTACCTGTAGAAGGACTTTAAGAGAAAATTCGAAGAGGACATGCAATACCATACAATTTCCTGCACCTTTCCTTCACTAAAGATAGCAAGGAGGCAAAAATTAGGATTTACAATAGATTAATGATGAACATTCTCATAAAAACAATCAGCTTCTCCCCAATTAATTTCCCTGTTGTGCAAACCATGATTGACCATGGCTAGATATTAAAAGATAACTTTAAATATAAAAACCACTAAGATCAGATAAAGAGGCTTCTGTTTGTTTGCAACAGTGTCAAACCAGCTACCTACGTAAAATAGAGAATGTTATCTTTGCATGGAGGTCCTATTTATCAATGCAATCTGAAACCTGACCTCTGTTTAATTTTTTCCAGTTCTTTTAGAACTGTTCATTTTGTTCAGGGACACCCAAACAACTGTGACAGCTGATGGAAGAAGGAGGAGCTTCTCCAGTTCAACACAATGCCCATCATTTCAGCTTGCTCAGAATTATAGGCAGTCCTCAACTTAGGACAACTGGGACCAGACTTTCTACTGGCCATTAAATATGTCATGCCTGATTTTATGACCTTCTTTGTCACGATTGTTAACCGAATCACTGCAGTTCTTAAGTGAATCACAGTTATTGACTCAAGCTTCCCCCATTGACTTTGTGTGTCAGAAGCTGGCTGGGAAAGTTGCAAACGGGACACATGAATTCCAGGGCACTGCAACCCATCATAGGTTGGTTGCCAAGCCCCTGGATTTTGATCACATGACCCTGGCAATGCTGTGATAATCATAAGTTCAAGGACTGGTCGTAAATCACTTCTTTCAGTGCCGTTTTAACTACAAGCAGTTGTTAAAAGAATGGCTATCTGTCGGGGAATACCTATACGAAGCTACAGGCCAGGGGTGGAGAAACGTGGCTCTTTTATGACTTGTGGACTTCAACTCCCAGAATTCCTCAGCCAGCATGCCTGACTGAGGAATTCTGGGAGTTGAAGTCCACAAGTCTTTAAAAGAGTAAAGGTTTCCCACCCCTGCTATACACCTTTAAATCAAGAAAAGCAGAGAGAGACAGTTCTTCTAAACAAAGGGGTGTCCAACCTTGGCAACTTTTAAGACTTGTGGACTTCAACTCCCAGAATGACTCACTGGGGAATTCTGGGAGTTGTAGTCCACAGTCTTAAAAGTTGCCAGAGGATGGAAACCTCCGTCGTACACCTGAACCATTACGCTGATTTGTGTTTCTCCTGGCTTCTAATTCAGTGTGGATTACTCTTTAGTAAGCATGTTTAGGACTATTCACTTTTACACAGGCATACATTTCCTTTAAAGTAAGTACCACAATCGTCAAAGAGTCCTGATATTTAGAGTGGCACAATCTATATCTAACCATAGATTTTTTTTTGTTAATAGGGTCTTGGACGATAGTTCAAGAGTTTTGTGTTTTTTAAAGATCGGCACCATTAACCTTGGCACAGCAGTTCATTGAGTTTAATTAGCAAGCTAATGAAACTGGTCTCCAGCACAAGAGGATAAATGAGGAAAGGCTTTGGAAAAGTGTTTCGGATACAATTAATCGCTTTTTAAGAAAGGTGAACTTTTGCAATTTTCTACCAGAAGCTGCTGTTCCTACAAGGAAGCTTTCTGTTCACAGCAAGGGGGGAAATGACCCCTTTCTGAAGAGTTGAAATACGGGATAATTTGCCAACAAAACCATACAGAACAACCTGGTCATCAACCAAGTCCCTGTATACTCAAGCAGGTAAGCAAAGTATCGAACCATATTTTGCTCTTTTTTTTTTACAGGGCACCATTGGCTGCTCTTTCAGAAAGGGGCCTGAGCATTTTATTTTTTTAAAATCCTGATACTCTGCTTCTGTTTTGTTACTAGTTACTTATTCAGGTTATTATTATTACTATCTGCATGCAATACAAAGGCATGCACACCAACACAGAACTGAAAGCATCATGCATGCACAAATACAAGGCTTCAACACTTCAGTTACAGCTTTGCAGCTAAGCATTTCTAGGGCAGCTGAGGAATTTAAGCTTCGTTAAAGCTACCTTTAAAAAGACACCTAACAGGGCTAACTGTTTACCTTAGGGAGAGCCCTACTATTCCCATCCTCCTCATTTAAACGTTCAGAATTACATTTTTAGGTTCAGAATTACATTTTTAGGAAGCCAATGAAAGCCGCACAAGCAAGGTGTGCTGCGTTATTCCTAAAAGGCAATTTTTAATCGCATTCCAGCACGCGTATAAATATAAGCATGGTTCCACATGAAAACACTGGTTTTGCTTTGGAGAGCAATAGGGGGAAAAAAATAAGCAGGGTATTTTTGCTCAAGTAAGCCGGAGCAGCGGGTTATAAAAAAACCTTTTTAAAATAAAAATCACACAGGAGAGAGATGACCTAAAAATAGCTCCTTCGTATAAATCATGTTTCCAAAACGGAGAGCAGTTGGTGACTATAGCCATGCAGAATTTTGATACAGCAAGCACACAGGCACACATCTGATATTGTTGCTCCCAGCCTAGCCCGCTCTCTTTCCAGAAATCTCTAGATGGTACCGCTGGGCTTTCCACACCAGCAGAATTTCTCGGAAAGACCCACAGCTCGGTTCAAGCAATGGCCGGGTGTTTGGACCACTAGCACACACTGCAAACCCTCTTTTTTTGGTACATTTAAGCTGCATTAAAATGGGGAGGGGAAGAGAGAAGAGAGAGAGGACGGAGAGAAAGGAAAATGGAGCGAGCTTTGTTTACAGCACCGACCGGCGAGGAGGCAGTGACAGTGAATGTATAATGGGTACCCTGAACAAAGAAAACCCAGCGAAGCAGCCACTTCGCCGGCTTTAACCCCTGCCAGGATTTCGAGCCCGCTCGCAAACGGATCTGCAGGCGCCGCGGACATAAAGCGAGGGAGGAAACGGTTAAATGGAGACCGGGGACCTACATGTATCTAGCGTGGTACAGAACAGCTCCGGAGGACACGGCTTCCCTCCTCCCTGCTTGCTCTGGGGGGGGGGAGCCTCTGGGGGGCAATGCCAGGATGGAAAGAGGGCCTGAGGCCCGTTCCTCAAAGAGAGGAGTAGCCGATGGTACCCCGTAAAAAAACACACACACACACACACAAACTACAACAGCAAAACCAACTGAACAGCGTCTTGCAGCTTGCGGAAAGATGCTCGCGCAGAGAACGGGCTGGGCAAAGGGTAGCGTGGGACAACTTATGCCCAGAACCGAAGCGAAACAGCGGCCGAGCTCAGGATAGACAACCAGGGCAACGTTGCCTTATAGAAGGATCCCTTTTCCATCCCTCGGAGGCTCCCTACGGGGCAGCCGTGCGAATGTTCGTTGCTTTCCAGGGTCCAAGCCCCATCGCCCCCTCCCCTCCCGCGCCGGTCAGTGACGTCAGCACTCCCTGTTGTTGTTATCCCGCGGCCACGAGATCGGCGTGTTGCGCGCGCCGCGTTTTTCGGCCAAGCCGGCGGCCGCTACCACCAACCACCGCCGCCGCCGTGCTCGACGTTGCTCCAATCTCCCCCGCAAGGGTGATATTTCTTTTTTTTTCCCCTTTCGCAGACCCCTCCCCATCTCCTAAAGTCATCCAAACAAGGAGGGGGAAGGAAGAGCGCACAACAAAAGCTGGGCTAGAGAGAGAGAGAGACACCCACCCACCCCCCTTACGCGCCAATGCTCGCCTCCCGGCGCTGGTGGAAGGTTTGCCGAGCCTAAGAAAGGAAGGCGCAACACGCCGCCTCCCGCCCCGCCGTCATCCACCTCCTCCTCCTCCTCCTCAAGGCTGGGGCGGGAAGAGAAAAGCAGATTTGCAGCGGGATCTGTGCGATGGGACAATAAGACAACATTTCCATAACAAGAGAAAAAGGGTCTGGCACCAAAGTTGCAGCCCGGGGCTGGAAAACATCCCTTTGCTCCGCGCTCCCCATGCACGCGGACCTCCCCTCCCGCGCCCCTTTCTTTAGCAACCGGGATCATCTAAGGGGGAAATATCAAAATAAGTGAAAAGCCAGGCACGGTCCAGGCTGGCATAAATGTAGACGAATTTGCACCGCTCACCCACCGCCAAACCTTCCCGATCCCCACATTAGAGCTTCGGGTTGTTTTTTTTAAGCCAGCCTGCCTGCCTGCAAAGCAGCACGGAATAAAATTCCTTCGGGGAAGTTGGTTTGGAGCAGGGCCTTGCCAAACCCAGGGCGACACCCTCATCCGCTTGTTTACATTTGCAACTTCTCCGCTAATGGGCTTGCTTCCCTACCCTCCAGCCTCCCAAGAAACCCGGCCCAACTCGGGCGAAAGTTGAACGATTCTCTTCTCCAGGGAGGAGAAAGAGTCAGTCGCCCTCCTCCTCCTCCTCCAGCGCCGGCCAGCAGCGTTTGCAAACTGGTTTGAAAAGGGCGCTCTGATCCGTTCAGCCACCGAGTAGCTGCCGCCAATAAAGGCGGAGGATCGTTAAGATCTGGCTGAAAAGAACTCTTTTCAAACCGCGCAAAGTCGTCCTATAGCGCTGGGGAAAGAGCCGGCGGTGCATCTCACGCCCGCGGGATTTCGGATAGCCGTTTCACACCAGGCGTTATCTTGAAAAGAGGATGCAGGGGCGGGAGAGATGGAGGAACCACGCGCATAAAGGAATCCCCAGGGAACTTGTAAAGAGGAGAGAAAGCCAGAAGGGGAACGCGGAGGCTCTTCGCGAGGTCCCACACTTCCAAGCGAAGCATCGCCTGGCGAGAGCCGGGAGCAAAGCTCCGAGGCCTTGCGCGCCCTGCCCCTATGCTGAAGGGGAAAAAAAAGAGATTATCTTTCGCCAGGGCGAAAAGCCGGAGCACGCGAGGCGAAGGGGAAAGCCGAGCGATCCTCTCCTCTCCGGCTCAGCTTTGTTTCCCCAGCATATGCTTTACGGGGAGCAGCCTTGCGCTCCTAGAAGCGCACCGGCCTTTTGGGTCCTTTCCAACGGGACGCCGCTCTCCTCCCGTGTTTCAATCCGCGAGCAAAACACGCGGCAACGAGAGGGAAGCAGAAGCGAGAAGCCACGATTGACCCTAGTGGCTCCCGCAGCGTCAAAGTGGGCTTGTTTTTGTTCTCTCTCCCCCCACCCTTCCAGAACCAACCTCACCCCATTAACGCTTGGGGGTATTTCCCCGATTTGGCTGCCTGCACATTGGGTTTGCTGCTGCTGGGTCTCTTCTGGGAACCACCATTATTATTGTTGTGAATAATAGGATTATTATAAGACCCAGATCACACACACCCCCTTTTTTCTTCATTAACCAAGGAGGAGGTGCCCTTCGCAAACTTTTCCCGATACTTACGTATGCAAATGCTTCCCCAAAGGAAGGCGAAAGTTAGCCACGAAATCTTCATTGTCCCTTTTCTCTCCGTCTCTTGCCTGCTGGTGCGAGGAAGGGTCGGCGGGGGGGGGGAATGAACCGGCGACTGAGAGGGAGGCAGGCTTCAAAAAATTGGCTCCGTCCTTTTCAATAACAATGAAAGGGGAGGAGGATTAAAATCCTTCCCGGCTCTCGGTAAGCAAAGTCCCGCAACAGGAGAGCCAAGAAGATATGTCGGGGCGGCTTTAAATCCTCAAGACAGGTGGATCGCAGGCTGCCCGGTTCCAGGCGCAGGGCTGCCGCTCCAATTCACATTAGATGCGTTGGTCCGAAGAGGATCCGAGGGGTCGCTTCACCGGGTCTGCTGGGCGCTGCTGGCGGAGAGGCCAGCGAGCCCTCCACGAGCGGCCCCTGCCCCAAAGCGTCCCTTGTCTTCTTGGTCTTCTTATTCAGCAGCCGCGGCGGCAGCAGCAGGAGGGGGTGGGTAGGGGAAAAGCCGCGGAGGAGGAGAAGGCGCGGCGTAGCCCCCTCACCAGAATTATCCGTCCCCTCCCCCAATTAAATTAAACCTCCCTCGCTCACGCGCGCCTAAGTCCAGAGCAGGAGGCGGCGGCGACAGCCAGCAGAAGAAACTTTGCCTCGGGGAGTCCGGGGTGGGGGTGGGGGGTGTCCAGATCAGGCACCCCTCAGGCAACGGCGGCTGCCGACATCGTTATCAAAACAGAGCGCGAGTCGCTCCTGCGGCTTCGGCCACGTCCTCCTCCTCTTTCTTCACCGCCGCCGGCTGTGCTGTTCGGGCCGGGAGAAGAGGTGGCGAAGACGCTGCTGCAGGGGACCGACGGAGCGCGGTAGTCAGTCCCGCTGTCGGGCATCGCTCGCCGGCTCGGCCACTCGGGGAACGGGCGAGCAGCGTGCCTGCCGCTCCGAGCGGGAGGCGAGACTGGGGCTGCAGTTGCCATGAACAGGCAGGCAAAAGCAGGCAGGCGCGCTCACGAGCCCGCCCCGCGCGCCTTCGGGCCCGCCCCTTTCCCCCGGTTCGGGGGAGGCGGGCGAACGGAGGACGAGGTGTGGTGTTTGGAGGAGAGAAAGGTGCCCGGATGTTCGAGGCGAAAGTGGGGGCCGGAGCAGGGAGGCGGGACCAGGGGGGAGGATGCTGGGCAAATGACTGGGGCGGGCAGCTGCTCGTCAGGGTGCCCGCGAGGGCAGGGCTAGCCACGGAGGAGAGGCGGACGACAGGTAAAGGCGCTCGGGCGCGCGCCTTGGCACCTGGGAGTTTGGCGGGTGCCAGCCCGCCTTTACCCCTGGAGGCTCGAGCCGCGGGGAAGAGCTGTGCCGCTGGCCTCTCTATGGAGCCTGCACGTGTGGATGCGCACACACGTGTCCCTAGTTGGAGGGCAGCCGCCGTCCGGACCAAGTAACGCTAGGCGGTCCTCTTGCCTTTCTGCCCGGAAGGAGGTCCTGATAAGTGTAGGGGAATTTCTTCCCCCGTAAAGCACTAGAGGACTTCCGATTGAGATACACCCCCCCCCTTTTGCCCCAGAGGGTCTTCCCTGGTCTCCGTAACGCCAGAGAGAACGACCCCACATTGGAAGGAGAATTCGGGCTAGGGGTTTCTCGGGCCGCCAACCTAGTCTAGGGGAACTTGGCTGCCGATTCCAGCGAGCCAGGATCGTATGAAACCTGTATAAATAAATCCTCAGAGCAACGGGGAAATGATTGGAAGTGCGTTGAGCCATTATTAATATGAGCCACGTGACCTTAAAAAGTGTGCAGTCTTGCGAGTGATCCTGAATTCGAAAGCCTTCAACTATCTCCTCTGGGTTCCGGTGAGCTGCAAAGGTTGCCCACTTTTTGATTTCATCTAATAAAGGTAATAGATGGTAAACTGGGCACAAACTAAGCAGAGGCAGACTTGTTTAATTCTTGGATGGGAGACCACAAGGAAATCCCAGATGCCACAGATGCAAGAAATAAAGATCCATGAAGATGACAATAGCCAGCCATGCCATAATGTTGCAAAGAAACCTGCCTGGATGTGCCAGTTTAATTGCCAAGCTCAGCTTAACCGTCTCATAGTGTCATTATCTCTGTTCCCAATTGCAATAATTCATACTAATAATTAATAATAATAATTAAGGGAGATAGTCCCAGGAAGTTCCATATTGGATCAGTGCTATAGAACTTTTGCTTTCCTCCTTGCCTTCCTGCTATTTTCAGATTGAAAACGGAGTCTGGTTGCAGATCCATCGCTGTGGTTCTTCTGTTTTCATTTCATGTATTTATTTATAAAACTTACGTGCCACCCATCCAGTGGTGGGATTCAGCCACTCGGGCGAAACCAGTGGCTAATTTTTTGTTGCCCAAGCCAAGAATGGACTTCTAGAAGCTGCATCCACACAGAGAACCTATTTGAATCCCACCACTGCCACCATCTCAATATCCAAAGGACTCTGCTATGTTCAAAGCCTTGTCTTCATTACTAGCTGCTAAAGAATAAGCAGTCCCTTGAAATAATATTGTGGAGGGGGGGGGGGAAGTGGATGGAAAACAAGCAAGGAAGCCCAAGAGATGAATTAATCTCCCTCACCAGCGGACAAATTGGGCATATTTTGCTTTTCAAAGCTGGAGGAAAAGGGGATCCCTATTATTCTCTGAGGGACGCGGTGGCTCAGTGGGTTAGGACGCTGAGCTTGTCAACCAGAAGGTCGGCAGTTTGGCAGGTCGAATCCCAAGTGCCGCGTAGCAGAGTGAGCGCCTGTTACTCGTCCCAGCTTCTGCCAGCCTAGCAGTTCGAAAGCACGTAAAAATGCAAGTAGAAAAACAGGGACCACTCCGGTGGGAAGGTAACAGCGTTCCGTGCGCCTTTGGTATCTAGTCATGCTGGCCACATGACCACGGAGACGTCCTCGGACAAGCTCTTCGGCTTTGAAACGGAGATGAGCACCGGCCCCTAGAGTCGGAAACGACTAGCACGCATGTGCGGGGGAACCTTTACCTTTATTATTCCTCTGCCCCTGGATGTTCTTGGGATGGCCTGATATCAGATGTTACAGACCTGGTGGGTAAAACCCCTGGCTTAAATTTGGATGTCCTGCTCTCTTCCTGAACTTCTGTCATCTCCTGCAGGAAAAAAATTCTGCAACATTGTACACTATATAGAGTTTTCTAAAGAGTTATTTTGTGTCACAGTGGCTGGTTTGTTTGTTGGTTTGTTTGTTTTAAAAAAAACAGTGTTAGGTTGTTCTCTCCCAGATAGATACAATATTCCATTCTGAAGTTTGATCTTCACTAGGTCAATATAGCAGCTAACACTCATGGTGTACATAGCAGTTTATTGTAAAGAAATATTTCAGCCAACATGGCTAAACAGTGAAAGATGCTAACAAGATGAAGTTAAGCAACATTTGAAGGTTGCACATGGCTCACCCATCTGTTAGGGGAAGGTTGGGGAAAATATTTGGGCTATCTCTTATCTATAGCATATAGATATTCTTATCTGGAAGAATGTGTCCAAAATTCTCAAGGTCCTTTGAAGATACCTGGGAAAAAATACATCTCTTTCTTTCTTTCTTTCTTTCTTTCTTTCTTTCTTTCTTTCTTTCTTTCTTTCTTTCTTTCTTTCTTTCTTTCTTTCTTTCTTTCTTTCTTTCTTTCTTTCTTTTTCTTTTTCTTTCTTTTTCTTTCTTTCTTTCTTTCTTTTGAATAAACAAGGTGATAAGCATACTTCAATATTCCTCCTATTTTCCCTACAACAACCTTGTGATATAGGATGGGCTGAGAGACAGTGGCTTGCTCAAAGTCACCCAACCGGCTTTCATGGCTAAGGTGGGACTTGAACTCACAGTTTCCAAGTTTCTAGTCTGGTGCCTTAACCACTGGAGAGACCAAACTGGTTGGAATATATAAGTGGAATTGTCAATGAGGAAGAGCTAGACAGACCTTTACTCCATGTGTGTAATCAAGTCTCATCTGCTACATCTATGCTTCCAGAGAAATGTTTAGAAGTGTCTCACACCTACCTGATAAATACTTTTGATTGTAGCTAGCCTTAACAAGTTCTGGTGAAGAGATTGTGTTGCTCTCACTTCTTACAACATGTTTGTGGCCAGGTTGAACTAAAAAGTGTGTGTGTGTGTGTGTGTGTGTGTGTGTGTGATTTTCTCTTTGAATGCAGTGTTTCAGGCTCTCCCATGGGGGAAAAAACAACACTGCAGTCTTGAGTTCCAGTCTTACAGGCACATTCCTAGTCAAGAGGGGAAGTGCTTCTTCTGCAGACGATAGGAATTTCAAGATCCATCCCATTACAGGCTCACTCTTAGCCCACCTCAACTCACAAGGTTGTTGTTATGGGGAAAACAAGAGAATGAATGAGTATTAGATATCTTTGCTACCTTGAATCATGTATAAAAATAAAGTCAGTGTGTATATATATATATATATATATATATATATATATATATATATATATATATATATATATATATATATATATATATATATATATATATATATATATATATATATATATATATATATATATATATAAAAAAGTTAAATGTTTGTTAAGCATTGAGAATACACTTGCTTAGTCCCAGACATGGGACAAATCTTATTTCCTGTTTCAGCCTAGCCCAAGGCCATCTACAGGCAGTAGCCACAGTAGTGGCAGCTCATATTTGTGTAATTTTTCTTTTTGGCTTGCTAACAAAGAATAAAGGGACCATATATATTTCATTATAACGTTCATTTATTTCTGTTTCACCTCTGATTTGGGAAAGAAAAAAAAGGGCTAATTAAGTTCTGTTTAAAAGATTTTTCTTAATGAGGTCCTGCAGTGATTATCCACGAAGAACAAATGTTTACTTAGGAGAAAAAAGAAAGCACTCATCAAGGATTATAAGAAGACATCAACCCATTTCCTAAAGGGTGCGGATTTTCTACGGGAGGCAGAAAGACCCCACACACCTATATCTATGCAACATGTGAGAAAGTCAGAAAGCAAAGTGGATTTAAGAAAGGGAAGTGACACCTCTCCTCTGAAGGAGGTGGGAGAAGGTAGAAAGTTAAAAATATGCAAAGCAATTATTGTTAATAGATTTTTATCCCACCTTTTTTATATATAATTCAAGACAGCAATCGTGTGTAATCCTCCTGCTTCCTATTTCCCCCAAACAAAAGTGAGTGGGTTGGACTGAGAGACTGGTTGGCTCAAAACCAACCAGCTGGCTTTCATGCATAAGGTGGCACTAGAACTCACCATCTCCTGGTGGTTGATCAAAAGTCACACAGCCAGCTTTCATATCAAAGGTGGCACTAGAACTCACCATCTCCTGGTGGTTGATCAAAAGTCACACAGCCAGCTTTCATATCAAAGGTGGCACTAGAACTCACCATCTCCTGGTGGTTGATCAAAAGTCACACAGCCAGCTTTCATATCAAAGGTGGCACTAGAACTCACCGTCTCCTGGTGGTTGATCAAAAGTCACACAGCCAGCTTTCATATCAAAGGTGGCACTAGAACTCACCGTCTCCTGGTGGTTGATCAAAAGTCACACAGCCAGCTTTCATATCAAAGGTGGCACTAGAACTCACCGTCTCCTGCTGATCGGTCCAAAATCACCTAGGTAGTTTCCATGCCTAAGGCAGGACTAGAACTCACAGACTCCTGGTTTCTAGGCCAGCACTTTCAGTACTACATGAAGCTAGCTCTCAATGTCCTCTGTTAAATATCGCCAGGCTAGTAAAAAGTATAACCAAGCCCTGCTGAGTAATTGAAATGTTCATGCTATGCCCATTTATCAGTAGACATTTTCTTGGAAAAACAAAGTTGAACTTTCTTTGCCTTGCTTGGCTTGTTCTCGGGAACCTTTAAACAAAGCCACAAAACATTTGCGAGAGTGTGGTTGTTGGAAAGATTTGAGTTGAATCTGAAGAGAGACACAAGTTGCCTCTTGGAACTTAAAACAGGGAAGGATTAAAAGGTGAGGGGAGGAATTTACAAGATATAAACACAGCAATGGAGTTGTGTAGGGCTGTGATCAGAAAAATCAGGAATATCAGGGGTGTAGCTAAAGGAGAGAGAGCTAAGAAATCAACAACCAGAAAGAAAGCAAGGAAGGGTGTGCCACTTCTGAATATTTGCCAAGAAAGCAGCTTGCAACCATTCCTAGAATCACCAAGAATCGAGACGGACTGGAAGGAGAGTTTAGCTGTAAGGACTGAAGAAGGTGTGCTTTTCATTGATCATGTATCCCACTTTGGTTTTGTGAATGCATTATGAATTTCAAGAACATCTTGTGGGTGCTCTCACAAAATGGCTGCTAAGGTGGGCACAGCTGTTGAAAAGCTGTGCTTGAAGACATTTCTGCCACTATAAAAGCCCAGCAGGTTTTTAAAAGGACAGCTTGGTTTTAACTTTTTTTTCCTGAACAAGGGAATCCACTAAAGCAGGGGTTCTTCAAACTTGGCGCTTTTATGACTTGCGGACTTCAACTCCCAGAATTCCTCAGCCAGGCATGCTGGCTGAGGAATTCTGGGAGTTGAAGTCCGCAAGTCATAAAAGGGCCAAGTCTGAAAACCCCTGCACTAAAGCCAATATGTGAGGGTCATGAATAAGAATGTGGTTGCTTCATTGTGCCATATGTCTGTTTTATTGCTTTGCACCCTAGTGCACGTTCTGTCCCTCTGACTCCAAAGCAGTGTTTTGTCAAACTTAAAAGATATGTGGACTTCAACTCCCAGAATTCTTCAGCCGGCATGGGGAATTCTGGCAGTTGAAGTCTAGTTATGTTGACTGAGGGATTCTGGGAGTTGAAGTCCATAGATCTTAAAGTTGCCAAGTTTGAGAAACATTGCTGTAAAACGGTGTCAAACTCAATTTCATTGAGGGCCGCATCAGCAGTGCCGTTGCCCTCAAGGGGCCAGGTGGGTATGGCCAGGGTGGGCGTGGCCTACTGGGTGGGCGTGGCTAGAGTGCGTATGACCCACTGGGTGGGCATGGCCAGCTCTACATCATTCGCATCAAGGGTGCCTATGGGGGCCTGGGCAGGAGTGGGACAGATCTGAAGGTCTCTGGCAGAAGGAGGGTCTCTGGGCCAGGGCCAAGGCAGTGGGGGCCATTCCCTCCCTGTTTCCAGGATGGCTTCGTGGGCCACATGAAACCACTTCGCGGGCTGGATCCGGCCCCCGGGCCTTGTGTTTGACATGACTGCTGTAAAAGGACAGTTGAAAACAAAATATTAGATACTGGAGCTTAACCAGCGTGAGGTACAGTAGGAACCAAAAAACTAAACCCCAAATTTCCAAATAATTAGAGAAATACTTTTTTCTATGTTGGCACCCACATTAGCTGAACATCTAGCTGAATATCTGAACTGACTGCACAATGAAAACTGGATTGAAGCCAACGCTAGTCAGAATAATCCAGTTGAAACCCATCAGGTTTAAATAAGAAGGATATTGAGTTCAACACTGTTGCTAAATTACCCAATTGTATTGTTTACAGAAAAATGACAACAGCTATTTTATAGTTAGTCAGGGGAATGTAGAATTGGGTGGTCCGAGATGTTTCCAAGGAGTTCTAATAAACTTTAATTGTTGTTGTGTTCCATTTGGTCATGGAGACAGGAGTTTGGAGCGATGTTGAGTTGGAGCAAGAGATATTCTCCGCGACCAAATGAAACACAATCATTAAAAGTTCATTCGGAAAGGAGGGGAAGGAACCATGAAGGCAAGGAAATCTGGGTGTTTGTTCATCTGATTGCTGGAATGCAAGGAAAGGAATTTTTAGAGCAGTGTTTCTCAACCTTGGCAACTTGAAGATGTGTGCACTTCAGTTCCCAGAATTCCCCAGCTAGCCAAGTTGGCTGGGGAATTCTGGGAGTTGAAGTCCACTCGTCTTCAAGCTGCTAAGGTTCAGAAATGCCATTTAGAGCAGGGGTCCTCAAACTTGGCCACTTTAAGACTTGGCTGGCTGGGGAATTCTGGGAGTTGAAGTCCACGTCTTAAAGTGGCCAAGTTTGAGGACCCTTGATTTAGAGGTTTGCAGAATGTGACAAATGCAAGAGGGGAAAAAACAGCTACCAAGAGAAGACATCTGTTTGAGCATTTTGCATAAAAAAAGAGTGGGGAGCAAGCATTGAGAAGTCTTATCTAGGGAACTAGATATTTTATTTTTGATTCTTTTGGAATTGGGATGCTGCTGGTAGAGGGAGAAGGATCTGTGATAAATTAAAAAATGTATTATACATTTTTAAACCAAACCGTTCAGTGTCAAAAGGTGAATAAGTAAAACCCGGATGTTGTAGATATAGGGTACATTCTATAAGGTAAAGGTAAAGGTTCCCACGCACATGCGTGCTAGTCGTTTCCAACTCTAGGGGCCGGTGCTCATCTTCATTTCAAACCCGAAGAGCCAGCGTTTGTCCAATGATGTCTCCGTGGTCATGTGGCCGGCATGACTAGACGCCAAAGGCGCACGGAGCGCTGTTACCTTCCCACCGTAGTGGTCCCCATTTTTCTACTTGCATTTTTACGTGCTTTCGAACTGCTAGGTTGGCAGAAGCTGGGACGAGTAACAGGCGCTCACTCTGTTACGCGGCACTCAGGATTCAACCTGCCAAACTGCCAATCTTCTGATCGACAAGTTCAGCGTCCTAACCCACTGAGCCACCGCGTTCCTTGTACATTCTATAGTATATCATTATTTATCTCTCTAGCAAGTAATGCATTTTTCTGTAGCTACTGCCCTGGTAAAAATATTAAATCATATTTAGTAGCAAACAATCCCACTGCTGCCTGTCTTCTTCCTAAAAACCCATCTCAGCTCTCAGATTATCTTTTGCAATTTCTACTTTCCATTTCTAACAAGATTTATGCACTCCGATGAGAAATTATGCCAAGCCAACATTATTGGGCCTTGTAATTAAATATTTTTATATCAGCTCCCTGGCAGATCTGGTTCTTCAGAGAGTTCTGTTCATCTTTCCAAAATCTTTAAACTTCTGGTTTTATACATAAAAAAACTGAATTCAGGGAAGAGGAGGAGAGGAGAGGAGGGTGAACTGAGGTCTCTTTTCATAAGAATCAAAAACCAAGTTTCATAACAAGAAAATCACAAGTCTAAATCAGAGGGCCTAAAGATTGTATATCATAACTCGAACTGCCAACCAAGCTGAGGAAAACCAGTTTGACAAGTTTTTTGCTTTCTAGCCAGTTGTCCAAAAGGTGTTTTGTTTTGTTTTTTTGCCTGCCTTCAACCTTCCCCCACCCTACACCAATGCAGAGAATTATCTGCATTCAACACAGTTGTGCATCAGGCTTCACCCCGCAGACCTTAATCTCGGGCCCCTACTTTAAGCAAATTGTTCTGGGTCTCATCCTAGATCTTAGGATCTGGATCCCGAGAATTTCAATCCTATACCATCGTCCTAAGTCTACTGTAGGACATAGGTGGTCACTTCGGCATTGTGAATGCATTATGAATTTTGAGAACATGTGGGTGCTCTCCAGTGCTTTTTTTGTAAAAGAAAAAGGTGCCGGAACTCACACATGTCATACAACCCGCCTTGCCTACCCTACAGGCTTCCATCCAAAAAAGGTGCCGGAACTCCGTTCTGAGCGTTCTATGAGAAAAAAAGCTGCTAAAGTGGGCATGGTTGGTTGTAAAACACCTTTGCTAGATGGAATTTCTGCCATTACAAGGCCAGCAGGATTTTAAAGGACAGCTTGGTTTTAATTTTTACCACAACAAGAGAATCCACTAAAGGAGGGGGTCCCCCCCCCGGTCTGTGGACCGGTACCGGGCCGCAGCATGTCAGCAACCGGTCTGCACAAATAAGCAAAAGCCCCATCCGGGGGATGCAGACAGCAGACAAAACCACTCACCCTCCAGTCCACGGAAAAACCTCTCTCCACGGAACCGGTCCCTGGTGCCCAAAAAGCTGGGGATGTCTACACTAAAGCTAATATGTGAGGGCCACAAATGTGAGAGTTGCTTCATTGTGCCATGTTTGGCTTTATTGCTTCCCATCCTGGTACACATTCTGTCTCTCAAACTCTTAATCAGTGTTTTTGTTAAACTTCTTAAGATATGTGGACTTCAACTCCCAGAATTCTCCATCCTGGCTGGGGAATTCTGGCAGTTGAAGTCCAGTTATGTTTGTTTGTTTGTTTGTTTATTTATTTATTTATTTATTTATTTATTTATTTATTTATTTATTTATTTAATTTATATACCGGACTCAGGGCGGTGTACAGGGCAATGCAATAAAATACAATGTACAAAAATTAAAAATATTAAATACTATAGCCCTATTCAATAAATTAATACAAAACTATAAAATACCCCTAAACCCATCAGACCAGGCTGGCTTGTTCAAATAAATGTGTTTTTAGGTCCCGTCGGAAGGAGCGAAGGTCGGGAGCCATCCAGAGCTCAACCGGTAGACAGTTCCAAAGCTGGACGAAGGGAAGTCGATGCCGGCAGCAGGTGCTCCCGTAAGTAACCTGGACCCATGCCATTTAGGGCTTTATAGGTCATAACCAGCACCTTGAATCTTACCCAGAGGGCAACCGGAAGCCAGTGCAGCTTGCGGAGTAGAGGTGTTACATGGGAGTATCAGGAAGCCCCCACCACCACTCGCGCGGCTGCATTCTGCACCAGCTGGAGCCTCCAAGTAGTCCTCAAGGGCAGCCCCATGTAGAGAGCATTGCAGTAGTCCAAATGGGAGGTCACGAGTGCATGAGTGACTGTGCGCAAGGCATCCCAGTCTAGATAGGGCCGCAACTGGCGCACCAGGCGAACCTGGGCGAAGGCCCCCCTAGTCACAGCTCCTATATGATCTTCCAAGGAGAGCTGTGAATCTAGGAGGACACCCAAGTTGCGAGCCCTATCTACGGGGGGGTAATATCTCACCCCCCATAATTAACGATGGAATATTCTGAATTTCCCGAGACGCCGGCACACACAGCCACTATGTCTTGTCAGGGTTGAGCCGAAGCCTGTTCCTCCCCATCCAGACCCGGACCGCCTCCAGGCAACGGGACATCACATCGAGGGCATCACTGGGGTGGTTTGGGGTAGAAATAAAAAGCTGGGTATCATCAGCATATTGATGATACCCAACCCCCAAACCACGAATGATCTCACCCAGCGGCTTCATATAGATGTTGAACAGGAGAGGCGAGAGGACCGACCCCTGAGGAACTCCACAAACGAGAGGCCTCAAGGCCGACCTCTGCCCTCCTGCCAACACCGACTGCGAACGTCCCAGGAGGTAGGAGGAGAACCACCGTAAGGCGGTGCCTCCCACTCCCAACCCCCGAAGACCCCACAGTAAGATACCATGGTCGATGTTGACTGAGGGATTCTGGGAGTTGAAGTCCATAGATCTTAAAGTTGCCAAGTTTGAGAAACATTGCTCTAAAAGGACAGTTGAAAACAAAATATTAGATACTGGAGCTTAAGCAGTGTGTGGTATTGTGGGAACAAAAAAACTAAAACAAAAATATTCCAAATAATTATAGAAATTCCCTTTTCTATAGTGGCACCCACATTCACATCATTTCGATGCCAGGCAAATGCATTTTATGTTCCCAGACTTCTTCATGACATTTTAATTTATATTTTGTTGCATTGTTTTAGCTGCTGTTTAGACCACCTTGCTCTTGCCTAGTTTTTATTTTGAATTTTTTTTAATATTGTATTGTATTCTATTTTAAACATGTTTTATTGTTATCACACAGAAATCTTGACAGTTGGGCAGTGTAATGTTTTTATTTTATTTAAAAAAATGGATTAAAGTTAACATAGAATGAAACAAAGTGGAGAACAAATTTTCCTAAACCTGACTAAGAAATATTTTCAAAACTATTATCTGCAATATATACACACAGGTAGGTAGGCATTCACACACACATGCTCAGAACTTGATGATAATTGCCTTGGGACGTGGCAGATATTCACTTTTCTAACACAGCAGATAAGGTGACTAACTTGTACATCAGCATGCATTCCTTAAAGCTATTTCATTGTCTGGAAGCATTCTGCCTAATTATTTCCTAAAACAATCATTCAGAGTAAATAGCAAATTATGCAGTAATGCACTCACATATGCGTGCGCACAGTCAGGCACACATGCACAGACATTAGTTTTGCATTTAACTGCTCTGACTGAATTGAATGGATTGGATTTATCTTCATCCAGGAGGGGGTGGGGAGCAAGTTGCATTTGTCCAGCCCTTAACAATATCTGTATGTCCTTTTATGTCATCAGTCCCTGCTTCTGAGAATTGTCAAGCACTTGCATTTCACCAAGAGGTTTATTTTCCGAATGAAATCTGTAAAGCTTCAACCAGAATTGAGGAACTAGATGTTCTTGTTTGGATTTCATACGGGGCACAATGGAGAGAGGTGATCTTGAAAAGAAAAAAATGCTGTTTTAGATAAAAAAAGGTCGTTGAGTGTTGAAGCAGTTGTTGAAATCAATTTCTGTTCAAATAAGAAGGGCTTTTCAATATTTCCTGAAAATAAACACCGTCTTTCTTAAAATCTTTACAAGAAGTACTTAGCCCAGTAATTAGATTTTCAGATCTGATTGATGCCCCATGATCAGAATTTTCTAATTGATAGGCCGACCTCCTATCTGCTCTCCCCCACTGTTTACCCCTCACCTGATATTTATTTATTTATTTATTTATTTATTTATTTATTTATTTATTTATTTATTTATTTATTTATTTCAATTTGTATACCGCCCTTCTCCCGAAGGACTCAGGGCGGTGAACAGGGCAATAAATACTAAAATACCGAAATACAAAAATTAAGAAGAGATTAAACCAAATGCCCAATACAACCAATAAATTACATTAAAACAATAATTAAAACCCAAACCCATCAGACCAGACTGGCTTGTTCAAACAAATAGGTCTTTAGATCACGTCGGAAGGAGCGAAGGTCGGGAGTCATCCGGAGCTCAACCGGTAAACGGTTCCACAGATCAGGCGCACCCACAGAGAACGCCCTCCCCCTGGGGGTCACCAGTCGGCACTCTCTGACCGGTGGCACCCTGAGGATGCCCTCTCTGTGGGAGCGCACTGGGTGGAGGGAAGTTGATGCCGGCCGCAGGTGCTCCCTAAGGTTACCTGTGCAGGTGGGAATGAAGTAAAAAGTGTGACTGCCAGGTGCTGGTCCCACTACATGGAATAATGACGTCTTTGCGAACACAGAGAAAACATTTTTGGGTTGAACCAATATCTCTGCATAACAGAATAACGGAGTTGGAAGGGACTTTGGAGGTCTTCTAGTCCAACCCCCTTCACAAGCAGTAAACCCTTTACTCATTTCAGATTAATGGCCAATCTCTTCTTAAAAGCCTCTAGTGTTGGAGCACCCACGACTTCTGAAGGCAGGTCATTCCACTGGTTTATTGTTCTCACTGTTGGGAAATTTCTCCTTAGTTCTAGGCTGCTTCTCTCCTTGATTAGTTTCCACCCATAATGTTCCTTTATTTCTTTATTTCTTCCCTCTGCAAAACCTGAGATTTGCGGGTTATGTGTTTTAGAAGCAGGGGTCATGTGATCCCCTTTTGCGACCTTCTGACCAACAAAGTCCATGGGGAAGCTAGATAACAACCATGTTACTATCTTAACAACTGCAGTGACTCACTTAACAACTGTGGCAAGAACGGTCATAAAATGGGGAAAACTCACTTAACAACTGTCTTGCTTAGCCACATAAATTTTGGGGCTTAATTGTAGTTCGTTAGTCGGGGCTACTTGAATGTCTGCAAGGTGGCACGGCCTGACTGACCATGGACGTTGTCTCACCTGGGGAAAGACTCAGAGCAAACTTGGTCTGGAAGTCACATTCCTCACTCTGAAGGTAATCATCCGAGATGACCACGACCGTCCTCCGACAGCTGCCGGCGTCTACTTCCCTCCGCCCTGTGCGTTCCCACAGAGAGGGTCTCCTCAGGGTGCCACCGGTCAGAGAATGTCGACTGGTGGCCCCCAGGGGGAGATCCTTCTCTGTGGGCGCCCCGGAGTTATGGAACCAATTACTGGTTGAGCTCCGGACGGCGCCCGATCTTCGCTCCTTTCGCCGCGATCTGAAAACATACTTGTTCGAGCAAGCCGGCCTGGCCTGAGGGGGGATTGGTGGGGTCTTTTTACTATTTTTATTGGGGTTTTTACCATGTAATAACTGTATTTTTTAATCGGCCATGTATTTAATTATCTTTTATTTTTTGTAAATCTCTGTGTTTTATTCTTGCCCTGTACACCGCCCTGAGTCCTCCGGGAGAAGGGCGGTATAGAAATATTAATAAATTAAATTAAATTAAATTAGTTACACACAGCACCGGAAAACACGTTGGGGACGAGTTTCTTTCCCCGTCTTGGTTTGTCACAGCAACCAAACAGGACAGGGACAGACTTCAGTGGATAATTAGGACTGCAGAGAACACAATGGCTGGCAGCCTGCCTTCCACTGAGGATCTGTATACTACAAGGGTCAGAAAGAGGGCTGTGAAAATATCTACAGACCCTTCACATCCTGGGCATAAATCGTTTCAACTTCTTCCCTCAAGACGACGCTATAGGACACTGCACACCAGAACAACTAGACACAAGGACAGTTTCTGCCCCCATGCCATCACTCTGCTACACAACTAATTCCCACAACACTGTCTTATGCCCTTGGGCAAGGGTCTTCAAACTTGGCCCTTTTATGACTTGTGGACTTCAACTCCCAGAATTCCTCAGCCAGGCACGCTGACTGAGAATTCTGGGAGATGAAGTCCACAAGTCATAAAAGGACCAAATTTGAAGACCCCTGGCCTAGCCCAATGTTTTTCAACTTCAGCAACTTTTAAGATATGTGAGCTTCAACTCCCATTTTTCCCCAACTAGTTTGTGGGTAAACTGCCAAGTGGGCACCCAACCATCAATTTTTGTGTGGTCCATGATCGTCTCTGCGCTTGGTGGGGTTTTTTTTTTGCAGACTTCTTATTACCCAAATGAAACTTGTTTAGGTCTAGCACTGATAATGTTACCTGGTTTGGGCAATGAAACATCTGCAAGAAAACCACAAAAGCTCAGAGAGCATCAAGGACCCCTCATGTCAACCCTGAGCTACCAATATTTTTTTCTTTATTTGAATCATTTTTGTTTTTTGTTAAGAATGGACAACTTTCCAGGGACTTATTATCATATGTGGTGGGAATGTTCAGAAGCAAAAATTTTTTTGGCAGTGGATTAAAAATTGGTTGGAAGAAATATTACGACCAAAAATTGATTTAAAACCAGAATTTTTTTTATTAGGGATTATTAATGATAATTTCAGTAAAGCATCTCTCTACTTATTAGTAGATATCTTAACAGCACCAAGACTGGCATATGCCCAAAAATGGAAAAGAAAGGAAACACCCACTGAAGGAGAAATAATAGATAAAATTTTATCCTGCGCTGAAATGGACAGGTTAACCCCTAGAGATCAAAAATAAGAACGAAATGGAGTATTATGAAATTGGGCAAAATTTGTACAATTGGTTAGAGTTAAGGAGGATCGCTGAGATGAACATTATTTGATTGGTTGATAATGTAAGGACTTTTTATTAGCATCTATATAATGGACATAACTGAAAGATACGTAAATATAACGCTGAGGACTGAAGGACAGTTTACTAAAAAACTCGACAGATCTTATATGTACTTTTTTATATACTTTGTCCTGTTATAGATTGTATTTTAGGGTTTTTTCCCTGTAACATAAGATAATACTAATAGTAGTGTTGTAGCTAGGGAAGTTGAATCATGTCCACTTTTGTTTTTAAATGTATATTTAATAAAATTTTCAAAAAAAGAGAGAAAGAATGGACAGCTTGATGCCAATGTGACAAAAGGCCTTCTAGAAAATAAAATAAAAAGATGCTAGTGTGGTTCTTTGCTTTCCAGCACACCTCTGGGGAAACCTGAGGAAGTGGTAACACACACTAGACGTGTGGTAACACACACACTAGACGGCAGCACTGAATTTATAGCCAACAGCTCTGGAATTTCTTTAATACTGAGATCAGCCACAGGCTGATGCTGCCACCTGTGGAGACATGTTTTATTCATGGTTTGCATGATACCACAAGAATAAACAAGGAAGGCTTTGGCTGTGTTCCTTCCAAACTCTTCCCCTAATTCAGAAAAATCTAAATATCCTTAAACTCTGGTTTCTATGAACAGAAGAGTGGCTAGGATTCTTTCAGTACTTCAGTTGACTTTACAGATCCCAATACGCAACAGTACAGTAGTCGTTTCACTATGGCTTTGCAGGACATGCAAAATCACAAACGACTGGGGTTTAATGGCTTAGCAGTTATGGTTTATTCAGTAATCATGGTTATGCAAGGGGTGGCTGAACAGGGTATTTGAATCCAAGCTGTCCAGGCTAATGTGAAATATTGTTACAGAATTGTACAGCCTGAAAACTGCCAGATCTGAAATAGCGGAGGGAAGTGAAGTATATTTTTGATTGTTCAGTTTTCAATAGAGGTAGTCCTCAACTTACCACAGTTCATTTAATAATAATAATAATAATAATAATAATAATAATAATAATAATAATAATAATAATAATAATAATAATAATAATGATGTTGGAAGGGATCTTGGAGGTCATCTAGATCAACCCCCTGCTCAGGCAGGAAACCTTATACCATTTCAGACAAATGGCTGTCCAGTCTCTTCTTAAAAACTTCCAGTGTTGAACCATTCACCACTTCTAGAGGCAGGTAGTTCCACTGGTTAATTGTTCTCACTGTCATGAAGTTTCTCCTTAGTTCTAGGTTGCTTCTCTCCTTGACTAGTTTCCATCCGTTGCTTCTTGTCCTGCTTTAGTGACCGTTCTAAGTTACAATCTCACTGAAAAAGTGACTTATGACAGTTTTTCACACTTATGACCGTTGCAGCACCCCTATGGTCATGTGATCAAAATTCAGATGCTCGGCAACTGGTTCATATTTATGGCGGTCACAGAGTCCCGGGGTCATGCGATCACTTTTTGTGACCTTCTGACAAGCAAAGTCAACGGGGAAGCCAGATTCATTTAACAACCGTATTACTAACTTAAGAACTGCAGTGATTCATTTAACAACTGTGGCAAGAAAAGTTGTGAAATGGGGCAAACTCACTTAACAAAAGTTTCACTTAGTAACATAAATTTTGTGCTCAATTGTGGTCGTACCTTGAGGACTACCTGTACTGTTCTTGCTTTTTTTTTTTACACTATTACTCAGAGTAGGTCCTACAATATTTAATTGTGTTTGTTCCAATTTGGATCTTTCTTTCTTTCTTTCTTTCTTTCTTTCTTTCTTTCTTTCTTTCTTTCTTTCTTTCTTTCTTTCTTTCCTTTCTCTCTCTGCTGGACAAAAAGTAAAGAGCTTACCAATCATGGTTCTTAAGGTTTGATAGACTTGTAAAAGCTGATAGGAATTGCTATGCAATCTTTGACGGGCACAGGAAAGTAAAATAATAATAATATATCTCACTGTATTTTTTATGGAAGAGATACTTTTCATCTGACTCTTCTGATGTCACCTATCCAGTGTGGTTAAACCACTGGTGTAGCTCTCATTTTTCCTGAGAGCACACAAACACCACAACCACATCAAAACTAGGGGATAATAATAACACCATCAAACAAGAACATCTGCCTATCCCAGATCCTTGGGAAGGATTCAAAAGGTGGATAAAAATGGCCAGTCGGAACATCTGGCTGACTCTGTGATGAGCCATAATAATAATAACACCCCAGACTTAGCAGTTGTTAATAAGAAGACAAAACAGTCAGGATATTGGAAGTGGCAATACTTGGAAATAGCAGAAGAGAAGAGAAAGAACTGGAGAAAATCACAAAATGCAAAGACCATGGCAAAAGGAAGCAAAAGTAGTAGAAATAGCAATAGGTGTCTTGGGTGCAATCCCAAAACAACTGGAGCACCACTTGAACATCATTGGCATTGACAAAATCCCCATCAGTCAATTGCAAAAGGCAGCTTTACTTGGAACAGCTGATATCCTGTGACGATACCTTTTACACTACCAAACATCCACATCTGCCTACCTCAGATCTTTGGAAAAGACTCAATGGATAGATAAGAATGTCAAAATCTGGTCTGAACATCTGGCTGATTATGCAATGAGCCATTACTTGATTCTCACCAGGAGATGTTTCCTAGCTTCCCTCCAAAATTAAGCCAAAAGAATCAGGATTAAATGGAAATTATGTGTTTGAATGAGTGTTAATATACAAGCATATACACACATGCAGATGCACAGATGTACATACACATATATATGATTTATGAATAAGATCTCAAATTAGTTTCCCAAATATGAGTCATTTTACATCTTCGCCATATGTCACTTCAACTCAATAAAGTCTTTTTGCTTGGCTAGCAATCATCTCCAAGCATTGCTATTAATGAATACACATTTTGCAACAATAATTAGGCAACAACTAATTTACACAGATTACAAACAGAGGAGAGTCACTTTGGGAGAAAATAAAATGGAAAGATAAACACACCATAAATATATCAGAATGCTTTGACACTGCTTGGTAGTACAAAATTGCATGAGGAGAGACAACAGGGATGCAGTTTTCAATTCTGGTTGCATTATGAGCTTTTGACATGTTGTAGATATCATAAGACACTAAGAATTTTTTTACCAATTTTTAGCCAATGGCAAAGAGTGCCTTGGCTATCAGTCTGGTTGGAAGTTCTGTGAATTATTGTTTCCATCACAAAACATAATTTCCACTTAATCCTGATTCTGTTGGCTTAATTCACAGCCATCATGACCAATTGAGGGAGCTCATCTAGTGAACAGAAGGACCAGAAGTGATACGATGCCTGTCTACCAGTACTTGAGGGGGTGTCACAAAGAAGAGAGGATTGACTTGTTCTCCAAAGCACTGAGAGAAGGATAAGAGTGATGGGCAGAAGAGAGAACCAACCTAGAAGTAAGGAGAAATTTCCTGATAATGAGAACAATTAGCTTGCCTCCTAGAAGTGTGGGTACACCATAACTGGAGGTTTTCAAAGATAGACCAGACAACCATTTAACCAGGATGGTATGAGGTCTCCTGCCTTTAACAGGAGGTTGGAGATGTGATCACTTCCAACTGTATGATTTTATGTTCTTTGGCCACAAAGTAGAGGGAGTCAAGCTATTCTCCAAAGCACCTGAAGGCAGGACAAGAAGCAACGGAGGGAAACTAGTCAAGGAGAGAAGCAACCTAGAACTAAGGAGGAATTTCCTGACAGTGAGAACAATTAACCAGTGGAACAATCTGCCTCTAGAAGTTGTGGGTGCTTCAACACTGGAAGTTTTTAAGAGGAGACTGGACAGCCATTTGCCTGAAATGGTATAGGGTTTCCTGCCTGAGCAGGGGGTTGGACTAGATGACCTCTAAAGCCTCTTCTAGCTTTGCTCTTCTGTTATTCTGAGTACTGGTGGGCTTAATTTTAAATAGCTGTACATTTAATTGTCCTGAACTGTTTTCAGGAGATGGTTGAAGGCCAGAGAGCAACATTAAATGATTCAAACAATTTGGACTAATGATTTTAACATGGCACATATTAAAGGCAGAATGAAGTCAAATCTACAGTATGGGAAACTAGTAATGGCACTTCAGATGTGAAGAGCAATTAGGAGAATTACACATCCTGAGAAGGGACTAAAAAACGCTTTCAAACTGATTTCTGATGTATTTCTCCATCAATGACTTTGTTCCTTTCTCAAAGAGAAGCCAAACAGACTTCAAGCAACCTCCTCTAGAGTTTTCCCCCACCTAGTTATATCTGTTGTAGGATTCTTCCCCCAGGTTTTTTTTTAATTTATAGATAAAGGTTTGCAGGAGTTGATTGATTTTCATCATATTTGATACATCGCTGGGTCAACTTATCCTTTTACCTGGTTTTCCCTTTGGTAGGATTTATAGGAAAAACTACAGGAAACAAAATAGAAGTCGTAATTGATCGAATAGAAGGACTGATGCAAAAGAAGTGGAAAAAATACAGCAGTTTGATAGATGTGCGATTAAAAGGCATCTGGAGGAAGCTTTATTGGAATGGCAGATGTCGTATTAATTTAAAAGGTCAGTCAACAATAGTTGGCTTCCCCCACTGTCGGAAACTGGCTGGGAAGTTGCAAATGTTGATCATGTGACCCCAGGTCACTGCCACCTTTGTAAAAACATGCCAGTAGCTAAGTGCCCAACTTTTGATTAAATAACCATGGGGATGCTATGATGTGTGAGGACCAGTTGTATGTCTATTTTTCCAGTGCTGTTGTAACTTTCAGTAGTTGCTAAATGTATGGTTATGAGTAGAGTATTTCCTGCATTTCACTGGGTTTTGTTAGATATCTTTCTGCTTCTGTGGTTTCAATGGCTATTCTCACTTCTCCATCTGAAAATAATAATAATAATAATAAACAGAGTTGTCTGTGTCTTCGCTTAGGAGGCTTAAGATCCCTGGAAAAGATAGCAATAACACTTAGACTTATATGCCGCTTCATAGCCTCTCTGAGGTCCCCAACCTTTTGGGCACCAGGGACCAGTTCCATGGAGAAGGTTTTTTCACGGACCAGACAGTGGGTGGTTTTGTGTGCTGCCTGCATCCCACAGATGGGGTTTTTCTTTTTTTTCTTTTGGCTGACCACTTGCTGGCATGTCGCGGCCTGGTACCGGTCCATGGACTGGGGGTTGGGGACCCCTGCTCTAAGTGGTTTACAGATTCAGCACGTTGCCCCAACAATCCGAGTCCTCATTTTATTGATCTCAAAAGGGTGGAAGGCTAAGTCAACCTCCAGCCCATCAGGATTAAACTCCAGGCTATGGACAGAGTTTGCCTGCAGTAATGGCATTCCAACCACTGCATCATCACAGCTCAGTAAAATCAGATATTTATATACTCCCATGGGCCAATTGCCATTAAATGTGATGACACTGTACCATCCCTTGTGAATTCTGATAACATTTTTTCTTCTTCTTTGGAATAAAAATTAAAAGTAAATTCCTTTCCTCACTTTGAATGGTTGTGAAAGCTGAATCTTTTTTAAAAAAAAACTAGAAAGGAAGAAAAATGACTCGTTTGAGTGCTGCAGAAGGATCCTGCGTATTCCTTGGACAACAAAGGTGACTAACCAGCAAGTACTGGAGCACATAACAACAGATATGTCACTGGAAGGCCAAATCACAAAACTGCATCTGACTTACTTTGGCCATGACGTGCGGGGAAATTCACTGGAGAAAGCAATTATGTTTGTAAGAGTTAGTGGTAAAAGGAAGCCAGGTCGTGAAAGAGCAGCCTGCTGGACACCATCAGAGAAAAGCCGAACGAAGCAGTGCAAGATCAGAGGATGTGGCCCACAGAACCAGCAAGAATTGGACACAACTGAATGGATATCATGCTCATCATCGCTTTGAATGGAATCTGGTAGGGAAAAAAAATCCAGTAGGATGTTTCTGCATGGCACCTATTAAAACTTCCATGAAGGTTGATATTATAAATGTCCCTCATCAGAAAAACATGCCTTTTTATTCCTTGCAGAGGCATTCCAAAGTTTGCTTCTCCATGACACAGCTTCACTCTCTTTAGTAATATCCCTTGGCTAGTTCATATTTAGGGCAATAAAATTCCTCCACCAGCACTCACCACCATTTCAAATTTTGCCTGCACTGAATTGATCAACTCATTGGCAATCACATAGAGACAAACCTTCTCTAGAAGGATCTAGTCACTTGGCCAGTAGTGGGATTCAAATAGGTGAACAACCAGTTCTCTGTGTGGATGTCGCTTCCGGAAGTCCATTCTGGGCCTGGGCCACAAAAAATTAGCTACCGGTTTTACCGAACTGGTGCAAACCAGCTGAATCCGACCACTGCATTCGGCTTTTCTAATGATGCCCATAACACCACTGAATCCATGCACCTTGCTGCTCTCGTCCTCTTCTCCTTCCTTTCTACAAAATTATACTGGCTGGCGCTTTTTCATTTAACTTTTTGTCTTCCTCACTGAGATCTGTTTAAGGATTGCTTACAACTGTCCACAAATCCTCCCTCCACAGAAACATCTCCATATTTAGGCTCCATGAGAGATAATGAATCTCATTAAGATGAGCCAAAGGAAATCCTCCTCTTCCCATTTCTGTAACAGATAAGTGTTATGTTGTCTTTACAGGCCAATAGTCCTCAATCTCCCTCAGGTTCATGAAGAAACTTTTACCTCAGAAAAATGTACTACTCTCACTTCAGGGCCCTTCTGGGCCCATAACCTGTCAGAGAATTGAGCAGCAGGTGTGCAAATGGAGTCAGAGATCCTGCCGTGAAGTTGTAGTTTTGTATGAATAAATACATTTTACATCTGTATATACAGCAAACAAGATAGTCAGGCACATCACTACATTATGAAGAACATCACAGAGCACACAGAAGAAAAAGGCGGGAAAAAAGGGAACCTCCCCCTCCACACCCACAGCAACCAATCCCAGCACAGATTGCCTCACGTGGGAGCCAGCCCTCTCCAATCAATCAACTGTGTGTTCTTGCTTATTGTACAGGTAGTCCTCGACTTAGTCCAAAATTTCTGTTGCGAACTGAAACATTTGTTAAGTGAGTTTTGCTCGCATTTTACGACCTTTCTTGCCACAATTGTTAAGTGAATGACAGTAACACAGATGTTAAGTGAATCAGGTTTCCCCATTGACTTTGTTTGTCAGAAGGTCTCAAAAAGAGATCACATGAGTCCGGACACTGCAACTGTCATAAATATGAGTCAGTTGCCAAGCCTCTGAATTTTGATCATCTGACCATGGGGATGCCTCAGTGGTCATAAGTGTGAAAAATGGTCACAAGTCAGTGCCATTGTAACTTTGAATGGTCACTGTTGTAAGTTGAGGACTACCTGTACAACCACACTGCTCCAGCTACTAAATTTGAATATCATAACATAGATCTTCTCCAGGAGGATCTGATCTTTCAGCTCTGTCCATGTTGCCTCTGGAACTGAATCCATCCATCTTGCTTCTGGTCATCCTCCTCTCCTCTTTCCTTCCATCTTTCCCAGCCTTACAGCCCTTTACAGAGAGCTAGATCTTTGCACCATGTGTCCAAAATAGGATAATTTGACCTTGATCACTATGGGAAATTGAAATAGCAGGCCCACCTACTGTTAACACCATTAGTTTAAATTGTATGAATTGCAAGAAAACAGTGGCTAAATTTCCCCCTGTACAGCTTTCATAATTCCAGGGATAACAACACCTATTCTTCAGCCACTCGTGAAAAGAAGTTTATTTGAAGAGTCATAGCTATAAAACACCGGGCAACAACTTAATGAAAAATTGAATGCTGCATTTAATTTCCCTTTTTAAGATCTAGATGGGAAAGATCAAGGAGGCTCTAATGTTTGCAAATGATCTGTGCAATCAGAGAAAGAGGAATGCACTTCGCATTTAAGTGAACGCATGCACCTCAATACCAATGCTTAAACCTGGATAATGGAAATAAAGCATCTACATCATATAGAAGGATACTAATCCATAACCCATTGGAATCTATTATAGCTTTTGTAATGCAGTCTATTATCAATGTAATCCCACTGGAGGATTTTTTTTTTAAAAAACCCCACCAATCCTTTATCTGGCTATTGTGAAGGCCATACCTTGATTCGAACGTGTTGCTCTTAAGCAAAATAATATAAGATCTCAGTTGAGCCTAATGATTTCAGAAGTTCCACTGCACAAACTACAAAATGGTTCTAGGACAATTGAACCCAGCTGCCTGGCCATACCCACCTCACCATGGACACCCAGTGCAGCTGACCCATGATGGGCATTTATCCGTGGCTGGACCTCTGCCAGTTCTCTCCAAGGGAGAAGCGCTGCCAGTTTTTCACATATTTGCCCCAACACTTCAAGCTGGAAAATCTCATCTGACGTGGAAGAGGGGGACACAAAGAGCCAGGGGCTGCGCACTGTTTTTAAGGCGCAGGAACCTGCACCCTGTTTGGAGACAGCAGGATGCCAATGTTGATTGTTGGTACTCTTGCACAACTCTGTTGCCCTGATTGGGAAATGCAGGCTTCACAGAACATAAACCACTTTCTCCCACCTCCCATTAAAATGCAAGTGGACCTCATTATTAATCGCACCCAGTGATTGCTTAACTTTGTTTATTGCCCACGTACAGGAGGGGATCGGGGCGGGGTCTTCCCATTCCCAGCCTTTCAGAAGATGGCCACCACTGCCACCCACTGCATTTGCCTAGCTCCGTTTTCCACCCAGCGCCTCCTTGCAACACGTCCCAGAGTAGCTGGGTGCAGAGCAGGGACATATAGGATGCAGTGATAGTGGCAGAAACCGTAGGGTGGAGCCCAGCACCCTCCCTTTTGGGGGTGGCAGGGCCTGGTGGAGTGGAGCAACTTGGTTGCCTCACGTGGCTATTTGTCCCGCACAGCCACTTGGCCGGGGACAAGTGTCCTTCTGCAAATCACCGAGGACAAGGGGCTGGGGAACCAGTGGCAGGAACCAGTGGTAGGGGGAAAATGCTGGCAGAGCGTCAGCTATAAATAAACTCCCACTATGGGTCACCTGTGGTGGGCAGCCTGTGGTGAAGTGGGCACAGCCGTGGCTAATTGTCCCATTTCACTACAAAAAAACCCTACTGACATCTTTGAAATGTACAAACCACAGAGATTCCAGAATTCCCAGTTTTCTTGCTCAGGGAATTTTCCACCAGATTGGAGTATGTGGATTGGTGATCCATGAGTCCCACCTATCTTGTTCCCTTGGTCAACATTAGAGAGGGACAGTTCGGTCTAGTCTAGTGGTTAAGACACAAGGCTAGAAGTTGGGAGATGGTGAATTCTAGTCTTGTCTTAGGCAAGGTGACTTGAGCCAGTCACCAGGAGATTGGGAGTTTTAGTGCCATCTTAGACATGAAAGCCAGCTGGGTGACTTAGAGCCAATCACTAGGATACAGTGAGTTCTAGCCCTGCCTTAGACATGAAAACTGGCTAGGTGACTTTGGGCCAATTGCCAAGAGACGGTACGTTCTAGTCAGCTTCAGGTATGAAAGATGGCTGATTTCTTTAGATCAGTCATTCATTCTCAGCCCAGCCCACCTCACAGGTTTGTTGTTATGGAGAAAATAGGAGGGGGGGGCGAAGTATTAAGCAAGTTCTTCCACTTTATTCCTAGCCTTTCCATGATTTTTGCATGGAAGAATGGCAAATATGGAAAGAAGGACTAAATATAATTAAACTTCTTGATAACTTCTGGGGGAAAGAGTAATTGAAGGGATGAGCAAACACAGTGTAAATTTACCTTATCAGTGTAACAATAGCAAGCCAAACTGGACAGTTTGGGCTGAAAAACAAGAAAACAAATGACTACTCACTATGCATTGCATCCCCATAGTGATATTGATAGATTATACCTGCCCTGCAGATCAGGAGGAAGAGGTTTACTTCAGGTCAAATAATCTGTCAAGGAAGAAATGCATGTGTTGGCTAACGATGTAAAGACAGCCAAGAACAAAAACTGATGCAAGTTAAAAATCAGATCTTATTAAATGTACAGAAAACAAAAAGTGAACATCAAAATAATAAAATAAAAACAGGAGCAGAATGCTGGCAAAGTAAAGCATCACACGGTCAGTTTCTACAAAAGATTGACTGGACATTGGATAAAGATAAAACATGGGAACGGCTTACAACCAGAACATTATTTATTTATTTATTTATTCATTCATTCATTCATTCATTCATTCATTCATTCATTCATTCATTCATTTATTTATTTATTTATTTATTTACTTATTTACTTACTTATTTATTTATTTATTTATTTATTTATTCATTTATTCATTTATTCATTTATTTATTTATTTATTTATTTATTTACTTATTTATTTATTTATTTATTTATTTATTTATTTATTTGTTTGTTTGTTTGTTTGTTTGTTTGTTTGTTTGTTTGTTTGATTGATTTGTATACCGCCCTTCTCCCTAAGGACTCAGGGCAGTGAACAGTGACATAAATATCAGAATGCACAAATACAGATATTGAAAACAAATTAATCCCTAATTTTGCCCAAATGCAGAAACATAAAACAATAATTTAAAACAATAATTACAATAGAACCCGTCAGACCAGACCGGATTGCTCAAACAGATAGGTTTTTAGGTCGCGTCGGAAGGAGCGAAGGTCGGGAGCCATCCGGAGCTCAACCGGTAAATGGTTCCATAGGTCAGGCGCGCCCACAGAGAACGCCCTCCCCCCGGGAGCCACCAGACGGCATTCTCCGAACGTCGGCACCCTGAGGAGGCCCTCTCTGTGGGAGCACACTGGACGGAGGGACGTTGACGCTGGCAGCAGGTGATTCCTAAGGTACTCCGGACCCATGCTATGTAGGGCTTTGAAAACCATTACCAGCACCTTGAATCTTACCCGGAGGACAACTGGGAGCCAATGTAGCTCACGGAGTAGAGGTGTAACATGGGAGTATCGGGAGACTCCCAACACAACTCTCGCGGCTGCATTCTGTACCAGTTGGAGCCTCCGAGTGGTCCTCAAGGGCAGCCCCATGTAAAGAGCATTGCAGTAGTCTAAACGAGAGGTCACGAGTGCATGAGTGACCGTACGCAGGGCATCCCGGTCTAGATAGGGCCGTAATTGGTGCACCAGGGCAAAGGCTCCCCTAGTCACAGCTATTATGTGGTCTTCCAAGGAAAGCTGTGAATCTAGGAGGACTCCCAAGTTGCAAGCCCTATCTGTGGGGGGTAATAATTATTATTTAATAATAATTAAAGAAAGAGATGGAAGGTTAAACTATTCTAACTAACATAATCAAGGCCAGAACTGAAAAAAAAATCATCAAATGATTCAAAGTGCAGATTGTGCAAAGAAGCAGAAGAAACAGTAGATCAGGGGTCCCCAATCCTGGGCTGCAGACCGGCAACAGTCCACAGCTCACCAGAAACAAGTCCATGCAAATAAGCAAAGCACCATCTGCACAGCTGGCTCCATCTGCACACCTGGATCAAAAACAATAACTGTGAGAGGGACCTTGGAGTCCTAGTGGATGATCACTTGACTACGAGCCCGCAGTGTGCAGCAGCCGCCAAAAAAGCTAATATAATCCTGGGTTGTATAAAAGAGGCATAGAAACAAGATCATGCAAAGTATTAGTACCGCTTTATAAAGCCTTGGTAAGGCCAATCTGGAATACTGCATCCAGTTTTGGTCACTATACTATAAAAAGAGATGTTGAGACCTTGGCAAAAGTTCAGAGAAGAACAATTAAGATGATCAGAGGCCTGGAAACTAAACCATATGAAGAACAGCTGCAGGACTTGGGTTTGCCTAGTCTAAAGAAAAGAAGAAATAAGAGTGATATGATAGCAATATTCCAATATTTGAGGGGCTGCCACAAAGAAGAGGGGGTCAAATTATTTCCCAAAGCACCAGAGGGCAGGACAAGAAACAAGGGTTGGAAACTAATCAAGGGGAGAAGCAATCTGGAATTAAGGAGAAACCTCCTGATGGTGAGGACAATTAACCAGTGGAACAGCCTGCCTCCAGAAATTGTGGGCACTCTGTCACTGGAGGTTTTTAAGAAGAGGCTAGACATTCACCTGTCTGAGATGGTATAGATTCATCTGTCTAACCAGGTTGGACTAGAAGACCTCCAAGGTCCCTTCTATTCTATTCTATTCTATTCTATTCTATTCTATTCTATTCTATTCTATTCTATTCTATTCTATTCTATTCTATTCTATTCTATTCTACTCTACTCTACTCTACTCTACTCTACTCTACTCTACTCTACTCTACTCTACTCTACTCTACTCTATTCTATTCTATTCTATTCTATTCTATTCTATTCTATTCTATTCTATTCTATTCTATTCTATTCTATTCTATTCTCTCTTCCATATTCCCTATCCTATCCTATCCTATCCTATCCTATCCTATCCTATCCTATCCTATTCCATTCCATTCACACATGTGGGATGCAGGCAGCACATGAAACCATGGCCCTTCCCCCCCACCACCCCAGGTCTGGGGAAAACCTTCTTTCCAAGAAACAAGTCCCTGGCATTTAAAATGTTGGGGACTGCTGCAGGAGACCGTATACTCAGCTCTGCAAGACGACAACACAAACCGACTATAAATGATGAGATAACACAATCCCCAAAATGATTCACTGGAACTTTTGTAAAAATAAATAAATCTCTAAGCATTATCATGAAAATGACAGGATAAAATATTGTGGGATTTCTGAATATAGACCGATATATTCATGCCAGATACAAACGTGGTTGAAAAAGAAAAACACACACATACTGTAGATAATTGATTCGGCCATACCAGAGGACAGTTGAATAGAAGACAAAGAATTGGAGATCATAAAATATCAAGATCTGAAAATCAAAATTGAAATATTGTGGCGACAACCAGCCATGGTGCTCCTAGTGGTTATTGGCACACTAAAAATACCAAAATAAAATCTTGGATGGCAATGAGAAAATCTGTGCATTGACAACATTTCCATCTGTCAGTTGTAAAAGGCCACTCTGCTTGAATCTGCAGATATACTGCGCTGATAGATTACGATGTCCTAGGTTCTTGGGAAGACCGCACTCAACAACAGCTAAAGAACTGGAAGCTATTACTTCACCTGGCTGTGAAATGATAATAATAACCTGGCTGTGAAATGATAATAATAATAATCAGGCTTTATTTACCAAAGAGTGTAGTTGGGCAAGGAATTTTGCAAGCTTATCACACCATTGAGGGGGAAAAGAGAGTATTGGAAGAATAGCTGAAGGACGGTAAAGTTATGCACTGAAGCTACTATACCGTGAAGGTTTCCTAAATACCAAAAAAAACCTAAACGGGTTATAAGAAAGACCAAATATAGAAAAAGAAAAAGAGAAAAAAGAAATGACAAGGCAAAATATTACATGGCCAGAGTAGGTAATCCTTGACTTATAATAATTCATTTAGTTACAATGGCGCTGAAAAAAGTGACTTATGACCATTTTTCACACTAACGACTGTTGTCATTTTGTCATTTTTGTCATTTTTACATTTATATACCGCCCTTTCCCGAAGGACTCAGGGCGGTTTACAGGGTAATTAAAAACCAAAATACAAAAGTTAAAAAACCAAGTTTAAAAAAAATTAAATTTATCCCTGTCTAAATAAAACCCCAGTTAAAATAAAATTAATCCTCAGCCTGGGCCAGAGAGCTCGAAGAGCCAGGTCTTCAGGTCCCGGCGGAATGAACGGAGGTCGGGGGCATGGTCACATGATCAAAATTCAGGCACTTGGCAATTGACTCATATTTATGATCATTGCAGAGCCCCCGGGGTCACGTGATCCCCTTTTGTGACCTTCTGGCAAGCAAAGTCAGTGGGGGAAGCAAGGATTCACTTAACAACTGCGCTACTAAATTAATGACTGCAGTGTTTCACTTTAACCCCTGTGGCAAGAATGGCCATAAAGTGGGGCAAAATTCGCTTAACAGATGTCCCGCTTAACAAGATAAATTTTGGGGTCAGTTGTGGTTTACTAAATATCAAAGAGATGAAACAAGCCTAAAGAGAAAAGAGAAAAGGCAAGGCAAAGTACTACATGGCCAGTACAGGTAGTCCTTAACTTACAACCATTTGTTTAATGACGTTTGAAGTTACAACGGCACTGAAAAAGCGACTTGTTTTTCACACATAAGACTGTTGCAGCATCCCCATGGTCATGTGATTAAAAATTTGGATGCTTGGCAACTGGCATGTATTTATGACGGTTGCAGTGTTCCGGGGTCATGTGATCCCCTTCTGTGGCCCTCTGACATGCAGAGTCAACGAGGAAGTCAGGTTCTCTTAACAACCCTGTTTTAATAACAACTTCAGTGATTTATTTAATAACTGTGGCAAGTATGGTTGTAAAATGGGGCAAAACTCACTTAACAAATGTCTCGCTTAGCGACATAAATTTTGGGCTCAATTGCGGACTACCTGTACATTAAAAAAATAGCAGCTAAAACAGATATCAACAAGACTTGGCAATGGCTAGGCTGAAGAAAGAGTCAGAGGCACTAATTCTGGCTGTAGAACATCAAGTCTTAGGACAGACCTGGGATTTTATCCACCCTGGGCCACATCTGGCCATTTGGCTGTCTCTGCCAAGCCCATGTCAGGACAATCGGAAATTAGAAATTAAATGTAAATAAGCATGTTGCAAGGGGCAGGTGAAGAAACTGAGTGCACTCCTTCAGGTTTTTTTAATTATTTTTATTTTATTTTAATCCCATTTATATCCCGCCCTTCTCCGAAGACTCAGGGCGGCTTACAATTTAAGCACAAACCAATGTTAGATGGCAACTGAGGGAAGGGAAGGACAGAAAACTCTTTTCTGAACCTGTGCAGCATCTGCCCTTCACCTGGAGCAGCCTGAGGAATTCAGGTGATGGAGTTTGCGGGCATCAAATCAGGTTACATTGGTTTGGCCCTCCTACAACAGTCCAAAAGGGACGCGGTGGCTTAGTGGGTTAGGACGCTGAGCTTGTCGATCAGAAGGTCGGCAGTTTGGCGGGTCGAATCCCAAGTGCCGCGTAGCAGAGTGAGCGCCTGTTACACGTCCCAGCTTCTGCCAACCTAGCAGTTCAAAAGCACGTAAAAATGCAAGGAGAAAAATAGGGACCACTCCGGTGAGAAGGTAACAGCATTCCGTGTGCCTTTGGCGTCTAGTCATGCCGGCCACATGACCATGGAGACGTCCTCGGACAAGCGCTGGCTCTTCGGCTTTGAAACGGAGATGAGCACCGGCCCCTAGAGTCGGAAACGACTAGCACGCATGTGCGGGGGAACCTTTACCTTTACCTTTACAACAGTCCAAGTTCCGCATGGAGCCCCTTGGGAAAATTAATTGCTCATCCATGCCTTAAGGATAAATGCATTCAGAGCCAGAACTGAGAAAGCAGCCACAGATAGCAAGTGCCACCCCTGCAAAGAAGCTGCTGCAAGATCCACGCAGATTGACTACAAGCCATGGCCTGACAAACTAGCAACAACGGTGCATTAGAATTCCCACAGGAAATACCACTTGCTGGCAAGCAAGAATTGGTGGGATCATGAAGTAGACAAGCAATAAGAAAATTTTAGTACTTGGAGACAGCAGAAGAGAAGAGAAAGAATTGGAGAAAGTAGCAAAATAGAAGACGTGCAAATAAAAGTAGAATGATTGTGGTGAAAGAATGCAAAGATCATACCAATAGAAATAGGTGCCTTGGGTGCAATCCCAAAACATCTGGAACACCACTTGAACACCACTGACAGACTGGCCATCAGTCAATTGCAAAAGGCAGCTTTACTCGGAACAGCTTACATCCTGTGATGATAGCTTTAATAATATGAAGCAACAATATCTGCCTGACCCAGGTCCTTGGGAAGGATTTGATAGATCAGGGGTCTTCAAAGTTGGCCCTTTTATGACTTGTGGACTTCAACTCCCAGGATTCCTCAGCCAGCATGCCTGGCTGAGGAATTCTGGGAGTTGAAGTCCACAAGCAGGGCTCTTCCAACTTGGCCCTTTTATGACTTGTGGACTTCAACTCCCAGGATTCCTCAGCCAGCGTGCCTGGCTGAGGAATTCTGGGAGTTGAAGTCCACTAGTCATAAAAGGGCCAGCTTTGAAGACCCTTGCGACAGATGGACAAAAATGCCAAATCCGTTCTGAACATCTGGTTGAATTGTGTAAGCAACCCATAATTTATTAAACTTGTATGAAGCTCAACTCCTAATGACTCTGGTTGGCTCACAATAATCAAAGAAATTACAATAACATCTCTGCATTTATTATACATGCTGGACTGCAATAATATACCTAATGGCAATTTTATTTCTGTTGTAATAGCAAACTAATTCACAATTTTGTGATGATTTCCTTCACTGTTGAAATGGAAACTGGATATTCATTGTCAGTAGTACTTAAATTAAAATTTCTGCCCTAAGCAAGAGGTTAGGTTGGAAAGTCTCTGCGGCCATCTTCCAGCTTGAGATGCGTTGTTTCACACACAGCAGAAAGATCAATTTGCAGTTGGCTGTGTGCTGTCCCGACCACTGTGCTTAACAAACTATAGTTTATCCTTTAATACAATGTTTCTCAATCTTGGCAATTTGAAGATGTGTGGATTGAAGACTCCCAAATACTGACTAGGGAATTGTGGCCCGCATATTTGCAAGTTGCCAAGGTTAAGAAACTCTGCATTAATATATTTTGTGAATTTGGGCAATTGTGGCTTATTGGATACATTATGGTTAAAGAAGGACTGATGAACTCAGCTAACATTGTTTTATCTCTTTAGAAAAATGCTTGAAGTCTGCATCTAAGCACTGTGAATAGAGACTGTGTTTGCAAGCCAAAAGCTGAAGGGATCCTATTTTTCATTGGTACGATGCGTGCTAAGCTTGCAAAGCCCCCAATTGGTCTCTGACATCTCCACTTAGAACAGGAAGCATTTAACCTGAGGAGCGAGTTCAAATCATATGGCAAGATAATTCCTGAGTTGTATTTGGCATAAGGCAGCAATTCAGAGTTAGCAATTGCAATGATTTGCTGCAGGCCAGAGAATTTTCTCTGCTGTGTGGTTAGGAGGTTCTTTTATACTCCCCGATTCTATACATGCTTCAGAATACTGCTTTGTTGTGTTGATTCACAGGATTGTAGCCAGCAACAAAAGTACAGGGCTGGCAAACAATTAATGCAACATCACCCAGACAATTGAGTTAAAACAGAGAATATGACATTTATCTCTTTTGAAGAAAATATCACCAATATTCAGTTTAAATAATACATCTGGATATAAGCATAAATACCTGCGCTGTTATTTTTAATGTAAAGTCCAAAGGATAGTCACTAAGAAAAATAACTGATAACTCTTTTTCACTTGTTCTTGCATTTTTATTTTCTTCCTACTTTAATGGAACTCCCTGTGTATACAGGTAATTCCCGTTTACTGCCTGCCTCATTCAGCAATTGTTTTAAGTTACCACAGTGTAAATAACTTTACAACCAGTGCCCACATTTATAATCTTTGCAGTGTCCCTGTCATGTGACTACTGTTACAGTCAATAGGCATTGTCCTGTCCCTGATTTGCAGAGTGTAGAGATTGGAAAAGAAAAGATTACAAGAGAGTAAGCTGGCACACAATGGGGAATATATATATATATATATATATATATATATATATATATATATATATATATATATATATATATATATATATATATATATATATATATATATATATATATATATATATATATATATATATATTGAAATGCACTTGGGCCATATATATATATATATATATTGAAATGCACTTGGGCCAGAAGCTATGAGCACATTTACACAAATAGCCTAGACAATTTTCCATTGTGCACCTGCTTACTCTCTTGTAATCCCTTCCTCTCCAAATGAATGTCTTCCTCCTCTTTTATCACTGGGTGTCAAGGGAGATACAAAGTTCTGATTTTTAATGAACATAAATGCAAATATTAATATTCCTCTTGCCAATTATTTCATTGCCAAGTGAGCATTCCAAAGGAGGTAGAAATGGGGGGGGGGAAGAAAGGTCAGTTGCATTCAAGTGATTTCCTTCTTAGGGACTGCTTTGCTTAACAAAAGAGTTGCCGGTCCCAATTGATTTTTATTCCCCAGTCTTGAGAAAGCATATTAAAATTGGACTCTGAAATTGGACATCTGCTAATTGTGAATTGACAACAAACATATCATTGCTTCATTGATGCAGAAGTTATCTTCATCCACACTTTGCAAAAAAAGGGAGATATCAAAGAAATGTAAAAACCCTAGTCCTCTATTTTAAAGGCAAAGGGTAACTGATAGAATCTTGTCCATTTCATGTCTATAAAGCTTCTAGGTCAGCATTCTTCTTAAAGCAATGTTTCTCAATCTTGGCAATTTTAAAAAGTATATAATCAACTTACAGAATTTCACAGCCAGTCTGCTAACTAGACGCAGGGGTGTCAAACTCAATTTCATTGAGGGCCGCATCAGCATTGCGGTTGCCCTCAGGGGGCCGGGTGGGTGTGGCCAGGGTGGGCGTGGCCTGCTGGGTGGGCGTGGCTAGAGTGCGTATGGCCTGCTGGGTGGGCGTGGCCAGCTCTACATCGTTCGCATCTAGGGTGCCTGTGGGGGCCTGGGCAGGAGTGGGACAGCTCTGAGGGTCTCTGGCAGAAGGAGGGTCTCTGGGCCAGGGCCAAGTCAGTGGGGGCCATTACCTCACTGTTTCCAGGATGGCTTCGCGGGCCACATGAAACCACTTCGCAGGCTGGATCCGGCCCCCGGGCCTTGTGTTTGACATGTCTGAACTAGGGTATTATTAGAGTTGTTGTCCACACCTCTTAAAGTTGGCACAGTTGAGAAACAGTGCTTTACATCAGGGGTCTTCAAACTTGGCCCTTTTATGACTTGTGGACTTCAACTCCCAGAATTCCTCAGCCAGGCACGCTGGCTGAGGAATTCTGGGAGTTGCAGTCCACTAGTCATAAAAGGGCCAAGTTTGAAGACCCCTGCTTTACATGATTGCTAGAGTGGCTTATGCTGGCTCAGGAATTCTGGGAGTTGAAGTCCACAAGTCTTAAGGTTGTCAAATTTGGAGACCCTGGCTTAAACTGAGGGATGAAGGCCTGATGCAAAGGTCCCTTCCAATGTAGAAGCAGTTTGCTTCTTCCAAGCTCTGCAAAACTGCGGCTCCTTTTGCATTGCAGCTGAATCAGAAATAAATCAATTTGGTTGCCCCAAAGAGACAACCGCATGAGATCAAAGGGGCATGGAGTTAATAGGAGAGGTGCACAAAACCCTTGGATGGGAGTGACCAAAGGCAGATGAAATATAGCATCATTTTGCCTCCCCTTCAGATCCTTTTCATGACTTACGTGCTAGTAAGGACGGTGTTGGTGCTCTGCTACTCTTTTCTGTCAGTTCCAATCAATTGAACTGTGCTTAGTCCTTTTGCAAAACTCATCATGCTTATAGTTTGTAAAGTTGTAGAGCTGACCTGGGCTTTTTATGGCCCATGGGCCACATCCAGCCCTTCAACTGTCCCTACCTGGCCCTCGTGTGGTCAGCTGGAGATTAGGAGTTAAATGTAAATAAGTGTACATCATGCATGCAATACAATCTCCAACAATCATAAACCACTTTTATTTTGAGAGTGACTACTACTTTTTTTTTCAATTTGTGTGTGTGTGTGTGTGTGTGTGTGTGTGTGTGCACCCTTTTGGTTCAGCCCTTTGACCCTCCCAGTTTATTATGTGGCCCTTTAGGAAAATTAATTGTTACCCTGTTAGAGAGAGAGACAGACAGACAGACAGACAGACAGAGACGTGAAAGCCAGATAGGACAATTCTGACATCTCTGAGATAAAATACGTAATCTCTCCAAAATTTTTACACAGAAACCATCCACTCCTTTTCAAGATCTGGATAGGTTAAAAAAAGGCAGATATTCCTGCAGTGAGCAAGAGATCAGACTCCATGATCTCTTAATGGCCTAATCTACAATGTACAGTAATCCTCAAGTTACAACTGTAATGGACTTGCTCAGCATGGCTGTAAGTCATGATGATCGTAAAGTGGCTCACTCACATAATCGACCTGATTTTACCTTTCTTTGGGGTGATAGTTAAGTGAATCCATGGTTATTATGTGAATGCCATTGTTTGCTATAGATAAATTGCAGTCACAAATGCAGAATTTCAGAACCATGTTCTGAACTGGTCATAAGTCAAGGACTAATGGAGGTGGAGTTGTGGAATTGAACCAAGGGAGATATGAAAGGTGGTGATATCCACTGTGATTTAGAAAGAGAATAGATTTTATAGACTTACTGTATATAATCGTGAATAAACCAAGAATTTTAAAATCCAAAATACACCACCAGAATTGGGTTTGGCTTTTATGGACACCAGAGTTCAAGAGTTTTAAACCTTGTCATAGCCTTCAAATCATCGAGTTTTATAAATGATGACATGACAGTTTGATGTTTCCCCACCTGTCTCTGCAGTTAAAAATGTGAGTGATCGACAACCATGACATTTTCATGGTACTTTCACTGAAATTTCAAGAGCCAGCTTCTCCATGGCTGCTGGTGTGATTATACAGGGCAGGGGTCTTCAAACTTGGCCCTTTTATGACTTGTGGACTTCAACTCCCAGAATTCCTCAGCCAGCGTGCCTGGCTGAGGAATTCTGGGAGTTGAAGTCCACAAGCAAGGGTTTTCAAACTTGGCCCTTCCTTTTATGACCTGTGGACTTCAACTCCCAGAATTCCTCAGCCAGCATCCTTGACTGAGGAATTCTGGGAGTTGAAGTCCACAAGTCATAAAAGGGCCAAGTTTGAAGACTTTGGTTTAGAGCAGGGGTAGGCAACCTTGGCCCTTTTATGACTTGTGGACTTCAACTCCCAGAATTCCTGAGCCAGCATAGCTCAGCTTGGAAACCTCTCACTTTCCCTTCAGCATGGCTCAGGAATTCTGGGAATTGAAGTCCACGAGTCATAAAAGAGCCAAGGTTGCCTACCCCTGGTTTAGAGCAATGTTTCTGAACTTTGACAACTTGAAGATGTGTGGACTTCAACTCCCAGAATTCCCCAGCTAGTATGGCTGGCTGAGGAATTCTAGGAGTTGAAGGCCACATATCTTCAAGTTGCTGAGGTTGAGAAAAAATAAAGTAGGTAGTCCTTGACTTATGAACATAACTCACCCCAAAATTTATGCCACTGTGAGAAATTTTCTGAGTGAGTTTTGCCCCATTTTACAACTTTTCTTGCAACATTTGTTCAGTGAATCACTGCAGTTGTTAAATTAGTAACTCCATTGTTAAGTGAATCTGGGTTTCCCCATTGACTTTGCTTGCCAGAAGGTCGCAAAAGGGGATCACATGACCCCGGGATTCTGCAACCGTCATAAATATGAGTCAGTTGTCAAGTGTCCGAATGTAAATCACATGATCATGGGGATGCTGTAACGGTCATAAGTGTGAAAAATGGTCATGTCAACTTTTTTCAGTGCTGTTAACTTCGAACTGTCTTTAAATGAACTGTTGTAAGCCGAGGACTGCCTGTATAGCTTTTTTTTTTTGTAAGTCTCTCATTGTCAATATTTTACTATGCAGGCACATGAAGCTGTTCATATGTTTGACAGGGTACTCAAAGAGCATGGAACAAAAGAATGTTTCAGTAGATATGAAAATGGCTGTTCCTGAAATATTTGGGAGATGAGATAATTATGCTCTTGCGAATAAGAGTATTGGAATTTCTACATTTGCTCTAATTAACATTATTATCCTGGCTTTCCTGGCTGCTGCAAACTTACCCTTTGAAAGATTGCAAGCATGCACCACGCCATGACATTCTTGCTAAAAAGTGAAGCCCATTTATTGGACTAGAGTGAAAGACCAATCAATGAATTTCGTTATAACTATGGATGTTTGAACGGTTCTGTAATTAAGATTTGATTAATCTCCAAAACTCAGTTTAACTTAGATTAAACCTGCATCGATTGTATTCCTTCACAATTATAGACTAGGTGCAGGCAACTTCCCAGGTCATTACAGAGCTGATAATTAGTTGAGAATGAGGAGGAGGAAATAGATTAAAAGGGAATGCAGCTTCACTTTTTAGAATATGCAACTGCAAATGAAGGGCAAAGCAACTCAGAACAAAGAGAAAAGGCATAAAAACAGATTGCATGTACCCTGAAAAAGGGACTTATGATCCAATTTCTAAGTTCTGGGTCTGCGCCCAATTCCTTACTGACACATGACCGTATTTTGGGTGCTTGGAAACTGACACACATTTATACTGTTTGCAGTGCTCTGCGGCACATGACTGCAATTTATGACGTTTTTGCTGGAAACTGGCATTTACTTCTGGTTTCTGGCAAAAACTGCCTCAGAGTGAACAACGGGTTCACCTAACAACCGCCACAAAAAAGATTGTAATATCGGGTCTGATCACATGATGTCTAGCTTTACAACTGTCATGACCTGCAACTGTAATTGTGGAGCTTAATTATCATCATTATTCAGGGACTACCTGTAATCGGCAAATGTTGCCATTCAGTCGCCCTCTAGATGGCAGTAAATAGATTCAGAAACACCAGCTCTTTGCTACCATCTTGAGGTCATCTGCAGATTTGCAGCCCAGATATGGTTTGCCTAGAATCTAGTTCACAGGTGTCACACTCGATCACGTCACATGATGTATCATGATGTTTTTTGCCGTTGTGGAGCCGGGGTGGGCGTGGCCTGCACGTGACGCATCCAGCCCACTGGCTGCCAGTTTGACATCCCTGGCCTTGATGAATGGGAAACTACTTCCAAGCAGACAAAGTCTGGCAGGCAGAGGTAGATGAACGACCAGCATTTTTATATTTAATAATACTTAAAAGCCATGAGCATGAACATATGAGAATAGAACCACATGATCCTAACAACTGGTTAATACTTAGGAATAATTTGGCACATGTCTAAGGCTTATAACTTAAGTCAAGCACAACAGTTTCCTAAGGATTCTGGGAGTTTTGGTTTACCACCACCTGATAGATCACAGACCTTTCCCTCCTGCCTTAAAAATCTTTTCCCAATCTGGGCACCTCTTGATGCAGTTTCCCAGTTTTCCCCCCTTCATTATGTCTGTTCAAGTCCTTTCTTTAAAGGGCTGGGCCAGCCAGGAAGTGGAAGTGAGGGATGAAGTCACAGTGCTCCAACAGTGGAGATTTTAAAGAAGAGATTGGATAACCATTCATCTGTAATGATATAGGGTTTCCTGTTTGAGCAGAGGGTTGGACTAGAAGACCTCCAAGGTCCCTTCCAACTCTGTTGTTCTGTTCTGTTCTGCTAGCTTATGGTACAAGCCAATTATTAGAATTCAGCTAGACGAAAGCCCATGGGTATAAAAGTCACAGGTTATAACAGAGACCTGATTATTAAGCCTGGTGCGCCAGCTGCGGCCCTATCTGGACTGAGATGCCCTATGCACAGTCACCCATGCACTCGTGACCTCCCGGCTAGACTACTGCAATGCTCTCTACATGGGGCTGCCCTTGAGGACCACTCGGAGGCTTCAACTGGTGCAGAATGCAGCCGCGTGAGTTGTGATGGGAGTTTCCCGATACTCCCGTGTAACACCTCTTCTCCGCAAGCTGCATTGGCTTCTGGTTGCCCTCCGGGTGAGATTCAAGGTGCTGGTAATGACCTATAAAGCCCTAAATGGCTTGGGTCCGGATTATCTAAGGGAACACCTGCTGCCGGCATCAACTTCCCATCGTCCTGTGCGCTCCCACAAGGAGGGCCTTCTCAGGGTACCGCCGGTTAAGGAATGCCAGGGGAAGAGCGTTCTCTGTGGGCGCGCCAGCCCTATGGAAACAACTTCCCACGGAACTTAGGACTGCCCCCGACCTTCGTTCATTTCGCCGGGACCTGAAAACTTGGCTCTTTGAGCTGTCTGGCCCAGACTGAGGGGTTTTAATTCTTAATTGGGTTTTAGTTTTAAATTTCGGGGACTTGAATTAATTAATTGTTTTAACTGATTTTAATTTTTGTATGTTATGCTTTTAATTTTCCCTGTAAACCGCCCTGAGTCCTACGAGAATAGGGCGGTATATAAATTTAAATAAATAAATAAATAAATAAATAAATAAATAAATAAATAAATAAATAAATAAATAAATAAATAAATAAATTCGTGGCTAGCGGTGTGTGTGTGTACAAAAGCCATATTTGAATGTGGGTTATAGAGTGGTCAAAAATTGAAGAAGATTCTTGCATGAGAAGTGAAATGTCTTCAAGGAAAAACCAAAAAAAGTCCAACTGTCTCTTGAAAAAGCACCTTTGGGAGAACCACGACCTGAATGGCTGAGAATCTCCATAGATTCAGTGGCCAAAAATTTGCTGAACTTTAAGCTTGTTCTTCGACCCTCACCTGCCACAACCAAATTGAAACTACCCCTAAAATGTTTATTTCTAAAGCTGTGCACCAACAGAGAATCTCAGTCTACCCTACCTGAAGACCAAGAAATGGATGATTTCTCTGAATTTCCCAAACACTCCTTTAGTGAGGACAGTAGCTCTCTCGCTGATCTTCCTCCCAATTAATTTATTTAAAGATTCATCTACTAAAAGTTTTATAGGGCACTTAACTTGTCAAGATGTGACTCCGGACATAAAAACAAATCATCATATCTCAAAAACAACAACAACAAAAAATCATTTGCAAGAACAAAACACTCAGCTGAAGAACATCAACTCAGGGAGAAGTTCACCAGGCATTCTGGATCCAGTCTCCATGAGTTTTCTTTGGATTTTCTTAACCTGTCTTTGGTCTTCTTGTATTTAAGGGCCTGCATTTGCCCAACACAGGAAGGCTAATTATTGTTTGTGTGTCTCTATGTTATAATGGTTTTGTGTAAACCCAGCCTGCGCAGTTATTTCAGAGTTCAGAGTATGTGTGAACCAAGTATATAGTTTAATTTAGAACTCGGGTTAATTGTAGTGGATGAATGCAGGGACTTCTAAAATCTCCCCACTCATTATAAAACAAAGTTTTTCTTTCATCAGATCAAATGTGACTTGGTAAGGGGAGAAAATGCAGGATAAATTTCCTCCCCAGCACTAATAACTTTCTTCCAATTGAAATAGAGAGAGACAGGAGAATTTTTTTTAAAATAATCTGTATCCTTCCCCATCCTGGGCTCCAAGATCACCGCAGACGGGGACTGCAGCCAAGAAATTAAAAGACGCTTGCTCCTGGGGAGGAAAGCCATGGCAAATCTAGACAGCACACTAAAAAGCAGAGACATCACCCTGTCAACAAAAGTGCGTATAGTCAAGGCTATGGTCTTCCCAGTTGCAATGTATGGCAGTGAAAGTTGGACCATAAGAAAGGCTGAGCGCCAAAGAATTGAGGCCTTTGAACTATGGTGCTGGAGAAGACTCCTGCGAGTCCCTTGGACTGCAAGGCGATCAAACCGGTCAGTCCTAGAGGAGATCAACCCTGACTGCTCTTTAGAAGGCCAGATCCTGAAGTTGAAACTCAAATACTTTGGCCACCTAATGAGAAGGAAGGACTCACTGGAGAAGAGCCTAATGCTGGGAAAGGTTGAGGGCAAGAGAAGAAGGGGACGACAGAGAATGAGGTGGCTGGATGGAGTCACTGAAGCAGTAGGCGTGAGCCTAAATGGACTCCAGAAGATGGTAGAGGACAGGAAGGCCTGGAGGAACATTGTCCTTGGGGTTGCGATGGATTGGACACGACTTCACAGCTAACAAAAACATCCTTCCCCTAATCCTATATCATCATACATGTACCAATTATGCTGGCACTGAAACTACCTTGCCTATAATTAATATTTTCTGTCTTCCAGGATTTAGGCCTAATTATGAAAAAGGTTTGACCTTTTTAAAGGCCTTTTCATTATCTTAAAAGAGCCTCCTAAACATTCCATGTCTTTATCCCTCTTTCGCTTAAGGAATGTTGTTTTTTTCAAAGAGCACAAATATTCCAAAGAATTAGCCAATCAGTGCAAGCCAGCTTCTCTATATTTTCATATTCCCACTGACCTCCAATTCAGTTCTGAAGAAGAACTGAGCTACTGTATACGTAGCAAAGATGCTTCCTTTCAATCTTGGCTACTCTGAACTATTTTACCTAGGTCTTTACCAAAATTCCTCACCTATTCAGACATCATAAAACTATCTGGGGTGCAAATTAGTGAAAACTCCTTTTAGAAGGGAAGAATATGGTGCTGGTTGGACTAGACAGGGTGGTGTTGATCCAGCATTAGACACTTCATAGATGTGTGTGCCAGTCTAGACAATCAACTGTGAAGCTCAGGAGCCCCAAAGCGTTGATTTATCACATTTTTGCACAGACAACCAAGTCTGAGCCAAATGGTCAGCAAAGCACAGTTGCTATGCCAGGGAACTAACTGCTAAGAATTTGCAAGCACTTCTGCCCCTCAGCTCTTGAAATGTCCATCCTTTTGCAAGGATCATATTGCAAGCACCATTTACAGTCCATGGCTGAGGGAGGGTAAAGGCTTTCAAAAGGACAAAAATACAATGATTATTTATTCTCCAGAACACCTGGGAGAAAAAAAAAAGCAATGGATGGAAGCTCATGATAGGAAGATCCTAACTAAGGAGAATTTTTCTGACAGAACAATTAGTTAATGAAACTATTGTATTGTGTTGTGTTGTGTTGTATTGTGTTGTGTTGTTGTGTTTGTTATATTATATTATATTGTATTGTATTGTATTGTATTGTATTGTATTGTATTGTATTGTACAGTATTGTATTGTACTGTATTGTATTGTATTGTATTATTAATTTCCGATCTATATTATTTTTATAAATAACTCAAGGTGGCAAACGTATCTAATAGACTTTCCTCCTTCTACCTTGTGAGGTGGGCTGGGCTGACAGAGAATGACGAGCTTAGGTCACCCAGCTGACTTTTATGCCTAAGGCGGGACTAAAACTAATAGTCTCTTGGTGATTGGTGCAAGGTCACCCAGAGAACTCTCATGTCTAAAGCAGGACCAGAACTCACAGTCTCCTGGTGATTTGCCCCAAATCACCCAGCTGGCTTTCATACCTAAGTTGGAACTAGAACTCACAGTTCCAGTTTCTATCTTGCTGCCTTAACCACTAGATCAGGGGTCTTCAAATTTGGCTCTTTTATGACTTGTGGACTTCAACTCCCAAAATTCCTCAGCCAGGCATGCTGGGTGAGGAACTCTGGGAATTGAAGCCCACAAGTCATAAAAGGGGCAAGTTTGAAGACCCCTGTAGTGGGGTCAAGGTTTTGGTTATGGTCTTTAAGTCCTTACATGGCATGGGTCCGGGGTACCTCGGGGACCACCTGCTGCCGGCATCAACCTCCCTCCGTCCAGTGCGCTCCCACAGAGAGGGCCTCCTCAGGGTGCCTCCGGTCAGAGAATGTCGGCTGGTGGCCCCCAGGGGGAGGGCCTTCTCTGTGGGCGCTCCGGCTCTATGGAACCAACTGCCGGTTGAGCTCCGGATGGCACCGGACCTTCGCTCCTTCCGGCACGGTCTGAAGACCCATTTATTTGAACAAGCTGGCCTGGCCTGATGGGGGGCGTTAGGGTTTTTAATGGGTTTTTATATTGTTATTGTTTTTTTTTATCTGGGCAACTGTTTAATTCTCTTTTAATTTTTGTATTTGCTATTTATATATGCCCTGTTCACCGCCCTGAGTCCTCCGGGAGAAGGGCGGTATACAAATTTAATAAAAGATAAAAGAAGATAAAGATAAAAGCTATGCAGCTAACATACACGAGCCAGCAGAACAGCAGGAGGCGCGGAGCTGGACAGCTCCAGGCTATAACCGCAAGTGGCGGGAAAGCCTGGTTCAAACAGGTTTGACAGCTCCGGGCTATAACCGTACCGGCAGGAAGCCGGGGTTTAAAGAGATTGGTTACCTGCAGTGGCGGGAAGCCCAGGTTTGAATCCATTGGCTGGCATTCACCTGAGCAGGTATAAAGCACGCGAGGTAAACCCTTGTCCCAAGCCGAAATCCACCCAGCTGAATAAAGGTCTGCTACATCTACCCCCCAGCTGTCTCGTCTTCCTTGCGACCTGCGATTTAACAACCCCTGAACTAGATCAAAGTGGATCTTCAAGAAAAGATTGGTCAGCCATTTGTGTGGGATAGAATAAGGTCTTCTGTCCTGGGCAGGGGGTGGGACTAGAAGGCCTCCAAAATCCCTTCTAGCCTTGTCACTCTATGATCCTATGAGAAGACCTACGCACCCTCTTGAAGGGAGCAATGCCTTCATCCCAGTGAGAGACGTTTGCAGACCAACCTGGTGGACAAGGAGATGGCTTTAATTTACTAGACCTATCCATTGATTAGCTACATTTCTTCAAAATGCATTAATCTTCATCCTATTATCTCCTGGATCAATTACTTTCATCAATTAAAGTTTAATAAATGTATCTGTTTCCAAAAGGTCTCTTGGAGCGCTTTGTTTATTTTTTAAAAAGCAGCTCCATACTTGTCTAATACTATTGATAGGACTCATCAAACTACTGTAGCACACACACACACACACACACACACACATACATAAATCCCACCTCTGGTTGATCCTAATAAAGGCATCGCCCGTAAATTAAATTTGGATTCTCTCCATAAATCAGCTTAGTTGTATTTGTTTCTTATCTGCTTATTAAGTTACACACTTCAGTGAGGAAACCAAGAGTCCTTTTAGCCTAATTTTAATGTCATTGGTCTTATCGGTTTATGTAGAATTACTCAGATTTTTAAAATTATTTTAAATGAATTTTGTATTTTTAAAAAATAAAAAAAATATTTTTAAATATATTTTATTTTTTTTTAAAAAAAAGTATGCTCCTGTGACCTGGAGTTCAGGTTTAAATGCATTTCTGTGTACTACATATACATGCACACACAACAGAGAGAGAGAGAGAGAGAGAGAGAGAGAGAGAGAGAGACAGAGAGACAGAGAGACAGAGAGAGACAGAGAGAGAGAGAGAGAGAGACAGAGAGACAGAGAGACAGAGAGACAGAGACAGAGACAGAGACAGAGACAGAGACAGAGACAGACAGAGAGAGAATTAGAGCTTTTATCCCTACTAATATTAATCCTGGGAGAGCAATCGGACACCTGCACCCGCCAATCCCTGCTTCTCTGTGCTTCACAAGAGGGATTATAATATTATCAGCAATCCTTGCTTTCCTGAACATGACATTTTCCAGGTGTTTTAAGGGTACCATTCCCAGAATTCCCCCAGCCAGGTGTGCAATCCCCAACACCCAGCTTACAACCATTCATTGAATGACTGTTAGAAGTTACAACGGCCCTGAAAAAAAGTGACATGACCATTTTTCACACTTATGACTATCGCAGCATCCCTATGGTCACATGATCAAAATTGGTGACACATGGCAACTGACTCATATTTATGACGTTTGCAGTGTCCCGAGGTCATGTGATCCCCTTCTGGGACCTTCTGACAAGCAAATTCAATGGGGAAGCCAGATTCACTTAACAACTATGTTACTCACAACATAGTAATTCACTTAACAACTGTGGCAAGAAAGGTCGTAAAATGGGGCAAAACTCACTTAATGGGGCAAAACTCACTGTCTCGCTTAGGAATATAAATTTGGGCATAAGTCTAGGGCACGGGTCGGCAACCCGCGGCTCCGGAGCCGCATGCAGCTCTTTGAGGCGTCTCCTGTGGCTCCCAGTCGCCCAGTGCGCGTGCACCTCTTCGAACGGGCAGTGGCACCGCTCGTTGGGAAAGCTGCCGCAGCCTGTTTGCACAGCTGCTGCGTTCGTCCATGTTTGACGAGCGCGGCAGGTCTCCCAACGGGCGGCGGCGGTTTGGAAAGTGCGCGCGCATCTCTCCAAACCGCCGCTGTCCCATTCGGAGGTCTGCCGTGCTCGTCAAACATGAACGAACGCAGCAGGTCTCCAAATGGGACGGCGACAGTTTGGAGAGGTGCGCACGCACTCTCCAAACTGCTACTGTCCTCTTTGCACAGCTGCTGCGTTCGTCCATGTTTCTTTCAAATGTGGAGGAATGCAGCAGCTCTGCAAATGGGGCGGCGGCGGTTTAGAGAGCTGCGCAGCTCCCCAAACCTCCACCTCAACATTTGAAGAGCTGCTGCATTCATCAAACGCAGAGGTTTGGAGGTCCCGGGAGAGGGGGAGGGTGCTCGGGTGGCTCCGGCGGTGCCCGGGCTGAAGGCGCCGCCGCAACCCAGTGCCCGTCGCCTGCGAGTCCGTCTCTCCCCCCTGCGGCACTGGGCAGCAACAGGTGGCGGCACTGGGCAGCGACAGGTGCGTGCAGCTCAGGATGCGGTGCGGGCGTAGGAGGTGATGTATTTTTTGCTTGTTCTGTGCATGCATGTGTGTGCCCACATGCGCGCGCACATTTTGCGGCTCCCACTTTTTTGTGTGTATGACGGAACCGGTTCCGAGTGGCTCTTTTGCTGTTTCGGGTTGCTGACCCCTGGTCTAGGGTATGCTTCATTTTCCACCATATTTTTGGTATGAATTTGTTTTTGCTCAGGATAGGTAAGTTGTAGACTACAGTTCCCAGCCTCCCAACTAAGAATGGTCTTTAGTGAAGGATGCTGGGAATTGTAGATCATCAACATTCTAAGGGCGATATTTTACTGTCCTGTGCTGTGTCTATGGAGATCCAGGTCATGGTTGTCCCAAAGGTGCTTTTTCTTTCTTTTTCCTTGAAGACATTTCACTTCCCATCTAAGAAGCTTCTTCAGTTCTGACTTCAGTTAGAAAAAAACTTCTTTTGAAAAAGCACCTATGGGACATCTTGTGCTCTGGTGCATTGTGAGAAATAAAGATGGCTTGTTTTCTCTTGCTTGCAGACTTAGGCCCTGGTATTTCTGGGAAAGCTGGCAAACTTCCTCTCCTGAATTTGTAAACTGTCCTTATTGTGTAGTGGGTCCGACGCAAGGAAGAGACGCCAGCTGGTGTGTGAGTCCAGCTCTTTATTGAAGGGGGGTAGTGAACTGGGGAATGAGGGCTACCTGGCCTCCTTAAATACCTAGCCAGGTAAGCGGACAGCCAATGGGGTTGGCCCTAGGTTTCCCGCCGAAACTGGGTTTCCCGCCGAAACCATCCAGGCCAACACCCCCTGGTGGCTGTTGCTATGCAGGTGCCTGCATACATAACAGTCCTGGATCGAGGCGTTTCTGACGGGAGTAATTGGACTTTTCCCTCTTGAAATAAATGTCTATTTTATTTGGGGTGGTGGCTTGTATAAGAAACAGTCAGCTTTCACTTACATAGCTCCTTCTCTTTGCAGTCATTTTTCCAGTTTTTAACCAAATCCCTTTATATTTAGTATCACGCGTGCATGACGTCTGATTTTTATGGTAACACATGCCGTTTTCCTCAGCTGATTAAACTTGTTTTAATGAAACCCATTTAGTGGTATTGGAAATCATAAAAACAGTTCAACCTATTTACTGATGTTGTTTAAAAAAAGAAGATTTTTTTATGCCTGGGTGTTTTTCTTATTCATATATATTTTTTTTTAAAAAAAACAAACCTCGAAGAAGTTTGAAAATTAGCTCAGATGCCGGGGTTTATTTTATATTCCTCTCTAGTGGCAGATTTATCACAGTCCATAAAGCAAGTTGCTGCATCTGGTACTGAAAAGAACTTAAAACTCAGAGAAAAGGAGGAGGCCACGAGGAGTTCCATAATTAACTCTCAGCTAACTATTTCCTGCTCATTCCTCTTCTGGTACGCTGCATTTTGACATAATTAAAGCAAAAGTTGTAATTGAGGTAACACTGAGGTAGCACTGAGGTAACACGCAAACGTTCAAAGAAGTTTCAAGTTTTATATGAAGGACCTTGTGTTTTGTTTTTTTTGTCATCTTCTCACTTCCTCTTCTGTTGGTGCACAGGAAGTCCTCGACTTACAACAGTTCATTTAGTGACTATTCGAAGTTACAATGGCACTGAAAAAAGTGACTTGTGACTGCGTTCACACTTATGACCATTGCAGAATCCCCTGGGTCACGTGATCAAAATTCAGATGCTTGGCACCTGGCTCCTTTTTATGACGGTTGCCGTGTCCCGGGTTCAGGTGATGCACTTTTGCGAACTTCTGACAAGCAAAGTCAAAACGGGAAAACCAGAGTTACTAAATAATCATGTTATCAACAACTTCAATGATTCACTTAACAATTGTGGCAAGAAAAATGGGGCAAAATTCATTTAACAATCATCTCAGTAACAGAATGTTTGGGCTTAATTGAGGTCATAAGTTGAGGACTACCTGACTTTTCATTTAATGACAGTTCAGAGTTATTACGGAAAAAGTGTTTTATGGCCTGTATTTACAACCATTGCAAAAGCAAAGTATTCACCAATATTCTGTAATATTTCGGTCAGGATAGGAAGGTCTCGTCCCACATGAAGATTTGAAAGGATACAAGCACAAGAAGAGGGAGCCAAGCTATTCTCCAAAGCACCTGAAAGCAGGACAAGAAGCAATGGATGGAAACTAGTCAAGGAGAGAAGCAACCTAGAACTAAGGAGAAACTTCCTGACAGTGAGAACAATTAACCAGTGGAACAACCTGCCTCCAGAGGTGGCGAATGCTCCAACACTGGAGGTTTTTAAGAAGAGACTGGACAACCATTTGCCTGAAATGGTATAGGGTTGAATGTGTCTTTTCTGCTCTCACCCCACTTTTGCTAGATTTGTTTTCGTTGGCTGGGATTTGCAAGAAGGAAAAAAGACATTACCTCATTAGATATTGCTTATCACATTAGGGCCAAGTAAGAAGTCAAATAAATGTGTATCTGGAAATGCAGTCCAAATGCATGCATCAGGAAAACAACTTTATTATCCATTTATGATGTTTGGCATCCATTCAAATATGCATGTACAGATAGAAAATCAAAGGCCTGCTGGATCATCCAGCTGCTATATTTAAATTTAAAATGCATGGGCATAGCAGCAACGATATATCTGTGCTTTTTAAGAAAAAAGATTTCCATCAGCAAATAATAGCTATGCACCAGATAGAGTCAGGCTGAAAAATAACACAATAAAATACAATACAATCCAGCTCCTTATTTGCTTATACCTTGTGGAAAGAATCTTGCCATACTAAAGTTAAAATCTTTTAACCTCATAGATTAATTCTAGGAGATTCTAGGTGTGGATAGCTGAAACTTTTCCTTCGTCCTTGATCCAGTTCAGGACTGTGCAGTCTCTTGTTTAAGGCCCTTCTGCAAGGTGCTGTCTTCTTTCAGGGAAGCTGCAGTGCTAATTATTTATTTATTAGATTTTTTATCTCTTATAACTTAATGTGGCAAAACATATCTAATATTCCTTTCTCCTCCTATTTTACCCACAGGAACAACCCTATGTGATGGATTGGGCTGAAAGAGCGTGATTGGCTAGTTTTCATGCCTAAGGCTTGAACTCACTGTCGCCTGGTGATTATTCCAAAATCACCCAAATGTCTTTCATGCCTAAGATGGGATCAGAAATCAACAGCTTCTGCTGATTGGCCCAAAGTCACCTAGCTAATTTTCATGCTAACTGTAAGGTGGGACTAGAATTCACAATCTCCTGGTGCTTGGCCCAAGGTCACACAGCTAACTTTTTTTGACCTAAGTAGGACTAGAATTCACAGTCTCCTGGTGCTTGGCCCAAGGTCACACAGCTAACTTTTTTTGACCTAAGTGGGACTAGAATTCACAGTCTCCTGGTGCTTGGCCCAAGGTCACACAGCTAACTTTTTTTGACCTAAGTGGGACTAGAATTCATGGTCTCCTGTTGCTTGGCCCAAAGCCACACAACTAACTTTAATACCTAAAGTAGGACTAGAATTCACAGTCTCCTGGTTCTTGGCCCAGTCACCAAGCAGGCTTTTATGCCTAAGATGGCACTAGAACTCACAATCTCTTGGTTCCTAACTTGCGATCTCATATGTAGGATTCTAAGAGGAGACAAGAAAACAAATTTGGCGATCTTTAGATATTTTGGACAGTTCCATCTATCATCCCTTCTTTTTGGCCTAACTTGTTGGATGGGATCAGATGCAAAACCACAAGAAAACATGGTGCTGTTTAATCTTGCTTGTCAGTAGAATTTTCAGCAAAAAAAAAAATATCTGTGCTCCAGGGACGTTTTTTGTCTCAAGACAAAAAGTCAGGAGGAAAATGGCTCCAAGAAAGAAGCAGAAAAAAAAGAATTTAAAAGGTTAGATGATAACTCTAACCCTAACTCTTTTCCAATGATGAGCAAAGTCTTCTATTTTGCACACTTGTGCAAATGAACAGTGCCAGCTTGACAGTTTGTTGTCACTCTTGTGTTCTCATCATGGTCAGGACTCTTACTTGCTTGCCCTAATACCCAGGATAGGGTCTGCTAAGCATTTTATCTGTTATCCCATCCTGGTGCTAAATGCGTAGCCCCATGGCCTCAATCTTTTCACCAGCTTCTACAAGGTCTCCCTTGTGTTGTGTGGGAAAATTCCTTTAGAAATCCTTGGATAGGGTTGAGATTTCAAAAGATCCCTAGGAGAAAATTAGATGGACCACGAGAAAATAAGCTGCAAGACGGAGAATTACAAATCGAGGGTTATCTTGATTATGGGAGACCTACTATGGAAGGATGTCTGCAGAACATCCATTTGATGTCCATCTTAATATCTTTTCAGCACTAGGTAAAGCTGTTTCTCTATTCCTAAGTATTTCTGTTGTTTTGTACTGAGTTGATTGAAGGATCTGCTTCTTGGTGCAAGAATGGATTGCATACATTTCATAGCCAATTGGTATAGTTGTGAAGGACCTGGCCTAGAAACCGGGAGATTGTGAGTCTTAGTCCCGCCTTAAGCCTGAAAGCCAGCTGGGTGACTTTGGACCAATCAGCAGGAGACTGTGAGTTCTAGTCCCGCCTTAAACATGAAAGCCAGCTGGGTGACTTTGGACCAGTCAGCAGGAGACTGGGAGTTCTGGTCCCGCCTTAAACATGAAAGCCAGCTGGGTGACTTTGGACCAGTCAGCAGGAGACTGGGAGTTCTAGTCCTGCCTTAAACATGAAAGCCAGCTGGGTGACTTTGGACCAGTCAGCAGGAGACTGGGAGTTCTAGTCCTGCCTTAAACATGAAAGCCAGCTGGGTGACTTTGGACCAGTCAGCAGGAGACTGGGAGTTCTAGTCCTGCCTTAAACATGAAAGCCAGCTGGGTGACTTTGGACCAGTCAGCAGGAGACTGGGAGTTCTGGTCCTGCTTTGGGCATGAAAGCTGGCCAGTCATTCTATCTCAGCTCAACCCACCTCACAGGGTTGTCATGGGGAAGAAGAGGAGGAGGAAGCAGTGCTATGAATGTTTGCTACCTTTATAAAATAATAAAGGTAGAATAAAAGTCAAATAATCATAATAATCATAATAGTAAAGTTGGAAGGTACCTTGGAGGTCATCTAGTCCAACCCCCTGCTCAGTCAGGAAACCCTATACTATTTCGGACAAATGGCTGTCCAGTCTCTTCTTAAAAACTTCCAGTGTTGGAGCATTCACAGCTTCTGGAGGCAGGTTGTTCCACTGGTTAATTGTTCTGTCAGGAAGTTTCTCCTTATTTCCAGGTTGCTCCTCTCCTTGATTAGTTTCCATCTGTTGCTTCTTGTCCTGCCTTCGGGTGCTTTGGAGAATAGCTTGACTGCCTCTTCTTTGGGGCAGCCCCTGAGATATTGGAACACTGCTATCATGTCACCCCTAGTCCTTCTCTCCATTAAACTAGACATACCCAATTCCAGCAGCCGTTCCTTATATGTTTTAGCCTCCAGTCCCCCGATCATCTTTGTTGCTCTTCTCTGAACTCTTTCCAGAGTCTCAGCATCTTTTTTACATCGTGGCGACCAAAACTGGATGCAGTATTCCAAATGAATGAATGAATGAATGACATATCTTTATTGTGTAGCTAGCTAACTTCAAAGGATTAAAAAAAAAACCCCAAAAGAGACAGAATATGTTAATTCTTGATTGGGACAGTACTTTAAAAAAATCCCATTTCTGAAAGGTTGATCAGGACTTTTTTTTCCATTTGAAGTCCAGAAGAAAGATTGTCCTGTGCATCTCAGGATCTGGTCCTCAGTTTTGGAATTCTTCCACCTCCAACCTCGCACAAGCATGGGAAGCACTAAAGAAGGATTTGAAAACCTCTTTATTCCACCAAGGGTACCGCCTGATGGAAGTGGCTAAGAGCAGTTCTTGAGAATAGGGCAGGCCTCTTTTGCTGTAAATCATATTATTACAGTATAGGTAAGTTTAGGCTTTTATTGTGGTATTATTTTCATCGCGGTTGTAAATAGCATGCCGTACAGATCGATTTTACACCTGCTGTTTATTTCTTGTTTGTTGATTTTTATTGTGGGTTGGACTCTGATCTGGTAGGGAGCACATTATAAATAAAACATTGGTTTCTTTGCAGTGGAAAATTATTTAGCTGAGAAGCCATGTGCTTATATCCTCGAAGGCACCAGATATAAGGAGTCTCTTTTGCCTGATTTATTAATTGTACAGATTTGTTTGTTTGTTTGTTTATATGAAAAAATATATATGCCATTGATTTAACCACCACTGCTGTTGGTTGTGTAAGAACAACAAGAACAAGAGCCTTGGTGGAGCAGTGGGCTAATGCCTCCTTAAGTAACACCAGCTGCCTGCAATTAGTGCAGGTTCGAGTCCCACCAGGCTCAAGGTTGACTCAGCCTTCCATCCTTCCGAGGTAGGTAAAATGAGGACCCAGATTGTTGGGGGCAATAAGCTGACTTTGTAATAATGCCGCTTGGGGTGTGTGTGAAAGCCCTAATAAGCAGGCATATACATAGAATGAAGGCTACTGCTAAGCTTGTAAGCCGCCCTGAGTCTTCGGAGAAGGGCGGGATATAAATGGGATTAAAAAAAAAAAGTAAAATCTTTCTCTCTTTTCCCTCATTTAAACTGACAGGTTCCCAGGATTTCCAATTCACTTTCCATAATTTATTTTAAGAAAAAAAGATGCAAGAGTAAGAGTGTGGGGAGGGACCTTGGAGGTCATCTAGTCCAATTCCCTGCTCAAGCAGGAAACCCTATACCATTTCACACAAATGGATGTCCAATGTCTTCTTAAAAATCTCCAGTGTTCCACGACATGCAAATAGGGTGTCATGCCATAATGTGGGACGGGAAATATAAGGCTCATCAGTACTTCCAGAATCATCATATTAGACGGGCACTATTAGACGTGTGGATCAAAATTAAAAAATTTAACTATATAGAAATCCCCAATTGGCTATCCACATCAGAGATATTCATGCACCCCAAATTCATAAACCTAGGAAGAGTAATCACATATAAAGATATCTGTTGTGATTCAGGGTCAGCCTGTGGGTTCGGCAGTTGGGTCGGATGATTCAGAGGAGGAGGGGGGTGTTGGAGAGGTTGCTGAGGGTGTTGGAGAGCTTGCTGATGAGAGCCCTCAGCCAGGCCCCTCCCACCTGGTCACGACACAGACCCAGCTGTGTGAGCCTGACAGCGTGGATGAAGATGACCCACAGCTGGCCCTGTTCAAGGACACCCGACGCAGGAGGCAGTCAATCAGGAATAAACAGAGGAAGGCAATGGGGCACCTCGGAAGGAGGCAGAGAGAAGCCACGCCCTGAACTGTATAAAAGGGGAATGCGTGGGAGGGCTGGTTTGCTGAAGGCAACTGCTTGAATAGCTCCTGTTTCATGGTTCGTGTCTTGTTCTGTTTGCTTTTGTATCCATAAATTTGGCAGGCTTAGTTCCAGCCTCTTGCCTTCTTGTAAAAGGGGTTGTCCCTGCCTTTTCTGCAGGGCCGGTAGCAGGCTGGTACAGAACAATATCTTAGACAAGAATGGAGACTTGAAAACAAGGAAAAGCGTATTAAAAGATGGTATAGAGCTGGAATGGTGGGCACACTTACAAATACAGTCATGATACAGAAAAGACAAAGAAGAACCATGGATAAAATTAGAGCATACACAATTAGATAAAATCCTTCTAGGAACAGAAGACCAAATGATAAAAAAGATATATCAATAATTATTAGAACAAGATATGTTAGAAGAACAGGTAAAAGAAACAGTGTTAACCTGGAGCAAAAGAATTTGGCTACAGTATTGACTTAGATAATTGGCAATCATTATGGGATAGAAACAGGAGGTTAACGCTAGCCACTTCCTATAAAGAAAATTTATACAAGATGTTTTATAGATGGCACCTTCCCCCCACAAGGCTAACAAAAATAGATAAAAAAATCTACTATCAGATGTGGTGGGAATGTCCAAAACGACAAATTTTTTGGCACCGGATAAAAAATTGGTTGGAAGAAAGTTTATTACAAAAAATTGATTTAAAACCAGAAACCTTCTTATTAGGGATTATGAATGATAAACTCAGCAAAGCATCTTTTTACTTACTATTGCATATTTTAACCGCAGCAAGATTGGCCTACGCCCAAAAATGGAAAAGGAAGGAAACCCCCACTGAAGAAGAAATAATGATGACATGGGCGGTCTTGGTGATGTTATCTGGGAAGAGTTCGATCCTGTGACTCCGGAAGATGTGGACAGGATCATGGGGAGGCTGAGCTCCACCACGTGTTTATTGGACCCGTGCCCCTCCTGGCTGGTTTATGCGGCTCGGGAGGGGACACGAGGCTGGCTCCAGGCAGTGATAACTGCTTCTTTGAGTGAGGGTAGTTTTCCCACCGCCTTGAAGGAGGCGGTGGTGAGACCCCTCCTCAAGAAGCCTGCCCTGGACCAGGCTGTTTTAAACAACTATCGTCCGGTCTCCAACCTCCGCTTTCTTACAAAGATTGTTGAGAGTGTGGTGGTGCATCAGCTCCCTTTGTTCCTGGAGGAAGCTGATTATCTGGACCCATACCAATCGGGCTTCAGGCCCGGGTACAGCATGGAGACGGCATTGGTCGCGCTGGTGAATGATCTCTGGCGGGCTCGGGACAGGGGTTGTTCCTCTGTCCTAGTCCTATTAGACCTCTCAGCGGCTTTCGATACCATCGACCATGGTATCTTACTGCGGCGTCTCAGGGGGTTGGGAGTGGGAGGCACTGTTTTGCAGTGGTTCTCAGTCGGTGTTGGCAGGAGGGCAGAGGTTGGCCTCGAGGCCTCTCGTTTGTGGAGTTCCTCAGGGGTCGGTCCTCTCGCCTCTCCTGTTCAACATCTATATGAAGCCACTGGGTGAGATCATTCGTGATTTTGGGGTCGGGTATCATCAATATGCTGATGATACCCAGCTTTTCATCTCCACCCCAAACCACCCCAGTGATGCCCTCGATGTGATGTCCCGTTGCCTGGAGGCAGTTCGGGTCTGGATGGGGAGGAACAGGCTTAGGCTCAATCCCGACAAGACTGAGTGGTTGTACGTGCCAGCATCTCGGGAAATTCAGGTTATTTATTTATTTATTTATTAAATTTTTATACCGCCCTTCTCCCGAAGGACTCAGGGCGGTGTACAGGTTATTCCATCTTTAACCATGGGGGGTGAGGTATTACCCCCCCGTAGATGGGGCCCGCAACTTGGGTGTCCTCCTGGATTCACAGCTCTCCTTGGAAGATCATATAGGAGCTGTGACTAGGGGGGCCTTTGCCCAGGTTCGTCTGGTGCGCCAGTTGTGACCCTATCTGGACCGGGATGCCTTGCGTATAGTCACTCATGCGCTCGTGACCTCTCGTTTAGACTACTGCAATGTTCTGTACATGGGGCTGCCCTTGAGGACCACTCGGAGGCTTCAAATAGTGCAGAATGCAGCCGCGCGAGTTGTGTTGGGGTCTCCTGATACTCCCATGTAACACCTCTACTCCACGAGCTGCATTGGCTTCCAGTTGCCCTCCGGGTGAGATTCAAGGTGCTGGTGATGACCTATAAAGCCCTAAATGGCATGGGTCTGGATTACTTATGGGAACACCTGCTGCCGGCATCAACTTCCCTTCGTCCAGTGCGCTCCCACAGAGAGGGCCTCCTCAGGGTGCCATCGGTCAGAGAGTGTTGGCTGGCGGCCCCCAGGGTGAGGGCGTTCTCTGTGGGCGTGCCAGACCTTTGGAATCATTTGCCGGTTGAGCTCCGGACGGCTCCTGACCTTCGCTCCTTCCGCCGTGACTTGAAAACTCACCTATTTAAACAAGCCGGCCTGGTCTGATGGGTTTGGGGTATTTTAATTTTAATTTTAATTTTAATTAATTTTATTGCAATTGGGCTTTCTATTTAATTCTTATCTTAACTTTTGTATATTGTATTTTTATTGCATTTTATTGCCCTGTACACCGTCCTGAGTCCTTCGGGAGAAGGGCGGTATAGAAATTAATTAAATAAATAAATAAATAAATAAATAAATAAATAAATAAATAAATAAATAAATAAATAAATAAAATTTTATCCTGTGCCAAAATGGACAGGTTAACTCTAGAGATTAAAAATAAAACTGAAACAGAGTATTATGAAATTTGGAAAAATTTGTACGATGGGTTAGAGATAAGGAGGAACGCTGCGATGACTATCGATTGATTAGTTGATAACATAAAGACTTCTTACTAGCACCTATATCAGGACACAGTTGAAAGATATTTAAGTACAATGTTGACGACCGAAAGATGGTTTACCAGAAAATGTACAGATGTTATATGTACATTTTGTCATACTCTGTCCCGTCATAGAATGTATTTTAATTTTCTGGTTTTCTTGTTGTCACATACGGTAATCTAATAGCAGTGTTGTAGCTAGGGAAGTTGAATCATGTCTACTTTTGTTTTTAAATGTACATTGAATAAAAAAAAATCAATTAAAAACAAACAAACTGGACGTATCCCCCCCCCCAAAAAATCTCCAGTGTTGGAGCACCCACAACTTCTGGAGGCAGACTGTTCCACAGGTTCTCACTGTTCAGAAGTTTCTCCTTAGTTCTAGATTAGTTTCCATCCGTTGCTTCTTGTCCTGCTTTCAGGTGCATTGACTCCCTCCTCTCTGGGGCAGCCCCTGAGATATTGGAACACTGCTATCCTGTCCCCCTTCATCCTTCTCTTCATTAGGTAAAGGTAAAGGTTCCCCCGCACATGTGTGCTAGTCGTTTCCAACTCTAGGGGCCGGTGCTCATCTCCATTTCAAAGCCGAAGAGCCAGCGCTTGTCCGAGGACGTCTCCGTGGTCATGTGGCCGGCATGACTAGATGCCAAAGGCGCACGGAACGCTGTTACCTTCCCACCGTAGTGGTCCCTATTTTTCTACTTGCATTTTTACGTGCTTTCGAACTGCTAGGTTGGCAGAAGCTGGGATGAGTAACAGGCGCTCACTCTGTTACGCGGCACTTGGGATTCGACCCGCCAAACTGCCGACCTTCCGATCGACAAGCTCAGCGTCCTAACCCACTGACCCACCGCGTCCCTAATTCTCTTCATTAGACATACTCAATTCCAGCAGCCGTTCCTTATATGTTTCATCCTCCAGTCCCCTGATCGTCTTTGTTGCTCTTCTCCGCACTCTTTCTAGAGTCTCAACATCTTTTTTACATCGTGGCGACCAAAAGAAGTGGTCCTGCAAATAACCTAGTTAGACTAAACCAGTAGGATGGGCAGATATCCTCAAGAAGATGTGATCCTGCAAATAATCTGGCCCGCTGCCATGTAGGTTTTAAAGGTGATAACTACCACTTTGAAGTGCTAACACCTTGACGTGCATCTGAAAAGCAACTGGTATCCAGTGTGGCAAATGCAAAACTTGTGGTACCTAAAACTCCACGTGCCATTGCATCCCAGACCAATTGTAGCTGCCAGATTTCTTCAAGGGCAGCCCTACTTATAGAACGCTGCAGTTCTCTAAATAGGAAGTGACTAAGGCATGAGTAACTGTAAGCCAGGACTGTCGGTCAGAAATAGGAGCAACTGGCACACAAGATGGATTTTTGCCAAAAAAACCCCTCAACTGGCCATCTAAATCACCAGTCTCCAACCTCTCCACACCAGCTTTGTGAACTGGTAGTGGTGGGGATAGGAGATGGTTCCGTGTGAGTGGCAGGTGAGCAGGCACACCTGCGCAGCTCCATTTTGCATGCCTGCCCACCACTCCCACAAATTGTTCTGCGTGCATGTGCTCACCCATTCACTGCATACGCAAGTGGAGCTGCACGCATGTGTGCATGCTCATCCACCACTTCTGCACCCCGGTTCTGAATGGCCCTGGTATTGGGGATCCCCTGATCTAAATGATGGAAAAAGGTTGAGACTTGTTCTCTTTCCTTCCAGAAAGCAGACTATGGAATAATGTGTTGGAAATAAAGGTCAGGTTTTGACTGAATGTGGTCAAACCTCTTAGCGGTTAAGACCAGTTCAGGAATTCCAGCCAAGGCAGACCTTTTAGAGAGCCTTTAATTTGGATTAATTCCGATTTATTTGCTTGCATTCCTGCCCTGTGAGTAGAAGGATCTTTAGCTTTTCCTTCCAACTCTAAGGATTCTATGAACAATACACTATGGAGCGTCTTAAATCTAATTTTTTTTTAAAAAAAGCCCTTAAATTGAACAAGGATTATCCAACCAACAGAAACTGAAAATAAATGGGAATGTGCTAAGCTGTCTTTCTCAGCCTTGCCAACTTCAAGATGGCCGTGTGGACTTCAATTCCCAGAATTCTCCAGCCAGCATGCTCTAATAAACAAACCTTTGGTCAGCACTAGCACCAACCCCTTCCTCCCATAGTTATGTACAACCTTGCGTTCAGTTCTTGCTCTCTATGCTATGAATCTCTGATGGTCATCTAATGTCAGAAGAAGCTGGGGCCTTCTTTGCAGTAGCCTCTGGCATTTTATTTTTATAGGCAATTACAAACTGTTTCTTTGCCATCTGGGGAAGTAGTGCAATTATATAGATCAGACATGTCAAACACAAGGCCCGGGGGCCGGATCCGGCCCGCGAAGTGGTTTCATGTGGACCACGAAGCCATCCTGGAAACAGTGAGGGAACAGCCCCCACTGACTTGGCCCTGGCCCAGAGACCCTCCTTCTGCCAGAGACCCTCAGATCTCTCCCACTCTTGCCCAGGCCCCCATAGGCACCCTTGATGCCAACGATGTAGAGCTGGCCACGCCGACCCAGTAGGCCATACGCACTCTAGCCACGCCCACCCAGTAGGCCACGCCCACCCTGGCCACACCCACCCGGCCCCCTGAGGGCAATCGCAATGCTGATGCAGCCCTCAATGAAATTGAGTTTGACACCCCTGATATAGATGGTAAAACAGCATGAAAAGAAATTCAGAGGAAACCAGTCAAGATTCCACTTAAAATACTACGCTCCTTTTTCAGTTAGTTAGTTAGAAAGATAGGTATTTACGCAAGAAAACCCGCCCATTAAAAAGCTGCATACAATGCAGTTAAGTGTCTTTTTAATCCAGTCTGCTGCTGCTCTCAACATTAATCAATTCAGAATTTTCTAAGAAGCTTTCGGATAGAACAGCTGGTCTCCAAATTTCACTCTATTGCAGGGTTTCCTGACCAAGCAACCGTCACTGTTGGTGAACCTCAATTTCTGCAATGCCACAGCCGGCATGATCATTACAGGTCAGATTCCTGAGAATTCTGGGATTTGAAGTTCCCCCATTTGGAAGTTACCACATTTCTGATAGGTAGAAGGCTTCTAGATATGTAGTTTATATTCTTGTTTGAAAGGTTGCTACAGGTGGGGTCAGAATGCTGCTCCATAAATCTCAACCAGGACAAAAAACAGGATGATGGTTTCAAAACTCTATATAAGAACACATTATCCTGCTTGCTAAGATTTTTCAGGTGGTTCTGCTAGATCTCTTGGAAATGTCTAGTAAGGCACTGATAAAGCAATATAATCTGTTTAATTTATTCAGGTATCTAATTTATTAAATGAGAGCCCTTAGGCATAGAAACTAGCTGAGTCACCTTGGATGAGTTTTCTCTTTCAACTTTAGGAGGAAGAAGGCAATAGGAAACACGAAAATTGCAAGGCATCAAATCTGTCTGTCTGTTTGTCTGTCTGACTATCATCATCATCTAGCTATCATATCTGTCTAACTTTCAGTATCTGTCTCTGTCTATATCATCTGTCTATAGTTATCATCTAGCTATCATATCTGTGTGCCTTGTCAGTCAGTCAGTCGGTCTGTCTCTCTCTCTCTGTGTGTGTGTGTGTGTGTGTGTGTCTGTCTCTCTATCGCTCTCTATCTCTCATCTAGCTATCATATCTGTCTGCCTATCAGTCTGTGTCTATCAAAAATCGATAGACAGACTGACTGATAGATTATCTCTTTCTTGATCTATATCTATCCATCTATCCATCATCTATCTATCTATCTATCATCTATCTATCTATCTATCTATCTATCTATCTATCTATCTATCTATCTATCTATCTATCTATCTATCTATCTATCTATCTATCTATCTATCTTTCTATCCATCCATCCATCCTTCCTTCCATCCATCCATCCATCCATCCATCCATCCATCCATCCATCCATCCATCTATCTATCTATCTATCTATCTATCTATCTATCTATCTATCTATCTATCTATCTATACATACATACATACATACATACATACATACATACATACATACATACATACATACATCCTCTCTGTCCCTCAACATCACTGATGGGAGATCCATATTTCCATTGGGTCACTATAAACCAATAAGCTTAGAGAGGTTGTAACAGATACCTTTTTTTTTGAAAAAGATGGATATTGATACTAATTTGTATAAGAAGCATCCAAATATTTATTTAACTATGCAGCCATGCAGGTAATCTTCAACTTGCAACTATTCACTTAGCAACTATTCAAGTTACAGTGGCACTGAAGAAGTGGCTTATGGCTGGTCCTCCCACTTATGACTGTTGTAGCATCCCTAGAGTCATGTGATCAAAATTCAGTTGCTTGGCATGTATTTACAATGGGGAGCGGGTACCCTGGGATCAGGTAATCACCATTATGTGACTTTCCCAGCCGGCTTCCAGCAAGCAAAATTGGTGGGGAAACGACATTTGCCTCATGACTACATGATTCACTTCACAACTGCAGTGGTTGTTTAATAACCGTGGCAAAAAAGGTTGTAAAATCAGGCATGATTCACTTAATAACCATTAGGATTACGATCATAAGTCAAGGACTACTGGTATATACATACACCAGCCTTCCACTACCCAAAACACAATGGAGGTTGATTCCAAACCTGAACAACTCAACCAGCTGGACAGAAAAATAACAAAAATAATAAACTTATTTCTATCTCCTCCTCAGGGCTCTTCTCCCTTCTGATTTTCATTTGTTTCCATCAGAGAAGGAGAGAATTGAATTAAAAACTAAATGAAGACAACCAATCAAGAGAGGTGGATGGGGAAAAAATGAGGTATCCATAAAAATGAAACCCAGACTTGACTTGGAAACTGCAAAGGGGGCGATTAGAGCAGCATGAGGAACAGACACTGTTGTAATCAGCAGAAGAGGCCCATCTAGTGAGTAACAGAGATGAGAGGTGTTCTTTAAAAGCCTTTTCAACTCTCTCTTTGCACATGTGTGCAACATACACACACAGGTCTCTTCCGTGCATTCTAAGCTGACGTATGCCCTAAAATCAGAATAGAATAACAAGTTAAAGTCCATTCATCTTCAAGCTGCAAAGCTGAGAAACATTGGCTTCCAATGGGCTTTATGTGGACTTCAACTCCCAGAATTCCCCACTCAGCATTCTGGGAGTTGAAGTCCACATATCTTCAAAGTTGCCAAGAATGAACCTGTGCAAAGGTTCACTTAGTCATGGCTTCCTGGAGGTCTAACAAGAGGGATATGTATGATGCTCTCAATACCTCTAAGTTCTCTGACATTTCTCTTAGTGGCCAGTTTCCTGACCCACCTGATTTTTCAAAAAATATGTTTTAAAAATAAAATAAGGCAAGCTGGAAGTTGGCTTGCTGCAAAGCTGGCTGCAAACCAAACTCTAGGACTATCTTTATTTCTGCTTGTCCATTTGAGTTCCAGACAGGGGTACCTGCAGGAAGAGGGGTCAAAAAAGTCAAGATGGCAGCAGCAACTATGCAATAAAAACCCCACCCACTTTTAAGGTAATGTTGATCTAAAAGGGGTGTGGTTTCAATGCATTGTTGGATGCCAGCATGATAATGTGAACATGCTATAAGAAAAGGGGAAAAAAAGTTATAGCCTAAGAAACAGTTACAGCTATAGAAAATGGTTACAGGTATAGAAAATATTGCAGGGGAAAAAAGTTGACAAAGTTTGGCAAAATGTCAATGCGTGCTATAGAGACATAATTCAGTTTTCCTAAATTTTGCTAAGTCTTTTTTGTCTGATAGCTAGTGTGCTCTCTCAAAAGAGACAGTATGAAGAAAATTGCAATTTTAATAATGTGAGCAAAGCTACTAAACATGCATCACAATCCTGAACACACACTTCCTTTGTGAGATGAAAGAAAGGAAGAATCAGATAATAAATGAAAAGGAGTAACTGGAGGAGGCAAACCTTTTATTTTATTTCTGGATTCCTGCCAACCTGTGTCATTGTTTGTCACCTTAAATGAGAACTTCAAGTATTAATTATGAAACCCTTCTATTTCTGTTACTGCTAACAAAAAGAACAACGGCTCAAGGTTATTGACATATGAGACTGACTTTTCACATTTCAGTTACATGTTTTTAACAGGTTATGGAACTAATCTGACAATTTCTTGTAGCTGCTAAAATCCCAATGGGATCTGACAGGTTAGTCTGGGGAAAGACTGTAGCAATAGCAATAGCACTTAAGACTTATACAGTGGTACCACGGTATTCAACTGCTTTAAAACACATCAAATTTGGTACTCAATGCATTTGACGAGAAATTTTGCCTGGCACTATTGCTAAGCACATTGGTTTGTGCTTAAATTGTAAGCCGCCCTGAGTCTTCGGAGAAGGGCGGGATATAAATGGGATTAAAATAAAAAAATAAATAAAATAATTTGTTTGGTACTCAACATGCAAGCTAGAACTTGTCGTTGTTGGTTGTAATAACAACAACAAGAACAACAACAATAATAATAATGTTGGAAGGGACCTTGGAGGTCATCTAGTCCAACCCCCTGCTCAGGTAGGAAACCATTTCGGACAAATGGCTGTCCAGTCTCTTCTTAAAAACTTCCAGTGTTGCAGACCCCTGGTTTAGGCTATGTTTGTAATCTTATGGGAAATCTTTGTTTGGCTGTGTCTCCAATTTTCTTTTCATTGTTTTCTGGGTTTTAAGCGTGAGTCAGAAAGAGCTTTTTTTCCCAGTTGTACAGTCTCTGTAATTAAATAATAATTACAACAACCATTTCATTTATATACCTTAAGTCCCATCCATGGAGAAAAAAGTCTATAGGGAGATTTGCTCGCTAGCTGTCCTTTCCTTGATGTCTCTGTAGGTGTGCTTAATTATACTCAATAGAAATTTAAAAAGATAAACAGAGATGTCCGCAAGGGAAGTTCTTCTGGGCAAATTAATTGGAGAAGTCCTGATGCTGTCTTACCTTGATATTTAGGTGAGTGAATCTTAGCAAGAAAATTCACCAGAGAAAGAAATAGCTTGTTGACCTTAGACTTGCCTAACAGTTGAAAGAAGAATCAACTTTTGACTTTGGAGTTTGAAGATCAGATTGGAATTAACCCAAAAAATACTGTAGTTTTTTTTTTAAATATAAGGTTATAGGTAGTACTTACAGTCACAATTCAGCTGAAAATTTACGTTGCTAAGTGAGACATTTGTTACGTGAATTTTGTCCCATTTTACGACCTTCCTCGCCCCGGTTATTAAGTGAATAATTGCAGTTAAATTAGTGACACAATTGTTAAGTGAACGTGGCTTCCTTGTTGACTTCGCTTGCCAGGAGGATCACATGACCTTGGGATGCTGCAGCCGTCATAAATATGAATCAGTTGCCAAGCCTCTGAATTTTGATCATGTGACCCTGGGGATGCCACCACAATCGTGGGGGGGAAAAATCATAAGTCACTTTTTTCATTGCCGTCTTAACTTTGAACCGTCACTAAATGAACTGTTGTAAGTTGAGGACTGCCTGTTTACATTTGATATCTTACATTTTTTGGGATGAAATTAAGAGAAGAACATTTAATGAACACTGGTTTTTAATTTTTAGTTTTTAGACTATGAGTACTTTAGAATATTTTATAAATTGGTGTTGTTTCTTTGCACTTATAAAGAGGTGGTTGTCTCTGTAATGTCTCTGCACCAAAAGAAAGTTGGAGCTCATTTTTGTTACATTTTTTGGTGCATTTTTTGTCATTTGAATTTGTTTCGTCATTCTCTTTCTCTTTTACGTTAGTTTGTATTTTAGTTATGATGTTGAAACTTAATAAAGACATTTTTTTTAAAAAAAAAGAAACTTGAACAGTTGAGAATTTCTGGCTAAAAAATTAATTGGCAAAAAATTAAGTGTATGGGTGTGTGTGTGTGTGGAGTCAGCGGGGAAAGCTCTCTTTGCAGTGGGTGATGTGTATTCGTTCCCTCTAATTGTATTTCCAACGTTTATTTTTTGATCTGTGAATGGAAAAGAATATGGAGAAAGTACAGTTCAAATCCAAATTTAGCTGGATGAAATTTATTTAATTTCTCACAAAACTAAGACGAAATTCTGGACTCTTCCTAATGCAGTGTTGGCTTTACCTACTTTACTTTTTGTTTGTTTGTTTATTATATCCTACTGTTTAAAATATTTTAGAAATATGGCAGCAAATATCTTTGCCCCATTTACTGGGGATGTCATTGTTACTGCAACCACTGAGGAAGGCTTTCCACTTCCCAAAAATTGTCCAGCTCATCTTATTAATCCTCTATTTATTAATTTTTCACATGAGACCCAGCCTAAAGTAAAGGTAAAGGTAAAGGTTCCCCCACACATATGTGCTAGTCGTTTCTGGCTCTAGGGGCCGGTGCTCATCTCCGTTTCAAAGCCGAAGAGCCAGAGCTTGTCCGAGGACGTCTCCGTGGTCATGTGGCCGGCATGACTAGACGCCAAAGGCGCATGGAACGCTGTTACCTTCCCACCGGAGTGGTCCCTATTTTTCTACTTGCATTTTTATGTGCTTTCGAACTGCTAGGTTGGCAGAAGCTGGGACGAGTAACAGGCGCTCACTCTGTTACGCGGCACTCGGGATTCGACCCGCCAAACTGCCGACCTTCTGATCGACAAGCTCAGGCTTGCAAATCCGGTGGCCATTTGCTACCAACAAAGAACAATGCAACACACATTAAAAAAAATAATAATACTTTTCTTTCCTTTCCTGCCCTACTATACCTTTCCTTTAAAAAGGCTTTATTGCTATTGATATACTTGTCCTCTGTCCTGGCCTGCTGAATCTGGGCATTTAACATGGAAAAGGCTAAAAATGGATAATGAGTTTTTTTCAGTCAATTGTTTCTGAATGTTGATACAAAGCCAGCATCGCCAACTCACAATATCATTATGCAATCAATAGCAATTAGAATCTCATCAAGCCCTGGATTTTAATCATTCACATCAAAATACCCGTTGCTGCATTGTTGCATGTAAATATCTGAAAGAGCTGGCTGGTTGACAGAATTAAGGGCTGTTTTGTTTAAAGACGTGGAAAGCCCTCACTGCTTATGCAGAAGCTCCAAAAAGTTACAGGCTGTCATCAACTTACAACAATTCATTTAGTGACCATTCAAAGTTACAACGGCACTGGAAAAAGTGACGTATGACCATTTGCAACATCCCCTATGGTCATGTGATCAAAATTCAGATGCTTGGCAACTGGTTCGTATTTATGATGGTTGCTGTGTCCTGGGGTCACGTGATCTCCTTTTGCAACCTTCTGACTAGTAAAGTCAATGTGGAAGCCAGATTCACTTAACAACCATGTTAAGTACCAAACAAACAACGAGTACCGGGATAAAATTTTTGCATCAAAATGTGTTGAATACCAAATTCTATGAGTTTCAAAACAGTTGGAATATCAAGGTACCAGTGTATGTGCAAAGTACAGGTGATCCTTAACATATAACAGTTCATTTAGCGACTGTTCAAAGTTACACAGAAAGTTACACTTTTCCAACAACCCAAGAGACGGCTCTACACATGGACATCACCAGACGGTCAACACAGAAATCAGATTGACTATGTGCTCTGCAGCCAAAGATGGAGAAGCTCTATACAGTCAGTAAAAACCAGACCAGGAGTTGACTGTGGCTCAGACCATGAGCTTCTCGTTGCAAAGTTTAGGCTTAAACTGAAGAAAGTAGGGAAAAGCACTAGGCCACTCAGGTATGAATTAAATCATTTCCCTGTTGAATATACAGTAGAGGTGACAAATAGATTTAAGGAAATAGATCTGATAGACAGAGTGCCTGAAGAAATATGGACAGAGGTTCCCAACATTGTACAAGAGGTAGCAACTAAAACTATCCCAAAGAAAAAGAAATGCAAGAAAGCAAAATGGCTATCTGAGGAAGCTTTGCAAATAGCTGAGGAAAGGAGGGAAGCGAAAGGCAAGGGAGAAAAAGAAAGATACGTCCAATTGAATGCAGAATTCCAGAGAATAGCTAGAAGAGATAAGAATGCCTTCTAAAATGAACAGTGAAAAGAAATAGAAGAAAACAATAGAATAGGGAGAACCAGAGATCTCTTCAAGAAAATTGGAGAGATAAAGGGAACGTTTCATGCAAAAATGGGCATGATAAAGGACCAAAATGGCAGGGACCTAACAGAGGCAGAAGAGATTAAGAAGAGGTGGCAAAATTGCACAGAAGAACTATACAAGAATGAGCTTAACGTCCCTGATAACCATGATGAGGTGGTCACTGACCTTGTCCAGACATCCTAGAATGTGAAGTGAAGTGGGCCTTAGAAAAGCTGAGCAACAACAAAGCTAGTGGAGGTGTCAGTATTCCAGCTGAGCTATTCAAAATCTTAAAAGACGATGCAGTAAAAGTGCTACACTCAATTTGCCAGCAAATTTTGAAAACTCAACAGTGGCCACAGGATTGGAAAAGATCAGTTTACATTCCAATTCCAAAGAAAGGCAGTGCCAAAGAATGTTCAAACTATCGCACCACTGCACTCATTTCACATGCTAGTAAAGTTATGCTTAAAATCCTACAAGCTAGACTCCAGCAGTATGTGGATCGAGAACTACCAGAAGTACAGGCAGGATTTCAAAGAGGTAGAGGAACTAGAGATCAAATTGCCAACATACACTGGATCATGGAGAAAGCTAGAGAGTTCCAGAAAAACATCTATTTCTGATTCATTGACTATGCTAAAGCCTTTGATTGTGTGGTTCACAACAAACTGTGGCAAGTTCTTAAAGAGATGGGAGTACCAGACCATCTTATTTGTCTCTTGAGAAACCTATATGTGGGTCAAGAAGCAACAGTAAGAACAGGAGATGGAACCACTGATTGGTTCAAAATTGGGAAAGGAGTCCGGCAAGGCTGTATACTGTTGCCCTGCCTATTTAACTTATATGCAGAGCACATCATGAGAAAGGCAGGGCTAGATGAATCAAAAGTTGGAATTAAGATTTCAAGGAGAAATATCAACAACCTAAGATATGCAGATGATACCATTCTAATGGCAGAAAGTGAAGAGGAACTAAAGAGCCTCTTGATGCGGGTGAAGAAGGAGAGTGCAAAACCTGGGTTGAAAACATTAAGAAAAACAAGATCATGGCATCCGGCCCTCTCAATTCCTGGCAAATAGATGGGGGAAAAATGGAGGTAGTGACAGATTTTATTTTCCTGGGCTCCAAGATCACTGCAGATGGGGACTGTAACCAAGAAATTAAAAGACGCTTGCTCCTGGGGAGGAAAGCAAAGGCAAATCTAGACAGCACACTAAAAAGCAGAGACATCACCCTGCCAACAAAAGTGCATATAGTCAAGGCTATGGTCTTCCCAGTTGCAATGTATGGCAGTGAAAGTTGGACCATAAGAAAGGCTGAGCGCCTAAGAATTGAGGCCTTTGAACTATGGTGCTGGAGAAGACTCCTGCAAGTCCCTTGGACTGCAAGGTGATCAAACTGGTCAGTCCTAGAGGAGATCAATCCTGACTGCTCTTTAGAAGGCCAGATCCTGAAGTTGAAACTCAAATACTTTGGCCACCTAATGAGAAGGAAGGACTCACTGGAGAAGAGCCCAATGCTGGAAAAGGTTGAGGGCAAGAGAAGAAGGGGACGACAGAGAATGAGGTGGCTGGATGGAGTCACTGAAGTAGTAGGCATGATCCTAAAGGGACTCCAGAAGATGGTAGAGGACAGGAAGGCCTGGAGAAACGTTGTCCATGGGGTCGCGATGGGTCGGACAAGACTTTGCAACTAACAACAACAAAATAATGAAAAAAGGAACTTCTAACTGGGCCTTAAGTACCTTTTTGGTGTCTGTTGTAACTTTGAGCTGTTTCGAAGCAACTATACATACATACATACACACTCTACACTCCACTGTGTATAGCCCAGCTTGGAGACTACTAATTTAGACTACTGTATAATTGATGGCCAATGGCTATCCTTACAAAAGCATAATATCAGTGTTTTTCTGAAGTACATAATGTTCATTTCTATTGTCCTATTAATATCCCAACCATTAGCAAATTGTTCAAAAGAATATATCTACAAAAATCAATAAGTCTTCTAGGTCAAAATTAATATGGGAATAACTTCTCTCACAAAAGTTGAATAGGTATCCAGTTGATGTAAAAAAAATCATTTGTGTTAAATTAATAATCATTTGAATCTCTGATTGATTGTTTGTGTGTCATCCAGTCAGTGTCAACTCTTAATGATACTTGGGTAAATTCTCTCCAGAAAGGTCTGGCTTAAGTTTGGTCTTTCAGGGCTCTACATGGTACATTAATTATTGTTGTAATCAAATCCATTAAGCTAGATCCTTTCTCACTCAACTTTTCCAAGTCTTATGGATTCTCATGGGAAATGAGTCTTCATACGAAGTATCCAAGCCACAATAGCACAAGCCTGGTCATTAATGCTTTGAGTGAGAAGTATCATTGGAGCCCTTGGTGCTCTCTGAGCTTGGTTGTGTGCATGCAGATATTTCTTCTCCTGACTAGGTAATATCAGCAAACAACCAAGCTTAGAGGCCACCACAGACTCCATAGTTCAGCCTTGAGGTACATATACAGGTAATCCTTAACTTATGACTACCATTGAATCCAAAATGTGTATTACTAAATGAGACAGCTGTTAATTGAGTTTTGTCCCATTTTACGAACTTTCTTGCCACAGTTCTTAAGTGAATCACTGCAGTTGTTAAGTTAGTAACAGGGTTGTTAAGTGAATCTGGCTTTCCCATTGACTTTGCTTGTGAGAAGGTTGCAAAACACGATCACATGACCTCCGGGACACTGCAACCGTCATAAATAGGAGCCATTTGCCAAGCGTCTGAATTTTGGTCATGTGGTCATGTGACCATCGTATTCTCTTGACAAAATTCTATCAGCCTGTGCCCTGCTTTATTTTGTACTCCAAGGCCAAACTTGCCTGTTATTCCGGTTATGTTTTGGCTTCCTACTTTAGCATTCCAATCCCCCATGATGATAAGGACATCATTTTTTGGTGTTAGTTCTATAAGGTGCTGTAGGGCTTCACAGAACTGGTCAATTTCATCCTCTTCAGCACTGGTGGCTGGGGCATAGACTTGGACTATATTGAATGGTTTGCCTTGGATTCGAACTGAGATCATTCTGTCATTTTGGGGATTGTATCCCAGTATTGCTTTTTCTACTCTTTTATTGACTATGAAGGCTACTCCATTTCTTCTGAGGGATTCTTGCCCGCAGTAGTATACCTGATGGTCATCTGAATTAAATTCACCCATTCCTGTCCATTTTAGTTCGCTGATTCCTAAGATGTCGATGTTCAGTCTTGTCATCTCTTGTTTGACCACGTCCAGCTTGCCTTAATTCATGGATCTTACATTCCAGGTTCCTATGGAGAAAAAATCTTTACAGCATCGGACTTTCCTTTCACCACCAGACACATCCACAGCTGAGCGTCCTTTCGGCTTTGGCCCAGTCGCTTCATTCTTTCTGGCACTACTAGTACTAGCCCTCTGCTCTTCCCCAGTAGCATATTGGACGCCTTCCGACCTGAGGGGCTCATCTTCCAGCGTCATATCGTTTTGCCTTTTGGTAGTGTCCATAGGGTTTTCATGGCAAAGATACTGGAGTGGGTTGCCATTTCCTTCTCCAGTGGATCACGTTTTGTCAGAACTCTCTGCTATGACCTTTCCGTCTTGGGTGGCCCTGCACGGCATAGCTCATAGCTTCATTGAATTACGCAAGCCCCTTCGCCACGACAAGGCAGTAATCCATGAAGGGTTTTTTTCATTATTACTGATAATATTTATTATTTGTATGTATTATTCTTATTGCCATTGTTTTCCCTGTTAATTATTTTGTTACTGATATAGTATACAGATGTCAGGCTAACATGTTTAGTAATTGAGTAGTTTGAAATTCTTTTGGCCTCTTTTGTAAGGGGTGGGAGACTCACATTGTTGTATTATATTAATCATCATTCAGCTAGGCAAAATGTTATGCATATATGTCTTAATCTTTTCTTCCCCAATATACTTTTTTAATGTCTTGTTTGGTGTGTATTTCTTTTTTTCTTTTGTTTAATATTTTGATTGTTTGTATTTTAATTTTATTTTATTTTTCTTGAATAAACCAAATATTAATCAAAGTTTTGATGGCTATCCCCCCTACCCCTTATGGTCACATGGTAGCATCTTGGAAGCCCAGCAATAGGCCCATATTTATGTCTGTTTGCATTGTCCCACAGATCACATGATCACAATTTACAACATTTTTCTGCCAAAAGCCAGCAGATGATTTTTTGGTTAAAAAAAATGCTCATCTTATAGAGTGACTCTGCTTAATGACCGTGGCATTTCTTCAATCACCATGGCTTCACTTAGCAACCATGGTGATTCCCTTAATGATCATCTCAAAGATGCTGTTATAAATCAGGTCAGTCATATGTTAAGCCACTTAATGACCATCACGACTTATGACTGTAATTCTGTGTTCAACTGAGGTCAAAGGTTGAGAACTGCCTCTATGTATGCATGCACATATACGCAGAGTGGACATGCAATAGAATAGAATAGAATAGAATAGAATAGAATAGAATAGAATAGAATAGAATAGAATAGAATAGAATAGAATAGAATAGAATAGAACAGGATGAAGAATAGAATAGAATAGAATAGAATAGAATAGAATAGAATAGAATAGAATAGAATAGAATAGAATAGAATAGAATAGAATAGAATAGAATAGAATAGAATAGAATAGAATAGAATAGAACAGGATGAAGAATAGAATAGAATAGAATAGAATAGAATAGAATAGAATAGAATAGAATAGAATAGAATAGAATAGAATAGAATAGAATAGAATAGAATAGAATAGAATATAGGAATGAAGAATAGAATAGAATAGAATAGAATAGAATAGAATAGAATAGAATAGAATAGAATAGAATAGAATAGAATAGAATAGAATAGAATATAGGAATGAAGAATAGAATAGAATAGAATAGAATAGAATAGAATAGAATAGAATAGAGTAGAGTAGAGTAGAGTAGAGTAGAGTAGAGTAGAGTAGAGTAGAGTAGAGTAGAGTAGAACAGAACAGAACAGAACAGAACAGAACAGAATAGAATAGAATAGAACAGAAACTGGAAGAGACCTTTGAGGTCTTTCAGTTTCTCCTTAATTGCAGGTTGCTTTGGACATTCATGCTCAAAACTTTTAATAATGTTGTTGTTGTTAGCTGCGAAGTCATGTCCGACCCCTCGCAACCACATGGACAATGTTCCTCCAGGCCTTCCTGTCCTCTACCATCTTCTGGAGTCCATCTAGGCTCACGCCTACTGCTTCAGTGACTCCATCCAGCCACCTCATTCTCTGTCGTCCCCTTCTTCTATTGCCCTCGATCTTTCCCAGCATTAGGCTCTTCTCCAGTGAGTCCTTCCTTCTCATTAGGTGGCCAAAGTATTTGAGTTTTAGCTTCAGGATCTGGCCTTCTAAAGAGCAGTCAGGGTTGATCTCCTCTAGGACTGACCGGTTTGATCGCCTTGCAGTCCAAGGGACTCGGAGGAGTCTTCTCCAGCACCATAGTTCAAAGCCCTCAATTCTTTAATAATACAGGTAGTCTTTAACTTATGACCACAATTGAACCCAAAACTTATATTGCTAATTGAGACATTTCTTAAGTGAACTTTGCCCCAGTTCATGACTTTTCTTGCCACAGTTGTTAAGTGAATCCCTGCAGTTTTTAAGTTAGTAACATGGTTGTTAAGTGAATCTGGCTTCCCCATTGACCTTGCTTGTCAGAAGGTTGCAAAAGGGGGTCACATGACCCCTGGGACACTGCAACCGTCATAAATGTGAGTCAGTTTATGAATTTTGATCATATGACCACAGGGATGCTGCAATGGTCATGAGAGTGAAAAATGGTCATTTTTCAGTGCCATTGTAGCTTTGAACGTTCGCTAAATGAACTGTTGTAAATTGAGGACTACCTGTAGCAGCGCATAAACAAAAAGTTTGGACACCAAATTGGAGTCTAAGGATCTGGCTTTGCTTTTTTACATTCCATCAAGGATTTTCTGATAGGATGTCCTGAGATGGAAATTTGAAATGCAAATATTTGTTTACCTGTTTGCTGCTGCATTTTCCTTTATTATTAAAGAAAATGACTGAAATATTAATAATTAATTGTGGAACTCTCTACATGTTATACATTATGTATGTAAAACTGGGAGCTCTACATTTTGGCAGTGAAGCTCTCCTTTTTTGCTTTTGCAAAGAAAATAAAAGGGTGTTGTTTTTTTTTAAAAAAATTATGCAGAATGGGGTTTGCCATCTTAGCTTTTTTTTTTCCCTAGTGGACACCCCAGAGTTAAGAGATGAAAAAGAAAAAAAAATAGCTAAGGGATTTAAAGCTAAGTAGCAGACTGGGCAAAATCTGTTGGAATTTAATTTTTTAAAAAAAATCCCTTTCTGACATTTTTTTTCAAAAACAGAGCCTCAGCTTTCTGTTACCATCAAGCTTGTGCTGAGCCTGATTTAATATCTAATAAGGTCACTCCGTTCTTTTCCTGCCCACTTTTTCTGGAACTGATCGATTGAAAGGACGGAGAAAATGGAACTTCACAAGTGAAATGTGTGCTAAGACATTTGTACTAGGACTGTTAAAAGAATTGACAGGTTTTTTTTTAGGTGTCTACAAAGTGCTACAGAGAAGTCTTGCTCTCTATTTTTTTTCCCTACTATTCCCTTTCAATTTGATGAGTGAGAGGGTGCTCTAAATTTGCTTTTTGCGGAAGAACAGAATAGTGGAGAAATTGTCATACATGATGAAAGTTGCTTTTCTTACACAACCGGTGGCCGTTCCACCAATTAAGGAGGTTTCAGGGTTCAAAGATCAAGAAAGGAACTTGAAGATCATCTTTTTTTCGTGGCTCTCCAATGAGGCAGTTATCTCAAAAACATCACCAAGAAAATGTCAAAGGAATTCTCAAACATGCCGGGAATGTAGAAAAACAGAAAAGTCTTCCATTGGAGAAACTCTTTCCGAGACTTTTTCAGGTGGGGAATGGGGGGGGGGGGAGGAGACACAGAAACACCCTTCTCCATCCTTTGCAAACAAAACACCAGTTCAGAAATGCCCCCAAGAGAATTTGAAAAGGATTACCAAGACCCCGAAAACAAGAAACAGGCCTGTTTTACAGGGAACACAAATATTGTACAAGTAGTCCTCAACTTATGGCCACGACTGAGCCCAACATTTCTGTGGCTAAGCCAGGCTGTTATTAAGTGAGTTTTGCCTAATTTTAAGACATTTCCTGCCACAGCTGTTAAGTGAATTGCTGCAGTTGTTACGTTAGTAACAAGGTTGTTAAGTGAATCTGGCTTCCCCATTGACTTTGCTTGTCAGAAAATGGTAAAAGCATTTCACACGGCCCTGGGACTTTGCAGCCGTCATAAGTATGAGTCAGCAGCCAAGCATTTGAATTTTGATCATGCGATCATGGGGGATTCTGCAGTGGTCGTAAGTGTGAAAACAATCATAAGTCGCAGTTGTAACTTACAATGAACAGTTGTAAGTCAAGGACTACTTGTATAAGGCAGATTTCTGCATAGTCTTAATCTGAACATTAAAAAAAATGGAAAGAAATAAGAATCACTCTTGTAAAACACAATGATCTCCCAAGCCTTTTTATTCAGTCTGGAATCTGTTCTCCCAATGTTTCACCATCTGGCATAGCTCTCTTATCTGCTAATGGACCCAACAGCAGCACTAAATCTCTCCTGCAGGACACTTGCTGAATTATGGAACTAACACCTGTGTGACTTTATGCTATCCTCACCAGTGGTGGGATTCAGCCAGTTCGCACCACTTCGGCAGAACCGGGAGCTAATTTTTGGTTGCCCAGGCCCAGAATGGACTTCCAGAAGTGGCACCCACACAGAGAACCGGTTGTTCACCTATTTGAATCCCACCAGTGATGTCACTTCCACCAGCAGAAAATGTGCGACATCTCCCGTGGCGAAGACGGAAACTCAGAGAGAATCCTTGTGTAACAGGGTGAGAGTGTAACATTGTGTAAGGAAGGGGAATGTGTTTCAGGCCGAAGATTAAGGTCTTGTGTGATTCTAACGTTGGTAAGCCACCCAGAGTCACTTTGAAGTGAGGTGGGTGGCAAGCAAATCTAATAAATAAAATAAATATATATATATATAAGGCTACCATGGTGTTTTTGTGATTTATGTGGCTTTTAAAAAGACAACCTCAATCATGTGGATGGTAAGTAGGAACAGGTTGTGTTAGTATCTGTTTGGGCACCCACCAGGATCTATGGCTGCATTTTTGGGTGCTCAGCAGCCGGCCTGCATTGACAGCTATAAATAGTCCTCAACTTACAAAAGTTCATTTATTGACCATTCAAAATTACATCGGCACTGAAAAAAGAGGTAAGAGTCTTTCACTCTTGCGACCATTTCAGCATCTCCCAAGGTCACATGATCAAAATTCAGGCGCTTGGCAACTGGCATGTATTTATGACAGTTGCAGAGCCTTAAGGTCATGTGATCCCCTTTTGCAACTTTCTGACAAGCAAAGTCAATGAGGAAGCCAGACTAACTTAACAACCGTGTTGGTAACTTAAGAACTACAGTGTTTCACTTAACAACTGTGGCAAGAACTGTTGTAAAATGGGGCAAAACTCACTTAACAAATGTTTCACTTAGCAACAGAAATGTTGGACCCAATTGTAGTTGTAAGTCAAGGACTACATATATTTGCAGGGTCCAGTGGTCACATGACTGTGATTTAGATTGTTTTTGCCTAAAAACCAAAATTTACTGCTAGTTTTTGGCAAAAACACCCTGTAACAAACAATGGGTGTTCACTTAATGACTGTGGATTCACTTGATGACCGTGGTGACTTATTTAATAGCTGTGACAAAAAAGGCAAAATCATTCATGTGATGACCCGCTTTACAACTGTCATGACTTACTGGCAGGCTCACCAAGTATTTGTACTGTAATCATTCCAAGTTAAGATGGTGCTGAAACTTTGCAATTTTTTTGCAACCCCCCCCTCCTTGCAATGTGTTGAAGGAAAAGTCTTCATCATGATTCATCCAAGCAGGAATAAACAACATGGCAACTACTTTAGGACAGGGCTTTTCAACCGGTGGTACGCGCACCACTGGTGGTACGTGAGCACCTGGCTGGTGGTACGTGGCGACACCTTCGTCCCCCTCCCCCTCCCCCCCGGCTTCCCCCACACTTCCTCCTTCCCAGCTCACTTGCTGCCGGAAAATATGCTGCTTGGCTGTGGCCTGCAGGAACCCTACCGAGCGCGTGCGAAGAGAGCAGGTGCAGAGCAAGGCCCTGCCCTCCCCAGGGAGTCATTGTGCAGTAAGTTTCCCACACTCACGTGATTGCCATTTGCAACTTTTGTAGTCAGCTTCCTATAAAGTCAGTGTGGAAGCCGGCAGGAAGTCACAAATCACAGCTACGTGATGTTACCCTTAACAACCATGCCTGACTTGCTTCATGACCACTGCTGGAACTAACAGCCTCAGTTGGCCACAGTCCCCTGATGTTTCCCTTTTCAACTGCATTATTTAGTGATGTAGTTGCCAGATCATAGGGCAGTTGGTAAGTGAGGACTACGTCTCCCTATGCATTCTGGTAAGCAGAAAATGCTTAGGTCCTACTAAAGGAAGCCCCAGACCCAGGCTGTACCCCTCAACAAAATCCCATTGCTTCCCCAATGCTTGAAAACACCACTGCTTCACATGATCAAAATTTGGATGTTTGGCAACTGGCATATATATATATATATATATTATTTTAATCCCATTTATATCCCGCCCTTCTCTGAAGACTCAGGGCGGCTTACAAGCTTAGCAGTAGCCTTCATTCTATGTATATGCCTGCTTATTAGGGCTTTCACACACACACCCCAAGCGGCATTATTACAAAGTCAGCTTATTGCCCCCAACAATCTGGGTCCTCATTTTACCTACCGTACCTCGGAAGGATGGAAGGCTGAGTCAACCTTGAGCCTGGTGGGATGCGAACCTGCACTAATTACAGGCAGCTGGTGTTTATGATGGTTGCAGTGTCCAGGGGTCATATGATCACTTTTTGTGGCACTCTGACAAAAAAAATCAGTGGGGAAATCAGATACACTGAACAACTGTGTTACTAACTTAACAACTGCAGTGATTCACGTAACGACTGTGGAAAAGGAGGAAGGTTGTAAAATGGGGCAAAATTCACTTAACGGCTGCCGCTTAGCAGCAGGAATTTTGGGGCCCCTGCATCCTTGTGTTCAGAGTACATCCTGAAAGCAGCAAGGAAGCAGGGGAAGCATTTTGCAAAGTTGGTGAAAATCCTGTTTCTAAACCAGGGGCCTTCAAACCTGGCCCTTTTATGACTTGTAGGCTTCAACTCCCAGAAGTCCTCAGCCAGGCACACGTATTTATTAGTTTTGAGGTTTATTTCTCATGTAAAGTAATGATTTACAATCATATCTTTTTATATTTTGTCTTAAAAACCAATGTGTTGGTTTGGGAATGCATTAAATTTATTGACATTATTCCTTATGGGAAAAATGTGTTTGGTGCCCATGGTTTTTGGAGACTCACTGAGCCCTCCACGAAGTCCGTATGTAATGAAGAGTAGTGAGGTCACATTGTAAATGGTTGAGAGTGTTAAAACAGTTAAGATTTATTTTTATTTATTTTAATTCCATTTATATCCCACCCTTCTCCGAAGACTCAGGGCGGCTTACAAGCTTAGCAGTAGCCTTCATTCTATGTATATGCCTGCTTATTAGGGCTTTCACACACACACCCCCAAGCGGCATTATTACAAAGTCAGCTTAATTGCCCCCAACAATCTGGGTCCTCATTTTACCTACCTCGGAAGGATGGAAGGCTGAGTCAACCTTGAGCCTGGTGGGACTCGAACCTGCACGAATTGCAGGCAGCTGGTGTTACTTAAGGAGGCATTAGCCCACTGCTCCACCAAGGCTCTTTTCTTTTCTTTAAGATGCTCAACTGCAGAAATGGGGAAAAAAGGGTATGTTGCAGTCATGTGGGGTGGGTTGATTATTGTGTTTTACTTTGCTGACTGATCAATGCCATTTGTAAATTATCGGGAGCTGCTCTTAAATTATAGCTCTAGGAATATTGCATTTGCAATTTTGTAATAATATCAGCAAAGAAATATGGACAACTTGCTCTGTATTATCAGAAAACAGCAGGCTTTTTAAACATTTCTTTACTTGGTTTTCAGCATTTTTGAAGATTCCTTTCCAATTTCTTTTGGTTAACTAGAAGGAGCAATTGATTCAGAACAAGGAGTTTTCAATTCTTTGAGGGCTGGTGCCCTGTTTTCTTTTCTTCTTATTTTTTTTTAAAAAAAACCCATCAGAAACAAATTGCTGACATTCTGCAGAAGTAATCCTCAACTTACAATCATTCATTTAATGACTGTTTGAACTTATAATAGCATTGAAAATGTGACTTGTGACCATTAAGACTTTTGGTGGCATAGTGGTTAGAATGCAGTACTGCAGGCTAATTCTGCTGACTGCCAGGAGTTCGATCTTGATGGGGCTAGAGGTTGACTCAGCCTCCCATCCTTCCAAGGTCAGTAAAATGACGACCCAGATAGTTGGGGGCAATAGGCTAGCCCTGTAAACCACTTAGAGGGGGCTGTAAAGCACTCTGAAATGGTATATAATGCTATTGTTTTGCGTACTTATGACCACTATAGCATGCCCATGATCACATGATTAAAATTCTGACATTTACCAATTGGCATGCATTTATGATGTTTGTAATGTCCTTGGACCATGTGGTCTCCTTTTGTGACCTTCTGACAAGCAAAGTCAATGGGGAAGCCAGATTCGCTTAACAACCATGTCACTAACTTAACAATTGCAATGATTCACTTAAAAACTGTGGCACGAAAGGTCATCAAATGGGACAAAAATCACTTATCAATTGTCTTGCTTAGTGACAGAAATTTTGGACTCAGTTGTCATTGTCAGTCGAGGAATACCTGTAGAATTCTTCTACTATGTCTGAGTCCTCTTGGGGAAGCAGCCTTTATGTCAATCAACGTTTCAGCCTTATCTGGCCCATCTCCATCTAGGGCGATAGGATATCATACGATGACACATCCATGATGATGTCATCGCACATACATTCGAGCACCAGATGTCATGATGCCAGTATGGAACTTCCAGTGGTTCACTGTGAATGTTGCCAGGTGGGTGTCGTTGTCTTAATGTTGTAATGGTATGGGGGGAAGATAGAATGGAATGGAATGGAATGGAGTAGAGTAGAGTAGGGTAGAATAGAACAGGGTAGGGTAAGGAGTAGAGTAGAGTAGAGTAGAGTAGAGTAGAGTAGGGTAGGGTAGGGTAGGGTAGGGTAGGGTAGGGTAGAATAGAATGGAATGGAATGGAATAGAGTAGAGTAGAATAGAACATGGTAGGGTAGAATAGAATAGAATAGAATTAGAGTAGAGTAGAGCAGAGCAGAGCAGAATAGAATAGAATAGAATAGAATAGAATAGAATAGAATAGAATAGAATAGAATAGAATAGAATAGAATAGAATAGAATTAGAGTAGAGTAGAGTAGAGTAGAGTAGAGTAGAGTAGAGTAGAATAGAATAGAATAGAATAGAATAGAATAGAATAGAATAGAATAGAATAGAATAGAATAGAATAGAATAGAATTAGAGTAGAGTAGAGTAGAATAGAATAGAATAGAATAGAATAGAATAGAATAGAATAGAATAGAATAGAATAGAATAGAATTAGAGTAGAGTAGACTAGACTAGACTAGAATAGAGTAGAATAGAATAGAATAGAATAGAATAGAATTAGAGTAGAGTAGAGTAGAGTAGAGTATAGAGTAGAATAGAATAGAATAGAATAGAATAGAATAGAATAGAATAGAATAGAATAGAATAGAATAGAATAGAATAGAATAGAATAGAATAGAATAGAATAGAATAGAATTGGAGTAGAGTAGAGTAGAGTAGAGTAGAGTAGAGTAGAATAGAATAGAATAGAATAGAATAGAATAGAATAGAATAGAATAGAATAGAATAGAATAGAATAGAATAGAATAGAATAGAATAGAATTAGAGTAGAGTAGAGTAGAGTAGAGTAGAATAGAATAGAATAGAATAGAATTAGAGTAGAGTAGAGTAGAGTAGAGTAGAGTAGAGTAGAATAGAATAGAATAGAATAGAATAGAATAGAATAGAATAGAATAGAGTAGAGTAGAGTAGAGTAGAGTAGAGTAGAGTAGAATAGAATTAGAATAGAATAGAATAGAATAGAATAGAATAGAATAGAATAGAATAGAATAGAATAGAATAGAATAGAATAGAATAGAGTAGGGTAGGGTAGGGTAGGGTAGGGTAGGGTAGGGTAGGGTAGGGTAGGGTAGGGTAGAGTAGAATAGAATAGAATAGAATAGAATAGAATAGAATAGAATAGAATAGAGTAGAGTAGAGTAGAGTAGAGTAGAGTAGAGTAGAGTAGAGTAGAATAGAACAGGGTAGGGTAGAGTAGAGTAGAATAGAGTAGAATAGAATAGAATAGAATTAGAGTAGAGTAGAGTAGAGTAGAGTAGAGTAGAGTAGAGTAGAGTAGAGTAGAGTAGAGTGGAGTGGAGTGGAGTGGAGTGGAGTGGAGTGGAGTGGAATGGAATGGAATGGAATAGAATAGAATAGAATAGAATAGAATAGAATAGAATAGAATAGAATAGAATAGAATAGAATAGAATAGAATTAGAGTAGAGTAGAATAGAATAGAATAGAATAGAATAGAATAGAATAGAATAGAATAGAATAGAATAGAATAGAACAGAACAGAACAGAATAGAATGACTTTATTGTCACTTTAAATGTACAATAATAGGCATACATTAAAATGAAATTTTGTTGCATACAGCTCTCAAATGGTCACCACCTGCAATATATCCTACATAAATATGACAGAATTTTATTTGCATAAACCCAAATACCCACATATATTCTATGACAGAGAGAAACAACACAGTCTAGTTCAGATGTATACACGTCTATGGTGAGAAAAACGAATCTTGCAAGTTTACCAGATCGATGGCATAGGGAACGAAGCTGTTACAGAATCTGACAGTCCTGCTGGAAATACTTTGAGACCTCCTCCCAGAGGGGAGCAACTGAAACAGACCATAAAGTGGGTGTGCGGGGTCTCTAACAATGCGCCAAGCTCTAAGCATATAAGCACTTGTAAGCAGCGTCCTGAATACCAGGGAGCGAGCTTCCTGTGAACTTCTTGGCTATCCTTACTAATCTCTGTATGGACCTCAGATAGAGAGGTTCTGCTACCACCAAACCAAACAGTGATGTAGTTTGTTAAAATGCTCTCAATTGTGCCTCTGTAAAAAGTGGCCAGGACAGAAGGAGAAAGTTTCATGGAGAATGGTGCTTTGAGACTTGCAAGACCCAAGTGATGCTGTGGCTGCCCTCTCACAGAGCCGGGAGCTGTTGGGAGTCTGGCTGGGGGTCAGCAGGCATTGGCTAAATCCTGGCAACATGGAATGGCTTTGGCTGCAAGGAACGTCAAGATCTGGGACCTTGAAATGTTTAGTTTCATACGGCATTGTGCTATTCCAGACAGGCCAGGTTAGCAACTGGATCTGAGACTCCTGTTCAAAGAGCAGGTGGCAGTTGTGGCTAGGAGAGCCGTTGCACAAGTTTGGGTTGTGCACCAGTTGTGGAATTGTTGGAGGACTTCAGGAGTCCCTCCATTCAGTCGTTCAAGCCCTGATCATCTCACGCCTGGACTACTGCAACACGGTCTACATAGGGCTATCCTTGGACAGCATTCAGAAACTTCTAAAAGTTAAATCCCCCCGCTACCTCTTTCACAGGCTGAGAAACTAAGCTGGGTTTCTTCTGAGCTTCTGCTCACAAGAAACAATCAACCTACCGTATTTTTTTTTCAGGGCAGGATTCCCTCTGAGTGATGGACTTGGAAAAAGTCCCACTGGAGGAGTAACAGAATACAGAAGTGGAAGGGATCTTGCAGTCCCTTTTTTGGCGTTTCCTACGGAGGCCATCTTGGACTGAATGGAAGTAGAGGAAGCCAAGAAGACTGCAATTCAGCGGAGAAAAATGTTTCTAGGATGAAAGTCAGATCTTCAGACCCACCTTTGGTCACAGGAAATGAGTGAAAGGACACATTTATTTCCTTTGGAAAAATAGATGTAGCAAATGGTTTTGCATTAAATCTTATCAGGAAGGGAAAAGGGATGGTGAGATTAAGATAATTACCTGCAAAGTCCAAAATTATCTAGCTCCATTATTCTATGCATATGTTTCTGTGTTTGTATCTCCCTCCCTCCCTCCCTCCCTCCCTCCCTCCCTCCCTCCCTCTCCCTCTCTCTCCCTCTCCCTCTCTCTCTCTCTCTCTCTCTTTCTCTCTCTCTCTCTCTCTCTCTCTCTCTCTCTCTCTCTCTCTCTCTCTCTCTCTCTCTCTCTGTGTGTGTGTGTGTGTGAAGCCTGTCAGCCTATTCTTTGCAACCTGCCCAGAGCCACTCTTCCCTCAGAGTAGGTGGTTTCTAAATATGATGTATAAATAAAATGAATAAACATCTGAAGCGGCAACATTTGTGCCTTGCCTTGTCTCCCAATCTTTGACTCGCTAGAGTCCAATAGCAATAAACATAGGCAGGGGAAGATATTTTTGAGAAAACCCTTGGGAACCAAGAGGCAAATTATCCCCATAAGCAGAGCAAATCAGAATTTCTTCTGCAGATGGAAAAGTGAGAACTGACCAAGTTAGGGGTTTTTCTTGCAGCTGGTTGACATGGGTCCATGTGGAATAGAGGGAGAAGATGTCATTCAGACAGGGATTTAGCTGCCCAATGTAAGGTCTCAGAAATTAGAATTTCTGAATTGCTGGAATGATAGAAAGTCTATTATACCAGCAGGGCAGAAGCAGCCAGCCAGCCAGAGCCAATGGGGGAGATGGAAACAGCAATATTTGAATAAGATGGACTATTCTCATACAAAGGCAGTCATGCTAATACAGTGCCACAAATAAGTGAGAGAGAATTGTTAAAGTAGTCCATGGTCAATCAGGCAGGGAGACACTTAAAGGACTGGTTATTTTCTCGCTAGTTCCCTTCTGATTGTTGCTTTTAAAAAAAAACAGCAGATAGAGAAGTCAAGGCAGAGCCACTGAAGTGCATTCTTTGGAACAACACCTGTTTACAAAAACTCTGGATGATACCTGAAGATATCTCTCTCAGATGGGGCTACTATTTTGCCTGCAGGTGGAATACCTTTGAAGACGCCCTTTTTATTTATAGATAGTCCTTGATTTAGGACTACAATTGAGATCAGAATTTCTCTTGCTAAGCAAGAGACTCATTTGTTAAGTGAGTCACACCCAGTTTTATTACCTTTTTGGGATACTGTCGTTAAGCGAATCCTGCGGTTGTTAAGCAAATCCAGCTTCTCCTGTTGATTTTGCTTGTTGCTTGTTGTAAGCTGGTTGGGAAGGCCAGAAGTGATGATCAAGTGATGGTGGGACTGTCATAAATAAAAGCCAATTGCCAAATGCCCAAATTTTAATCTTGTGAACAGGGGATGCTGCGATAGTACGTAAATGCAAAGACCAGTCATAAGTCACTTTTTTCAGTCCTGTTGTAACTCTGAGCAATCACTAAACGAATGGTTGTAAGTTGTCACCTGACATTGTTCGTTTATTGCAAACTTCTGAGTTTGTAAACGTTTGGTGTAAAAAAACGCAAACTAATCCTATCACAGAGGTTTATAACTTTGGCACAGCAAGCTGGGGACTGCCTACCCTTAAAGTGGGAGACTGTGAGTTCTAGTTCTCCTTAAGCAGGAAAGGGAGCTGGGAGACTTTGGGCCAAATCGCCAGGAAATGGGGAGTTCTAGTCCAGCCTTTGGCATGAAAGCCAGCTGAATGACTTTGAGCCAGTCTCTCTCTCTTAGCTGAACCCACTTTGCAGGATTGTTGTGTTGGGTATGTTTGCTGCTTTATTTGTAAAACAATAAAGATGGGATATAAATAAGTAAATAAGGAGAAAAGGGCAGGGCAGAGAAGTGGGTGGCATGGGGTCATAATGAAAAATAGATGCTATTGAACTGAAATGTTGTTTAACAGGAAGCAAAACCAGCATGTGTTTATCCAGGCACACTCTTTATAAAAATGTAATTTTGCCCTTCTATTAAACCAGAAAAAGGAGATGTAATGGCAACCTCTGGAGGGTGATTGGAAGCCTATGCCCAATAATTTCTGGGGGCTGTAGGCTAAGAACCCCTGTTCTAGTGAGCTTTGATCCAGAAATGGCACCCCCGTTTATATCCAGGAAGAGTTGCTAATCCTAATTCCTTGACAAGGTTCTTTCATGAATATGATGATGGTGGTGTTTCTGAGTGCTCAGAGGCCTCCTTAAGGTTCTGTAAATCTTGCAATAACCATTTGCAAGGTGATGTGTTACTATTCTCATTACACTATGAAGGAGAGTTTAAGACGGAGAGATAATAGCTAGCCTAAGGCTCTATAATGCATTTACTGCTAATAAGGTATTTCATCCAGGTGCCCAGCTACATGATTTTATGGCCCTGTTCATGCAGCACCCTGTTGCCAGAAGGGGCCACTTATATTCCCCTAGGATGCTGAGACATTGGGCAGAAAAGGCATAATTTTACTCTGTGGTTCCTTCACAACACCTGGTATTTAAAACTATGTTTCCCCAGTTTCCAAATATTCCATGAATTTTTCTCCTTTGAGATTACACTTTCCTCTGGCCCTTACATATAACATCTAGTCCTAGACAGCTGATTGAATTCCAGCATCCTGACTATGTCCATCTCTGAATATCTCTGCTTGATTTTTTTTCAAGCACATTAGAAGGTTTGCCTTGGCTGTCATTTTAAGAATCCCGAGTGCCGCGTAGCAGAGTGAGCGCCTGTTACTCATCCCAGCTTCTGCCAACCTAGCAGTTCAAAAGCACATAAAAATGCAAGAAGAAAAATAGGGACCACTATGGTGGGAAGGTAACAGCGTTCCGTGTGCCTTTGGCGTCTAGTCATGCCGGCCACGTGACCACGGAGACGTCCTCGGACAAACGCTGGCTCTTCGGCTTTGAAACGGAGATGAGCACCGGCCCCTAGAGTCGGAAACGACTAGCACGCACGTGCGGGGGAACCTTTACCTTTACCTTTTTAGCACAGCTTTAGGACAGTTGGAAGGGACTTTTGAGGTCTTCCAGTCCAACCCCTATTCAGTCAGGAAACCTTATACCATTTCATACAAATGGTTGTCCAATCTCTTCTTAAAAACCTCCAGTGTTGCAGCAACTACAACTTCTGCAGGGAAGCCATTCCACTGATTAACTGAAATTTCTCCTTAGTTCTAAGTTGCTTCTCTCTTTGATTAGTTTCTACCCATTTCTTCTTGTCCTGCCCTCTGGTGCTTTGGAGAATAGCTTGACTTCTTTGGGGTAGCCCCTGAGATATTGGAACACTGCTAACATGTCACCCCTAGTCCTTCTTTTTATTAAACTAGACATATCCAATTCCAGCAATTGTTCTTCATATGTTTTAACCTCCAGTCCCCTAATCATATTTGTTGCTCTTCTCTGCATTCTTTCTAGATGTCAACATCGTTGTTATATTTTGTTGATCAAAACTGGATGCAGTATCCCAAGTGTGGTCTTAGAAAGGCATTATAAAGTGGTACTAATGCTTCACATTGTGAACATTTGTGGAAAATTTACTTATAAGGCCCTATCTGTTGCATCCCAGAAGTATCCACAGTGCAAGAAGCACAGAACCAGAAAACTTTCTGTGGGCTGTGACTTGGCTTCTATCATATTCTTATTTACTTAAAATCTAGATGGGGGCCAATTATCATTTTATTGATTTAATTAATTAATTAACTTAGTTATTTGCTTTCATAGTCTTTCTCCCTTGACCTCCTCACCCCCACCCCCCACCACACCATGCCTTTGAACTTAACTAGCTATAGACTGGAGGGGGGAAATGATCAAAACAAGACATATTGATAGAGTCAGAAAAACATTAGGGATAGTTGTCTCAAACGTGTTTTTTCAAAAGCCCATTGGACTTCCTTTGTTTTTCCTTGAAGATGTTTCACTTCTCATCTAAGAAGCTTCTTCAGTTCTTCAGTGAACTGAAGAAGCTTCTTGGATGAGAAGTGAATTGTCCTCAAGGAAAAACAAAGGAAGTCCAATGGGCTTTTGGTAAAACACCTTTGGGACAACCATGACCTGGGTGACTGAGAATCTCCATAGACATTAGGGGTAGTCCTCAACCTACAACCACAACTGAACTCCCATTTCTGTTCCTAACTGGGATGAACTGAGTTTTGCCTCATTTTGCGAGCTTTCTCGCCACAATTATTAGGAGAATGACTGCAATTGTTAAGTTAGTAACACGGTTGTTAAGTGGATCTGGCTTCTCCATTGACTCTGCTCTTCAGAAGGTCACAAAAGAGGATCCCAGGATCTCAGGACATTGCAACTGCCAGTTGCCAAGGGCCCAAATGGAGATGCTGTAATGGTCGTAAGTGTGAAAAACAGTCATAAGTCACTTGTAACTTCAAATAGTCACTAAACAAATGGTTGTAATTCAAAGACTAGTTGAACACATTTCCAGACTGGCAAAGCAGTGTAAGTGTATTGTGTTGTGACAATAACTTTGGGAGACATGGGGCAGACAGCCTAGTCCAGGGGTGGGCAATTAATTTTCTCAAGGACACACATGAGAAATTGGGACTGTTGTGGAGGGCCAAACCAACAGGGCTATGAAGATGTGCAGGTATGTACACATGCACATACGTAAATTGAAAAATAAACAATGTTGTTGTTGTTAGTTGCGAAGTCATGTCCGACCCATCGCGACCTATGGACAACATTCCTCCAGGCCTTCCTGTCCTCTACCATCTTCTGGAGTCCATTTAGGCTCACGCCTACTGCTTCAGTGACTCCATCCAGCCACCTCATTCTCTGTCGTCCCCTTCTTCTCTTGCCCTCAACCTTTCCCAGCATTAGGCTCTTCTCCAGTGAGTCCTTCCTTCTCATTAGGTGGCCAAAGTATTTGAGTTTCAGCTTCAGGATCTGGCCTTCTAAAGAGCAGTCAGGGTTGATCTCCTCTAGGACTGACCGGTTTGATCACCTTGCAGTCCAAGGGACTCACAGGAGTCTTCTCCAGCACCATAGTTCAAAGGCCTCAATTCTTTGGCGCTCAGCCTCTTTTATGGTCCAACTTTCACAGCCATACAATAGTTGCTTTCAAAATAAAAACAATCCATGTGAGTTGGACAGGGATAGCCAAAGAGCAGAATGTGGCCTCAGTGCCATAAAATGCCCAGTTCTGTCCTAGACAATGATCAGATCAGAAACATCTTAACCCACAGTAGAAATGGGAGTGGAGAAGGCTAAAGGAACTCTGCCTAGTTCTCACAAATGTAAAACAGGAGTGGGGAAATGTTTTCAGACTTGCAAGAGTCTGTTACTATAACTCTACAACAAAGGTAATTACTACTCCTGGGTTTGGTTTCTGGCCTGGGTTACCTCAAAGGGCTGACACAAAGTTTGACAGCCTGGTGACCATTAGGATTTGGGACGAAACATAAACAGCAAGTCCTCAAAGTGTCTATACTATAGCAACTTTCATTTCAGTTTTCACTCCTGTTGCGCAATAGAAACTGGCACACAGCCTGTACAGAAATTCATCAGGGAAGGACTGAGCATTTACTTTAACTGTTTTGTTGCTAATCTTTTATTTCTAACATTGGAGGTATTTTTAAAAAAGGTTCTTGAAATTTTGCCCACCCTTCTAGAGCAGGGGTCTTCTGACTTGGCAACTTTAAGACTTGTGGACTACAAATCCAGAATTGCCCAGCCAACCACGAAGAATGGGGAAGTTGGTGTCCTCAGCCATGGGGAACTTAATGTCAGCCAGGAGGCTGGTTGGGAGTTCTGGGAGTTGAAGTCCACAAGTGTTAAATTTGCCATAATGAGTGAAGTGAGGAAAATGGAAATGGTGGTCCTTATTTTACCCCCTAAGTATAACCCTGTCCTTACAGAATCGCAATTTCAGTCTTTTGCTGTAAAAGCTGCCAGAGAACGCAAACTATAAGTATAGCAACGTAGTACGGAATACAAGCAACATACAGTAGTACCAAGAAGGCAGCAGGTACAACTACCTTTCAAAGATTGCCTTTCCCAACGATGGCTAACTGCTTTTCCAGCTTTCTTCTTTATTGAATTTATACTCCACTCATCTTACATTCCAAAAGAAACTCAAGGTTGCTTTTGCTATCATCTGGTCTGTGGTCCATCCTCTTCTTGGACATCCTGCATTAATTCTTCTGTCTTAAGGACTAGAAACTTCACTTTTCCCAAAATATGGATTAAGATCTTCAAGCTGCTGAGTTTTATTAGCCAGGAAATGAAATTATACATTTCTGCATTCATCTCCTATATAAATGACTTCGAGATTCACCCTCTCTCTCTCTCCCTCCCTCCCTCCTGCATTACTGTCATCAAGATGAAATTACAACCCAGCAGCAGAATTCACCATGATACTGTTGATTGATGGGTCTTCTTGAGTTAAAAAGGGAATTGGTGGATATACAGCAAAACCCACATCTTCAACACAACGCAGGCAAACAGTATTTGCTTCAACCGGCACAAAACACACAACTCCCCCCCCCCCACCCCGCTTCTATCTTTTGGTGATGGGTGAGAGCAAAGCTTTTACTTATTGGCTCCCTTGTGTGATATAAACCATCATTACAAGATACATTTTCTTTCCATTATACCGTAAGAAAAACCTTCCACTTTCTGACCTAAATATACATTTCCTCCAGGGCATCCTATTTGGTAAAGAACATGGTAGAAATCTAATCTCCTTTTAATCAATAAAACACCAAATGATGTTTCTATTTAATGCAAACTTTGCTCCTTGCCATGTAATGAACCTGTTTCTATTAAGGATACAACCATTAATGGAATAAGTAATGGGTTCCTGCTTAAATTTCTAATGCCACATGCTTCTAATTTCGCTTTGCAGTCTGGTTACAAAGCCGAGGCTTTAAGGAAAGCACTCTAGCTGAGGAAATGCACGGAGAGCTGCCTTTTGGATCATAAAATGTCCATTTCCTGCCTCTGATGAAGATAAAGATGGTGATGATGACGAGCATGACTTTCAACAATTCATTCTTCATAAGTGGCTGTTATGATGACATATTGCTAAATGTGGAGAGCCCGCATACAGAAATACTGCTTATATTTAACATTGCTAATGTATCCCATTGCATTTCATACAGTTCCAGCTATAGTTTTGGAATGGAGCTTTGAGCTTTCTGCTTTCCTCCTCCGACCCCACTCTTTGTTTCTTGCGTGCTGTGACTTCTAGATGGTGAGTCTGAGAAGTGGGACTTCTCTTTCCCACTACTGAAATTTGCAAATTTGATGTCTAAGGGGCTGGGCTAGAACTCAGGGTTTAGCCTGGCGCCTTTAACCACTACAAGTTAAAATTGATGTACAACCACAATTTCATATTGCTAAGTGAGTTTTGTCCCATTTTACGGCCATTCTTGCAACCGTTAAGTGAATCACCGCAGTTGTTACATTAATAACACAGTTGTTAAATGAATCTGGCTTCTCCCTTGATTTTGCTTGTCCGAAGATCACAAAAGGTGACCCTGGGACACTGCAGCTGTCATAAATATGAACCAGTTGCCAAGCATCCGAATTTTGATCATGTGACCACAGGGATGTTACAATGAGTGTGAAAAACACTCACTAGTCCTTTTTTCTGGGACATTCTAACTTCAAATGGTCACTAAGTGAATGGTTGTAAGTCAAGGACTCCCTGTACATCACACTGGGACTTCAAGAGCCGTTACAGGGTTCTCCATACGTAGTTTAGGAGCCATAAAAACTTTGGCAAAATCCTTTGAAACCTTTAGCCATCATGTCCCATAAAGAGGAAAGTGAGAACCAAGGATTAGAGAAAGAGAGAGAGAGAGAGAGAGAGAGAGAGAGAGAGAAGGAGAGAGAGGATGATAGATAGATAGATAGATAGATAGATAGATAGATAGATAGATAGATAGATAGATAGATAGATAGATAGATAGATAGATAGGAGAAATAGAGAGAGAAATAGATAAGAGAGGGAAATGAAGAAGGAGAGGGTGGGAGAGAGAGAAAGAGAGTAAGAGAAATGAAGAGAGGGAGGGAGGGAGAGATGATAGATAGATAGATAGATAGATAGATAGATAGATAGATAGATAGATAGATAGATAGATAGATAGATAGATAGATAGATAGATAGATAGATAGATGATAGATGAGAGAGAGAAATGAAGAGAGAGAAATAGATAAGAAAGAGAGGGAAATGAAGAAGGAGAGGGAGGGAGGGAGGGAGAAAGGGAGAGAGAGAGAGAAAGAAAGAGAGAGAGAAATGAAGAGAGGAAGGGAGAGAGAGAGAGAAATAGATAAGAGGGAGAAATAGAGAGAGGGAGGGAGGGAGAATGCCATGGAATATCTTTGAATTTTGCTTTGCACATTGATTCTGCCTTTCCCATCTTGCCCAAAGCGAACCAGAGGGAAGTTTGGATATTACCAAGAGCAGGAGCGGGGAGGGGAAAAGATGAAAAATACCTCTGTGATTTGCAATCTGACAGTCTTGTTCCATTTTGAGTCCCTTTTTAAAATGTATAGGTGCTGTTTCAGTGTTAACAAATGGCCCTTTGGGGCGATAAAACATGCAAATTGCCCTACAGAGTATTTTAGAAGCAAGAGATTTCCCTGTTCAAATACCATAAATATCACCATGTAGGAGCTGTGCGAACACCGAGCGGGCCTCTCTGAGCGTTAACTAATTCTCACAGAAGTGCCTCTTGCAGCAGGAAGATTTTTCATATGTCATCTATCAATTCTTTGTTTTTAAAGATAGAGGTGCATGAGACACAGCCTCACCTGACATAAACCAAAAATGGCATTTTCTGCTAGCAAAAGTTTAGGATCTTGTTGGGGGGGGGGCTGGTGAGGGTGTGCATTTATGTTGGTGCAAACACACATAAGAAACTGGACGGTGCCATCTGCTAGGAATAGGAGAAAAACAGTAAGGAAAGGTGGGTTTGGATTTGGGGAGTGTGTCCTACACAATTGATTGAGAGGAGGAGGAGGAAGAGGAGGAGCAGGAAGAGGAGGAGGATTTATGCTCATTTGGAGAGGAAGGGATTCCAAGAGACTAAGCAGGCACACAATGGAGAATAGCCTGGGCTGTTTGTTTAAATGTGCTCAGAGCTGATGGCTCCAGTACATTTCAATATGTATTACCCATTGTGTACCATCTTATTCTTTTGTAATCCCTTCTTCTCCAATCTCTCCATTCTGCAAAGGATAATGTGTATTGACTGTAATGGTAATGCTAATCATATGACAGGGACACTACAATGGTTAGGGCTAGGCATTTCTAAGCCAATCCATTGCAAGAGGCAAACTGGGATCCCTCATAGGGGATCCCAACTTGCAAATGCTCATCTTTGCCAGATCCTGGCTTAATGTTGGCCTACCTAGAAGGCAACCCTCCCCAAAGTAAGTCAAACCCCCCTCCCTTAAGTAGCAATGAACTTTGTGGTTCCTCCTTGTTCAACAGTTGAAAGTCAGGGTGACACCAGCCACTTATAAACACAATGTGGTCACAGTTCAGCTTCTCATTCCTTTTTGTTTGTTTTTTTTAAGTTCTATTTTCTGAGCCATTACTGCATCAGAAATGAGGATCAATTGAATTTGATACCAGCACAATTGCATTATAAAGCCAAGAGCTCTTTTATTTCAGATTGAGTAGGGCAGTTTGCTTCCTACCTAAGTTCTTTTACACTCTCCTCCAGATTCCTACGCATGCATTTCCAAAATGCAATACGGACAGTCCTCGACTCACAACCACAACTGAACCCAAACTTTATTTTGCTAAGCGAGACATTTGTTAAGCGAATTTTGCCACATTTTACGACCTTTCTTGCCACAGTTGTTAAACGAATCACTGCAGTTTGCTAAGTTAGTAACAGGGTTGCTAAGTGAATCCGGTTTCCCCACTGACTTTGCTTGTCACAAAGTTGCCAAAGGAGATCACGTGACCCCGTGGACACAGCAGCTGTCATAAGCATGAATCAGTTGCCAAAACAAACTGAATTTTGGTCACATGAACATGGGGATGCTGCAACGCTCGTGTGATAAACAGTCTTAAGTCACTTTTCCCAGTGCTGTTGTCACTTTGAACGGTCCTAAATGAACTGTTGTAAGTTGAGGACTGCCTGTACAAAACATTTTCCCCTGCAAGGGATGGGAAATGAGAGTAGCTCTCTTCTGTAGCTGTCCAGTTATGTCCAGCAATGTTACAGGACCGTCTCTCCCCAATGGGGTCTACCTGTCATGTTAGATCTGACACAAGTATTCACAATAATACCTTTTTAAAAGAATCGGTAGAGTAAGCCCTCAACTTAGGACTGGGCGCTTAATGACCATTGAAAATATAGGTAGTCCTCAACTTATAACCGTTCATTTAATGACTGTTCAAAGTTCCAATGGCCTTGAAAAAGGTGACTTGACTGTTTTTCATACTTACGATTGTCAAAGGATCCCTACAGTCACGTGATCAAAATTTGGATACTCAGAAACAGGTATGTATTTATGATGGTCACAGCGTCCCAGAGTCATGTGATCACCTCTTGTGACCTTCTGACAAGCAAAGTCAACGGGGAAGCCAGATTCACTTACCAACTGTGTCACTAACTTAACAACTGAAGTGATTCTCTTAACAATTGTGGCAAGAAAGGTCGTAAACTGAGTTTAAACTCACTTACCAACTGTCTTGCCTAGCAATAGAAATTTGGGGTTCAATTGTGGTCATAAGTTCAGGGCTACCTACAACCCTCTTCTGGTGGTCAAGCCTTCCCATGATCGCATGACTGACAACTGGCTCACATTTATTTTGCAGCATCCCACAGTAGCATGATCACAATTTACATTTCCCCTCAAAAAATGGCCTTTACTGTCAATTTTCCACAAAACTGGCCCTTAGCAAACCATTGATTCACTTAACAACTGCAGCATTTGTTTAATGACTGCTGCAAAAAAAGGTAATAAAATCAGGCCAGTCACATGGGCAGGCTCCGCTATGGTCATGTCAAGGGCTACCTGTATTATTGGCAAATGAAACTGTGGATAAGATGGATTTAAATTTTTAACCAAAATACAGGCAGTCCTCTTTAGTGATCAGATTTGGGACTTTTGATTCAAAATGGACATATATCCTAGACCAGGGGTAGGCAACCTTGGCTCTTTTATGACTCATGGACTTCAACTCCCAGAATTCCTGAGCCAGCCATGCTGAGGGGAAAGGGAGAGGTTTCCAAGCTGAGCCATGCTGGCTCAGGAATGCTGGGAGTTGAAGTCCACGAGTCATAAAAGAACCAAGGTTGCCTACCCCTGGCCTAGACCACAATCACCTCAAGGGGTATCACTTTCTGGTAATTCTATCGAAATCAAGGCAAAGGCTCCCTCACACTGCGTAGCAATCCCAGGATTCATTGTGAGCCCTATCCACCATGCTCACCATCACCCACCCGTAGCACCTAATCTAGCAACAGGGGGACAAATAGCTGAGGTGCCATTTTCCTCCCAGTGTCCCTCATGAGGCAAAGTTGTGTGAGCGGATCAGACCAAAAGCCCACACCTTCCTTTCCAGAAAGGCCATCGGCATTCAAGCTCAGAAGAAGAGGCTGGCTTGTAGTATCCCGGGCTGCTGACCGAGGGGGGTCAACCGTTCCTTTAAATCCATCATCCTCCATATTCTCTGGCCTGAGCTGGGATGTAAAGTGGGGACTCAGGAGATTTCCTTTCAAGCAGAGATAAATGATGTGTGTCAGTACTTTCTGAGAAGTAGTGACCAACCTCATTTTTCCCTGTGTAACCTCAGCAAGAGTGATATCCACATCTCAAAGTAAAGTGAAGTGAAATGGTTATTTGTGTGAAACCTTGACCCCAGCCGACATTGCTTGCCTGGCACAATGAAGCTGTCACAGCTCAAGAGGGTGTTCAGCTGAATTCGTGAGAGCTAATAACCCCTTTTCCTTGCCTCTCCTTTGGCATAGGGGCAGCAAATAATAACTTGCAGCATGTTTCTTTGGTTATTATCCATCTGCATCCTTTCATGGGGGGAAGGGAGGGAGGAGAGTGAGAAAAAGAGGGAGGAAAGGAGAAAGGAAGGAAGGAAGGAAGGAAGGAAGGAAGGAAGGAAGGAAGGAAGGAAGGAAGGAAGGAAGGAAGGAAGGAGAGTGAGAAGGGGAGGGAGGAGAGTGGGAAAAAGGAGGAAGGAAAGAAGGAAGGAGAGTGAGAAGGGAGGGAGGGAGGAGAGTGGGGAAAAAGGAGGGAGGGAGGAAGGAAGGGAGGAAGGAAGGGAGGAAGGAAGGAAGGAGAGTGAGAAGGGGAGGGAGGGAAGAAGGAAGGAGAATGGGAAAAAGGGAGGTGAGGGAGGAAAAAGGAAAGAAGGAAGGACATACAGAAGGGACTATTGCAAAGTTTAATCATATCCCAGCTGATAGCCTATATTCTAGCCCTGAAAGCAAAAATTAGTTATTTCTTATCCGGGAGCATCTGAGGAGGGCTACAAAAATTCAAGCTAGCAGCTGCAACTGTGTGGTCAGGCCTCTGTCCCGATGATTATGTCCGTTAGCAAAGAAAAAAAAAAGGGCAGGAATGTTTGTGGGTGCCAGCATGACCTCTATGATCTCCCCCAGTGCAGTTTTGCTGCGTAGGGACCCAGCCACCTTAGCCACCAAATTTGCCCCTGTCCCATCTTATACTAAACAAAATCAAGCTGAGATTATTTTTTTTAAGTTTCCTTCTCAAACTTTCCTTTTTTTCTCAGATCTGAGTTATCTTTTATTATCTGCTCATTGCCTCCTTATTTGCAAAGTTAGAGATACATTACTTCACAATGAATGAAAATTCAGGCAGTCCTTGAGTTACAACCATAATGGAGCCTGACGATCATGGTCATAAGCTGGGGTGATCATAAAATTGGTTGGTTATTTGATTTTATAGCAAGATCAATTTCATGACCTTTTTTCCCCCCAGCAGTTGTGTCATTAACTAATGGCTAGCTATGGATCTAGTTTTGCTGAAAATTGTAAATGCTGGGGTTTTTTTTGCAAAACCATCATAAAGGGAAATCATGTAACCACAAGCGAAGACAATCTGTATATAAAAATAGTAAAAATTATCTCTGTTCTTTTTATGCATCTCCTGGGATCATTTCCTGATTTTTTTTTTTTTGGTGAGGTTTAATCAGAGTACTTGGGCTCTAAAAATTGGGTGCATTATCAATAACGAGCTTCAGTTACACAATAAAGCATGCATCCAGTTGCAACACTAGGCAACATATTCCCGCAAATGTTTCTATGATATCCTGTGGTTTGTTAGTTAATTGATGGAAATGAATATTAATACTTCTGTGAACAGAGGAGACTTTGTTTATGCACTTATATATGAAATACTATTTGAGGTAATAACATAAAACAAGCAACAGTAAAATATCAATAAAACATCATATAAACGTCAATAAAAAAATCATCCAAGCTAATAGCAGAGGTAGTGGGGGAGGGGAAGTGGGGAAAATCACATCTCCAATTCAAGAGCATATATGTAGAACCAGGCGGAATTTAAAGTGTTTATGTGTCTCTGAGCCTGGTTGTTTTCTGCTTGATTGGTGTTAATCCCTGTTTAAATGGGTGATGGATGCTTCCTTTTAGCTTTTTAAATTCTCTGTTTTGAATGGTATGTGCAATCAAGCAGAAAACAATATCCTAATTAAGAAACATCCATAGAGAATATTCTCTACTTCCCTGCCACAGCAACTGGCAGGGCAAGCTACTATTCAGGTAGTCCTCGATTTACAACTGTTCTTTTAGCCACAATTCAAAATTACAGCGGCACTGGGGGGAAAAAAAGGGGACATGACCAGTTTTCATGCGAACATTGCAGCATCCCCGTGCTCACGTGATCAGAATTCAGGCACCGGGCAAACTGGCATGTATTCATGTCACACATGTCCTGATCATCTTTTTTTTTTCCTTTGACCTTCTGACAAGCAAGGGGAAGCCACATTTACTTACCAACCATGTTACTAGCTTAACTACTGAAGTGATTTACTGAATAGCCGTGGCGAGAAAGTTCATAAAATGGGGCAAAATCCATTTAACAACTGGCTTAGCAGTCGAAATGTTAGGGCTCGATTGGGGTGATAAGTCGAGAGCTGTATGTAGGGAGAAAACTCCACACTCCCTCACACTGATGAAGTTATCTAGTTGGGTAATCGGATGCCAGCAAGCGAACAGCCCAAGCTCAAAGACAAGCAAGAACTTCATGCGTATATCTGACTATATTTTCTATAGTGCCTAGCAATACGCAGAAGTCTCAATTGGACATCAGACTGTTAATAAAGTCGGGGTCTGCCAAACTTTTTAGAAAAGTTATTCCACATTCAGGCACCACAGCAGAGAAGTTTCACCTCCCATCACCTAAGGTGAGTCAAGGTTTTCACTCTCTTCTTAGCTAACTAAGGCCACGGCTAAGCAAGTGGAGAGAGTTCTTTCCCTTTCACCTCCTTTAATAGAGGACCATGTCCTACACCTGGACGGCCATATTATTTGGGGTTTTCCTTGATCTTTTGAGAGCAGTATTCACCTTCGTTTAGATCTTCAGAAAGGAAGGGTGACCAGAACATTGTAAGTCCTTGACTTATAATGACAATTGAGCCCATGATTTCTGTTACTAAGTGAGACATGTGTTAAGTGAGTTTTGCCTCATGTTATGACATCCTTGCCAATGTTGTTAGGTGAATTGCTGCAGTTGTCAAGTTAGTGATCCGGTTGTTAACTGAATCTCGTTGATTTTGCTTGTCAGAAGGTGATCACTGCAACTGTCATAAATATGCCAAGCATCTGAGTTCTGGTCATGCGACCATGTGAAAAATGGTCATCAATCGCCTTTTGTTCAGGGCCGTTTTAACTTTGAATGGTCACTGAATGAACGTTTGTAAGTCAAGGACTACCTGTAACCCAATTCGATCCTTAGGAACCATACCCATGTCATTTTCATGATGAGTGTTATGCACGTTGTTTGCCTCAATTTTCTCTAGGACTGTGTTTCTTAGCCATGGTGACATTAAGAGGGGTGGACTTCAACTGCCAGATCTCCCCAGCTAAGGAACATTGATTCTCAGGATATTTTTGTACCGCCTCAATGTAGCCTACCATTTCAAATTCTTAAAGTAACCAAGGTCATCTCTGCTTAGCTGCTGAGATCAGTCGTGCTGAGTTAAGCACTGCCCCTAAGGACCACAATTCTGGTTTTGTATTTTCTGCTTCAAATTGATAGGAAACCATGCCGTTTACTTTTTAATAAATGAAGCTATGGGGAAGAAATGGAGGTAGTGAGAGATTTTATTTTCCTGGGCTCCAAGATCGCCGCAGACGGGGACTGCAACCAAGAAATTAAAAGACGCTTGCTCCTGGGGAGGAAAGCCATGGCAAATCTAGACAGCACACTAAAAAGCAGAGACATCACCCAGCCAATAAAAGTGCGTATAGTCAAGGCTATGGTCTTCCCAGTTGCAATGTATGGCTGTGAAAGTTGGACCATAAGAAAGGCTGAGCGCCAAAGAATGGAGGCCTTTGAACTATGGTGCTGGAGAAGACTCCTGCGAGTCCCTTGGACTGCAAGGCGATCAAACCGGTTGGTCCTAGAGGAGATCAACCCTGACTGCTCTTTAGAAGGCCAGATCCTGAAGTTGAAACTCAAATCCTTTGGCCACCTAATGAGAAGGAAGGACTCACTGGAGAAGAGCCTAATGCTGGGAAAGACTAAGGGCAATAGAAGAAGGGGACGACAGAGAATGAGGTGGCTGGATGGAGTCACTGAAGCAGTAGGCGTGAGCTTAAAGGGACTCCAGAAGATGGTAGAGGACAGGAAGGCCTGGAGGAACGTTGTCCATGGGGTCGCGATGGGTCGGACACGACTTCGCAGCTAACAACAACAACAACAACAACAGGCCTGGGCACAGCACGGAGACGGCATTGGTCGCGCTGGTGAATGATCTCTGGCGGGCTCGGGACAGGGGTTGTTCCTCTGTCCTAGTCCTATTAGGTCTCTCAGCGGCTTTCGATACCATCGACCATGGTATCCTACTGCGGCGTCTCAGGGGGTTGGGAGTGGGAGGCACTGTTTTGCAGTGGTTCTCCTCCTATCTCCTGGGCCGCTCGCATTCGGTGTTGACAGGAGGGCAGAGGTCCGCCCCGAGGCCTCTTGTTTGTGGAGTTCCTCAGGGGTCGGTTCTCTCGCCCCTCCTGTTCAACATCTATATGAAGCCGCTGGGCGAGATCATTCGTGGTTTTGGGGTGGGGTATCATCAGTACGCTGATGATACCCAACTTTTTTTCTCCACCCCAAACCAACCCAGCGATGCCCTCGCCGTGATGTCCCGTTGCCTGGAAGCGGTCCGGGTCTGGATGGGGAGAAACAGGCTTCGTCTCAATCCTGCCAAGACTGAGTGGCTGTGCATACCGGCATCTCAGGTCAACCAGACTATTCCATCTCTAACGATGGGTGGTGAGGTGTTACCCCCCGTTGATAGGGCTCGCAACTTGGGCGTCCTCCTGGATTCGCAGCTCACTTTTGAAGATCATATAGGAGCCGTGACCAGGGGGGCTTTTGCCCAGGTTCGCCTGGTGCACCAGTTGCGACCTTACCTGGACCGAGATGCCCTACGCACAATCACCCATGCGCTCGTGACCTCGGGTGAGATTCAAGGTGCTGGTGATGACCTATAAAGCCCTAAATGGCATGGGTCCAGGATATCTGAGGGAACACCTGCTGCCGGCATCAAGTTCCCTTCGTCCTGTGTGCTCCCACAGGGAGGGTCTTCTCAGGGTGCCGCCGGTTAAAGATTGCCAGCGGGTAACACCCAGGGGTAGGGCCTTCTCAGTGGGTGCGCCTGCCCTGTGGAACCAGCTGCCTGTGGAGCTTAGGACTGCCCCCGACCTCCGTTCATTCTGCTGGGACCTGAAGACCTGGCTCTTCAAGCTCTCTGGCCCAGGCTGAGAATTTTTTTTTAATTTTAATTTTAATTGGGTTTTTACTGTTCTCAGGGTTTTATTTAATCTTTTTTAATTTGTTTTAACGTTTGTATTGACTCTTTTTTAAATGCCCTGTAAACCGCCCTGAGTCCTTCGGGAAAGGGCGGTATATAAATCGAAATAAATAAATAAATAAATAAATAGCTGCCCAGTCCTGCTCTGTTTATATTGACCCCCAGTTATAGTATAGCTATACCTATTTCAATGACTAACTTATTCCCTTCCACACTTACAATAAATAATTACTGGTTTTAGCAAAGTCTACTTTTCCTTCAATATCTCAAAACAGTATCCCAAGAGAATTCTGGGTTATTCATAATTAGTAGCTGGTCCATTGATTGTTGATTAATCATTGCTTTATTAATTGATCAACCAGTTAAAAGTCATGTCATCAATCAAAGAACAAGCTTTCCTAAAAGGTGAATGAACTTTTTTTTCACCACTCCAGGTGCAGTTTCATTTCCTCCACGGACCCCAGAGAAATGCTGGGTGAATTGGAAAGTAATTAAGAATATATTCTTCTTCTTTCTATCTTTTTTTTCTTCATATCCCTGCAGTTTCCCTTTGAGAGCACCCAATGTTTAGTGCCTGGAAATAACAATTAATTAGTCCATGTTTGCATCACATTTTTGAAGGCGTGAAATGCTTGAGCAGTATTGCCAAGTATTTTTGTTAATTGCTATTAGCAGGGACCAAGGAGCCAAGAAAAGAAGCAGGCAGATGTATCTATATCTAGATATAGATGGTGATATTGATGATGATGTAGATATGGATATAGATAATATTGATATAGATCATGGTTGCCAAACTCGATCATGACGTATCATGACATATTGCGATGTTTTTTGCTTTTGAGGAGCCGGAGTGAGTGTGGCTTGCAGATGACTTATCTGGCCTGCAGGCTGCCAGTTTGACATCCCTGGTATAGATGATGATATAAATATAGATATATATGCTATAAACATAGATATAGATGATATAGATGGGCGATGTATAGATAAATGATGATACATAATGTAATAGATATAGAAAATGATATAGATAATACATTGTAGATGAAAATATAGAGATAAATGATGGTATAGATATAGATTCAAATACAGAAACACTCACACACATGCATACCCACCACACACAAACAAAGAATTTCTTTTAAAAATCCCAGTTTCTTCCAAATTAACACAATAAAGGAAAAGTTGGAAGACTGAGTGGATCATGGCCTCTACATGTCAACAAAATGCCATTCATACGAAAGTGGCGGGTTGTTTCAAAAACGTGAATATTGAATCTCATAGTTATGGCAAGTATATCCATAGGAAGTTCTAGCAAACTGCTAAGTGGGGGGTCCACAGCGTGTCAATATGGTGGCCACAAGCATGCCATCACAGGTCCGCCCAATGGACATAAGAGCTAGTGGAACTCCACTCCATCCATCGTGGCTGCCAATTTGACTTTTTTTCACTAAGACTTCCTTGTGACCTGGTTTGCCCTGGAAAGGAAATGGGGTGGGATATATGACTCTCCTTCTAATGGTCTTTGGACCCTTGAGTTACACCCTAGTGTGGTGGTTTATTAAAACCTTGGACTGCAGCCATCTTTAAAGCTTCTTCTTGTGGGATTTTTTCCCCTTTTGTAAACAACCCCCTTCTTTGGGAGAAAAGGATTTGAAGGTGTATTGTTCATCAGGATGGTTACCTCAATCATTGATGGGCAAATTAACTAAATCTTCTTCAGGCTGGTATCCTACAGCATGGAAACTGGAACATCTAGCAAAGTCTATAATGATGCTGGCTGGGAATGCTGGGAGATGTAATCTAACAAATCTGAATTGCAAAGAATTGAGGAAGGATTGTGTAGTCCTTGCTGTTCCCAGAGCTTGGCTGTTTGCAACATTTTATTACCCAAATAGGTAACATCATCAGTGTTATTGGGCGTGGGTTTTGTTCCTTGTTTATATACAGTAGATTGTCCTGTCAGTGTTGGTGGAGATAGAATAGAATAGAGCTGGAAGGGACTTTGGAGGTCTTCTAGTCCAGCCCCCTGCTCAAGATATGATTTTCTCCTTGACAGTTCCTAATTTACTTAGTAGTTCCTAAATTACAGTACAGTTTCCCAATTGAAACTATGAAAGAGCAGCTCTTCTATGATGACCAATTAGCAGCCAGAAGACATGTTGAAAATTCCTTAATCTCATAACAGACTCAACCATGGACAGACTCAACCGTGGTCTCAGCTGGGAAGTTCCGAGCATCCTAGACCAAGACAAATCCCCAAAAGCTGGGGAATTTCTGGAAGCTTGGCATTCAGACCAAATCAGCCATCAATGGACACAATGAAATAAACCACAATTACACACCATTCAAAGGAGACAATAAACAAGCTAATTAGAAAACCAAAACATTCCAGCAGCCAACATCTAATCTATGCTACTGCCCTTATGGCACCTCCTTCCAATTCTACATTAATGCATAAAGCTGTTTTTTCATAGCATCATCCTTTTATGAAAAATTCTAATTAAATGTGTCATTATTATCCTTTCTCGTAACATTCACCTTTATAAATGCACCCTACTGTACCCTTCTGACTGTAATCAGATATTAAGCTTCCCAAGATTTTAATGCATTTTTCTAAACTGAGATATGCATTATAAAATTAGGAAGACTGAAATCTGGAGGTCAATTTTCTCTTCAACTAGACATTAGTGCAGGCTGAGATCAGGTGAGTTCATGCTGGAATTCAAATGGCTCAAATTTCTCCATCAAGTTCATTTTCCTACAATTCTGTCTTTTGCACTGCCACTTCTACTAGTGGGAAATTAGAGAGGTATCTGTTGAAGATGCTGCTAATTAGAATTAACATCTCTGGGCTAAAGAGACAAAGGTTCAAAAGTGGAGTGGAGTGGAGTGGAGTGGAGTGGAGTGGAGTGGAATGGAATGGAATGGGATACGATAGGATGGGATGGGATGGGATAGGATAGGATAGGATAGGATAGGATAGGATATTATAGGATGGAACGGAACAGAACAGAACAGAACAATAGATAATAGAATGGAATGGAATGGAACGGAACAGAACAGAACAGAACAGAACAGAACAGAACAGAAGAGAATAGAATAGAATAGAATAGAATAGAATAGAATAGAATAGAATAGAATAGAATAGAATAATGGAATGAAGAAAATAGAATAGAATAGAATAGAATAGAATAGAATAGAATAGAATAGAATAGAATAGAATAGAATAGAATAGAATAGAATAGAATAGAATAGAATAGAATAGAATAATGGAATGAAGAAAATAGAATAGAATAGAATAGAATAGAATAGAATAGAATAGAATAGAATAGAATAGAATAGAATAGAATAGAATAGAATAGAATAGAATAGAATAATGGAATGAAGAAAATAGAATAGAATAGAATAGAATAGAATAGAATAGAATAGAATAGAATAGAATAGAATAGAATAGAATAGAATAGAATAGAATAGAATAGAATAGAATAGAATAGAATAGAATAGAATAGAATAGAATAGGATGTAAGGGGTTTGTAGAAATTTTCTCAGCCCTCTTTCTGACCTTTGCAGTATACAGATCCCCAATGGAAGGGAGGCTGGTTGTGATTGTTTTTTCTGCAGTCCTAACTATTTGTTGAAATCTATACCTATCCTGTTTAGTTGCTGTGTCAAACTGCACAGTTATATATGCATATGAACGTGTGTGTGTGTGTGTGTGTGTTATATATGTGTGTGTTCTTGCAAACATATTTATCGCTTATCATTTTTGCCCAAAAGGTGAGTTGCTTGGGGCTTTATTACATTAGTTTAAAACTGACAAAGATGGGAAGGAAGGGATGAAGTAGGGTCTTATCCTAGTCCATTAACCATTTCCAGAATTACACATCCACATGGGGGGTCCTGGCCAATTGGCCGAGCGAGAGCTTCAGGCTCTTCCAGAAGAAGGTGGACCTCACCTCTGGGGGCACAATGTGTCAAAGTTCTGGCTGATGATCCCAACAAAGTAAGCACACCTGAGACATTGAAATCTCTAATGCAGAAGTTTATTGAGCACAGCATATTGGCACTAATGAACGTAAAACCAGCTCTGGCAATATGGCACCAGAAAGATAGTTAAAAGAGTGAATTTCTCCATCCCTCCTCTGACACTTCAGGTCACATTGTCCAATTACTCTTCGGACCATGGTTGTGAGAAAAAGTTCTCTGCTCATCATAACATCTTTTCAGTGACTTTGCTTCCCAATGGATAGAAACCACCTGTGTGTTCCATACATTCTCCTCCCACCTCAGAACTGTTGACAAGCTTGAAGAGGCATGGCTGTCCTACTGCAAGCAATCTTCATAGCTTGACACAATGTTCTAGAAGGTAGGAGTCACAACAGAAAAGGCCCTTATTCTGTATCCCTACCAGGAAGAACTCCTTGGCTGATGGGGTCCGCAGAAGGGCTCCTTCTGCCCAGGCAGGTGGGATGAGCCAATCCCATTGAGATGAGATGGTTCCTCAGTAGCCTGGATCCATGAATGTGAATCTAGCCTTAACCTAGAACAGTGTTTCTCATCCTTGACAACCTGAAGATGTGTGGGCATCAACTCCAAGAAACCCCCAGCCAGCCATGTGGTGGGGGAAGACTTTGTGAGCAAAGTTCTCACCAAGGTGTTGTTGTTAGCTGCCAAGTTGTGTCTGACCCATCGCGACCCCATGGACAACGTTCCTCCAGGCCTTCCTGTCCTCTACCATCTTCTGGAGTCCATTTAGACTCACACCTACTGCTTCAGTGATTCCATCCAGCCACCTCATTCTCTGTCGTCCCCTTCTTCTATTGCCCTTAGTCTTTCCCAGCATTAGGCTCTTCTCCAGTGAGTCCTTCCTTCTCATTAGGTGGCCAAAGTATTTGAGTTTTAGCTTCAGGATCTGGCCTTCTCTAAAGAGCAGTCAGGTTTGATCTCCTCTAGGACCGACCGGTTTGATCGCCTTGCAGTCCAAGTGACTCACAGGAGTCTTCTCCAGCACCATAGTTCAAAGGCCTCAATTCTTTGGTGCTCAGCCTTTCTTATGGTCCAGCTTTCACTGCCATACGTTGCAACTGGGAAGACCATAGCCTTGACTATACGCACTATACCAAGGTAGCCCCATGAATTTTGCATGCTCCCCAAAAGGGACCTTGTTCAGCAAACCAAGAACCCTAAATTATGCTCATTTCAGCATCTACCTGGAAATCTTTTCTTGCCTTGATTTTGACCACTTAGGAGCTGTAAGGTCACGTGCTTCACATAGAGACGGACACAGAGCTGGGGTAAAGATGAGTTTATTCTGAACAGGACGAACTGGGGAAACAGGGAAGCCTGGCGTCTATTTGTACCTGCCCAGGTGGATGGCATCCAATCAGTTCAAACCTGGGCTTCCTGCCAGTGCAGGTGACAATGGGTGTAGATCCTGGCTGCCCACCAGGCTGACCATGCCTGGGGCTGTCAACAGCTTAAGTCATTAGGCTTATCCTGAGTGAGCAGTTATCGCCCGGAGCTGTCCAGCCCCTCTGCTGATCTGCACCATCAGCCTCCTGCTGTGCTGTCCTTTGTGTATGCTGGGAGGCATACACTGCACCCCTTCCCCCATAGTGAGGATGATCCTCTGTCGTTCCTTCTTAACTATATACAGCTTATTTACAACTTTTACATTTAACCCTCCAGATTCCTCCTCCCCCCAGGCTTAAGAGCGAACATAATCACTGAGGTAGCTGGGGGCTCTGTGTGTCCTGTTTGATCTTCTCAGGCTTGGCTCTGTAGTGGTTTCGGTTCTGCTTCCTGTTCCTTGGTCTGGTTGTGTTGGTCTGATTTGTGTTTGTGCATGTGTTTCTGTGTTGGCTCTTTGTGACCTGCTGCCCTCAGGCTCTTGCCTACTTTCCTTGTCAGCTCCCTGCCAGGCAGATGGATGCCCCAAAACCCTTCCTGCTGTTCTTCTGGGTGACTGTGACTGTGGCTGTGTGTGTGTTTGTGTTTGCTCTGCCTCCTCCCTTGCTGTTTCCATTGATTCTCCACCCGTCCTCTCAGGGGCTCTCTTCCTTAGTTGATCTAAGTGTCTCCTCCACAGGAGTCCCCCCTCCACCCTTACTTTGTAGGAGAGGGGGCCTGTCCGTTCCACCACTTCACCTGGCACCCATGGATGGCCTGTGCTGTAATTTCTGGCCCAGATCTGCTCCCCTATGTTGAAATTGGTTTTGAGGGTTGGGGGTTCTGTGTCTGCTGATACCTTGTCTGGGTGGAGTCTGTCTAACGTAGTTATGAGGCGTCTGCCCCACCTGAGCTCCGCTGGGCTCTTTCCTGTGGCTGTGCAGGGTGTTGCGTGTTGATGGAGGAGGAATGTGGCCCGTCTCTGTTTCCAGTCCCCTTGTACTATTCGTTTGAGTGCATCCTTGGTAGTCCGCACGAACCTCTCTGCCAACCCGTTACTGGCAGGGTGAAAGGGTGCTGAAGTGGCATGCCTAATCCCCAAGGTCCGCAGGAACACTTGGAAATCCGAGGAGGTAAATTGCACTCCGTTATCAGATACTACTACATCTGGTAGCCCATGTGTGGCAAACACTCCCCTTAGTGCCTGTATTGTGCCCACTGATGTCATGTTGGACACAGGTACCACCTCTAACCACTTGGAGTGACTATCCACGATGACTAAGAAGGTGTGTCCCTGAAATGGCCCCGCATAATCTATATGGACCCTGGACCAGGGGGTGTGAGTTTGTTCCCACTTGTGGACTGGAGCGTGTGCCTGCTCTGGGCGAGACCTTTGGCATGTGTAACATCCTGCTACCAACCCCTCTATCTCTTTATCCAACCCAGGCCACCACAGGTAACTCCTGGCCAGAGCCTTCATCCTTACCACTCCCGGGTGACCCTCATGAAGGGACTGAAGGACTTTCTCCCTAAGTTTTGTGGGGATGATGACCCTGCTCCCCCACAGCAGGCAGCCTTTATGGGTTGAGAGCTCGTGCCGCCGCGTAAAAAATGCTGTGAACTCAGGTCCCGGTGACTTGTCCTGCCACCCGCTGCTAACCCAGGACTGAATTCTGCTAAGAATCTTATCCCTGGGAGTTTCGGCTGCTATGTCGCTAGCGTCTAATGGGCACTCAGCCAGCTCCTGTATTGCTAATATCTGATTAGCAGGAGCGGGATCCGGTCCAGCCTCCCTTAGGGGAAGTCTGCTGAGTCCGTCGGCGTGTCCCATTTCCTTTTCTGGTCTATGGATTAGCTTACAGGAGTATGCTGAAAGAAAAATGGACCAACGGAGCATCCTTGGTGAAAGGATCTGTGGCGTTTGCTTCTCCGTGGTGAATAATCCCAGCAGGGGCTTGTGATCCGTGTAAATGAGGAACTCCCTCCCGTACAGGTAGGAACTTTTTTACCCCCGCGACCACTGCCAGCGCCTCCTTATCTATCTGCGCGTAGTTTCTCTCCGCCGCTGACAGGGTCTGGGAATAGTATGCTATGGGAGCCTGCGAGCCGTCCTCCCTTAAGTGGCTGAGGACTGCCCCTATCCCATAAGGGGATGCATCGCACGCTAGGCAGATGGGCTGGTCCTCCCTGAAGTGAGTGACCGTTGCGTCCCCGGCTAGCATGTTCTTAAGGGTCCTGAACGCGCTTGTGTGTGTGGCAGTCCAGTCCCAGGGTGTTTGTTTGTCCAGGAGCCTGTGCAAGGGCTCCGCGATGGTCGCCTTGTGCGGCAGGAATGTATGATAAAAATTTAAGAGACCAAGGAACGCTTGCAGCTCCGCTTTGTTTTTGGGAATTGGGGCTTCCTTGATAGCCCTCACCTTGGAGGCTGACGGGTGGATGCCCTGCGCGTCTATCCTGAATCCCAGAAACTCCGTCTCCGTAACCCCAATTTTACACTTGTCCCTTTTCAGTCTTAGACCCACATCCCTAAAACGACCGAGTACCGCTCTTAGCCATGATGCCAGGACATCCTCCGAGCTGGCCGCTATAAGGACGTCGTCAAAATACGGGCAAACCCCGGGGATCCCCTTTAGCATTTTTTCCATGACTTCCTGGAAAATCCCCGGAGCTACGCTCACCCCGAATTGCAGTCGGTTTACCCCGAACGCCCCTTTGTGGGTGATGATGGTCTGGGCCCTTGCTGCCTCGGGGTCTACCGGCAGCTGCTGATAAGCCTGGGCAAGATCTAATTTCGCGAATACCGCCCCACCTTGCAGGGATGCCAGGATGCTGCTTACGGCGGGAACCGGGTACGAATGCGCACTTAACGCCCGGTTAATTGTCCCCTTATAATCTGCGCAGATTCTAATGTCCCCATTTGCCTTTAACGGGGTAACTATGGGGGTCTCCCAGTCCGCCCCATCTACTGGCGTCAGCACCCCCTGTTCCACTAACTTATCCAATTCCTGCTCAATCTTATGCTTGAGCGCAAAGGGAACTCTCCTCGCCTTCATCCTGACCGGTGGGACTAGGGGGTTTAACTTAAAAGAAATCGGGGGCCCGGTGTACTTCCCCAACCGTTCGTCGAAGACATCCGCGAACTCCCTGCAGATGCCCTCCAGGGAGGTGTGGCTCTGCGTTTGGTGGATCCCGGTGATCCCAATGCCCAACGCCCTGAACCATCCTAGCCCCACAAGGCTGGTCCGTTGCCCTTCGACGACCAGGACGCTCAACTTCCCCTTAAACCCTTTATAGTGGACCATCACCGACGCCTCCCCCCTGACTTTAATCGGAGAGTTCTGGAAGTCTGAGAGGGTCAGTTTGGATGGCCTCAGGGGAACCCGCTGGCCGCTCCGCTTGCAGATCTCGCTGAAAGTCCGCGCGGAGATAATGGATACGGCTGACCCAGAGTCAAGTTCCATTACGCAGGGGACCCCTTGAATTTTAACCCTCAGTTTGATTTTTGGAATAAGGGGTGGGTGTCCCCCGGTTTCGCAAACAGCCGACCGTCCCGCCGTGTGGCTAACCGTAAACCTCGGCAGCCGCTCCCCTGTACCTGTGGCCAGCTGGAAATCCGCCTCCACCTCGTGCAGACTGTCCCTCGGCCGGCTCCGACAGACCGCCGCGATGTGGCCAGTCTTCCCGCACGCTCTGCACTTCGCCGACTTGAACCGGCAGGTAGACCGGGGGTGCTGTCCTCCGCAGCTGGCGCAACGGGTAGACCGGTTGGAGTTTCCTGCTCCTCAGCTGATGCACGGGGTAGACCGGTGTTGTCCAAGTGAGCCGGGCTGGGTAGACCTGGGGCCACCGCCGCACTGCTGGGTAGATCGGGAGCGATGGGTGCTGCAGCCGGAGAACTGGGTAGACCAGGGGCCGCTTGTTCCGCATCCGCACTCCTGGTACCGCTGCTCGGCCGTCGCTGGGCACTGCTCCTTCACGTGGTCCCGGGAATAGGTGGTTGATCGCTGCTGGCGGTGGATGGCATCCACCTCGAAGTCTCCCCCTTCTGCGTCGTCGTGGCTGGACAGCTGATGGATGGCCCCGTTCTCCCTTGCGTCGGACTCCTCCACTACGTCCCAGGCTAGGAACTCCTCCTGGACGTCCCGAAGGGTCAGCTTCTGCTTGGCAAACATCTTCTGCCGCAGCTTCCAGTCCCTTAGCCCGCAGACGATCCGATCCCGCAGACGGACTTCAAGGTTGTCGAAGTTGCAGAGTCTCGCCGCTTGTCGCAGGGCAGCCATGTACTGCTTCGCGGTCTCGCCTGGACGCTGGTCCCGTTTCTCGAAACGGGACCGCCAAGCTATCTCTGATGTTTAGGGCTTAAAGTGTTCCGTTAGCTTAGATATCAGTTCGCTGTACCCGACGGCGTGAATGTCGTCGGGCGCACACAGACCGACCGCCAGCTGGTACGTCTCCGTGCCACAGCTGCAGAGTAGCGCCGCCGCTCTCTGTCGGTCGTCCTTGACCCCATTCGCCCGTAGGTAGCACTCGAGCTGACCTACGAATGCCTCCCACTCCTCAGGGTGGTTGCTGTTGAAGATGGGGTATTGTCCCAGTTGTGCCATTACCTCGGTCGCGGTCGTCCTGCGTCGGGTCCTGAGCTGCCGATGGGGTTTCGTCCACGGCTAGCGTTTTCCGGAGCAGGATCCCACCTTCGTTGCCAGTGTAAGGTCGCGTGCTTCACATAGAGACGGACACAGAGCTGGGGTAAAGATGAGTTTATTCTGAACAGAACGAACTGGGGAAACAGGGAAGCCTGGCGTCTATTTGTACCTACCCAGGTGGATGGCATCCAATCAGTTCAAACCTGGGCTTCCTGCCAGTGCAGGTGACAATGGGTGTAGATCCTGGCTTCCCACCAGGCTGACCATGCCTGGGGCTGTCAACAGCTTAAGTCATTAGGCTTATCCTGAGTGAGCAGTTATCGCCCGGAGCTGTCCAGCCCCTCTGCTGATCTGCACCATCAGGCTCCTGCTGTGCTGTCCTTTGTGTATGCTGGGAGGCATACACTGCAGGAGCCACTTCAGGTAGCCCTCAGCATATGACTGCAATAGAGCAATGAACCCACTGCTCATTGTTCCATATGTCATGATGATTGCAAAACGGGTCAGTAACATGATTTTACACTTTTTGCAGCAAATCGTAAAGTGAAGATAGTGGTTGTCAAGAAATTCTGAAGTCATCGGTGTGGTTTTGCCGAAACCAGAAGTGAAAAGAAGGCAGGACAAGAAGCAATGGATGGAAACTAATCGAGGAGAGAAGAACTAAGGAGAAATTTCCTGAGGACAATTAACCAGTGGAACAACCTGCCTCCAGAAGCGGCGAATGCTCCAACACTGGAAGTTTTTAAGAAGAGACTGGACAACGATTTGTCTGAAATGGTATAGAGTTTCCTAAGCAGGGTGTTGGACTAGAAGACCTCCAAGGTCCCTTCCAGTTCTGCATCATAAAATAATAATAGCAGGCTACTGGAAGCGGCTGCAAATGCCAAATACCTGACATTTGGCCATATGATTGCACAGGGGATCCTACAGTCAGAATTTTGAATCCAGGTTGTAAGTCCCCTTTTCAAAGTCTGTCATAACTCTGAATGGTCACCAAGCAACCTGTTGTAAATTGAGGACTACTGTACAGCATCATGCTGCCCAGAGTAACCTTCTATGACAGGGGTCTTCAAACGTGACCCTTTTATGACTTGTGGACTTCAACTCCCACAATTCCTCAGCCAGCCTGAGGAAGTTGAAGTCCACAAGTCATAAAAGGGCCACATTTGAAGACCCCTGTTCTATGAGATGAGTGTCTATATAAATATGATGCAATCAATCAATAAGCAGTAAATGCCAATGCAGAGAAAGATACACACACTGGCCAAGCCATCACAATGACCTGAACTGGCGATGCTCAGTCACAAAGAGTGATGATGCACCTCTCTCTGTCAAATTTCAGGCTCCCCCATTAAGGAATTGTTTTGAGCGATGCTTCAGCTCCAGGGACCCCCTGAAACCTTTTCTGCCATTCCCAGAGCCTCTAATATTGTGGCTGTTGAAATTTTTGCAGCTGTTTCCCTCTGTTCTAAGAGAAAAAAAACACACCAAATTTAGCCTATGGGTTCAAAGCGTAACTCTGTTTCAAGCATCAAAGGAAATTCTAACTCCCAAAGTAGAGGCAGCTGGAGTCATAGGATGTCACTGCCCACCCACAGAAGCTTTGGGCCATCGAAAGGTTCCTGCTCTGGTGGATAACACACACACACACACACACCCTGAAGCCCCTTGCCTTTGGGTGCGAGAATGATACGCGGTCAGGACTGTGAGAGAGGACGCCATTAAGGCTTGTAATCACCTGCCAAGGAGAACAATTATTGTGACATCAGCATCTGATCCACCATGAGACTACCAAGAGTAAACTTCAGGGTCATTTATATGAGGGGTCCCCAATCTTTCTGACCCCATGGACTGGCAGCAGTGGCAGTGTTGGTGGCAACAGCGGAGGGGGGAGGGTTTCGTGCATGCAACCTAGCTCCTGTGCGTGCGCAGATGAAGCTTACGAACACTCGCCTGCCACTTGTGTGGCCAGGTTCCCAATGGGCTACAGATCGTGGTTGGAGACAGCTAGTTTAGATCCTATCTCACCAGACTGGAGGTCTCTCTACATGTGATATACCTAACCATGGCCCTTCCTTCCTTCCTTCCTTCCTTCCTTCCTTCCTTCCTTCCTTCCTTCCTTCCTTCCTTCCTTCCTTTCTTTCTTTCTTTCTTTCTTTCTTTCTTTCTTTCTTTCTTTCTTTTTCTTTCTTTCTTTCTTTCTTCCTTTCTTTCTTTCTTCTCCTTGCTCCCTTCCTTCCTCATTCCCTTCTTTCCTCACTGCCTCTCCCTCCCTCCCTTCTTTCTCTCTTTCTCTTTCTCTTTCTCTTTCTTTCCTTCCCTCCCTCCTCCTCTTCCTCCTCCCTCCCTCCCTCCCTTTCTTCCTTCCCTCCTCTTCCTCTTCCTCTTCCTCCACCTCCCTCCTTCCCTCCCTCCTTCCCTCCTTCCCTCCTTCCCTCCTTCCCTCCTTCCCTCCCTCCCTCCCTCCCTCCCTCCCTCCCTTCCTTCCTTCCTTCCTTCCTTCCTTCCTTCCTTCCTTCCTTCCTTCCTTCCTTCCTTCCTTCCTTCCTTCCTTTGTCTCTTTCTTTCTTTCTTTTTCTTTCTTTGTCTCTTTCTTTCTTCTTTCTTTCTTTCTTCACTGTCAACATTACAGGGATTCTGGGACTTGCACAAACAGCTTTCCCCCCCTGCTGATCTCCTCTGACGTTGCTTCCATTCCATCCCCAGCCAATGAGAGAGGCAGACTTAAAGCACCTGAACGCAAGCTACCCTCCCCACCCCCACCCCCTTTGCTCTAATGCCATGCAAGGGCAGCCTTAAGATGCTGAAAATGCATTAGGATTTGTCACCCTATAGCTAAGTTCATGAGATGATTAGCAGAAAGGAGGCAAGAGAAGGGCCCACATAGAGGACAGACCCATATCAGGCTGGCCTATTTTTCTGATGATGGAAGGAAAGATGAAAAAAGTCTATTACATAGAAATGGCTGTATCTTGCAGAAATGTGGTTCAAATCATCCTGGACTACAATTAAGTCCTTGAATTGTGACCATGCATTAAATGACATTTTGAAGTTACAACTCTGCTGAAAGTAATGGCTTACAAGTGTTTCTTCCACTTATGACCATTGCAGTATCCCCATGGTCACATGTTCAAAATTTGGACGCTTGGGTCCCAGGCCATTTGTGACTTTTGGGGGGGACTTTATTTTTTTTTGGTCACGCAAGGTCAAAGTACAAGTGGATTCACTTAATGACTGTGGTGATTTGCTTAACAACCATGTCAAAAAAAGGGCGTAAAACCAGGTGCGACTGACTTAGCGACTGCATCACCTTGCGACAGAAGCTCCAATCCTAAAGGAGGTTGTAAGGTTACCACAAAACCTGAAACACCCAGTGGTCTTCGGAAAGAAATCTTTCCTGGCCTGTTCTGGAATGCAGCTCCGTTAAGCCTCCATTAAGCCATCTTGGTCCAGAGTCGATATGCTGGCCAGGCCCCAGCAAATGGTATCCAGCCCCTGTTGCCGCTTCTCCCACCCCCTCACTCCTGCTTAATGCAATCAGCTTAGCAGCAGAAAAGGGTCTTTTGAGTGAAGCCTTGCTTGAATGTAGCACAAGGGGCCTCCTTAATCTAATACAGCCCGGAGAAGAGAAATAGGCAGGGACAGATGTTCAAATACTTTCACCTTGGCAACAGGGGAACGCAAGCATGCCAAAGACATGGAAGGGCCAAAGGTTGTAGGGGGGAAGGGGGAAGAGGAAAGGAGAAAAATCTCTCTAAGCAACGGCCATAGCTTCAGGACAACCAGTTCCAGACGGAGGAAACAAAGCAACAGTAAAACAGGAGACGGTTTTTTTAGAAAATAAAAATGCCCAAAAAACCGAATAATGAACTCAAGGACGTTTTGCACACAGTGGAAAGAGCTTAACTCTGAAGCAGTCATATTTAAACCTGTCACCATAACACCAGAAGTTCAAGGCCAACAGATTCCTCATGCCAGGTGCCAAATTCTGGTTTCTTCTGCACCCCCTCTGTTTTTACCCCGCCCCCCACAAATTCCACCCTCCAGCCAGACGGGGAGGGGGGGAAATGAAGTTGACCCAGGAGAGCTCCGTCCTCTCCTCCTCCCCTCCCCTAAAGGCCAGGGGGTCCCTCTCATGTTTTGCAAAGGGTGGGGCGGGCAAGGGGCACGCAGCTGCCTTCCCAGTTGGGGAAGGGACTAAGCCAGCCCGCAAATTGGGACCACAGGAGATTTTCCTCCGGATTCACTCCAAAACAGAACAATGTTTCGGCTCAGTATCTTGGCTGGGTTGAATAATGCAGGGGTGGCAACTCGACCCCTCCGCCTGGGGGGGAGCGGGTGGGGGGTCCTGGCTAGTGACAGAAATTCACACATGCAGGCTATTTTAAGAAGTTGTCGCTGCTGAAAGTATTTGCACCCCCTCCCACCTGCGTCTTCAGCATCTCTTGCACAAACATGTCACAAACAGGGATGATAGTTAGTATTAAAAAGGCAGGGCGGGGGGGGGGAGCTGACGATGGGTTACCACAGTCACCCAAAATAGGATGTGGGTAAAATGGGGGAGGGGCAGGGGAATGATGTTAGCTTGTATTTCCCAGGACTGTTTATTTTATTTAAAAAAAAACAGAGCAGGAAGGTAGAAAACTGGAGACTGTGAATTCTAGTTCCACCTTAGGTATGAAAACCAGCTGGGTGACTTTGGGCCAATCACCAGGAGACTGTGAGTTCTAGTCCTGCCATAGGTGGCTGAAAGTCAGTTAGGTGGTTTTGACCAGCCCACCTCTCTGTCCAAAATCCACTTTACAAGACCGTTGTGGGGAAAATAAGAGGGAGAAGCATTATTTATGTTCACTACCTTGAATTACAGGTAGTCCTCACAACCACAATTGGGCCCAAAATTTATGTTGTTATGCAAGATTTGTTAAGTGAATTTCGCTCCATTTTATGACCTTTTTTGTTAAGCGAATCACTGCATTTGATGAGTTAATAATATGGTTGTTCAATAAATCTGGCTTGCCCATTGACCTGGCTTGTCAGAAGGTCATAAAAGGGGATCATATGACCCTGGGACACTGCTACCGTCATAAATATGAGCCAGTTGCCAAGTGTCCAAATTTTCATCATGTGATCATGGGGGATGCTGCCATGTTGTAATTATGAAAAACGCTCATAAGTTACTTTTTCCCTTGTAACTTTGAGCAGTCACTAAATGAACTGATGATGGGTAAGTCAGTTCAATGTAAGTCGAGAACTAGCTGTATTTATAAAGGAATAAAGGCAGAATTTAAAATTCTAATAAATAAAATAAATAAATTTTCTGCCTCTCTCTCTCTCTCTGTGTGTGTAAGTTCTATAGGTACCTAGCTGACACATATTTTTTTTTTTAATTCCATTTATATCCCGCCCTTCTCCAAAGACTCAGGGCGGCTTACAAGCTTAGCAGTAGCCTTCATTCTATGTATATGCCTGCTTATTAGGGCTTTCACACACACCCCAAGCGGCATTATTACAAAGTCAGCTTAATTGCCCCCAACAATCTGGGTCCTCATTTTACCTACCTTGGAAGGATGGAAGGCTGAGTCAACCTTGAGCCTGGTGGGACTCGAACCTGCACTAATTGCAGGCAGCTGGTGTTACTTAAGGAGGCATTAGCCCACTGCTCCACCAAGGTGAATCATGTCAGAAGAACCAAATGCAACTGCTACCTGTTTTCTGTAATTATTTTTTTTTTAATAAAATCCAATCTTTCAGCGTTTGTTAATTTGTTCATTCAATTTTCATAACTCCAAATCCATCAAGGCTTTTTTCCAGCCATGCATGAACATTTCACAAATCTCCCTCAAGGTTTCAAGCGTCATGGCTGGCATGCACCACCTTTTTCTAACAAATCAGCAATCTTTTTTTTAAAAAAGTGATTTATCAAAGGTTGAGGTCTCCAGAGCAAGGGAAGAGATAAGAGTGATGTCCGCAGATCGGCAAAGCTGCATTTTTAATTTTTTTTATTTATCATAGATAGGGGGAAAGGCTAAGCTAAAACAGATGTGTTAAAGTCATCAAAGGCTTTGCCTATTTTGTTTTATTATTTTATTATAGTTATTTTTAAATTTTGTTATTTTATTTTAGTTATTTTTTATTTTGTTATTTTTAAATTATTTTTATTATTTTATTTTAATTATTTTAATCATTTTTTATTTTGTTATTTTATTTTAATTTATCTTATTTTATTATTTTAATCATTTTTTATTTTATTATTTTAATCATTTTTATTTTGTTATTTTATTTTAGTATATCTTATTTTATTTTGTCAAACATCGCAGAAATTGCACCATGGTTTTTTTGGGAGGGGAGGGCCTGAAAAATGACACGGAAGAGTGAAAATTACCTATTGTGGCCTTATGGAATTCGCTAAAAAGATCCCTTTAAAATCATTTATTCCCCTCAAGAGTCCTGGATTCTCACCTTATTTTATGACAGAGAAACTGAGGGAGTTCAGGTTTTCCTGTGGCTGTCACGAAAGGGATCTTTTTCACAGATGGACCCCAGATTGATTGTTTCCTTCTTTATAGTTTAATTGAGCCGGCCACCCACTCAACACATGACTCTGAGGGGGTCGCCCGATGAAAAATGGCAAATAACCGTCAGGAAGGATAAAATATAATAAAAACATATTGCACAAACTAAGCAACCAGAAACAACGGCAAACCAAGGTTGGGAGACAGTCCTGGTTTTCAGAGCCGCTTGGAAGGCAGGCCGAAATGGGGCGATCCGGCTCTCAGGGGAAGCTATTCCGCTGGGCAGAAGAGACGCCGCAGCTCCTGGATTCCGCCAGATGACACGTCTGGACCGATGGGACTTGCGGCATGTCAACTGTGTCATCCCTTACAGGATGGGCAGGAGTCATCAGAGACAAGCAGCACTGCAAATAACTAGGCTCCGTGCCAGCGCTTGCCAACTTTAGCAGCTTTGAGATGGGTGGACTCCCAGAATTCCCCAGCCAGCAAAGAGGGCGTTGAAGTCCACTCACCAACAATCAATTGTTTGAATCCTACTCAAAAGCTGAGTGACAGCTTGTACGGTTCATAGAGTAGTAGTGCAACATGGAATTCACCTGTGAGTATTTGTGCAGCGTTATGGACTAGCTGCAGCTTTCAAGTGGTCTTCAAGGGCAGCCCTATGTAGATCACATTGCAGGAATCCAGAGGAGAGAGGACAAAGACATGAGTGGTCTGAGAGAAAGAACAGATCCAGTGTAGACCACCCCACCCCACCCTACCCCCACACACTGTGGATCAGGTCTGGATGACCTAGATCAGATCCATGGCAGCCGTGAACTCCCGACAAGCTTCACGCGCAACACCAAGGCAAAGCAGGGTAAAGTCTGGAAAAGTCAACTGTCAACACAACCACAACACTGAGCAGCTCAGGCAGGAAAGCCACTACACAGAATGAAGGCCTGGATGAAGGGAGCCTTATCATAAAGACTGTTCGATTTACCACCATAACCGGGACTGAAATTTGTGTCATAAATGTTGTGGTCATAAGCTGAGTCGGACCTGATTTTATGGCAATTTCATCTTTAAGCAAATCACACCGTTGCTAAGTGAATCCAGCTTCCTCAATAGGCTTTTTGTTTTGTTTTTGCTGGACATTAGAAAAAAGACTGCAAATGGTGATTTTGGACTACAGAACCCGCAACTGGTCATAGGTGAAAAAGCCCCAATTTGCAGTCACATGATTGTGGGAATGGTGTTGGCGGGTATAAGTGCAAGTACAGGTTGAAAGTAATTTTTTCCAAGGCTGTTGTATCTTTGAACGTTGTTAAACGGACAGTTATAAGCGGAGGGCCAGCTGTACAAGGTTAGGTGCCCATCTAATCCTAAGCCACAGCTTGACCCCAGGGCCACCAAGGAGGGGATGACCAGCACTGGACTTGAACTCAGGGGCTTGGAAGGCAGAGTTGACAGCAGGCCCTTGACCAGAACGGCTACCTCCCTCTGCGGCCATATCTCCTGACTCCCCTCAGGCCCATCGTCTCGGTCCCTCCTGTCCTGCTCAACAAGCGAACCCCTCCGGACTCGGTCTTCTCTTCTCCGGATTCAGCAGTTCCAGGCAAGAGGCAGGAATCGGCTCAGGTCAAGCCAGGGCAGCTGCCCCTCCTCCTATCCCTCCCTCCCCAGTGCCACACCTGCCGTGGCCAGGACTAAAGGGAACGTGAGGAGAACCCTCTGGGCCGGTCTGAGAAGGATACCATTGTCCCCACCATCTCATCCCTCAGGGCGGGGTGGGGTGGGGTGGAGAAAAGCTTCCTCAGTTACCCCCATCTGAGGAAAAAACAACCTAGCAGTGTCCTTCTGAACCATCTATTTAACGTCCCTATTTCTAATCCCGCTTCAGCCATGGAAATTTCTGGAAGACTTTGGGCCTCTGATTCTTTCCTGGAGTTGTTGCTTTTCTAAAAATAATAATAATAATAATAATAGGAGGAGGAGAGAACACCTTGTCCTGAGCCCTTGACTGAAGATCATGTGTGAAATCAAATAAACACAAAAAAACACCATTCATTGGGTTTTAATTGCAAGTGGGGATTATATTCGGCCCTGAGGACAGTCTCTTGTAAGCCTTCACAGAAGGGACAGGAGGATCGGATTTAGATGCTCAGCCGTGCCATTGCGCTAGGCTAGGTGAATAGTGTTTGGAGAATTCTCCAAAGCGCCCAAAGGCAGGACAAGAAGCAACGGATGGAAACTAGTAAAGGGGAGAAGCAACTTAGAACTGAGGAGAAACTTCCTGACAGTTAGAACAATTAACCGGTGGAACAACCTGCCTCCAGAGGTGGTGAATGCTCCAACACTGGAGGTTTTTAGGAAGAGACTGGACAGCCATTTGCCTGAAATGGTATAAGGTTTCCTGCCTGAGCAGGGGGTTGGACTAGATGACCTCCAAGGTCCCTTCCAACTTTATTATTATTATTATTATTATTATTATTATTATTATTATTATTATTATTATTATTATTATTATTATTATTATTATTATTATTACTTTGTTTCCAATTCTGGGAGTTGAAGTCCACACATCTGCAATCCAGCAGCCTGGAGAAAGACTGCTGCAGAAAACCCCAGGGTTTTCTACAGAAAGATCCATGCAAGGTAGAATTCACACGGAACCCATTTTACATACACCCCGAAAACCTCAAGAGAGTTTTTACTGTAACAGAAAGAAAGCCGATTTGCCAGGCTAGGAAGAATAAAATGGTTACCTATCACCATTTTGCCTTCTGAATTAAAAAAACAAAAACTTCCCCTTTTATGATCCTACACTCCCTTAATTTGCCTTCTGAATAAAGGCATGTGTCCTTACAGCCACCATATCTAGGCGGAAATAGCCAGAGGACCACTAAAGAATGGTCAGAAGAAGGAGGGGGGGGAAAATGTGTCTATGCCATCATTGTATGACTTTTACCTGTCCAACTATATTAGCCCTGGTTTTCATTTAGGCAGCCATGTATTTTATTTTTTATTTCCTGCTCCATCTAATCTATAAATGACCCTACCGGGAGGATTTACAATTGGGATCAAAACCTGTAAAATTATGGCCATGATGTCACAGTGTATTTATTACTGATTTATTTATAAAATGTATAGGCTGCCCATCTTATCTCGAGATACCTCTGGGCAGTCTAAACCCCACCCTTTTTGTATATGCAGGACTTGGCTCAAAATGCTGCCCCCACCATCTTGCAGATATTGGTCTCCTTTGGGACCAACCAGCCAGGAAATCATCAACTGGATGTTAACAAAGGCTCATGGAAAAATTTATCAATGAAAACCACATGTCTTCAAAGACCTGCCTACAGAATGCCAAGCGATTGGTGGTGGCTTTCTCAGAAGGAGTAAGAATACAGGGAAATTCACCAAGGATAAACTATAGGCATCATCCAGAGAGACCCCTGGTGGTGCAGTGGTTAAACTGCAGTATTGCAGGCTAACTCTGCCCACAGCCAGGAGTTCGATCCTTACTGGGCTTAAGGTTGACTCAGCCTTCTGTCCTTCCGAGGTAGGTAAAATGAGGATGCAGATTGTTGGGGGGCAATATGCTGACTTTGTAAACCGCTTAGAGGGGGCTGTAAAGCACTATGAAGCGGTATATATGTCTAAGTGCTATTGCTATTACTATCACCAGCTAGCCACCAACAAAAACACCCAAACAGGTGAATAAGCAGTTAAAATCTTGACAACAATTTGTTAAGCCAGCATTAATTTTAGATGATTTCAGTACTGGAGACAAATAAGTCTGGTTTCCTGAGACTGGTTCATTTATTTATTAAATTTATAAGCTGCTCATCTCACTGTCAAGTAATTTCGGGCAGTTTACAATGTTATAAAACACAAAATAAAACAATTAGCACAGTAGAAACATTAATCATTCGAGTTAAAATATTGAAATTGGCCAAACACTGGATAAAAAGTGGTCAATACATAAATGGGGTGGAGGTGGGAATCTTTTCCTTATCTACTATCTACATCTATAGAGCCTTGGTGGAGCAGTGGGCTAATGCCTCCTTAAGTAACACCAGCTGCCTGCAATTAGTGCAGGTTCGAGTCCCACCAGGCTCAAGGTTGACTCAGCCTTCCATCCTTCTGAGGTAGGTAAAATGAGGACCCAGATTGTTGGGGGCAATTAAGCTGACTTTGTAATAATGCCGCTTGGGGGGGGGGGGCGAAAGCCCTAATAAGCAGGCATATACATAGAATGAAGGCTACTGCTAAGCTTGTAAGCCGCCCTGAGTCTTCGGAGAAGGGCGGGATATAAATGGGATTAAAATAAATAAATAAATAAATTTTCTCTGATTGCTGAGGAGTTCCCTCCAGAATTTTTCTCTTTCAGAAAAATCTTTTCTATTTGCAAAGAGTATAAATTAATTCAAATGGCAACACTAAATGTGTTTTAAACACACACACACACACACACACACACACACACACTCACACACACACACCCCACTAAGCCTGGGCTGTTGAACCCCATTGGCTCTAATTTATTGGAGCAAATCAATACTAATTATTTTAGTATGAAAGCCTTCGGAGGGTTTCTTTCAAAGTTGTAATGATGATCTTCTACTTGCTACTTGTAACTTTACCGTATCATCCTTCATTACAACACACAGGGCTAAAAACAGTGAGCAGAATAAACCGCTTTAGGCAGAGTGATACTAGGCAAAGACTTGGCAGAAATATAGATTTTTAATGGCAGAACATCCTAGAATGTCCTCTGGTAACCAAACAAAAAGGATGGATGTCTTGGAAATAAATAATAAGAGGAGAATTGCTAGAGAAGACATCCTATCCAGGATGGGATTAATGTTAAATTCATTTTACATAGATCCCAAAATCTTGACTTACCTCAAGAGAGATTTTAATATAAAGTGCAAGGATCAAACTGTATTCAGGTATGAATAAAAGCAAAGTATATGCAGTTGGCCAGCTCTGGACAAGATGCTTTATTTTCTCCATGAGCAATGAATAAATTCTTGGGATTGGGCAGGTGGACATCAGATGGACAGTTGTGTTCCTCCCAAGGAGACAATTTTATTTCTTTATTAGATTACATTATAATGTATTGGAGTAAGGGTCTCCAAACTTGGCAACTTTAAGACTTGTGGACTTCAACTCCCAGAATTCCTCAGCCAGCCATACACAAGTCATAAAGTCGTCAAGTTTGGAAAGCCCTCTATTAGAGGATCACTGCTGCAATGCAATATTTTCTTGTTTATTAAGATATATTAATATATTAATACTGTACAATATTAATATGCTGTCTTGATTTGAAGTTGTTGGCTTCATACAGAAGAACTAAGGTAAGTCAGAGGTCCCCAACCTTTGGGGCATCAGGGACCGGTTCTGTGGAGAAAGGTTTTTCTGTGGACCGGAGGGGGTGTGATTTTGTGTTCTTCCTGCATCTCGTGGATGGGGCTTTCCTTGTTTGTGTGGGCCAGTTGCCGGCATGCTGTGGCCCAGTACTGGTCTACAGACCAGGGGTTGGGGCCCCTTGAGGTAGGTGATGTTGATGTTGAAAGCCAAAATAGTTACCCCAAATGAAACTCTTCTCCATCTTCCTTTTCCATCTCTTTCTTTCCTGCCAACTCTGCTCTCTATGCAAAAATCCTTCAGTCTACTTGTGCTTACTGAAAGAAACCCAGCCATCATAAGCTAACGTAGATCTTCTGATTTTACCTTCTGCTTAAGTAACCATCAGCCATCAAGGATACATAAAGCAAATCCGTGAAGCCATGGAGAAATTTATTCAGTAGCTAAAATGCTAACGGACACCCCTTCCCTTCTGAACGCTTTTGCACATTTATTACTGCAGATAGTTCCCAAATTATAACAATTTGTTTAGTGAGTGTTCAAAGTTACAAAGGCACTGGGAAAAAAGTGACTTATGACCATTTTTCACATTTGCGACCAATGCAGCATCCCCATGGTCAGGTGATCAAAATTCAGACATTTGACAACTTACTCATATTTATGACAGTTGCAGTGTCTTGTTATGTGATCCCCTTTGCGACCTTCTGACAAACAAAGTCAGTGGGGAAGCCAGATCCACTTAACAACTGGGTTACAAACTTAACTGCAGTGATTTGCTTAACAACTGTGGCAAGAAAGATCGTAAAATGGGGCACAACGAACTTAACAAATGTCTTGCTTAGGAACAGAAATTTTGGGTTCAGTTGTGGTCATAAGTTAAGAACTACCTTTTTTACTACTGGTACTCAGAGTAAAATTAGTCCTCCCCATTCCCTATTACTCCATCCTTTGAGCATAGAATAGAATAGAATAGAATAGAATAGAATAGAATAGAATAGAATAGAATAGAATAGAATAGAATAGAATAGAATAGAATAGAATGGAATGGAATGGAATGGAATGGAATGGAATGGAATGGAACGGAACGGAACGGAACGGAACGGAACGGAACGGAATGGAATGGAATGGAATAGAATAGAGCTGAAAGGGGCCTTCTAGTCCAGCCCCCTGCGCAATATAGGAGATCCTATATTGTCTCAGACAGGTGGATGTCTAGTCTCTTCTTAAAAATCTCCAGTGATGGAGCGCTCACAATTTCTGGGGGTAAGCTGTTCTCACTGATTGTCCTCACTGTCAGGAAATTTCTCCTTAGTTCCAGGTTGCTTCTCTCTTTGGTCAGTTTCCAACTGTTGTTTCTTGTCCTTCCATCTGGTGCTTTGGTGAACAACTTGGCCCCCTCTGTCTTGTGGCAGCCCCTTAGATACTGGAATACTGCTATCATGTCTCCCCTATTTATTCTTTTCCTTAGATTAAAGGTAAAGGTAAAGGTTCCCCCGCACATGCGTGCTAGTCGTTTCCGACTCTAGGGGTCGGTGCTCATCTCCGTTTCAAAGCCGAAGAGCCAGCGCTTGTCCGAGGACGTCTCCGTGGTCATGTGGCCGGCATGACTAGACGCCAAAGGCGCACGGAACGCTGTTACCTTCCCACCGTAGTGGTCCCTATTTTTCTACTTGCATTTTTACGTGCTTTCAAACTGCTAAGTTGGCAGAAGCTGGGACGAGTAACAGGCACTCACTCTGCTACGCGGCACTCGGGATTCGACCTGCCAAACTGCCGACCTTCCGATCGACAAGCTCAGCGTCCTAACCCACTGAGCCACTGTGTCCGTTTTCTTAGATTAGCCAGACCCAAATTCCGTAGCCGTTCTTCGTATGTTTTAGACTCCAGGCCTCTGATCATCTTAGTTGCTCTTCTTTGAATTTTTTCCAAACTCTCAACATCTTTTTTGTGGTATGGTGACCAAAATTGGCTGCAGGATTCTAGGTGTGATCTTAATAGGGCTTTATAAAGCGGTAATAGTACTTCTCGTGATCTTGATTCTATGCCTTAACTTATTTTTTCCCAAAAAATTGTTAGCCAAAATTCATTTCTTAAACAACGTCTTTCGAGATGGGGAAGAACAAGTACCTAATCTCCAACTTAAAGGAACTCAGGTTTAATGTAAAACAAAAGAATGGGAGAAGCTCAACCAAGTAGAAATACATCTGTCCACTAGGTGGAGCAAAATGACACAGAGAAGTTTCCATTTTATACTGCCATGTAGTGGTCACCTGGATAACTGCGCTCCAGTCATAGTACCTATACAAAATGCCAGCTCTTCTCTGTTGGTGCAGGAGCATATGAGCCGCTGTCACAGTTGAAAGCAACTTATATATGTGAACCCTCAGCATCACAACAGATCTTTTGTCTCAAATATTTATTTTAATTTAGGTAGTAAATTTATAATAATTATCCCTGTTCTCTCGACAACAGATAGCTGATGTGATAACAGGCCTTTCTGAGATATTTGGAGGTGCCAAAGGCTTCTAAATTCAGATTGTAGTGATACTTGACAATTGGGGAAAAATTGCTGATTTTGCCCAGTGAATTTGCATTAACAAAACAGCACAAATTGGACTATCAAAGTTCAGTTTGACATCAAATTTAGGCAGAAGGACTAAATGAAATATTTTTGCCCAATGTATATAACTATTATAAAGAAAAGAGTTGATTGATAGGAGGGCAACAGAGATGCATAGCAATATGGGGGATGTATTGGGGGATTTCCCATGCTATCCTGGGAATCCTTGCCCATGAATCCAAATATCTAATTCCTTCCTTCCTTCCTTCCTTCCTTCCTTCCTTCCTTCCTTCCTTCCTTCCTTCCTTCCTTCCTTCCTTCCTTCCTTCCTTCCTTCCTTCCTTCCTTCCTTCCTTCCTTCCTTCCTTCCTTCCATAACCTGATTAAATTTTTGAACAAGAAAAATTAAAACCTAACAGAAACTAATAATAATTAAAAGAAGAAGGGGAGGGAAGAGGAGGAAGGAAGAAAGGAAGGAAGAAGAAAGAAAGAAAGAAAGAAAGAAAGAAAGAAAGAAAGAAAGAAAGAAAAAGAAAGAAAGAAGGAAAGTGAAATACAGAAAGAAGGAAGAAAAAAGAAATATAAAGAAATGATGACTTCTGATTTTCTTTTACAGCATAAGTACGTATTAGTGTTGCTTTTTAATTCTGACTCACAGGTGACAGAATTGGAAGGCTGAAGACCATAGAAAGGAAACAGACCATTTGCCCAGTGTGGTATATTGTCTCCTGCTTGAGCAGGGGGCTGGACTAGAAGACCTCCAAGGTCCCTACCAACCCTATTATTCTATGTTCTATGTTTACCTAATACTGGGTAGTCCTCGTGTTGATCCTATCATCTCCTGTTCCTTCTGGCCTAGTTTTTATTCGCAAGCCCAAATCAGTGGCCATTTGTTGTAAGCTGCGTAAACCTGTGAGTTGGGTGGCCATATAAATTTGTTTAATAAATAAATGCATAATAGCAAAAAGGATGGGATTTGTTGTTGTTAGCTGCAAAGTTGTGTCCGACCCATCGCGACCCTATGGACAACATTCCTCCAGGCCTTCCTGTCTTCTACCATCTTCTGGAGTCCATTTAAGCTCACGCCTACTGCTTCAGTGACTCCATCCAGCCACCTCATTCTCTGTCGTCCCCTTCTTCTATTGCCCTCGATCTTTCCCAGCATTAGGCTCTTCTCCAGTGAGTCCTTCCTTCTCATTAGGTGGCCAAAGTATTTGAGTTTTAGCTTCAGGATCTGGCCTTCTAAAGAGCAGTCAGGATTGATCTCCTCTAGGACTGACCGGTTTGATCGCCTTGCAGTCCAAGGGACTCGCAGGAGTCTTCTCCAGCACCATAGTTCAAAGGCCTCAATTCTTTGGCGCTCAGCCTTTCTTATGGTCCAGCTTTCACTGCCATACATTGCAACTGGGAAGACCATCGCCTTGACTATATGCACTTTTGGGGTTGGGTTTTTATAAATAGCTCTAATTTTAAGATGTATTAATTATTATGGGCATAATGGTTTAATCGCTTTTAATTTTTGTATTCGGTTTTTTACTATGTATTGCCCTGTTCACCGCCCTGAGTCCCTCGGGAGAAGGGCGGTATACAAATTAAATTATTAAATTAAATTATTAAATTAAACCTATTCTCCAAAGTACCTGAGAACAGGACAAGAAGTAACAGGCAGAAGAACATTAAAGAGAGAACCAACTTAGAATTAAGGAGAAATTTCCTGACAGTGAGAACAATTAATGAGAAGAATGACTTGCCTCCAGAACTTGTGGGTGCTCAATCACTGGAGGTTTTTAAGAAAAGATTGGATAGCCATTGTCCAGAATGGCATAGGGTCTCCTGCCTCAGCAGAGGGTAGGACTAGAAGACCTCCAAGATCCCTTCCAGCCCTATTATTCTATTTTTTATGTTCTTGGAAATCTCACTCATGGACAGTCAAATGACAATGTTGCTATCTTCTTATAATGACTACTTGATCAGTACAGTACAATTTCCTACCTTTAGACATGCTGGGAGCCAAGTATTGGATGGATTCATCCCAACCTTCCCCTTCATGGATTACTGCCTTGTCGTGGCGAAGGGGCTTGCATAATTTAATGAAGCTATGAGCTATGCCGTGCAGCACTTTTGGGAGTGGGAGGCACGGTTCTTCGGTGGTTCTCCTCCTATCTCCTGGGACGTTCGCAGTCGGTGTTGGCAGGGGGGCAGAGATCGGCCCCTAGGTCTCTCGTTTGTGGAGTTCCTCAGGGGTCGGTTCTCTCGCCTCTCCTGTTCAACATCTACATGAAACTGCTGGGTGAGATCATTCGTGGTTTTGGAGTTGGGTATCATCAATATGCCGATGATACCCAACTTTTCATTTCGACCCCAAACCACCCCAGTGATGCCCTCGCTGTGATGTCCCATTGCCTGGAGGCGGTTCGGGTCTGGATGGGGAGGAACAGACTTCAACTCAACCCTGACAAGACTGAGTGGCTGTACACTCCGGCATCCCGGGACATTCAAAATGTTCCATCTCTCTTTATGGGGGGTGAGTCTTTACCCCCCGTGGATAGGGCGCGCAACTTGGGAGTCCTCCTAGATTCGCGGCTTACCTTAGAAGATCATATAGTAGCCGTGACTAGGGGGGCTTTTGCTCAGGTTCGCCTGGTGCGTCAGTTGCGGCCCTATCTAGACCGGGATGCCTTGTGTGCGGTCACTCATGCGCTCGTGACCTCTCGTCTTGACTATTGCAATGCTCTCTACATGGGGCTTCCCTTGAAGACCACTCGGAGGCTCCAACTGGTACAGAATGCGGCCGCGAGAGTTGTCTTGGGAGTTTCCCGGTACTCCCATGTTACACCTTTGCTCCGCGAGCTGCATTGGTTACCAGTTGTCTTCTGGGTGAGGTTCAAGGTCTTAGTGATGGTTTTTAAGTCCTTACATGGCATGGGTCCGGAATACCTCGGGGATCACCTGCTGCCGGCGTCAACTCCCCTCCACCCTGTGCGTTCCCACAGAGAGGGCCTCCTCAGGGTGCCTCCGGTTAGAGAATGCCGGCTGGTGGCCCCCAGGGGGAGGGCCTTCTCTGTGGGCGCCCCGGCTTTGTGGAATCAACTGCCGGTTGAGCTCCGGATGGCACCGGATCTCTGCTCCTTCCGGCGCGGGTTAAAGACCCACTTATTCGAACAAGCTGGCCTGGCCTGATGGGGAGTTAATTTAGGGTTTTAAATATTTGTATATTTTATTGTTTTATTTTGGGCATTAATTTAATTCTATTTTAACTTTTGTATTTTTGTATTTTTATTATATGCCCTGTTCACCGCCCTGAGTCCTTCGGGAGAAGGGCGGTATAAAAATTTAATAAAACGTAAACGTAAACGTAAAACGATGGTATCAAAAGCCACTGAGAGGTCTAAAAGGACTAGGACAGAGGAGCAACCTCTGTCCCGAGCCCGCCAGAGATCATTCACCAGCGCGACCAATGCCGTCTCCGTGCTGTACCCGGGCCTGAAACCCGATTGGTATGGGTCCAGATAATCAGCTTCCTCCAGGAACAAAGGGAGCTGCTGCGCCACGACGCTCTCAACAACCTACGCCAAAAAGCGAAGGTTGGAGACCGGACAATAGTTGTTTAAAATTGCTGGGTCCAAGGCAGGCTTCTTGAGGAGGGGTCTCACCACCGCCTCCTTCAAGGCGGCGGGAAAGCTACCCTGACTCAGAGAGGCCGTAATCACTGCCTGGAGCCAGCCTCGTGTCCCATCCCAGGCTGCATAAGTCAGCCAGGAGGGGCACGGGTCCAACAAACACGTGGTGGAGCTCAGCTTGCCCATGATCTTGTCCACTTCTTCAGGAGTCACAGGATCGAACTCTTCCCAGATTAAATCGACAAGGCCGCCCGTATCCTCTTCGTCAGACTCTGCCCAGTCGGAGTCCAAACCGGTCCGGATCCGAGCGATTTTGTCCAACAGAAATCGACTAAACTCCTTGGCTCGACCCTGCAAGGGTTCCTCCCTCACCTCCTGATTAAGAAGGGAGCGAGTTACCCTAAACAGGGCGGCCGGGCGATTATCTGCGGACGCGATGAGGGTGGCAAAGTGGTTAGACCTAGCCACCCTCAACGCTGCGAGATAAGTTCTCGTAAACGACCTTAGTCGTAACTGGTCGGATTCGGATCGGCTGGACCGCCAACAGCTCTCTAGGCCCCGTCTCCGACGCTTCATCTCGCGGAGCTCCATGGAGAACCATGGGGCCCGTTGAGATCTGCGTCGGGTCAAGGGCCGCATGGGTACAACTCGGTCGAGTGCCTGTGTGGCTGCCCTTTCCCAGGCTTCCACTAGGGCATCGACCGAGCTGTGAGCAAAGGAGGCAGGTGGGGGCCCAAGCGCCGTTTGGAACCACTCAGGGTCCATAAGAAAGGTTGATCCTTTCTTTTTTGGACAGCCCCTCAAGACAGTTATTATAACATCTCTAGTCCTTCTCTTTGTTAGACTAGCAAACCCAGTTCCCTCAACCATTTTTCTTATGGTTTAGCCTCCAGACCCCTTGACATCTTAGTTGCTTTTCTCTGCGCTTTTTCTAGAGTCTCAAAATCTTTTTTGCATCATGGTGACCAGAATTGGGTGCAATATTCCAAGTCTGGCCTCAGCAGTGGCGTATAAAGCAGTACTATCAGTTCATGTGATGCTGAAGCTACACCTTTGTCGATGCAACCTAGCATTGCATTAGAAAAGGGGTCTTCAAACTTGGCCCTTTTATGACGTGGGCTTCAACTCCCAGAATTCCTCAGCCAGCATGTCTGGCTGAGGAATTCTGGGAGTTGAAGTCCACAAGTCATAAAAGGGCCAAGTTTTAGCACCCCTGCATTAGAAGAAAGAATAATCTTCCCCTGATCTTCTTCCAGCTTGGATGTCTTACCTCCCATTGGGGAGATGTTGGTGTTTTGAAGACATGGCTCACAACTAACTCTTTTCAAATTCTCAAGAATTCCTGAGTGCACCCCACCTTCCTTCTTTTTCATTCTTAGCCCCCCCCCTTTTTTTAGAAAATGACCATTATTCCTCTCCTGCTACAAATATTAGCCTTTCTGTTTCCTAAAAGGGCACAGATTTCATCAATTAGAAATGCAGAAGAAATTGGTCAATGTGGAGGGATACCATGGCCAAACAGGAATTATCAAGGGGAACTTCTGATTAAATAAGGCAGAACTCTGTCACTTTGTAAATCATGAAATATTGATGAAGTCCTGCATGGTGTTGATCTTTGTGCTTTCTCTCTCTCTCTCTCTCTCTCTCTCTCTCTCTCTCTCTCTCTCTCTCTGTGTGTGTGTGTGTGTGTATGTCTGTGTCTGTGTCTCTGTGTGTGTGTGTGTGTGTGTGCTTAAGTTATTATTATTATTATTATTATTATTATTATTATTATTATTATTATTATTATTATTATTATTATTATTATTATTATTATTATTATTATTTGGATTTATATACCGCCCCTCTCCCGAAGGACTCGGGGCGGTGTACAGGGCAATTAAAACACTATATACAACACATAATATAAAAAATTAAAATAAATTAAACCAAGTAGCTCTAAACAATAAAACACGTTCTAAAATTTAAAATTTAAAATTTAAAATTTAAAATCTAAAACCCAAATCCCTCAGTCCAGGCCGGCAAGTTCAAATAGCCAAGTCTTCAGGTCGGGAGCCATCCGGATCTCAACGGGAAGCTGGTTCCACAGGTCTGGTGTGCCCACAGAGAATGCTCTCCCCCTGGGGGCCGCCAGTCGACATTCCCTGACCGACGGCACCCTGAGGAGGCCCTCTCTGTGCAAGCGCACTGGGCGATGCGAAATTGACGCTGGCAAAAGGTACTCCCGTAACTAACCCGGGCCCATGCCATTTAGGGCTTTATAGGTCATCACCAGCACCTTGAATCTCACCCGGAGGGCAACTGGAAGTTGATGGTGACAGAGTCCTGCAAGACTACCTTTGCTCACCTTCCGATGCATTGCACTAAAGGTAAAGGTAAAGGTTCCCCCGCACATGCGTGCTAGTCGTTTCCGACTCTAGGGGCCGGTGCTCATCTCCGTTTCAAAGCCGAAGAGCCAGCGCTTGTCCGAGGACGTCTCCGTGGTCATGTGGCCGGCATGACTAGACGCCAAAGGCGCACGAAACGCTGTTACCTTCCCACCGGAGTGGTCCCTATTTTTCTACTTGCATTTTTTAAGTGCTTTCGAACTGCTAGGTTGGCAGAAGCTGGGACGAGTAACAGGCGCTCACTCTGTTACACGGCACTCGGGATTTGACCTGCCAAACTGCCGACCTTCTGATCGACAAGCTCACCTACCATAATCCTATACTAGCCATGGTCCTGATGGAAGAGTTCTAGCATATGGTTCTTTGTTTCAGAGATGGTGCTTATATTAAATGACAAGTAGTCCTTGACTTACAACAGTTCATTCAGTGACTGTTCAAAGTCAGAACAGCACTGGAAAAGGGACTTATGGCCCTTTTTCACACTTAATGATTATTGCAGCATCCCCAACGTTATGTGATCAGAATTCAGATGCTTGGCAATTGGTTCATATTTAGGATGGTTGCGATGTCCCAGATTCACCTTTTACAACCTTCTGGCGAGCAAAGTCAATGGAGAAGCCAGATTCACTTAACAACCTGCTTACTAAATTAACAACTGTGGCAAGAAAGGTCGTAAAATGGGGCAAAACTCACTTAACAAATGTCTCACTTAACAATAGAAATGTTGGGCTCAATTGTGGAGGTAAGTCAACGACTGTCTGCACAAAACATCTGCACCGCCAATCCTCAAACCGCTGAGGCAACTAAAAAATAATTTCAAAAATCAATGTAGGTAATCCTCGTGTTATGACTGTAACGCCCATAGATTGCAACAGTGATGAAATGCATCAGTTGCATGACTGATTGGGTGATCTTTTTTGTAGTGATCGTTAAGCAAATGGAATGGTCATAAACTGAATGTCGCGATCGTTAAGCACAGTTTTGCAAAAAAACAACAACAAAACAAAACGTGTCATTTTTTTGAAAAATGTTGTAAAACACGGTCACATGATCAGGGGATGCTGCAAAAAGCCATACGTGTGGCCAGGTGGCTGAGCACCTGAAGCGCAGTCATGTGATAGCAAAGAGTGTTCGGGGTGGGGTGGGGTTCAACGTTGGAACTTCAGATCTGGATCATAAGCCCACCACTTTCTCCCCTTTTTCAGATCAGACGTTAACTTTGAAGGGTGTTTGAATGGTGAATTTGCTAAGTGACCAGTTGTAGCACTAATAAAAGTGATACTCTACTTTGAAAGGGGAAAAAAAATAAGACTGCTTTGAAAGGAACTCAGTGTTTATTTTCTCAACCTAAGCATTTATACTAAAAACCCACACCTTTTCCAAGTTGATGATGTCATTGGCAACAAAAAACTGTGTCTGGAAGGGAACACTGCACACAAAAGGATAGAGCTGACTTTGTAATAATGCCGCTTGGGGTGTGTGTGAAAGCCCTAATAAGCAGGCATATACATAGAATGAAGGCTACTGCTAAGCTTGTAAGCCGCCCTGAGTCTTCGGAGAAGGGCGGGATATAAATGGAATTAAAATAAAATAAATAAATAAATATTAGGGAAGGGGTTGGTGGGAAAATACATAAATACATTTATTAATAAATAGTACTAGTCATAGCACTTAGACATATACTCCCTCATAGTGCTTTACAGCCCTGTCTAAGCAGTCAGCATAATGCCCCCAACAGTCTGGGTCCTCATTCACCCACCTTGGAAGAATGGAAGGCTGAGTCAACCATGAGCCGGTCAGGATTGAACTGCTAAACTGCTGGCAGTCGGCAGTCAGCAGAAGTAGCCTGCAGTACTGCCCTGTAACTACTGCGCCACCAGGGGTCTTTTATTTAAGGAGAGTTTCGTGTGAAGGCGTGTTTCATTTGGAACAGGGAACGTTGGGAAAGTGAATAGTTGAAGGAGGGTGTCTATGAAAATACATATAGTACATGTAGAGAATGTTTGTACATGAAGAATATTTGTATTTTCATGCAATTTTTAAAACAAACAGATAAGCAAGCGGCAAAAGCAACTGAAGTTGCATTAGACCAAATGAACATAAAGCAATTAAGAGCATAGTTAACCATAAGTCTCTGAAGTTCATGCCCATCTGCGTTGTTGTCCACCTTCACCCATTTATACTGGCCTCTAGTATCTGTTTCCAGTCCAATGCAGAAGGATTTGGGAACTGTCATTCACATCCTATTCACTTCTCCTCTTGACTACTACAATGTGCTATACGTGGGGATATCTTTGATTAGTTTTCAGAAACTTCTCTTGATTCAAAATGCAGCAATCTGCATGGTTTGGTACAAGCCTTGATTTGCACACGTCATTGGGAACCGCACTGGTTGCAAATTTGCTTTTGGGTCTGTTGAAGGAAAAATCTTCATCAGGGTCCAGTCCAAGCTGGGAATAATCAAAATGGAGACTGCTTTAGAAAGAAGGTTGTAGTTTATTGAAGAGAACCGCCAGACAGAAAGATGGCTCTGGTAAAACTGACCACATATGGCTGGGAGTGGTGGGTTTTTATACCTTCTTGGGCTTTTGCGTTTGGAGTTGTTCTTGTGGCATGAACTTTGACCTGAGTCTGAGTGTGCCTTTCTGGTATTCTGATGGTGGTGGGTTAATCCTATTATGTCCCAAAGGTTATATCCTGCTTACCTGAGGCTGTGGCTGATGACTGTTGAATTATTTTTTGTGTGAGGGATTGTAGATTCTAGGAATCTTTGTCTTTCTAATCCAAGCTTCCTGGCTCCAATCTTTCTGGCAAGATTATCACATCTGTATTTCTGCAGCCCTTTTTTCTGTTTGGGGCAGAGAGACTGGGGGTGGGTGGGGTTGGTTTCTGCCTTTAAAATCCTTTGGGGAAATATAATATTCTGCCTTTTTTATATTCTCCAAAATATTTCTTTCTCTGGATTCTTCCCACAGGTCCAATTCAAGGTGCTAGTTTGTCAGCTTTAAAGCCTTATGTTAGGATATTAAATTTAGTAGCTGGATTTAGTAAAATTAAGTAACATTGTACAATGGGCCAGATCACACAGTTGCAATCGATTGGTTGGAGAGTGCTGGCTCCTGCATGAGGCAAGCTACACTATGATTGGCTGCTATGGGTGTAAAGGGGGAGACCTACTGCGCAATTCCCTGACACCATACATGGCTTGGGGGCCAGGTTATTTGAAGAATTGTCATTTCTAAGTTGTATCTACCCAACAGACCAAAGCAGAGAGGGAAGAGAATGTAATAATAATAATAATAATAATAATAATAATAATAATAATAATAATAATAATAATAATAATAATAAGAAGAAGAAGAAGAAGAAGAAGAAGAAGAAGAAGAAGAAGAAGAAGAAGAAGAAGAAGAAGAAGAAGAAGAAGAAGAAGAAGAAGAAGAAGAAGAAGAAGAAGAAGAAGAAGTTGGAAGGGACCTTGGAGGTCATCTAGTCCATGGATCCCATCTATTAAGGAAGTCCATTGGTGGGACCAAGAAGGGCCTTCTCCAAGGTGGTTTCCTTGCTATGGAAGACCATCCCTGCAGAAATAAAATTGGTCCTCACTTTGACACTTTTTTAAAGGCCCTGAAGACTATGTACCTGGAGACCCCAGAGTGACATGAAGCCCATCAAGTGGTTGGTTTGATAGTTGCTTCCAGGAAGGTGAGAGTTTATTAAGTTTTGTATTTGGAGTTTTATTTCTCTAAGTTATTCAAAGTCATCATGAGTGAATTGAGAGGCCATATAGATTTTCTTATTTTTTTTTCTTTTTTCTTTTTACAATCCTGTAATCCTTGAATCTGGGATAGAGTTGGGGTAAATGAATGAAGCTGAAAGTTTTTACTGGCTGGATGCCCTTCCTGACTCCTACATGGAGTTCGCAGCAAATATTTTTTCTTTGCACTGTAAGAGAGAAACATCTGCCGCTATCTAAAATTGAACTCTCAACCTTCTAAATCAGAGGCAAGAGTCCTCACCACTAGGCCACCACAAGGCTCATAAATTTTCTTAATAAAGACATAAATAATAAATTCTGTCTTCTCAAAGATCTGTTACTGAGTAAAGATTACAGATTTATTTTCCAGATCAGTAGTCAGCCACCCATGGACTAGGACAGTGGTGGCGAACTTATGGCACATGTGCCACAGGTGGCACGCAGAGCCCTCTCTGTGGGCACACACGCCGTTGCCCAAGTCCTAGGCCTTCAGCTGGGTTTTATAAAACCTTTTCACTTTAGGCCTCCAATGCCATGTGCAAAAACCAAAAAAAGTTTCAATCAATCAATCAATTTCAACTGCTCGTGGAGAAAAAAAAGATCTCGCAAAGTTGGAATTGATTGATTGAACTTTTTAGTCCCACCCAGTCTGCCGTTACCACTGCAGCCATGCCCACCCAATTATGCCACGCCCAACTAATGGGCCATGCCCACCTGGCACCCAACGATACATAAGTGGGTTTTGGGTTGCAGTTTGGGCACCCGGTCTCTAAAAGGTTCGCCATCACTGGACTAGGATGTTCAACTGATAGGATTTATTCCTTCTCGTTTGCTCTTGGGCAATTCCATAATTATGTATCCCTTGACTCCCAACCATCATGTATTGGAGAAATGAGTTAAGTAGGGCAAACGTCAGGAAATAGGGAATATTATCTTGACTTGTCTCCATGAGTTTGGAAAGTTTTTCCAGTTGGTGTCAACAGTATATTCTTTTCAGTGTCAAGCTAAACAAAAACTTAGAATGACAGAGTTGGAAGGGATCTTGGAGGTCTTCTCCATGCTCAGGCAGGAGACCCTATTTCACTCCAGACAAATGGCTGTCCATTCTCTTCTTGAAAACCTCTAGTGATGGAGCACCCACAACTTCCAGAATTAAGCCATTCTACTGATTAATTGTTCTCACTGATAGGAAATTTTTCCTTAGTTCTAGGTTGATCTTTCTTCAATCATCTTCCACCTGTTATTTCTTGTCTTGTTCTCAGGTGCTTTGGAGAATAGGTTGACCCCTCTTCTCTGGGACAGTGCCTCAGATATTGGAAGGTTGCTATCATGTCACACCTAGTTCTATTCTTTGTTAGACAGACTTACCCAAGTCCCTCATCATATGTTTTAACCTCCGGATCCCTTATCATCTTTGTTGCTCTTCTCTGCACTCTTTCTAGGGTCTTAACATATATTTATTTTGTATCATTGTGACAAGAATTCCACAGGTGTTCCAAGTGTGGCCTCACCCAGTGCAATATAAAGTGGTATTATTACTTCATGTGATCTTGAAATTATCCCTCTCTTGAGGCAACTTAGGACTGCATTAGCTTTTATGGCTGCTGCAGCACACAGCTGGCTCATACTTAAGAGATTGTCCACTAGGATACCAAGATCCCTCTCACAGCTGGTACTATTGAGTCAGATAGCGCCTATTCTATACCTGTGCATTTGTTCTTTCTTGCCTATATAGCAACATTTAAATGTTTCTGTTTGCTCAGGATTTTGATAGAGAATGTCAATACTGTACTGTTTTTCCCCAATACAGATATAATTCAAACTAAATCTATGTTAGATTGCTTTTTTTATTAGCTCATTTTATGATTGTCTCATTTTTATTATTTAGTTATATTATTTGATCATTGTGTACAATGGTCCCAGGTTTGCCAGGTTAATGAGCTACTGCCCTCTTTATTTGCTATCATCTAGCAGTGTTAGAATTAATAAAATTCATAAATGGTGCCATTCCTCTTGGTGTGCTCCTGGGAAGCAAACAAAGAATTATTTTCCTTTGTCTCTTCCTGTAACTTTCTTGTCCTGCCTTCAGGTCTTGACATCTTATATTATTTCACTTTGCTGTCATATTGTTCTGTGTTGCAATAGTAAATGTACATTATAAAAGCAACCAATATTAAACTAATTTTATCACCGACCTGGTAATAAAGTTTAACGCCAACTGTAATGTTGTTGCACAGCAGAAATATTATGAGAGGTCAGTAATATCCTGTTAAAGTCATTTTTCTAGAGAACACTCTGAGATCTGCTAAGAGATCTTCTAAAAATGAATAAACGAATGTGTATAGGTCTGACAGAACAGGGGGAAATACGCCATATGCACCTGTACTGTTTTTTTAGTTGGTTTGGTAACTTAGAAGTATTTATAATTTCAGTAGAATCTTTGATCACCGCTAGAGATGGGGTGGGTTTTCAAGGAAGAGATCAGAGAGAGAAATCAATACAGCAAATTGGCACAGAGTGTAAATAAAAGGCCAGGAAGACGCATGGATTTTTTCCACCATTGTGCTGAGTCCAGAAGAAAATTACCTTAAAACAGCAAGAAAAGTGTATTGATCTATATTTGCCCCCCAGAAATTCTAAAAAGTCATAACTCCACAGTGTTATGTTTAATAGAACAGACATATGTGGCTTTTCCAAATTCAGGTTTCTCTGAATTTCTCCAAAGAGAAGGCAGAAAGAAATGTCCATGGAGATTCTCAGGCATCCAGGTCATAGTTGCCTCAAAGGGGTTTTTTCAAAAAGCAGCTACATTGTCTTTTTCTTTGAGGAAGAGGAAGTTTTGCTTCTCATCCAAGAAGCTTCATCAGTTCTGGCGATGAGTATAAGCCAGAACCGATGAAGCTTCTTAAGTGAGAAGTGATATGTCTTCTTCTTCTTTCTCAAGGAAAAAACGGTCCAGTTGCCTTTTGAAAAAGCATGTTGTAAGGCAGAAAGAAGAAAATCTCTAATACATTTCTTAAGGACAGGAGAACCCCTTGGTGGTGGTAGGATTAAAGGTTTGCTAGAATCTACTGAGACTTCATTGAAAGTTGAGCAATCAGAAGGACCTCAAAGATTGAGAGAAGCTTCTATAATGAAAAAAATAACACACGCACAGCCCTCTGTTGATTACATTGCTAAACAACCACAAGAACACACATTCAACTGATGCTAATTTCTTCAGGATTCTTCATTTTGAAAGAATTTCTGAATTCCCTTTCATGAAACTGAACATACATGGGTAAAAAAAAAACACCAGAAAAAGACTTTTATGGTGTTAGAGGTGATGAAAACCAAGCATGTCTTTAAACACAATTTGATTCTCACTTTTTTTAAACTTTGCTATAAATCTCTCTGTAGCCTGTACTATTGAACACACACACACATTTTGCATTCCTGCCAGAGACCCTCAGATCTGTCCCACTCCTGCCCAGGCCCCCATAGGCACCCTTGATGCGAACGATGTAGAGCTGGCCACGCCCACCCAGTAGGCCATACGCACTCTGGCCACGCCCACCCAGCAGGCCACGCCCACCCTGGCCACACCCACCCGGCCCCCTGAGGGCAACCGCAATGCTGATGCGGCCCTCAATGAAATTGAGTTTGACACCCCTGCTTTAGAAGCTGCAGTCCTTTAATAGTTTCAGGTACAAGTTGTCATGATTGACAAGTGTGTATTGCTAAAAGAACACCAAGAAACAGCATCAAGTGTCATAGTTTTGGGTGGTCTTTATTTTGCTAATTGTTTGCAACTCGTCTTCAAAATGCCGAATCTGCTCCATGGGACACAGGAGGACTGCAGGAAGTGTCAAACAAAAAAAAGGCAGCAAGATGGAAGCTGTGATTATCCAGTTGTGGTTGATATCTTCACATTATTTTAAACACCCCCCCACCTTTGTAGAAGGCCCTGTTGTGGCCCTTTTCAACTGTGGCTTAAAGGGAATTTAGAAGTACAGGCAGTCCTCAGCTTACAACAGTTTCTTTAGTATCCGTTTGAAGTTACAACACCATTGAAAAAAGTGACATGTTACCATTTTTCACACTTACAATCGTTGCAGCATACCGTGGTTATAGGGTCAGAGTTCAGAGGCTTGGCAACTGGCATGTACTTACGACGGTTGCAAAGTCCCAGAGTCATGTGATCTCCTTTTGCGACCTTCTGACAAGCAAAGTCAATGGAGGAAGCCAGATTCACTTAACAACCGTGTGGCTAACTTATCAGCTGCAATGATTCACTTAACAACTCTGGCAAGAAATAGGGCAAAAACCAGTTAACAACTGTCTCAATTAGCAATAGAAATTTTGGGCTCAGTTGTGGTCGTAAGTTGAGGACTACCGGTAACAAGGCTTCTGAATAATTTAATTTGAGATTTCTTTCCATCCGAGGCAATCAATGATGTTTTAAATAAACTATTACATAACGACTTTTATAAATTGAAATTCTCTGGAATCATGCCTCTGAATTAAAAGAAATGGGGTCAGGGGGAAAAAAAGAATGCTGTTTTCTACTGTGGTATTTTTATTGATCTGATCTGAAGCTGTCGTAAACCACCAGATGCCCTTATGGAGTCAGGTGTACATAAACTTATAATAGATATCAATGAAAATAAAGACAGGGCATGGTGCAGGGTTGGGTAATCTTCCCAGCACAAATGTATGGATGAAATTAGGAGAAAATGGTGGCCCCACAGTGAGGCAGGAGGGGGAAATGCCCCCACCAAAAAAATTCAGTTGGGATCTTTTTCATACAGCATTGCATTGGGCAAGAACACAGACCTCAATCACATACTGTACTTATTTCTATCCCGTCTTTATTATTTTCTTTTATAAACAACTTAAAGTGGTGAACAACTTCCTCATCCTATTTTCCCCACAACAGCAACGCTGGAAAGTGTGCTGTGCTGACAGAGAAAGATGGTCCCAAAATGACCCAACTGGATTTTGTGCCTAATGCAAGATTAGAATTCACAGACTCCTGGCGATTAGCCTAAATAAACCCTTGCCTTTCATATCTAAGGTGGAACTAGAACTCACCATCTCCTGGTGATTGGACCAAAGTCCCACAGCTGGCTTTCATGCCTAGAACTCACCCTTGTCTGGTGATTGGCCCTAGAACTCACCGTCTCCCAGTTTCTAGCCTGACGTCTTAAACGCCACACCACACTGGTCTATGCCTTCATTTATTCATACATGCCATAGGTGCTAGTTGCTTCCAATTCTAGGGGCCGGTGCTCATCTCTGTTTCAAAGCCGAAGAGCCAGCGCTTGTCAGAGGACATCTCCGTGGTCATGTGGCCGGCATGACTAGACGCCAAAGGCGCACGGAACGCTGTTACCTTCCCACCGTAGTGGTCCCTATTTTTCTACTTGCATTTTTACGTGCTTTCGAACTGCTAGGTTGGCAGAAGCTGGGACGAGTAACAGGCGCTCACTCTGTTACGCGGCACTCGGGATTCGACCCGCCAAACTGCCGACCATCTGATCGACAAGCTCAGCGTCCTAACCCACTGAGCCACCGCGTCCCTCTTCATACATGCTACAAACATACAATTTAGAGGCCGCCCAAAAAGCAGTAACTTTTGGAAGTTTACAAGGAAAGAGTGAGAAAAAAAATAGCAAAAGGGAAAAGCACAATAGAATGGAAAGAAGGCACATTTGATGCCTTTCCTGACAATTTTTGGTGTGGAGGCTAGAGGAGCGTGCCTTGGCAGCTTCCTCTTATTTGTTTGTTTATTTATTTATTATTAGAATTCTATGCTGCTCATCAAAAGAACTGTCAGAAATTTTCTAATTACATTCCTGTCGCACTGCCTCTTTACAGAAAAAAACATGCATGCCAACACAGACAAATGGAAGCATCCCAGCGAGATAAAAATAAAAATCAAGATGGCCACCACATTCATGTGGTTGAAACGGCACCCCCTGTTGGGTGCCTAAATGGGTTAAGGGTTGGGGTTTTAACATGGTTTTTTAATTACTGTTTATATCGGGCATAATATTTAATTGTTTTTTAACTTTTGTACTTCGTTTTTAATATTTATTGCCCTGTACACCGCCCTGAGTCCTTCGGGAGAAGGGCGGTATAAAAATTTAATAAATATAAATATAATATATAAAAAGGGGCAGGGGTTCAATCACATGGGTGCCATCTTGAATTCTTTGGCCTTGTTGCCAAATGAATGGGTCCCACCAGCCTGAGGGCATCGTTTTCCTTTCTAAAGGCCTCCAGTGCAGTAAATACACAGGACTCTCGTCTTTTCCTCCCTACTTTATACGATGCTTTCTAGTACTTCTGTTAGTTATTGTCCTTTTTCTGGTCAAATGGCCATGCTTTCCAGCAAAAGCCTACTTTTATTTTTATTGTCCAAGGAAGCGTTGGGGCTGGTGAGGTATCCTTGGAAATGAAATAGAACCTCAGCAGCTGGCACATAATTGCTCTGAAGCAAGTGAAGTTCCATGGCAGAGTCTCCAGCGTTTGGGAGAGGAAGGAAGTCAGCAGAGGCCAAAGTGGCCAGAGACTATAACTGATGCACCAGCAGGAATTCCAAAAAAGACAATGCTGATAGGTGAATGTGGGGCAGAGGGAGGATGTCATCGGGCCATGAAGTGGCTTTGCAAATAAACATCTGCAAAAGTGAAGGTCTTGGTTTTTTAAATAAATAAAAATAAAAAGTTTTGTTAGTTGGGATGAGAGGAAGATAGCTGTGGATGCAATGGAAGGAAGGAAGGAAGGAAGGAAGGAAGGAAGGAAGGAAGGAAGGAAGGAAGGAAGGAAGGAAGGAAGGAAGGAAAGAAGTTTCATGTAGTAGATCAGCTGTTTGTGAGTAAAAGAAGAAAGCAATGAATGTGCTGAGAAGATGGGAGCTGCTGCCTGGAATGCAAATGGCTTCCTATGACAAGCCGTCCATCAGATGACTAAGGGATGGAAAGAGCAGGAGCAAAAGCTGCCTTGGAATACAAAGCAAACTCACCTGCTGATAATTAATGTAATAACGACAGACGTTCTTTGAAGCAGGGAGGTGCCCTGAAGGTCACCCTGCCCCACAAGAAAAGGAGCTAAGAGGCAATTATTCAAATGGATGGGAAGCCGGATCTTGCTCCCTCACAGGGGACCCCCTCATTGGAGGCCCAAGTACCATGCAAACTTTTTTTGTTCAAACAGTTGTTTGAGGAATAAACGATGGTGTTTCCCTGTGCAAAGTAACTTGTGACTTGTTTTTGATTGCACAATAGAGATACTGAGTGCAATGAAGCAGCCATGGTTTCCTTGCACAACCCTTTTTTTTTGCAGAGATGGATTTTTCAGTTCCACGGAGCTTCCATCTGTCCACAGATGATCAAGGGGTACAGGATGCAACCTCACACTCTAAATTTCTGGGGTGAAGAAGAATCCAAGTCTCTTCAAATCGCCCCACTCAATTCCAATCATTTAATGACCAGTGGTTGCTTCTTGGATGAGAAGCGAAGCGTCTTCAAAGAAAAACAAGGAAGTCCAGTTGCCTCCTGAAAAAGCACCTTTGTGAAATAGCAAACCAGAAAGAACTAGGTGAAAGTTTAACTAACAGCTGGATGAACTGGATTTTTTAAATAACTTTTGCAGCCCAGTACAAGTAGTCCTCAATTTATGGCTACAACTGAGCCCAAAATTTCTATTACTAAGCGAAACATTTGTTAAGTGAATTTTGCCCGAATTTATGACCTTTCTTGCCACTGTTGTTACGTGAATCCCTGCAGTTGTTAACCTAGTAACATGGTTGTGAAGTGAATCTGGCTTCCCCATTGATTTTGCTTGTCAGAAGGTTGCAAAAGGGGATCACGTGACCCCTGGGACACTGCAACCCAGTGGTGGGATTCAGCTGGTTCATACCATTTCAGCAGAGGTAAAGGTAAAGGTAAAGGTTCCCCCGCACATGCGTGCAAGTTGTTTCCAACTCTAGGGGCCGGTGCTCATCTCCGTTTCAAAGGCGAAGAGCCAGTGTTTGTCCAAGGATGTCTCCGTGGTCATGTGGCCGGCATGACTAGACGCCAAAGGTGCACGGAATGCTGTTACCTTCCCACCGTAGTGGTCCCTATTTTTCTACTTGCATTTTTACATGCTTTTGAACTGCTAGGTTGGCAGAAGCTGGGACGAGTAACAGGCGCTCACTCTGTTACGCGGCACTCGGGATTCGACCCACCAAACTGCCGACCTTCTGATCGATAACATCTGCTACATTGGTGGGATTCAGTTGGTTTGCACCACTTCGGCAGAACCAGCAGCTAATTTTTTGTTGCCCAGGCCCAGAATGGATTTTCAGAAGCGGCATCTACACAGAGAACCAGTTGAATCCCACCACTGCTGCAGCCATCATCAATGTGAGTCAGTTTCCAAGCATCTTAATTTTGATCCCATGATCATGGAGATGCTGCATGAAAGTGTGAAGTGTGAAAAATGATCATAAGTCACTTTTTTTTCAGCGCTCTTGTAACTTTGAAAGGTCACTAAATGAACTGTTGTAAGTTGAGGACTATCTGTATTTGCTTTATGCCTTGTCTTTTCCTCTTTTTTTTCCTCCTTAGGTAATGAAATATATGGCACAACTCAGAAAAGAATAAATTTTGAAGGTCCAGCTCAGATTCGCTGGGTCCAAAAATGGTGGTGGGGGGGAAGATATATTTCTCATTCAGATGCAAATTAAACCAATTTCTTCCTCCCTCCCAACCTTTCTTTGCTAACTGCAGTATTGTTATCCTTCCAATCGGGTCAGGCTTGATGACAAAGGAAAGATGGAAGAGTGGGAGGAACAGGTCACAGAGAGGGCTGTGCCACAGATCTCTTGCTTTAAATCACACTTTGCACCTGTAAAATAAATGGCTGGGCTGGAAGAGCAGAGAGGAAATCTGGCAATGAGGCAGAAATGAGCCCCACTAGGAATCGATACAATGCATTTAGTAGGCAGGGTGACAGAGACAAAAACGCCTGGCAGGCAGGGTGTGCATTCATCCTAGGGCCTCCCCTTGGTAATAATTCTCCATCTAACAGGTACCCATTCTCAGCTGAATGATCCTGTCTTTAAGGAGAAGCTGCTGTCAGCGCTATTCCTTATGTCCAGAACTGAAGAATTTCCCAACAGGTTTACAAAGAGATGTACCAGTTAGAAAGATGATGAGCAACAAAGATGATCAGGAGACTGGAGGCTAAAACATATAAGGAGCGGTTGCTGGAATTGGGTGTGTCTAGTTTAAAGAAGAGCGACACGGTGGCTCAGTGGGTTAGGACGCTGAGCTTGTCGATCAGAAGGTCGGCAGTTTGGCGGGTCGAATCCCGAGTGCCGCGTAGCAGAGTGAGCGCCTGTTACTCGTCCCAGCTTCTGCCCACCTAGCAGTTCGAAAGCACGTAAAAATGCATGTAGAAAAATAGGGACCACTACGGTGGGAAGGTAACAGCGTTCCGTGCGCCTTTGGCGTCTAGTCATGCCGGCCACATGACCACGGAGACGTCCTCGGACAAACGCTGGCTCTTTGGCTTTGAAACGGAGATGAGCACCAGCCCCTAGAGTCGGAAATGACTAGCACGCATGTGCGGGGGAACCTTTACCTTTACCTTTTAGTTTAAAGAAGAGAAGGACGAGGGTGTGACATGATGGCAGTCTTCCAGTATCTCAGAGGCTGCCACAAAGAAGAGGGAGTCAAGCTATTCTCCAAAGCGCCTGAAGTCAGGACAAGAAGCAACGGATGGAAACTAACCAAAGAGAGAGGCAACCTAGAACTAAGGAGAAGCTTCCTGACAGTGAGAACAATCTATCAGTGGAACAACCTGCCTCCAGAAGTGGTAAATGCTCCACCACTGGAAGTTTTTAAGAAGAGACTGGACAACCATTTGTTTGAAATGGTATAGGTTCCCAGCCTGAGCAGGGGGTTGGACTAGATGACCTCCACGATCCCTTCCAACATTATTATTATTATTATTATTATTATTATTATTATTATTATTATTATTATTATTATTATTATTATTATTATTATTATTATTATTATTATTATTAAACTTTTATTCATAAAGCATGAAACTCAGTCAACTGAACACTCAAATTGACTGGCACTAATGGTTGACACGGGTTGCTGCCAGCATCCTAGGTATCAACCAGGTATCACCTTAAAATGTAAGATGTTCCGAGTAGCACAGTATTTTGTAGCTTTGCTGGAATTATTGCAGGAAGCTGCAATTTCTTGATGTATTTCGCAAAGTTTTTGGACATAGTTCCCAGTGCCCCGATGACAATGGGTATCACTGTTACACATTTCATCCATTATCGCGCAGTTTTGATGGCCAGGTCGCAATATTTTGTAATTTTTTTCAGTTCTTTTTCTTCGACTCTGGCATCTCTTGGTACAGCGATATCAATCAGCTGTATGCTTCAGTTCTCTAAACTGTGATATCTGGTGTGTTGTGTTCCAAATGATGAATGGTCTGTATTCGAAAGTCGCACAAGATCTTCACCCTCTCATTCTCAACAACTTTTTCCACCCTATGTTCCCACGACTTTTCAGACACAGGCAAGTCATATTTTTTACACAATGCCCAGTGGATTAATTTAGCAACTCGGTCATGTCTAGCTTTGTAATCAGTTTGTGAGATTTTGCTGCACTCACATATTAAATGTGAAACAGTTTCAGCTTTGTTGTTGCAAAGTCAACAATTTGGATTGTCAGTAGATTTTTGTATCTTCGCTTTCATGGCATTAGTTTGTAGTGCTTGTTCTTGAGCAGCCAGTATTAAGTCTTCTGTTTCTTTCTTGATGGTTCCCATCTTAAGCCATGCCCATGTCAAGTTGTTATCACATTTTCCTTCAGTGTTTTTCAAATGTTGTCCATGCAAAGCTTTGGTTTTCCATCTATTTAATCTGTCATCCAGCCGTTTTTCCTTATATTCTGCCTTTGTTTCTGTTATTTTTGTAATGCTCTCTGTTTTCACAGCCTGCAGCAATTTTTCTGTACTTTGATTCACATAGTCTTTCAAACTTCGTTTTTCATCTTCTACAGTTTGGTGGATTTGCAATAGCCCTCTACCCCCTATTTTTCTTGGAATATTATTATGCCAATAATAATAATAATAATAATAATAATAAT